>NW_024704759.1:4675106-5395742 GCF_018977255.1 Callorhinchus milii
TCTTAAAGGCTGCTTTATCAAGTAGAGGACTTTAAGCAGAAGAGTTAACCGATGCAGCCATTTAATGCATAATTTGCATCAGAATTGGCAGTTCAACAGAGGAAAATTTCGCACATGCCAAGAGTTAAAGATAAATGTATCATTAATTGATAGTTTCCTTGCAACTGTCTTATCACTGGATAATAATATTAATTATATTTATTATATTGTATTATATTGTAATATTATATTGTAATATTATTATAATATAAGGTAATAATATTTAATATAATAAGATAATAATATAAGATACTTATACTAACCAAGTATCTGGGAGTCAATTCTTGGAGACAGACTTGCATCTTGTTTAAATGCTAAAAGCAACAGACTCAAGGTGAGGGGACATGTAGCATAGATGTTATGGTGGTAGGAGAGTTGAATTTGGGAGAGTTTAGCAAAATAAATAGCTGTAGAGCTGACAAAGACAATAAGTTATCCCCAAATTTCAGAGGCAAGAGAAATACTGTGAAAACCCACACGTTTCACAGAACAGCATGCTGTGAGTAATGGACTGCAAAACAACAACAACAACAACAACAAGATTCCATTTATAGAGCGCCTTTCACGTCAGGAGGACGTCCCAAGGCGCTGCACAGTTGGGTCATCTGCATGGGTCATCATCAAAACATCTGCAACAAGTAAGTGGAGAGAAGAGTAATTTAATGAAATGAATTATTCCATTATAGGATTTAAGCAGAACATACATTAAGTTTTATCAACTGGCAATAATTTACTTTTTAAAAACATTCCATTTACTAAGGAACCTAGAAAACATGGCCATTGCCCATTAAAACCATATTTGTTTTTGTAAAACAGATACAGTATCATAGTAAATTGCTTTTGACAGTAGGATGAGAAATGAAATCAGCTATATAGTCTTTCTAATCAAGAAATGCAAATAAGGATTGTACTGTCTGTCTGTGCAAGATTGTTTCTTAAATTTCATCCCAATATTCATCTTTCTTTAAAGAATTTGAATTGCCACAATCTCATTTCAGGGATTATGTGGTGGTATTTATAAACTATGAAGGTTCGTGGACTTCTGTTGCAGTAGAAAACAGAGATATAATTGGCATTGAGGTTTTCTGCACTATTGGTCTAATTTCTAGGTATCGTTCATAATATTACCATCCTTATTGATGCCAGGAAAACGAGCATTGAACCAGAAATGTTGCAATCCTACTGATGAATAATTCAGCACAAGCACCCATTTTCTCGACTTTCAATACCATTTAATGAGTTGCAGAGATGCACCTGCTCTATATTAATATTGGGTTATGAGTGACACAAGTATGAGAGATCTGTTTCATACCCGACCGATTCACTGGAGTTCGAATCACAAAAGCAATGGTTCACTGACCGCAAATAGTTACTTCCAAATGTTTCTCCAGTCTACCCTGGGTAAACACCCACTGTGAAATCACGCTGGGTACAAGGGCACCTCAGGCAGATAAACAACTGTATGACAGCAAAGCTCATATGTGCCAATCTCTCAAGCCACAATCCAATTATTGAGAGAGATTGAGTGCAGAGTTAGTTGACTGTAGCAAGGTTAAAAAAGGGTTGAAATCGATGAAGGTTACGTGACATGTACAGCAAAGTAAGTGCTGGGGCAAGGTGACTACAGAGAAAGGGCTGGACAAGTCTCTTGGTAGAACTTGTTCTGGAAATGTTGGCAAAAGTTAACTTGCACCCGAATTCTAATTTATAAAAGTTGGCTAGAACTTTTAAAATACGAGACTCTCCTGATTGGCTCCTGTCAGTGCCTCCTCACCTCAGGCGCTGAGAGCATCACCGTCCATGGTTGCACACTCCACCTTACTAAGGCAGTCCAGGAAACTTGGGGTCTTGTTTGACCCTCAACTATCCACATCTGCGCCATGACCCGCTCTGCCTTCCCCCACCTCCACAACATTGCCCGGCTCCACCACTGTCTCACTCTGCAGGCCGCCGAAACCCTTATACACACTTTTATTACATTGAGACTTGACCGTGCAAACACCCCTCAGGCTGCTGAAACCCTCATACGTGCCTCCATAACATCAAGGCTCGACTACGCAAACTCCTTGCTTGTCGGCCTCCCCAACTCCTCCCTCCATAGCCTGCAGATCATCCAGAACTCTGCAGCCCATGTCCTCTCCCGCACCAGGCTCCGTGACCCTTTTACCCCTATCCTTGCCCGACTCCACTGGCTTCCCAGTACACAGAGGATACAGTTCAAGATCCTGGTCCTCACCTTCAAAACCCTCATGATCTTGCTCTCCCCTACCTCTGCGACCTCCTAACCTCCTACCATTCTGCTCAGCGGGCTCCTGCTTGCTTTACGTCTCCTGCCTCTCTCACCCCACTATTGGCAGATGGACCTTTCTTCCACTCTGCCACCACCCTCTGGAACTCCATCCCGAACTCTCTCCACCTCGCCCCCTCCCTTGCCTCCTTCAAGGCCCATCTCAAGACCCTCCTCTTTGACCGTGCTTTCGATCACCCTGCTTCCCCCCCGCCCTCCACCCTCCCAGATCCCGACTCCTAGCTCGGGTCTGAAACTCCAGGGCCTTGGGACGTCCTCCTGACATGAAAGGCGCTTTACGAATGTAATTTTGTTGTTGTTATGTAGAATGGAAGCAGATGGCAGCATTGAAAATCGAGTGTAACACTACAGATCTGAAAAGCACAAAGTCAGGAGTACAACGGAAAGTCGTTTGCAAAGTCTGGCTGATCGCAACAATGTGAAAGGTAGCACCAAGGCAAGGTTCTGCTCACAAAGACTGCTCAAAATGGTGACTTAAACTTAGCCCGGTGGTGATCACTGCAGATTTACTAACATTTCTGTGGCAGTAAGATTCCGATCTGAAAGAGTGTGAATTTCCTAACACAAATGTATATATGGATGAACTAAGCTTTAACATGGCCAAATATTGTGCCAACTTGAATGATAAATAATACCATAATTGCGTAGGGTCAAAACATTTCAAAGGTAACTGTTGTCAAGTGTAGCGATTGCATTTGTGGACAAACACATCAGCCAATTTGCACACAGTCAACAGGCCATGCAGTGAATGACCAATTAATCTGCAGGATTGTTAGCCAGAACACTGGGAAAAACTTTTCCCATTCTTTCCAAACTCTCCCTATTCTTTCCAGTCTGAGCAGACAGATGAGTTCTCAATTTAAAGCGGTATCCAAAGAACACCTTTAACAATTCAGCCCTTCTCCAGTACTCCACTGGAACGCAAGGTTGAACTAAATAAATGATGAGAGAAAATAACTAAATTTTAAAATAGCTTAGCATTCACTGTCATTTAAGATTATTATGTGTGAGCTTTGGTAGAAAGTACCAGCCAGTTAACTTATGCCTCTAAAAATTCATTTGCCTTGATCCTTCCCTCTCCGTCTTTCAAACCCTTTCTTAAAAAAAATACATCTCTTTGGCTATGCCTTTGATTAACATCCTAAGATTCTCTTTCCTCTGCTCTCTACTTGGTGTTTTCTATCATCCACTAACTCACTCACAAAACCGAGGCTCTTTTCCATTGCTAACAAGATTCCTTACTTAGGGTACTCTTTCCTGAAGGTACATTTCATTGAAACTTTGCATCCCAAGTATTTTACATCTGAGCAGATTGGGCATGATGGAATTGCACTTTCATTGATTGAGAAACCCCTTTAGAAATTATTACATATTAAATCCCATTGTTTCGGAGAGGATATTAATTATGTATTCTGAAATGTACCCAACAACACACTCATCCAAGTGCAGAAAACAAACAAAATCAATTTGGGGCTTCTTCCATAAATTTACAAATGATTCGCTTCGAGGAATATTGAAAAGATTTATTGGAATGCCCTTTGAGATTAATGGAGCAAGCAGGAACAGCAATTCAATCTAGGATTAATATGAAGGCACCTGGAATTGATAGCTTCACCATAAAGCTGTTTCTTAAATGTTTTTAAGTTTCCGCGGCATATACACTTATAATCCCTCCAAAAAACAAAACAATAATAAATTGGTCATTTTCAATCCATGAGTGTTTGTGGGACACTGCTGTGCGCAATTGGCTACCGGGTTTCACCCACAAATACAGTCAATTCACTTTCCAGCGTATTCTGTGAAATGCTTTGAGATGTCTAGAAGACGTGAAAAGTGCTATATTAAATGCAAGGATTATTATTATTATATTTATTATTATTCGACACTTATCTGTCACAGCTTATAAATCAAACAATTTCTACAAACCTAATAAGAAAAAAATATAGGTGCTTTTGTCTTATAATCATCGTACAGAAATAAGAAAATCTCGGCTAAATGGTTAGCATCTAATCAGTGTTGCTGGCAGTTGGTATGGGGACATGTTAGTAGGCCTTAGTTAACATTCAAAGTGATTTCACTTAATTTGGTTTTAACTAGGTTAAGTGGGGAAACTTAGGTTTGGAGAGTAATTGGATTTGGATCCAATTTTAGCTGCTGGATTCAAACATTCCACTGTACTCTGCTGCCAAAACATTAGCGATTGCTTTGCTTTCAAAGTTAGAGGATATTTCAGGAAGAAAGAGTAAATTTACCTCGAAATATAATTTTAAAAATCCTTACATTCAACATAAGACCTTTCACAGTTGGAGGGCATCTCAAAGCACTTCACATGATTTACTGTAAAGTGTACTGACTGTGTACTTGTAGGCGAATGCACAGCCAATTTATGCGCCACAATGTCCCACAAATAGCCATGAAGCAAATGCCCAAGTTTAATTTGGGGCTTGTTGGCAAGAACACCAGAGAAACTCTTTTCTTTTTTTAATATTATTATTTTAATAAGGCACATTATGGAAAAATTAAAGAACAGCAGAAAGACATTGCCAGCAATAAGGATTCACTCTTTCTGTGTCAATTCATTCTCATCTGTAAACCATCCAGATTATTGATGACATATACATAGATATGCTCAAGGATGTTACAGACAACCATCAATGCCAACTAGAGTTTCCAATTCTGTTAGAAAAAAACACACCAAAATAAATGAGCATCCAAGAATGATCAAGCACCAATTTAGGTGAATGACACGTTTGCTTTTGATTACTTCAACATACACAGAGATGATGGAACCTCATCATATTAAATTGAGGAATATTATTGACATTACTGAAATGTACAACTTTTCCACTCAACTCAACTGTTTTTCCAAACAGAAAAAATTGTCACCTAAACAAATAAATTCAGCCATTTGACTACGGTTGACAGATCAGGGTTGATCCAATGCTGAAATCCTTCACTCTATTTTTACAGAAGGATACTTTACGTTGATACAGGGTTTTGAAACGAACATCAGTTACATTTAAAATCAGAATTTTACCAAACCCTCAATATTAAGGTTGAAATTACTAGTGCATTAAAAAAGTATGAATACCGTCTATGTATTTCTCCAGTATTTGAGACTTTGTGGTATAATTGGAGCTTATGATGCAAATAAGCCTTACTATTTCCATTCAGAAAAACACATCCATAACGACCGGATTAGTTTGAATCCTGTGGGAAAAGCAAAATAAATATTCAATAATGGATAACCAAGAATGCATTGCCAAACGTCGTCACAGTTCGGAGCTGATTGATGTCCTCAGGAAATCTATGGTATTGATCAAGTGTTCAAGCAGGCCCTCGGTGAAATTTGTGGTGTTTCGAGATGTGTTCAAAGTAGATAATTAATTGCATCAAATACGCTATCACAACATCACAAGATTAGTTCTGATGAAGAAGGCTATCCATCTGATCTCAGCCTTCCAGAATAATCATCCTTCTGTCCTCCCATCACAGCAGTGTCCTGGTCTCAGCCACGCTTCCAGAATTAATTTCACTTGGAATTATTGAATCAGAAATCTACAATGCAGAAGGAGGCCATTCAGCCCATTGTGTCCACACCGGCTCTACAGCAAGCTGTACTTTCAATCCCACTGCCCTGCCATCCCACCTAATGACTTTGAGACCTGCTGATGACCACGGAACTATCTGGTTAACTATTACGGACATAGATAATTATTTGGGGAGGACAAGTTTGCAGGGCTATGGGGAGAGCGGGATTGATTTGGATAGCTCTTTTCAAAAGAGCCGGCACAGACACGAGGGGCCGAATGGCCACCTTTTGTGTTGTATAATTCTATGATTCTATGTAAAGGCTGGTTAACTCCTGCAAACACAAGCGAGTGGTTACATTCAAACCAGTCAATAGGAGAAACTACCGTCTTAACTTGATGTGAATGAAATTATTGGATCAGCTATAAAGTATGAAACAAGGAAATTAAAAGCCCCAGCATTAGCATCTTCTATTTTCGGAAATGGTTTTATAAATATTTTTGTTGCAAATATTAGTGCATTTTATTTCGTCCACAAAATGTACAGTCAATTCACTTTACAGTATATGCTGTGAAGCGCATTGAGACGTCTCGAAGACGTGATAAGGCGTTATATCAAATGCAAGGATTATTATTTTTATTTCACCTTTGGTGCGCAACAATGACTGCCATTTTATTTAAGAGTGATTTAAAGGTGAAATTTGCAGTTTCATAATGCATTTGACACTAGAGGAGTTAGCTTCCCAATAAAATACCTTATACTGCCAATTGCTGAGGCTCATCTATTTAGTCTTACATGAGTCTTACTGCTTCTTCCTTGAGCACAATTACATCTGCAAATCAACAATGCACATTACCAACATACTTCCAGCCACACATTGTAAATCAGGTGCCAATCAACACAATACACAGTACCTATTCCAGTCATCTCCTTTTTAGCTCAGGTATGAATATTTATGTACATTTTATACATTTCTTCCCAAAATGACAGCAAAATTCTCAGAATTGGCATTTTATCTACGTTTCACACAGAGGCGAATATGCAATTTATCTTGCTTGAGCAACCATTCAGAAGTCAAATAGTTCCCTTGTCAGTAAACCAAAGGCATCAATTGTACGGATATGAGGCAGCAATCCAGCACTAGGAGATGCTCAATCATTGGAGAGAATGCAACTGCACTGTATGGTACAATAACCACTTCAGTTAGAGGAGAAGAAACAGAGCTCAGCTTGAATTTGAATTGGTTATTTAGGAAAAAACTCAGGATTGACAAATAGATATCTTATAACAAGTCATATTTTTTCCAGGTTTCTGTTCAACATAACAGAAAAGTGTAATTGAATGCTGGTAATGTACTCTTTTTCAGTTCACTGGTGCTTTGAAAGGTTTCAAAGAAATAAGCTGTGACATTTACAGCAAGCACACTCAGCATATCAAAATTGATTTGACTCTGGATGAAATCCAATGGAAAAATCATGCCATTTAACATTTTGATAAAATATCACATCCTTGCATCCTTGCATTTCTAAAGAGCGCTTTGTAACTGCTTATGAATAGCTTGAATGTGTTCCTATTGATATGCATTTCAGCTTTGCTGACATGAAGATATATTGGATGCGTTGGTTTGTTTATCAGGGGAAAATTAATGCATTGCATCTGCTAAGATTCAATTCAAATATCAACTGTATCCCCTAGTGATGGGTAATTGAGTTAGCAATGTAGAGGATAGTAAAACTGATAATTTAAGATGACGCATTCATTATACTAGCCTTGGTTATCACCAAAGCACCCAATACTTTACCTCAGGTTTAATCCAAATTTAATCCAAATTTATTTTAAATAATATTTCAGTTTCCCTAAAATCATCTCAATCTTGGTTTCAAACTTATCACATTTTGAAAAGTGGACAATGATAAAAAATTGCACTAGTCTCCATCAGACTTTCTGTCCTGAAGTCACTGGCAATAACCATCCGTCTAACCATATGGTCTTGGTCCATTTATTTATTATCCCGATTGAGAAGCACAACAGAAGGACGGTGGAAGAGGAAGGTCTTCAGATGGGACTTGAAGGAAGCGGGAGAGGGCCTGAGGCGGAGGGATTGTGGGATAGAGTTCCAGTGTGTGGGGGCAGAGATGCTGAATGCTCGACAGCCAATGGTGGGACAGGAAGTTCAGGGGACCTGAAGCAGGTGTCCGCCGAGTGGAGAGCGCTGATAAGCTGAGATGGGGTTATCAGGTCGTAGAGGTAAGGGGGAGCAAGACCGTGGAGGGCCTTGAAGGTAAGAACGAGGGTTTTGTACTCGATTCTCTGAGGAATGGGGAGCCAGTGAAGCCGGGTAAGAACGGGGGTGATAGGTTCCCAGAACCTGGTGCAGGAGAGGACACGAGCTGCAGAGTTCTGAATAATCTGCAGCTTGTGGAGGGAAGAGTTGGGAAGTCCAGTGTGCAGGCAGTTGGCGTAGTCAAGCCAGGAAGTAATGAAAGCGTGAATCCGGGTCTCAGTGCAGTGAGAGGCAGTGATGGAGGCGGGCAATGTTGCGGAGGTGTAGAAATGCGGAACAGGTCACGGCGAAATGTGGGGTTTGAAGGATAGCTGAGGGTTGAAAAGGACGCCGAGTTTTCGGATTGGGTCGGTGAGGTGAAGAGTGCAGCCATGCATGGTGATAGTTTCTGCAGCTGCCAGAAGCCAAGCAGGAGGGCCTCTGTCTTGCCAATATTGAGCTGGAGGAAGTTGGCTCTCATCCAGGACTTGATATCAGACAGACAATGAGCCAGAACATCACTGGTCCTGGAGTCGAGAGTGGAGGTGGCGAGATAGAGTTGGTGTCATCTGCATACATGTGGAAATTGACCCCATACCCTCAGATGACATTGCCGAGCGGGAGCATGTATAGATTGAAGAGGAGGGGACCGAGGATAGAGCCCTAACCAACGCCACACGTGACAGATTAGAGTGGTCAACAGTATCAAAAGCGGACGAGATCGAGAAGGACGAGGAGACGGAGAGAGCCCTGGTCGCAGGTGAACAGAATGTCTTTCGTCACTTTGACCAGGGCTGTCTCTGTTCTGTGAGCAGCACGAAACCCAGATTGGAGGGTTTCACGGAGGGAAAGCTGGGAGAGGAAAGAGCGAAGCTGGGAAGCGACGACTCATTTCATGACCTTTAATCGAAAAGGAAGGTTTGAAATGGGGTAGTAGGTGAACAGCCATGAAGCGGATAACCAATTGATTTGGAGAGATTGTTGGCCAAGACACTGGAAGAATCTCCCTCCCTTTCATGAATAGTGCCACGGGATGAGCACCTGAACAGACAAAGCCTTGGTTTAACATCTCATCCAGACGGTGGCATCTCCAACAATGCAGAGCATCTCCAAACTTGCATTAAGAACTAGACTCTGAGTTCTATTAACACCAACATAAGTTTCAAACAAAGTACATTTTATTTAAACAGTTTTGTACAAAATGTCACCCGAACAGTTCCAAAATACTCCCAAATCATTATTTTACGCAAAATGATACATTTACAAGAATAGACTCGCAACTCCACTTTACACACCTTCAATGTTGAGCATGGACGCTCATAAAAAACCTTCATCCCCATATTTTAAACAAGTTCGCATTTCCTTTGTACAATTATAAACAGATATTACTAAACATAAAACCCACATAGGAACAGGAGTAGGCCATTCAGCCCCTTGAGCCTATTTCACCATTCTATTAGATCATGGTTCATCTGTATCTCAGCTTCAATGGTCTGGCAAGAGGTTTTCTTTCCGTACATGATCAAAATATTTATTGATAACATCAATGAAAATATTTACACAACCCTCTCTGTGCAAACTACTGGAATTCTGGAAAACCATATGGCAACCTGCCACAGCCTTACATTTGAACGTGTGGCTCACTCTTAATTTTGCTTCAATAATGGAGGAGTTATTTTGCTGTGATCCCTATACTCTAAAAATACCTCTTCCCTTTTGTTACTATCTGCCTCTGACCCGCGGCTCACTGGCACGTGAATCCAGCAAATGTGCAAGAGCAGAGTTTTGGTTGTGGGATACAAAGCAATGGATGACTGGAAACAAATCATTTTGAGCTCCGATGGCAATTTAGGACCACCATAGACAAATGCAATTTATCCTCAAGTATCCAGCGTCTTGATCTGAGTCTTAGCAGTAAGGAGTACAAAATCTACTTGTTTCTACTGTATCCATGACAATGCAGAGAGAAAGAGAGAGAGAGGGAAAGAGAAGAAAATATGTTAACCATTTCATATACTGTAATTCATATATTAACAGGGTATTTAAAGTTAGCTATATAGAATTAAATAGAATGTTACAGCAAGGAAATAGGCCATTTGTTAATGTAACTTTTTCTGCAGTAGGTATCAACATTTTGTATCTACCATTTGTTTAAAAAATTACACACACATATATATATAATATATAAAATATTAGAGCGGTTTTAAACTACTCTCCGTTTTAGTTCATTCCTCTTTTACATAGAATCTACAGCATCACAGCAGACCATTCGGCCCAACTGGTCTGTGTGGGTGTTTATACTCCACATGAGCCTCTACCCCTCCCCCATACCCCAGTTTTCCTCTCACTCACATATATGTATCACATTTCCACTTAAACGCTTCGATGCTCTAAGGTAAAAGAAAACTGTTTTCCATCACTGAACTGTCAACTAAATCTGAGGCAATTGGAGCGCTAGTCACTTACTTAAAAATAAATTCAAAGTGTTTACTATTGTTGCTGATTCACTCGTTGAAGTGATGATACTATATTGGTAATGCATGTGTAATGTAGTTCATTTCTGTGCTCATCAAAATCCCACTTCTGATGAGGGGCCAGAGAAAATTGGTATCATCACTACTAACGAGAACGTCAAATTGAATCCAGTAAAAAGAGTTTACAGATTCAAATTTGAGACCATAAAAATAATTACATTTCAGACCATAACAACAACATTTGAATATAATTTGAATAAAAATAATTCAAATTTCAGACCATAAAAAATATCACACACACACACACACAATCTCTCGCTCTCTCTCTCTCTCTCACACACACACACACACGATCTCTCTCTCACATACACAAGATCTCACACACACAGAAAATTACACACACATAACCATTTGCTCATAATCACAAAGGGCTCTGTACTTCGCATTGACTCAATATAACATGTGAAAATTGTGCCCTGTTATGTGTTAATTAAGACATCAATGAAAAATACAGATAGTTTTACTGATTCCTAACCTCCCACCCCCCAATCCCCCGTCAAAACTCAGTCACTGTGGTTGGCCCTACGCCAGGCTGTGCCATTGGTGTGCAGGCTAGAGGGATTCCGGCTAAACATTGATACCCTTGTTGTTGAGGTGTTACCACGATCTTTGGCCACAGATTATGGTACTGCCAGCGTTTGGGGGAGGGGGAGGGGGGTTGCAGGTGGGGAGTGCAATAAAAGAGGCCAAAAGAAAGAGATTACTGTTTTATGACTTCAGGTACCCACAGGCTGTGATTTTCAACAACCATCACAGGTCCCAATGCCCACCCATATGTTTCTAACACATTTCATTGCAAAGTAAATCAGTTATAAAAACAGTGACACTCATCATCACTTCCAATTTGAAAAAGACCTCGTCAATAATTTAGCAAGTTACAACAGGATGTCAGTTGCAAGCCTTTGTATTTCAGTCAGTAAGACGCTGCATTTACTTTGCAAACTTATTACTCTGAACAAAATAAATTAAACCTTCAATAAATAATCCTTCGCTCATTGCAGACCATTATGTGTAGTAGCACTGAATCATATCCAGATGCAGATTTTTCTATCAATTAAATATAATTAAAACCAATAATTGCTGCTAATAAACATCTCAAAGCATTGGCAAAATAAAACCAATTAAAGATGAAGCATGTGTCATATAGACAAAGGCGGTGTTGCATTTAGGCCACAAAGTCTGGGAAACTATATATAAGACAATTAATTTGAACAATCAGTGTTCCACTATACTCATCAGCTTCATCTGTTAATAAATATACTGAATGATTGTCAAATCCACTTACAAACAAATCATTGATTTGCAGATTCAAAATTTGACCTTGAATATTTCCACAAAATGGCGTGTTTCTCTAATGGAATCGTTTAAGCAGCTGGTAAGGAGATTTGGGCTCCATTGAGATATGCAGAATATTCAAAATATTAACAAAAACAAGATTACATTTGTAGAGTGCCTTTCCCATCGGGACGATGTCCCAAGGCCCTGAAATATTAAGTTACATTAAGGCACCAGTCGCTCATTCGCTTTTACTGACATGTTGGAAAAGGATGTGTGGATTTCGGAAAGTTGGTCTGTAATTTAAAGGTGAACTATGCATTGACTACTGAAGAATAGTGGCTGTGAAATGAAGCGACACCTCCTCATTCTGAGTTAGAACACGTTACAAATTCAACAACTGCACTGGAAGAACTGAATGCTGTTCCTACAAATGTGCATAACAGCCCTTCTGTCTGCTGCTTAATGCACGGGACAGTTTACACTGCATGCTGCAAAAGCTTTAAACTTACTTCAACTTTCCATTAAAATTTAAATAGGGGTAAGTTACACTTATTCATTTAAACAAAATTTGTAAATTTACTCAGATATCAAATATATTACAAAATATGTGCTAAAGTTTATCTTATGCTTAACTTGTATGTCATGTGGTTACAAGTGTAGACTCAATAAGCCCAACATTTTCAGTCCTTATCAAGTACATGAGATGCTTAAGATAGTTTGAGTTCTGAGGTTCAGTGGGTGCTGTTCCAGTGCATGGAATGTGACACTACGAAAGGGAAGACATGTAATTTTCACGGTGGGGGTTAATGAAATACCAAGTGACGTCTATCACAATAACAACAACAATATAGTAAATACTCAGTTTGTGGAGTTTGTCCTTTGTAGAGTTTCCTTCACAGGTTCACTGGACTCTCCATTGTTTGAGCTATTGAGGGACGAGCTGGGAGGTTTGTACAGGAACCAGGCGGTCAAGAAGAAGACAGATCCTAGAATCTGAGTAGGACAGGGAGGGAGACATCCTCATTAACGTTTCAACACAAGTAGATCAGTTTTACACAACCATAGGGTGAAACAACAACTTATATTTAGATAACAACTTTCATATCAGGTGGATGTCTCAAAGTGCTTTACACTCACAGACTGAGCACCTGAGTTTTAGTTATGTGGGGTGGGGGTGGGAGGGGGAAGGGTTGAAGTGACAGAAAACAAGGATAACAAGATAGTTCTTAAGTTTAAAGGTAAGGAGGGGGACAAGTCAGAGGGACTCCAGGATGGAGCTTCAGAGAGCTGACTGTAAGGTCGCTCCACAGGAGATATCTATCTTGCCCACCGTACTCGTGCCAGCTGTCTGAAAGAGCTTGTAACCATTGGGGTTCACTCCCCCTAGCTTTTTACAAACCCTCTCACATTTTCTGGTCTCAAACAACTTGCGTAGATTCTGCTTCAACCATGTCATTCAACACCTTGGAAGAACACTTAATTATTTCCTATTTCATTTCCTTTTTTTTTCCCCTCTTCAAAATCTCTGCGGCTTCAGATCAGTGCATTACCTTGTATGTTAGTCCAGCAGTAAGAAGGTATTTACTCATGAGTGAGTTCTGGTAAATGTAGCAGGAACCTCTCTCACCGCACTGGTCTTGCCAGAGCAAACACGACAGGTCTATAATTGAGCCAAAGGCAATTGGGCCTGGGATTCCTCCTGTTGAAATTCATCAGATGAAAATAAATGCTAATTCTTACATTTGATACAGCGCCTTTCGGATCAGGAGAGCATCTCAAAGCGCTTCACAGAATTTACTGTAACACGTAGTGAATGTATTTTATAGGCAAAAGCAGCAGTCAATTTGCACACAGCAATCCCCCCACAAACAGCCTGCGAATAAGGAAGCAATATTGTAGCTCAATCACTTAACGCAATACCCTTCAGGTTGTTAGCATTACAATATTAAACAGGGAGCTTTGATTTTTTTATGAAAATAATACAACTTTCCAGCTTTTCATCTAAAAATTCTCTGTTTTATCAAGCAAGTGTCAGTACTCTACAGTATTCAAGCAAGTGCATTGATATGTACAAGAGATAGTCAGTTTATCTCTACCTCCTACTAAACAAATGCTGCTCATTGCCCCATCCAAAAAATGTGCACACATAACCTTAAAATCAACACAGGAACCATACCTAATGTTCGGACCACGATCCACTGAATACCAAGTGCAAATGACTTCTGACTCTCTGGGACACATCTACATCAAAAACAAGAGACTCGTTGAGATTGACTCATTGGCGACATTTCTCTAACTTAAATCTATTCAGCATTAAAATATGGTTTGGTTTATATTATTCATCAGTCTGTGCGACTAGAATATAGGTCATCATTTTGGGAGATGGAGGAAAATTAATAAGTTTGTTTTGATTAGAAAAGTTGTAACGAATCACAGTTTGAGACTCGCATCTATTTTTTCCCATTCATTTCAATAAAATAATAATCCCTGCATTTGATATAACGCCTCATCACGTTTTTGAGACATCTCAAAGGCCTTCACAGAATATACTTTTTTGCTAGTTCGAACTAGCTAATTCACACCTACCACAGATCATGATAGCACATACAGTCTGAACACCGAAGGCTGCTCTTCCTCGAGAAAGCACTGGTCATAAAACGAGTTGTAAATAGGAAGAGCGCGGGGTTAAACCTGGGACTGTCAGGGGAGCTGTGAAAGCGTGAGGACTTCCAATCCGATGGTTCCTACCTGAGGGTGGCTGTGACCGCAGGGATGCTCCCAAGGAACGTGAAGAAGATCACGAGGAAGAAGACAGCCAGAAAGAGAGCCTGGTGTGGGCAATTAGAGGGGCACTTTCCAGATTCGGCAAAATCCGCACTGGAGTTTTCCATGACGCAGCTGCAGTCGTAGAAAGTCTGGAGAGTGAAGGTTAGAGAAAGGACAGCAGTCAGTTATGGAAACCACAGCAGATGATAATAATAATGATAAATAATCCTTACATTTGATGCAGCACCTTATCACGCCTTCGAGACGTCAAAAAGCGCTTCACAGAATATGCTGTAAAGTGAATTGACTGTATATTTTGTGGGCGAAACTCGGCAGCCAATTGTGCACAGCAGCGTCCCACAAACAGTTGTGGATTGAGTGACCAATTTTTTTTAAGGAATTAATACCCCCGGAAAAGTGATCTGCTGATTGACTAACAACCGGGTTCCTACTTATTGCTAGGTAAAGAGAGGCATGTGGAGGATGGAAACTTGCCCAATAACCCTTACCCAATTTCTTGCCGGGAATTGAACTCAGCTCTCTCGCTTGCGAGGCGAGTGCCCTAACCACTGAGTAACTGCTGACAGAGGGGACAAGAAGGCAGCAAAACCCACACAAAGCTAGCCCATTCTGGTCATTGCTCGAGAGCTGCAGAGCGCACCATGTCTCCGAAACCTGCTAAGTCGTCTTAACATTAAATTGTGAGCTCTGTTCATGCTGAATGGGCTCAACAACAACAACAACTTACGTTTATAATAACATCCTTGGCTGCTGCATTCGCCCACAAATTGCACAATACAATACAAATAACCTTTTGTGAAATTAACTTAGACATGATGGGCTGAATGGCCTCCTTATTGTGCTGTATAATTCTATGATTCTATGAAATACAGTAAATCCACTTAAATTCACAGTAAATCCTGTGAAGTGCTTTGAGATGTGCTCCCAGCATGAAAAGCGTGGTACCAAATACAAGGATTATTATTGCGTGTAGGAAAGCATCTCAGAGCACAACATCAACAACTCAACAACAAGGAATTGCTCTGACATTGATTAAGTTTAGAGGCTTAAGTCTTTAAAATTGCCAAATGCACAAATTTGTCGTCACAGCACCAGGTTATCCCTAAATATAATAACTAATCCTTATATTTGATACAGCGCCTTTCACGACAGGTGGACATCTTAAAGCACTTCATAGGATTTTACTGTGAAATGCAGTGACACTATGTTTTGTAGACGAACGTGGTAACTAATCTGTATGCAGGAGGTCCTCTCTGGTAGTTTGCAGTACATTGCAAGGTAAGTGTTGTAGAATTACCTTTCTGTTGCTCCCAGACAGTGACATGTTGAACCTTGTGCATCCAGCATGACATGGGGAGTAGTACGTCAATTTGTCAGCTCCGCAAACCGGGTTGTAAATTTCCATTAAACATTTGCACTCAGCATTGCAAGAGGTAGTCAGTTTGACAGCAGAATCGAAACTGCAGAGGAAAGGCAACACAATACAAATACAAAGGACATCTCTGTAAATAATAATAATCATAATAATAATCCTTGCATTTGATATAGGACCTATCATGTCATTGAGACATCTCAAAGCTCTTCACTGTATTTGTGGGTGAAATTCAGCAGCCATTTGTGTACAGCAATGTCCCATGAACAGCCATGGAGTGAGTGATCCAATTTTCTGCGGGGGGATTTATTGACCAGGACACTGGGAGAAACAAACTTCTCTTTTTGAATATGTCATGGGATGCAGCAACATCAATTGCTCATCAGTACAGACTGCGAACGACAAACCATTTTACAATCCTACACATGAAAGTAATTATATTAAGTGCAAGTTGTTCTTGCTGTTGGGATAAATTTCTTTATTGTAAATAATAATACAATCCTTGGATTTGATACAGCGGCTTCATTTCAGGGAGATAATGCATGTGGGAGCACGTGTGCTGGGGACGTGCTGCATGCAATCTTCTGCGATGAGAGAGAAAAATCCAAACTTCCTGCTTTGCCTCTCATATCCCACAATCTCGCAAGAGTTTTGAAGCACACAAAAATTGAATGTTTGCAAATGAGAACTCACTCAATTGCTGCTCTTACCTGCCGTTGTACGTGATTCCAGCCATTGGCACGTTAGAGCAGTGGATAGAGACTATGAAGATGGCCAACAGACCCAAGATTGTGCAAATTAAACAAAACTTGATGATTCCAGCACAGCGAAGCTTTAATTTGTTAATGATAAACCCACCGAGGAAAGTACCCCCTCCACCTGCTGGCACCACAAGGAAACCTGGAAGAGAGCGGATGAGAGAGAGAGAAAAAGCCATAAATCCATGTAATCCTCAAACTGAGGAATGGATTACCACTTTCTGTGAGTCATTGGCAGTTCAATTTGTTCCATTGCTCAACCTGCTCTGAATAAAACAAACAGCTCAGCCCGAAGCTGTGATAGGAACAAAATAGGGCAGGTATTCTGTAAGGATGAGATCTAATGGGCTGAAGGATCTTCTTCACCTGAATCCCTAATGTGATTTTATTAATATTTGACATTGCGAGAGTTAAACCCACTCCTGGGTGAAGTTCGAGACGTCTTTCTGATGTGAAAGGCTCTACATAAATGTAAATTGTATTGTAATGGCATTGACATTATCCTCAATAGGGTGAAAATTGAGGCACTTTATAATCTATTTGTAATGTAATAAATGCTGTATTAAGTACATTATAAACTACACCGTTACCTGTGTGCCTAACAGGCTAAAAGTGCATAGCTTGCTATTGTGGATTAATGGTAAAATGGGAATGCAAGCTTCACTCTGAAAACCTGCATTGGTGCACACTCTCCCCTGGCTGTTTGCATCTTCCTGGCAACAACACAATACAAGTGGCCTTTCATGAAATTAACTTAAGACAATTTCACATATTAGCTCCTTGCGAGCACACCCCTATAAACGTCACTGTGTTTTGTAGGCGATCACCGGTGTACCAATAAGGATCTAGTTAATTATCCTACCAAATAGGGTTGCAGCTTGCGAGGCGCTCAGATTAAACTGGGACTCCAGGAATTTGGGCCCAAATGTAGACATCCCAGCCATCAGCGTAGCTTCCGTAGCTCCAGAGAAACAGAGAAAGATAAAGGTTGGATTCCTCAGCAATAGCAATGCTGACCTGTGAACGTAAAGCAATGTGAAAGCTTAAGAGATGGAGCAGCATCTGCTGTTGCTGAAACTTTCTGTTTCAACTTAAGTCATCACACCTGATGGATTCACAATTAGCCTTTCTGCTGCTTTATGTTCCTGTGCCCTGAAGTGAGATTGCACTGACAGGACTGATATTTATCAAACGTAGCATCTTGTTAACACTGGCTGATATTGCTGTAATGTATTGTGAAACGTCCAGACACATATTCTCATCTGATAACCAATAAGGTTCAATTGCTTTGATCCGTTTTAGTGGCTTCGCCTCAAATTAATTCATGCATCGGCCTCGTACATCAAAAGATTCAAGTTCCAGCACCATTGAGTGGGTTTGTGAAACGACTCTGATTGACCTCTGTGCTTCATGTTTTGCTGATGTATGCATTCGATACAACAATAGCAGCAACAAATTATATTTGTATTGTAGCGCCTTTCATGTCGGGAGGATGTCCTAAAGCGCTGGACAGTCAAGGATGTACACTCGAGCCAGGGGTTGAGATCGTGAGGGGTGGAGGGCAGGGAGAGTGGCCAAAGGCGTGGTTGAAGAGGAATGTCTTGAGATGGGATGTCCTCCTAATGTAAAAGGTGCAATACAAATGTAATTTGTTGTTGTTGAAGGAGGCAAGGGGAGATGCAAACAAAAACCTCCGATTCAATGTTTTTATTAGGTAGAAAGGAATAGAGGGGTATAAGAGAGAGTGAGGGCTTGTGTGGAGTATAAACACCAGCACAGGCTAGTGGGACCCAATGGCCTGTTTGCATGCCGTAGGTCACTCAGTAGGATTTCTCTACTTCTCTTTTCAATCCTAAGAAAAGAATGGCAAACAAAATTGGAGCAGTGATTGGAGTGGGCATTTAAAAAACAGAGTGGGAACAAACATGCCAAAGGAATCAGTTTTGAGAATGATAAATTGCTTTTTTCTACGACCGCAGGTTGGACTGAAATGAATTCTAGGCAGCGACGAGGAGATTGCGGTGGATTAAATTCATAATGTGGCAAAGAATCAGCAAAATGCACGCAGGCATCTGTTTTCTTGCCTCAAGTCTTTTCAGAGTACTTGCTGGCATTCTTTTGAATGTTGTGTTGGCTTGAAGCCAGAGGGAAGAGATAGCAGAGACATGGGCTGTCAGGCTCACAACCAGAGATGTTTCATTCTTCTGTGCCTCGAGTACATTTAAATAAATAAGGCTGGGAGGAAGCAATCTGAATTACAGCAGATGTTTATTTACAGCCTCATGTTCTGGCGATGCCCAGTTTAGATTACCATGGGCTAATACTGGCATTATATTTCCCTGCTGCAGAACCACATTTGCAGACCGGGTGCAGTGTAGATCTTCTGCGATGGACAGAATCTTGCTGATTGACTCCGAATGGTGATCACTCAGATCCAGAGAAGGCAAGCAAGATCTTACACAGAAGAGTTTGACAACAAACTCAGGTGCTGTATTTACACAGCACCTTTCACGTCAGGAGGATGGCCCAAGGCCCTGGACAGTCAAGGATCCACACCCAAGCTGGTGGTTGGGATCAGGAGGAGTGGAGGGCTAGGAAGGTAGGCATAGGAGCGTGACCAAAGGCACGGTTGAAGAGGACAGGTCTTGATCATCCAGAACTTTGCAGCTCATGTCCTTTTCCGCATTAGGCTCCAGGACCCCACCACCCCCACCCTCGCCCGGCTCCACTGGCTCACCATCCCTCAGAGGATACAATTCAAAATCCTTATCCTCACTTTCAAGGCCCTCAATGGCCTGCCTCCTTCTACCTCTTCGACCTGCTGATCCCCAAATCAAGCTGTCCGCTCCCTCCGTTCAGCAGGCTCCGGCTTGCTCCATATCTCCCGCCCAACCCACTCTACCATCTTTCAGCCTCTCTGCCCCCATCTTTTGAACTCCATCCCACAATCCCTTCGCCTTGTTCCCTCCCTTACCTACTTCAAGGCATGACTCAAGACCCTCCTTCTTGACCATGCCTTCAGCCGCCCTCCTACCTCCGTACCTTTCCTCATCCCAACCCTGTTGTTGTTGAAGGAGGCAAGGGAGGGGACGAGGCAGAGGCACTGTGGGATGGAGCTCCAGAGGGTGGGGGAGGAGAGGCTGTAGGTCTGACCACCGATGGTGTCTTGTTTCTCCATATTTCCAAACATGTGGGTTCTTTCACCTTCACGATAGTCGTTGGATATTGCAAAAATCACATCCTCGGAACCTGGGTCACGACAGTCTTTACTATCAGTGTTACTGCAGCTTACAGGGATGATCAGACTCGGAAAATGCACAATTTAAGTTTATTACCTTGGCAAGTCTTTCACTGTTTTCCCAAAGTTCGGCTCCAAAGCCGTCATGTGGCTTCCGTCCTTCAGCTGATGGGCTTCAGAGACTCTCATTGCTAAGAAACGCTGGGATCCTGATCACAAGGAAAGGACAGTGGTTGTGAGGGTTTGGTCACTCAATCCACAATCGTTTGTAGGATACTGCTGTCTGCAATTGGCTGCTGCATTTCACCCACAAAATATAGAGTGAATTCACTTTGAGATGTCTCGAAGACGGGATAAGCCTCAATATCAAATGCAATTATTATTATTATAGGGATTGGCCATAAAATTCCAACCCGCCTTATTTATAATGGGGTGTGATCGAGAGCGAACATCCAGCAGTGCTTCCCTGATGACCGATGAGGACATATGCAGTGATCAGCTTCCCACCCACTGAACATGGTTTTCACCACGTGTAGAGATACCAGGCCAAATGGTCATTCACTGTCTTCAACAAGGTTGTGGTGCCACTGAGTGGCCAAACACTGCATTGCACTTTTTTTAAAAGACACCCACACAGGATATTCTTGCCAGGTGTCTGACCTGAATGGAAACTGGGGTTCCAACTCTCGAGGGCATCTGGTGTCCCAGATTAGCCCACAGGTCCTACTGTCTACACACTACAGCAATGCACCGTCGTCAAGATGTATGCTGAGCACTTCCTCAGTTTTTGGGGGGGTCAGCCAAGTGTTTCTGACACATGCAGAAACCCCTCACTGCGCTTAAAAGTCTCCAAACCAAACTAAGAATTCCATGCATCCCACCTACCCATGGAAATCCCAGATAGATTGTTAGAATGGTAAGCACACTGTCTTCCTTCATGGAGGAACACATCCTGCTTACCTAATCCTGCCTATCCCAGGGTTTGTGTTTTGAGAGCAGCCACAAATGCTGTGATGTTTTAAAGAGAGATTCATTGTAAAGTGTAGTAATTTGTTCTTGTTAACTTTTGATATTTATTTCTGTGGCCATCAGTGGCTGCAGTACCTGGGAGTTGGCGAGGGTAACCCAGGATGGGGATGGCTACAAGAAGTGCTACACCTCCGGCACCGAGGAATCCGATCCACCAGGCACCCACCCATAGCGGGCTATCGGGAGTCAGGTTAATCCTGCATCAGGAGAAAGAGAGTCAATTACATCAATCACTCGATCAATGCATCTAGCGATTGATCATCCATCGATCAATCGTCTGTCAATCAAGTCAATCAATCAGTCATCATTATTAAAGTCATCAACGTCAACAGTATCATCAACACTTGTGGTAATAGTGCACCCTTCACATAGGATAACATCTTATAGCATTTTACATATTTTACATTGACAGAGTTGAATGTTGAGTAGGAGGGAGGGGTGGGGAAGCGGAGATGATCATAGGATGTGGTTGAAGAGGTCTGTTTTAAGGCAGGACTTAAAGTTAGATAGAGAGGGAATGAGGTAAAGGGACTTCCAGAGGCTAGGAGTATAAAAACTGGAGGCTCGGCCACCAATGCTGGTGAGGAAAGGGCAGGAGACACACAGCAAATCTGAGTTAGTGGAGCGCACTTAGTTGGATATGCTATAATGAACATAGCATATCCATTTGAATGGATTTACAAATACTGTAACTCTATCCAGATGTTTGAAATACTGGTCTGATTAGAGCCGAGGAGATCTTAAAAGAGACAGTGAAAGAGAGAGCCCTCTGTCTGCTCTGTAAACTTTAGTCAGCAATTTTAAAGATCAGTTTGATCTTCCTCCATTATTGAAACAGAAATGTTGCCGTGCTGTGGATGAGCATTTCATACCCACAAGAGGGCAGCCGTGTTTGTACTTTTGCTGTGTGCTGTTCAATAGCATTGCAGGAATGGGATTGAAGTCTACCTAGCAGCTTGCAGAGGAGAAGTATCTAAGCCTGACCTGGGGATCTTTGATGGCACTTCGATAATAATTGATAATAATAATACTTGCATTTGATATGGTGCCTTATCACATCTTCTAGATGTCTCAAAATGTTTCACAGAATGTACTGTATGTTTTGTGGGCAAATACGGTAGCCAATTGGCACAGCAGTGTCACAAAACAGTCATGGATTGTGACCAAATTCTTAAAATTAATATGATTTTTAAGGTATTATTACCCCCGGAAATGCAATCCGCGAATCAACTAACAAACCAGTTCCTACTTACTGTTAGGTAAACAGAGTAAGGAAACTCGCCCAATGTTCGCCCTGCCCGGAAATCATTGGATGAAGCATTTGAGATTGTGTGATAAGATACATCAAATGCAAGTAGAAAGTAAAGTACATCTAGACCCACCCGGGTGGAATTTCTACCCATTATTCTTTGCCCATCTCCCAAAACACTTCTCCCTTAAAGACATTAGAAAGGGAAGATTCCAGCAACTTGCTGCCCAAGTTTCTAGAGCGATTATCCATCAGTTAGGGACTGTCAGGAAATTAGGGACCAGGTATCCAGCAATTAGGAAATGGAAATCAGGCTTGGTTGAAAGTGAATTGAAATGATCAACTGAACAAATTGCAAAGAAATCGATTACTGTACTTACAAAGCTTTCTGCAAGCCCTGGAAAATAATTTGATCAAGCTCTCTCATGCAGTCATATAAGTAAAATGCAACTGAAAGACAGTAACTCACTTAGTGTTGATCTCTGTATAAAACTGGAGAAAAAATCCTCCCAGCAAGTAGCCAGCTGCAGGTCCGACAATTGCTGCTGTGTAGAAAATGCCTTCAAGTAGAAGCAAAACGAATAGTAACTGGTTATGGAACATCGGCATTGCTCAGCGTTTCACCATACAGTTTGTTACTAGTTTAAAGATTTCTTGCTCATTTGTTTTGTACTGAATTAAAATCACGTCTCACCCTCCTCAGAGGAAGGCAGCGACAGTTTTACATTTATACAGCGCCTTTTATCACTCGGAGGATGTCTTAAAGCACAAATACAATGTAGGTTCAGCACATTTTAATAATACTCCTTGCATTTGATATACAATAGCAAGACCACATAATTACATTCGTAAAGCGCCTTTCATGTCAGGAGGACATCCCAAGGCGCTGGACAGTCAGAGCTGGGGGGTCGGGATTGGGGAAGGTGGAGGGAAGGGAGGGAAGGAGAGTGATTGAAGGCACAGTCGAAGAGGAAGGTCTTGAGATGGTTCTTGAAGAAGGCAGTGGAGGGGGCGAGGCGGAGAGACTGCAGGATGGAAGGGTGGGGGTAGAGTGGCTGAAGGCTTACCCGCCAATGTTGGGGCGGGTGAGGCGGGGGATCTGAAGCAAGCTGAAGCCCACTGAGCAGAGGGAGCGGGCAGGCTGGTAGGGGTTTAGGAGGTTGCAGAGGTAGGGGGGAGCAAGGCCATGAAGGGCTCTGAAGGTAAAGACTAGGATCTTGCACTGTATCCTCTGTGTGATGGGAAACCAATGGAGTTGGCCTTATGCCACTCTGCCCCCACCCTCTGGAACTCCATGCCGCAGTCCCTCCGCCTCACCCCCTCCCTTGCCTCCTTCCACACCCATCTCAAGACCCTCCTCTTTGACCATGCCTTCGATCACCCTCCTTCCCCCACTGCCCTCCACCCTCCCCGATCCCGCCCCCGCTTGGGTCTGAAGCACTGACTGTCCAGTTCCTTGGGACGTCCTCTCGACGTGAAAGGCACTGTACAAATCTAATTTTGCTGTAGTTGTTGTTAATCCACGACTATTTGTGGGACGTTGCTGTGCGCAATTGGCTGCTGCGTTTCGCCCACAAAATATACAGTCAGTTCACTTGACAGTATATTCTGTGAAGCACTTTGTGACGCCTCAACGAGGTGATAAGGTGCTATATCAAATGGACGAATTATTATTATGTTATCCTTTTGCACTTTTTGCAAGAATCTGACACTCGTTACGCATAGTATTTCAGCTATAATGGCAGTATCGGGCTAGTTTGAGTGACATTGATGAAACCATTGAGCTCAACACTCAAAATAGTTTATCCTCAAGTCTGGGCCAAGACTGAGGGAACTGATGATTTGCCCCAAATCTCTATCCATCACCCACACTCTCCAACTGGTCAACGGGAAGAGTGAGCAATGTCTAAAATAATCCAGAGGCAATGAAACCTCAGATCTTCCTTATCAATAAAACACTGATTTCAGAATTAACATAATTTATTCATTTTTCCAAATGGGCTATTCTGCATGGAAGAGACGTAATTAATCCTTCCGAGACCTAGGCAGTGGTCTACAACACTCCAACGCGCATCACCAATGCTTTACATAAGATGCTGTCCCCTTCCGCGTGGTATAAAATGCATGTTCTCCTCGCATGTGGCACAGTGCGACTGGAGAAGGCCTGTCCCCCACCCCTGGGAAACTTACTAATGTAAACAGGAGCGTAATTTGACTTGACGTTTTCATCCAGGTAAGTCACCCCCAAGGTGTACAGCGGCGTAGCCCCTATACCATGCAGGAACTGGCCGAACATGAACACAAACCTATAGTTGGACATGCTGGATGTGACTCTGTCACATCCTCCAGTCTGGTTCTGGAGGCACAAGCCAGTCTGTTCGGACAAGTTCACCTCATAATGGCCGGAGGTGAAGTGAGGCAGAGTGAACATCACAGAGCCAAGAGCCATGATCAGTACTCCCCAGCCCAGCCAGCGAGGTTTGTGGCCGTAACCACCAAAGTAACTCACGAACGTCAGGCAAATGCAGGCTGCGATGTCGTAGGAGCTGGCGATCATCCCGCTGTGGTAGCTGCGCAGGTCAAACCTCCTCTCGATGGAGGTGATGACCGTGTTGATAAATCCATTTACGATCAACCCTTGGAGGAAGGAAGCACCGCAGAGGAAGAAGAGCATTCCTTTGGGTGTGTTAAAAACCTGTAAACACTTGGGCTTGAACACACTCCAGCCGCAGAGGTTCTCCGACTTGTTGGGGACAAACTGGAGTTGGTTTGAGTTCTCGTGCGTGCACAATGTCCTCACATCGGACATCCCACTGTTCATGGCATCGTTAGCCTGCTCTGAAGAAGCAGGATTTTCCAAGGCGTTAGTGCTCGTGAAGGCTTCATTTAGATTCAGAAGCTCTTGCCTGGAGCTGAAAGAAGCGTCTCCTGTCAAGCGGTTCGACATTTCTGATGAAGGTTTGAAAGGTCACTGCTGTCCGAAGGTGGCTTCTATTTCCCTCCTGCTCTCTCTTCCACAGCTCTGGCTCTTGTGATCCTTGAATGTAACAAGAATGTGTTGGCACTTTTCAAACTTCCATTTCACATAAGATCAGAGGAGAGGTAAGAAACGTTAAACCTATGTCCGTGCCCTGTGAAGTGAACACACATGTCATCAGCATTTAATTCAAGCTGCTGCTTCCCCCACCACCCCCTAATCAGATAAACTAATAATAATAATCCCTGGATTTGATATAGCGCCTTACCACATCGTAGCGACATCTCAAAGTGCTTTGCATGTTTTTTGGGCGGCAGACCATTGAACACAAACAGTCATTCATGTTAAAGGTATTTTATCAAATAAAAGGATAATTATTAAACAGTCCATTTCAACTGCAGGAAAGCAACAGAAAGAAGTGGTTGTACTCTTCTAGGTTCCAGAATATTTAGGGTTAAGAAAAATCAATGTGGGCGGGGGGAGGGGTGTTAAGCAAACATTGTCTGTTAATGGGAATTGATTTTGAGCTGATGCAGGGGTTGGAAGAGGGGATTAGAAAGGGTTTAGGAACATATGGAGTACAAACACCAGCACAGACTAGTTTAACTGAATGGCCCATTTCAGTGCTGTAGTGTTCTATGTAACTGATTTGACATAGGCCAGAGGGAACAATTATCTAATGAGAAGAGTATAAAAAGACATGTTCTGTGCATGGTGTGATCACCACATTATTTTCAAACGTAAAAGTAACAACCTTAATTCAAATCAACCAGTTTGTTTGATGTATTGTACACGAGCTTTGAGTTTGGGATCCATAAAATCCCAACTAGCCTTACACTGTGGTGTGGCACTGGCTTTATTGCCGTGTACGCAGCTGGCCAGTTTGCTCTCTGCACACCAGCTGGTTTCCCTTGATGATAAAAGTCTGACTTCCAAGTCATTGTCGATGATATTTCCTGGTCAAAAAACGGGGGTCAGTGACTAGAAGCCATTTTTTAAAGATAAAATGGCCGATTGCCATGCGATTTGGTCATTTCCTGCTTTGCCCATCAAAGCGGTGGTGACCTTAATGACTAGGTGAGAGATTAAACCGAGGACCTAACCTCCCTGCTTAGCTTTGTTGAGTAACGTTATTTGGATTATAGCCTATTATTTTGCTTTTGTAAAACCAATTATGGTTCCACCTGTTTCACTTTCAATCGTAACTTATTCCATTCTTCATTCTTTGGGTTCACAAGATTGGTTCAGATGAAGAATGCTCCTTGGTCCCTTTTATCTCAACTGTCTTTTCTCCCCCACATTCAAGCCATGACCCACCCTGCCTTCCCTCACATCTGTAACATCGCCCACTCCGCCACTACCTCACCCCTCAGGCTGCTGAAAGTCTTGTTCATGCCTTCATCGCCTCCAGGCTCGACTATGCAAACCCCTTGCTTGTCGGACTTCCCAACTCCTCCCTCCACAGGCTGCAGATAATCCAGAACTCTGCAGCCCGTGTCCTCTCCCGCACCAAACTCTGTGACCCCAACTCCCCCACTCTCGTCCGACTCCATTGAGTTCCTATCCTTCAGAGGATCTAGTTCAAGATCCTGGTCCTCACATACAAAGCCCTCCATGGCCTCGCCCCACCCTACCTCTCTGACCTCCTAACCCCCTACCAACCCGCCCGCTCCCTCCGCTCAGCCGGCTCTGGCCTGCTCCACGTCCCCCGACCCACCCGCCCCACCATTGGTGGGAGAGCCTTCAGCCACTCTGCCCCCAACCTGTGGAATTCCATCCCCAATCACTCCGCCTCACCCCCTCCTTAGCCTCCTTCAAGTCCCGCCTCAAGTCCCTCCTCTTTGACCATGCCATTGGTCACCCCCTTTTCCTCCCCTCCCTTCTCCCCCCCTGACCCCAGCTCGGTTCTGAAATGCTGTACTCTTGGGTACGTCCTCCCGACTTGGGACGTCCTCCCGATGTGAAAGATGCTATACAAATGTAATCTTGTTGTTGTTTTATCTCATCCTTCCAGAACACTCACCCTACCTCCTCCCGTTACAGCATCATGCTGTCTTTTTAAGTTAGTCCAGTGTCCTGGGCTCAACCACATTTTCTGCAACCGGTTCCAGTCATGAATTACTTGCCAGGTAAAAATAACTTGTCTGCCCTGAACTTGCCCCTTTGCAAATCTGAACCTGAATCCCCTTGTTCTGCTGTCCCTGAAAGTTTTGTTCTGGTTTTCACTTCTTCAATTGCATTTAAAATGTTCGAAAAACTCAATGAAAAATCCACGGCTCTTAGAAGTCTTCTAACAAGACTGAATATACTGAGTGAATTAGCAGAACTGTCCCTCGCAAATGGAGATCCGTAATGACAGTGGTGTTTTGGGAGATTTGCGTGACACGGAGAAGGTGCCTGAAGCAGCCACAGGCCCTGTTAAATCTTGTTCCTCGCGATCACTGAGAACATGAAGCAAAAACACCAGTGGCCGAAATTACTCTTGCTACACCAGTTTGCCGCAAGTTAGTTTGGCTATTGCGGAAAATCGGCTTCCAAACCAAGACTGACTCCTGCATGATTTTAAACATTAGGATGATGCGCTCGACTATGGCCATGAAGAATCTCAGATTTTGCTGTTGCTTTGCAAGCAGCTGTTGATGGGCATTGCATTCCAGTTGTTCTCAAGCAAAAGCTGCACACTCCAAAACTGCCTGACACAGCTTCTGATACTAACTGAACCTGTCTGACCATCCACCAGGTGCTCCTCAAAGAACTTTAATTGTTGCTTTTGGTCGCAACAATTAAATTTCCCTCGAATTTGCTTCTCCCTCACCACTCCCCCCCCCCCCCCCCCCCCATCTCCAAAAAGCATTCGACTCATTTATAAAGGTAATAATTCACCTTGCGAGGATGTAGCAAAGCACTTCACTGGATTTTTACTGTAAAGAAGTAATTAGGCAAATAAACAATTTTACCTGGGGTGTTGTTGGCCAGCACACCGGGAGACTGTATAACTATAAGTCCAAGTTGCAGGCAAACTTGTGTAAGTCGTATAAAATCTGATTTAATCAATAATCTACGCCACACGTGCATAATTCAATGCAGCCAGGACGTGCTCATGCGGTGACGGATCAAGACTACATTTCCCGAGATTCAATTCGGCTTGATACGTCTCCAGATGCGCACTTCCCCACAACCATCGGAATCGCAGGAAATGAAGCTCTTCTGCACATGCACTGATAAGTCAAGACAACGTTTTCTGGGTTTCAATACAGCCGGTAAGGGAGGGAAACTGCTTCTTGACAGGGTAGATAGTGTGAAACCGTTTCCCCTGGTTGGTGAATCTAAAAATAGGGGTCATAGTCTCAGGATTAAAGATCAGCCTTTTAGAACTGAGTTGAGAAAATATTTCTTCACTCAGAGAATTTATGGAATTCTCTACCCCAGAAAGCTGTGAATGCTCAGTCATTGAACATATTCAAGACTGAGATCGATAGATTTTTAAAAACTAAAGGAATTAAGGGATATNGGGGGGTAAATGGAATTAGGTTAGAAGATCGCCCATGATCTTATTAAATGGTGGGGCAGACTCAAGGGGCTGAATGGCCTGCTCCTAGACCATAAGTTGTAGGAGCAGGAACCCAGGCTGATTTTTCCCCCACCTTAATCTGAAGCACTAATTCTGGAGACTATACCAGGGTAAGATCAGCTAACTCCACACAGACGACAGATCAAACCTGGGATCTTCACTCATATATAGCACAACAACTTGCGTAACATTTGAAAAATGTCAGATGGAGCTGCAGATATTATTTGAGCTGTGCATCGATCAAAAGCGGAGAGGGAAAAACAAGGTATACATTTCAATTGCTTCAGCAAAAGAGGTTCCTTGGTCTGTGGGTGTGCAAAATTCTAGGACAGTAAAGAGCAAAAGCAAGGTACCTCCAGTTCACATTAAGGTTAGAAATAGATCTCATCAGTGCTGCCAATTATTTTTCTTTAGGCTGAGTCTCATAACACAGTTGCTACTTAGCACGATGTGAGGAGACGATGGTTTCTGGAACTGTACCAGGAACTCCCCAAAAAATCAAGCAAACCTCATGCAGTACAATTACAATGATAGCCATTACACACCACTGAGGAATCCTGCCGATTGCATAACCTCATTTAAATGTAGACAAATTGGATGCATGCTGACAACCTCAAGCAGAATGAACCATAGAACTTTACAGCATCTGACCCATCATGTCTCTTTCAAAGAGCAATCTACTGAGTCTCATTTACCTGCTTCTTTTCCCTATACCCTTGTAAATTGCTCCTTTTTAAAATATCTAGCTAGTTCTGTCTTGAAAGACAGAATGGATCATTCCTGGACAGTATGTTCGCACTCTGCAGAGCATTCTAACGATTCTCTGTGTCAAAAATATTTTTCCTGATCTCCCCCTTTGCTAACTAAGCAGCCAACATATTGCAAGCTCAACATTTACATGCAGTGAACTCCACGTGTTGATAATGTGAGGAACCTGCCCACGTTTATACTGAAGCACAATTCCACCCACAGTCAAAATATACAACTTGCAATTGTATCGGGCTTTTTACTTAGGGTAATGTCTCAGAACGCCTCTGTACAATCCCCAAACACATCCACATGAATCCGCCTAGTCTTCAGATTGGGTTAACCATGAAATTCATTTTAAAGCCCTCCACGGTCTTGCTCCTCCCTACCTCTGAGACCTACTGAAATCTTACCAACCTGCCCGCTCCCTCCACTCGGTGGGCACTGGCCTGCTTCATGTCCCCCGCACCTGCCCATCCCATCCTCAGCAGTCGGGCCTTCAGTCTTTCTGCCCCCACCTTCGGGAACTCCATCCCAGAGTCTCTGCATCTCGCCCCTTCCCTTGCCTCATTCAAGGCCCATCTCAACACACTCCTCTTTGATAGTGGCTTCAGTCATCCTCCCACCTTGCCCTCCACCCCTTTTGCTTCCAGCCCCCCAGCTCAGGTGTAAGCCCTTGACTGTCCAATGCCTTGGGACGTCCTCCCGGCGTGAAATTCCATAATCAATTCCATGGTTTGCACACGATTAACCCAGTTTGCACATGATAGAACTTATTTTCAAATAGATAACTTGAGTCGGTTCCTGCTTTTACCCTACAAGGAACGTGTTAAGTTACAGTTGACTAGAACCTCAATAGTAAACATTCAAGATATCAAACCTGTTTAACATTTTTACCTCCCCGTGAGCAAACGCTACACAATACTGATTCAGTCACACCCCTTCCGAGAAGGTTTATAATAATAATCCTTGCATGTGATATAGCACCTTATCACGTCTTCGAAACGTCTCAGTGCGCTTCACAGAATATACGGTAAAGTGAATTGACCGTGTATTTTGTGGGCAAAACCCAGCAACCAATTGCACACAGCAGTGTCCCACAAACAGTGGTGGATTAAGTGACCACATTATTTTTGTTTTAAAATATTTTGAAGGAGTTAGTACCCTTGAAAAAGTGATCGGCCAATCGACTAACAACTGGGTTCCTACTTACTGCTAGGTAAATAGAGGCATGAGTATGGAGTAAGGAAACTTGCCCAGCGTTTCGCCCTGCCCTGGAATCGAACCAAGGTCCTCCTGCTTGCAAGGCGAATGCTCTAACCACTAGGCTACATGACTCTTCGATTCTTAGTCAACTCATGGTTAGATTTGAGAGTTATACTGGTAGATTGCTAATTCACACATAAATTATACTTTGGTAAACCCATCTGCAGGGAATGAAGGAAGGAGCAGGGAGGTGGGATACCATTATTACCTCTGAAAATGTTCAGGATAACACAAGTCTCTGCTACAAGTGGCATAGTAACCTGTGCCAGCACCAAAATAACACGGGCCAGCTGGGAAGTAATGCATACTCTCTCCCCAGAGGAACACATTCTGCTTACCGAATTAAGGAGAGCATTAGGCGCAAGTTGGCAAGAGCGACAGCTTGCAGAACCCAGAGTGTGCGTTGGATTTTAACCAGGCAAAACTGCATAACTTGCCATTGTTTGGCAAGGTTCCACTGCTTTCCAGTTAGGACCCATTGTGGCTTTGGCTTGCAGGGTTAATGGGAACCGAGTGGGAAGAATCCCTGCCCCCAGTGACTGCCATCAGCAGTGCCCAGGCGAGCTGCGGACCGGACTTGCTTTAGGAACCGGACCACAGAGGATTGACTCGATCATTGCCAAGCGTGTCATACCTTGAACCCAGTTCAGATCCAAGTAGCTCCCTCTTACCTCGTCTCCCACCATCGCACCAGGCCAGCACCACTGCAACACAGTCCAGGGCCATTGGCATACAGCCCTGCATCACTGTAACTTGTAATTATACAGCGTTCACTTGGGACAATGTCTTGGAGTGCTTCACAATAATGGGGTTGGACACTGAGCAAGGGAGATGGGGTGGGATAGGCGACCATAGATCTAGTTGAAGAGACAGGAATTACCTCCAGTCTCCAGGCTCGTGCAGTAAGTCTTTCTGCCAATAGCTTCACATTACATAAAGACCATAGGACATTGCAAGGTCCTACAGCAACCAACCCCATTGTGCAGCTTCAGTAACCCACAAGGTGATTGGGATAATTGTGACTTGCTCAAGCGGCAAGTTCAAAGTTTAACAGCTTGAGCTTTGCTCTCGCAGATAAAGCACCTTATCACTTGCAGCCTGGCACGAATCGGTATATTTGAAAAATCAATGCACTTTCCTCAGGACACCTGTAAGATTACAATTTAAACTTTGCCAGCATAGAGAGTGTGTATGCATACAAACATGTACTTTCGAAGAGCTAATACACAGCTGTGTATACACAAATATATCCACACAACACATGCTTTCAAATTTAATTCTTTACATAGGTTACCATCAGTCATACGAGCCCTTAACACAAACTACTGATGAGATGGGACCCTAAAGTTTCTTAAATTGCGACCACATTTTTTTTTAATCTAGCCTCTACCGGCTTTGTTACAAATGGTGATATAATGCAAATTTTTGTGCTTGTCAAATCCACCACACCCTAAAGGAGGTGACTGAATCTTTTGGCACGACAATTTCTGGGGAAAGAAGGTGCACAGTGAAAAACTCTTGTGTTCGGGCCTGAGGTTTCCAGCAATTACATGTCTGTTGCGTAAGTCAATCCTGGCTTTTCCTTTGTTTGACTTTTCTTTTCTGGCATTACCCATAAACAAGCTCTTTAAATGACTTTATGATTTGGAAAATGCTACCTTTCAGAATACTTTACATTTCATTTTCTAGTAACTTACCAGCAATCCGAAATTCCTCACCTCAGGCCTAAGACTGTCTATTGCCCTGCTGCTTAAGTGATGAATTTTGGGAAAAGGGTCTTAACTTCAGCCTTATAATAATCATTGCATTTTGATACAATGCCTTATATGGTCAAAATGTCTCAAAAAGCTTCATACAGATTATTATTTATTATTGTAGAATGTAAAAATTGTGTATTTTGTAGTTTAAAACAGCACCCAGCAGCGACCCACAAACTGCCATGAAGTGAATGACCAATTTTTTCTGGGGGATTGTTGGCCAAGACACTGGGAGAAACTCTTCTCTGTCTGAATAATGCCATGGGATCTTAAACATCCACCTGAACAGGTAGACAGCACCTCGGACTCAACTAATGCAGATGTATACATTGAAAGTTTTTTTTAAATGTTTAAACTGCTTTATACTATAGATAATAACACTGATTTATGATATTAGGGTGTTTAAGTTGAGTTTCATCTTTTGAGTACGTTATCCTTAACTTGTTTTATTGACTGGAAACTAAAGATTGGCTGAGCAATATTTTTCTTGGCTAAACTAAGTGTGTAAGGTCTTTTGTTCCGTCATGTGGAGGTTTTACATGTTTTCCGATATAAATTTGAATTGTTTCTAACGACAACAAACTCTTTTCATATTGCATGGACATTACATTGAACGTTTTTTGGATAAACATCAATCTGTTTTTATTTCCCCACCTCCAAACATTTATACAGTTGAGGCATGTTTCTACAACAGACAAAGCAGAGATTGGCTTGACATTCTAAACACAGACAAACAGATACTGTAGTCTTTAAGGGAAACAATACGTCTCTTTGATTCTGCCTTCCGCCACATCCCTCGTACAAGTTCTTGCCCTGCTGGCTCCCTGTTTGTGTTCCCACGTCTCTGTTTTGAGATCATTTTCCCATGTGAAAGGCACAATATTAGTGCAAATAGTTTAATTTTGGGAAAAAATACATCATTTTGGTTCAGTACCATAGTTTGTGTTAGGGGCTCGTATGACTGATGGTAACCTATGTAAAGAATTAAATTTGAAAGGCTCTGGAGAGGTGACAAGTTTACACACATAAATGAAGAAATGCGGCTCGGATATTGATAATACGATGATTTAAGTGACACTGACAAGTTAAGACAGGGTCGAGTTATTACTGTCATTACTTTAATATGAAAACAGCTTTGAACACCTTCATCTACAAAACACATAGTCACGGCGCTTCACAGTAAATCCTGTGAAAAATTAACTGAAAGCAGGATGTCTTCTGCAATGGTAATATTTTTAGCAAATACAGTCAGGAGATTCCTTTGTCCCTGGACAGACTAGTTTTGTCAGCCATCAAGGCCTATTACCTGCAGGCAGTGCAAATTAATGTTAATCATCATTCAAAACTAATCAATAGAATTGTTTTGGCAAACTAAGTGTCCAATGAAAGATTATTTTTAACCATTTAATCTCAAGGTATGCGTTAAGGAATTTCTCACTTGCTATAAAGTGCACACCTTAAATAATGACACAAGTTTTTTTTAAAAAAATGATCTGCAATAGAACTCGAATACTTTATTCTATGATAGCTGTAGTCTCAAATATTCTTGAGATAATAAAACAATAAAGTTTTTCTTTTGAAAAGAAACTTAAAAAAGGTCCTTAAGGAAGTGATGAACTGTACAACAACAACAACTTGCATTTATGCAGTGCCCTTACGGGGTAGTATCTCAGAGGGTTTAACAGTGGCAGAGCCTGATGCCGAGCCGGTGGGAGGTGACCAGAAGCATGGTTGAAGAGGAAGGTCTTCAGAGGTAACCTTCCTCTTTGTTTATGGACGATTACACAAGTGCATCTCTTAATCTTACCTGTTCTACCACTTTGATGCAAAATAGAATGAGAAATTCAAATCTCGATCTAGGTTCATTCTATTTTCTAAGCACATCAGAGTACACACTTTTTCGTGTAATCTGATATGCTTAGAACCTTCCTTTTGTCCTGTATCTTGGCGATTAGAGCACTCGCCTCGCAAGCAAGAGGGCCAGGGTTCGATTCCCCACAGGGCGAAATACTGGACACGTTTCCTTACACCACATGCCTCTGTTTACCTAGCAGTAAGTAGGAACTGGTTTTTTAATTGATTGGCGGATTGCTTTTCTGGGGGTAATAATTCCTTCAAAAAAGGAATGCCTGTGGTTATTATTGGAACTCACAGAAAACCAGCTTCAAAATTAAGATGACAATTTGTTCACCTATAAATACACTGTCACTACTTTTTACAGTAAATCCTGTGAAGTGGTTTGAGACATTCCGATGAAGTATCAAGTGCTATATCAAATACAAGAATTATAACAATAGTAAAAATAATTATTTCACAGAACAACATCTACCCCATTAAATTGAGCAAAAAAAAGTCCAGCTAGCCAGTTAATCCTTACTCGCACTTTATTTTGTTACAGCAGTCGAACTTCCTTCTACTTTATTACAATTATAATAATAATTATAGTTTTACTTATAATAATAATCCTTGCATTTGATATAACGCTTTTCACGTCTTCTGGACGTCCCAAAGCGCTTCGCAGAATATACTGTAAAGTGAATTGACTGTATATTTGGGGGCGAACGCGGCAGCCAATTGCGCACAGCAGCGTCCCACAAACAGTCGTAGATTGAAAATGACCAATTTATTATTGTTGTTTTTGGAGGGATTATTATTAGGCTCTGTGTGGAGTAAGGAAACTTGCCCAAAGTTTTCTGGAATTGAACTCAGGTCTCTCACTTGCAAAGCGAGTGCTCTAACCACTGAGCTACAGGACTCCACAATTCATTTGTGTTAGTGTGATATTAGTTCTGCACTAAATTATTTTAACAATCACTTTTATGTTAAGCACTGAGATGTCTGGCTATAGTTTGAGATGCACAATGTGAGGTCTTAAATAACACTGTTATGTTAAGCACTTGGTTATGGTATCTACAACAACAACAAATTACATGTATACAGCGCCTTTCACGTCGGGCGGACATCCCAAGTGGCTGGACAGTCAGGGATTTGGACTCGAGCAGGGTTTGGGGATCAGGAGGGATGGAGGGCAGGGAGGGTAAGGGTAGAAGGGTGACCGAAGGAGCGGTTCAAGAGGAGGTTCTTGAAACAAGCCTTGAAGGAGGCAAAGGAGGAAGCGAGGTGAAGGTACTGTGGGATGGAGCTCCAAAGAGTGGGGGCAGAGAGGCTGAAGGCCCGATCACTGATGGTTACTTGGGTACAAGTGGAGTTCTGAGGCTTAGACCCCCATTGATAAGTTTAGTCTGTGTTGATAAAGCATGTTTGCCATTGTCTCGCTGTGATTTTATCATGAATGACAAGAGATAATCGTTTCATTTCAAGGTTACTGTTTCATTTTCATGCAATGTTCCATCAGAGTTTTGCTTAAATTACATCAAATGAACTGAAGGGGCTTCTTCATCTGAACCAAGTATGTGAAAAATGGGGCCTCTTGAGGAAATGTGTAGGAGCATAATATTTTCCAGAGAGCAAGTCTGATGAAAGATGTTACACATCGTTTGGACAGATGACTTGAGTACTAATGTCAAGTTCTGTGTTACACTAATATTAATTAAAGACAAACCTCACCCAGCTTGACAATGCACAGCTGTATTTTCCGTACAGAGTTTATTTTCAGAAGAGAGCAATAAATCTGGATAACACTGTGGGAAATTCCAGATTCATCTCTCAAGGAAAACAGTAACAGCGGTGTCACAATTACCCTACTTTATGGTACTTGGCCATTGCAAAGTTCACTAAAAAAAAATCTTGAATCACTCACTGAATGTGTGATTTTGTAACGCTTCGAATCAGTCAAAGTGAGTGGAGATTAAACAGCTGCTTGGAATCCAATAGCACATTACGAAACAAGATTCCCAAAAGTTACGTCAGGTGCTTGAAATGGCACGCAGAGGAAAAGGGAAGCCAGAAAGGCCAGAAATAAACTTGGTAAACACTGACCTCATGAAAGCTGATGTCAGCTGGGAACATATGAACAGAATCACAGCTGTTGGTCAAATCAAGTGTGGAATGAAAGAGATTCATGAACTTATACCATAAGACTTGTACTTGGCCACTGTAAAGTTCACGGAGAAAAAGCTTCAATCACTCACTCAACGTGTCCGTCCATTCATCTTTGACTCCACCATCCCAAAGATTAGATGTTTACCCCCAAGACAACAGCAATGATTTGTGCCCTTTGCAGATCATCTCTTGAACCTTATCTGCAGGTTATCGTTAATAATCCTAATTATATACCGTTAGTTAGTTCGTTAGTGACTATCCTCCTTGGGGCGGGGGAGATAAGTTGGGTCTTCTTGGAACTGAACTGGCTCCAAGGTAACATGCTTGGCAACAGAATGTCAGAACTGAGTCAGAATTGACCCTCTGGCAATCTTGGTAGTCCGGTTCCTGAGCCAGGCGAGTCCTCAGTATTCCAGGGCACTGCTTATGCCAGCACAACCAGCCTGGCTCATCAGCAGCACCAGGAAGGGCAGACCGGTCACTGAGGGCAAGGAGTTATCCCACTCAGCTCCTGTTAACCCTCCTTGTTCCGCTACTCACAGACATCATAAACCTCTCCCTATCCACTGACACTGTTCCATCCCTTTAAAAATGGCCATCATCACTCCTATCATTAAAAAAACCCTGGATCCATCTCTGGTCTCAAACTACCACCCTATCTCCAACCTCCTTTCCAAGGTCCTGGAATGAGTTGTTGCTTCCCAGCTTCCCTCCTTCCTCTCCAATTGGGTTTCTGTGCCACCCACAGCACAGAAACAGCTTTGGTCAAAGTGACAAATGACATTTCGTCCATCTACGACCAGGGTTTCCTCTGCCTCCTCGTCCTCTCTGCTGCCTTCAATACTGTTTACCACTCTATCCTTCTCCAACGACTCTACTCTCACCTCAACCTTCATGGATCTGTCCTTGAATGGTTCAGATCCTACCTCTCACACCATCCCCACTTCATCTCCAAAAACGGCTTCTCCTCTAGCCCCTGCAACGTCTCGTGTGGTGTTCCTCAGACTCTGTCCTTGGTCCCCTCCTCTTCAATATTTATATGCTCCCTCTTGGTGACATCATCCACAGACATGTGGCTCAATTTCCACATGTTTGCGGATGACACCCAACTCTATCTCTCTGCCTCCACCCTTGACTCCAGGACCACTGCTGTACTGACAGAATGTCTGTCAGACATCAAGTCCTGGATGAGAGCTAACTTTCTTTAGTTGAATGTCAACAAGACCGAGGCTCTCCTGATTGTCTCTCGTCAGCGCCTCCACACCTCAAGCATTGACAGTATCATGATCCAAGGATGGACACTCCACCTTACTAAGCTAATCCAGAACCTTGGCATCTTGTTTGACCCTCAGCTATCCTTTCTATCCAATATCTGTGCCATGACACACTCTGCCTTCCCCCTCTTCCGCAACATCACCCAGCTCACACCGCAGACGGCTCGAGACCCTCATACACGCATTCATAACATCTAGGTTTTGACTACACAAATTCCCTGCTCGTCAGCCTCCCCAACTTCTCCTTCCATAGGCTGCAGATCATCCAGAACTCTGCAGCCCGTGTCCTCTTCAGCACCAGGGTCCGTGACCCTATCACCCCCATCCTCGCCCGACTCCACTGGCTTCCCATCACACAGAGGATACAGTTCAAGATCCTAGTCCTTACCTTCAGAGCCCTTCATGGCCTAAGTCCCGCCTATCTCTACTACTAGCCTGCCCGCTCCCTCTGCTCAGCGGGCTCCAGCTTGCTTCAGATCTCCTGCCTCACCCACCCCACCATTGGTGGGTGGGCCTTCTGCTACTGCCCCCATCCTCTGGAACTCTATCCTGCAGTCCCTCAGTCTCGCCCCCTCTCTTGCCTCCTTCAAGACCCATCTCAGGACTCTCCTCTTCGTCCATGCCTTCGGTCACGCTCCTTCTCCCCCTGCCCTCCACCCTCCCCAATCCCGTCTCCCAGCTCGGGTCCGAAACATTGATTCTCTAGCGCCTTGGGACGTCCGCTTGACGTGAAAGGCGCTATACAAATATAATTTTGTTGTTGTTGTTGCAAACCAAAGCCCTAGCTGGACAAGCCGCGGGAACGCTTGCTTGGCAGCAATATCAATGGCAAGCTATACAGTTTTAGCTGGAGAGACTCCAGCAGTACCCAAACACACACTCTAGGGGGCCCAAGCCTCGGCTCCTGCCAACCTGCGCCTACTACTTTCCGGAATTGGATAAGCAGGATGCGTCCCTCCAGGGAAAGAGTAAGCATTCCATTCCAACAATCTATCTGGAATTTCCACGTGGAGGTGGGATGCATGGAATTCTCAGTTTGGTTTGGATATTCTTAAGCAAGGGCTTGTGCATGCGTCAGACATTTTGTCAGGTACCCATTCGACCATAACTTGAATGGGATAATTAGCACATCCCACATAGCAATTTTCGCCCATAGGTCTCAGTTGTAAGTCGACCATCAACCACCTCTACCAACAAAACAGGTGCATCAGCCAATTCTGACTCATTCTCTGATAAGCTACCTTTTCGAACACGTGGAGTCCTGTAGCTCAGTGGTTAGAGCACTCGCTTTGCAAGCGAGAGACCTGAGTTCAAGTCCAGGCAGGGCGAAACCTTGGGCAAGTTTCCTTACTCCACACAGAGCCTAATAATAATCCCTCCAAAAAAAAAAAAAAAACAATAATAAATTGGTCATTTTCAATCTACGACTGTTTGTGGGACATTGCTGTGCGCAATTGGCTGCCGCGTTCGCCCACAAATATACAGTCAATTCACTTTACAGTGTGTTCTGTGAAGCGCTTTGGGACGTCCTCCCGACGTGAAAAGCGCTATATCAAATGCAAGGATTATTATTATTATTATTATTCACGTCACACCAACAACACCAACAACAAATAACATTTGAATAGCACTTTTCAAGTCAAGAGGGCATTCAATCGGAGTAGATACAACCTAAACAAATGTTACAAAATGAATCAGCAAAAACACACAGTCTGACGACAGTTTAACAGAGGAAAGATTAAGAGGGTCGGACAAAACAGTACTGCAAAAGAAAATCTAAACTTTTACATGCAGGAGCGAGATGTAAAAATCAGATTGAGAAAATAAGCTCAGGGGTGTGATACTCACACAGAAATCGCAGCAGCCTAACTGTGTACAAAGTAAGTTACAAACTTAGTGACACATTCCCATGTTAACTTATATCCTCAGGATCAATGAGGAAAACAATTATAAATAACTTGGGGAATTACCAAAAACTTTGAACTTGGCTCAAAATTTATTTTTCATTTTGCCTCAGTCATGGAAAGCAGCACAATCCAAAACATCATCCTGTTTGCATCCAAGTATCTGACTGGAAAACTCGCTTAATTTAACTGTTCCAGATCTGCATTCAATTAACTTAGCTTGTTTTGCAACTATTTAGGTATTAGTAATTCAGGAAAAAAACCCTGTTGTGGTCAACCTTTCACCCTATTGCGATCAACTTTTCATAGTACTGAACAGTAGAACCAGAGGACACGGCCTGCAATTCAAGGGGGTAAATTCAGAACAAATCTGTGGAAAATACTTCAGTGAGCAAGTAGTAAACTTACTACTCTCTACCAACAGGCTCCCTAGGGAGAGATGGAAGCAGAAAATGTTGCTTGTTTCATGAACAAATTAGATAAGATTTCTACTAAAAAATAATATCTACAGTATATAGTTTGGGACACGACATGTCAAGCGACTGTGAGGATGGTAGAAGGCGAACTAGATAGTAATAATAATAATCCTCGCATTTAATATAGCACCTTCTCATGTCTTCGAGACGTCTCAAAGAGCTTCACGGAATATACTGTAAAGTGAATTGACTGTATATTTTGTGGGAGAAAGAAATGCAGCAGCCAGTTGTGCACAGCAGTGTCCCACAAACAGTCGTGGATTGAAGTGACCAATTTTTTTCTTTTTTTTTCTTGAGGGATTATTATCAGGTGTGTGGAGTAAGGAAATTTGCACAAGTTTTGCCCTGCTGGGAAACAAACCCAGGTCTCTCCCTTGCAAGGCGAGTGCTCTAACCACTGAGGACTTCTATATCCTAGATGGACCTTGGTCTTCTTTCACCTAGCAAATTCTTATGTTATATGACATTCATTGTAATACAATAAAATAATAATCCTTGCATTTAATATAGCGCCTTAGTGCTTCATTGAAACGTCTCAATACACTTCACAAGATTTACTATAAAGTGCACTGACTGTATTTGTATGTGAAAACGGCAGTCGATAATGCACCCAGCAGTGATCCACAAACAGCCACAAGCGCTTTGGGACGTCCTCCCGACGTGAAAAGCGCTATATCAAATGCAAGGATTATTATGAAGCCATCAGCAGACAGCTTTGCTCTGAGATCTGGTTCAGACTCAATAGGCCAAATGGCCTCTTTCTGTGCCATACATTTCTATGATTCTAAGTGAATGTAGCAGCAGCGATTTCTTTAGATCCATGTACAAAAGACATCAGTTTTATCAGAAGTGTACCAGTAATTTTCTTTTGCTTGCACAGCTACTGAACAACTGAGTCCTCTTTTCATTCATCCACAATTCCAATACGACATCAAACTTTAAAAAATACAAGCAGAAGAACAAAAACTTGCAAAGCAGGTTCCCGCCCAGTCGTTGGCTATTGTTTTGTGCTGACGCTGAGAGCAAGTCAGTCAAAATAAAGGGACTGACGAAAGCACAGAGACAACAACAAAATTACATCTATATAGCATCTTTCATGTCGGGAGGACGGCCCAAAGAGCTGCACAGGCCGAGTTTTGGACCCGAGCTGAGGGTTGGGGTGGGGGAGGGGGGAGGGCTAGGGGGAAGCAGGGAGATGGAAAACACGATTGAAAAGGAGGGTCTTGAGGTGGGTCCTGAAGGTGGTGAGGGAGGGAGCGAGACAGAGGAACTGCAGGATGGAGTTCCAGAGGGTGGGTGCAGAGGCTTAGCAACATTTTAGGATCAGGAGTTCATTGGTAGTTATTTTCAGATTTGATGGGACAAGGAGAATACAAAACATGATAGATTTGCATCTCCCTTATGATGACGAGCATATTCCCTGTGATAGGAAATCTGCACCACTGAGAACAATATCAGAAGGCTTTTCAAGACTGGGTTAGAAAATTTGCCGCTTTTAAACTGTTGCATGGAACCCACTTGAGCCAACAGCGGAGCAACTGATCATACATTTCCTTCTGGGTTTAGGAAAGAGGATCTAATTGCAGAATCTTTGATGACAATTTGCATTGAGAGCCACCCTTTGCAGAGCGTGGTGCCTTGCTTTACAGGGAGGCAAAATAATTTAAGAATCGAAAGTTGTGGGTTCAAGCCACACGTTGGGATTTTGAATTTCATATCATCTAGGCTGACGCTCCAATGCAGTGTTGGGCCCACTGCATTGTTAGAGGTACCGTGCTTCAGAAGAGATGTTAAATGTAGATCCCATCTGCCTGTTCAGGTGGGAATTAAAGATCACCTGGTACTAGCTGAAAAGAGAAGGCAGTTTCTCTCTCCCGGTGTCCTGGCCAACAATTCCCCAGATAAAATTGGTCAATCACTTTATGCTGTGTGCAAATGGCTCTCATGCTCACCTACAAAATACACAGTCAGCACACCTTAGAGTATGTCCTGTGAAGCCCTTTGAGACATCTTCCTAATGTGAAAGGCGATATGTCAAATGTCAGGATCATTATTATTATAAAAGGTATGCAAAGCATTTCCACTTGGTGGCTAAACATTTGGCCTCTGAATAGATTTGTAGGTCATAGGTATTGAATGACACATGGAAAGATCATTTTCTAATGCCTAAAAGTACTATCTATCTCAGGTTGTAACAGGATTTGTTTCCCATGTGCAAATATACATGTCTGAGCCGGATACTGATGGAAGGGCGCAAAATTTCTGATCCTTGCATTTGACATCGCATCTTATCATGTCGAGACATTTGAATGAGCTTCAATATACTAAATATACTGTAAAGTGGTGTGACTGTGTATTTTATGCCTGAACACAGCAGCCAATTTGCATACAGCAATATCCCATAAACAGCCACGGAGTGAATGACTGATAGTATTTGGGGGATCGTTGGTCAGGAAACTAAGACGCACTCTCTTCTCTTTTCGAATAGTGCCAAAGGGATCTTTAACTTCCAGGTAGACAGGCAGATATGACCTTAGTTTAACACCTCATCCAAAGCACGGCACCTCCGACAATGCAGTGCACCCCCAGGACTACACTGGAGTGTCAGCATATACTATATGGGTTCCAAGTCCTGCATAGACTTTGGAGGAGGCTAAATTCAGTTCAATTTAAGAACAATTTCTTCTCAATTTCGTAGAGTTTTGAAAGAAAATTACTTCTTCTGAGACTGAAATATTTCATTTATTTATGAGGTTAATTATGAAAGAGACATCCCAAAAGGGCACTTATAACAGTATATATATATATAATGATAATAATAATAATGGTTGAGAGGAACAAAGGCGACAACAGTTGAGGATATAATAATAATAGGAATAATCCTTGCATTTGATACAGTGCCTTATCACATGTCGTTGAGACATGTAAAGTGTAGTGACTGTATATTTGTAGACAAACAAAAACATGCAATTGTAATGAGGGGAGAGGAAAAATTTACTATAAGGGAATATGAAATCTGAGTTTTTTAAAAAAATTAATGAATGATTCAAGAAACGGGGCGGAGTAATTTTTTGTAAAAAACTTATTTTTCTTCAGGATCCCCTTCTTTCCCCTGATATTTTGCTCAATTAAGTTACTGTTTGTGGATTACCAACTTTATATACTCAACTTTATGAAAAATAGGACAGATTTATACTGCAGCACAACTGTGTGCTCTCTAGTCCTGTAATCCTCACTTACATGAAAGTACCATTCCACATTTACCTTTTCTATGCTGTTAAGTAACTTAAAGAAAATTGGTCACTCACTCTATGACTGTAGGACATTGTCGCATGCAGGCATAAAACACACAGTAAATCCACTTTACAGCATATCCTGTGAAGCACTTAATGACATGATAAGGCACTGTATAAATCAAGTCCAAAGGTTATTTTTTTAATCTTATTTACACACAATGTCCCACAAATGGGCATGAAGCAAATGATAACTTCATCTGGAGGATTTTCTGGCCAGCATACCAGGAGAAACTCCCTCGAAATGGTTTCATGGGATCGTCTAAGATTCTCCTGGAGCTCGGTGTGACGTCTTATCTGATAGACAGCACCTTCAACAATGCAGCGCTCTATGAGCTCAAGTCCCAAACACACAACGTTCTGTTCCAGACGCTGATAGTGTTACCAGCTCAGCCAAGCTCACAGTAGGCAGAGTCTCAAAAGCAGAGAGCACTGGATTCCCAGCACGCCTTTGTTTGTTTTCTTCCAGCTCAGTGTTTGCAGGACTTATTTGTAGGTTTTCAGGTAATGCTGCATATTTCACGTGGAAATTGCCATTTTACCAGCAACGGTTCGGATCACAAAAGACATGTTAATCAGGAGCAGTGAGTATAAGAGCTACAGTTAATGAGGGAGTTTCTGTGAGCGGGCAGCGAGACAAGCCACACATTTACTTTCATCACAACTGGCTTTTTGTTTTGCAGCTTAACGGATGCAGCTCTAAGTGATTTAACTTCAACGGGTTGTGCATTCACACAAGCCAAAAATACAGGTGCAGGCAATGCCCCTTACAAGAATTCGTACTACAGCAGCGGGAATCGACACTTTAAATGAGGGCAGGGGCTGGGAGTGGGAGAGAGCACAATTTCTGCCAAATTCCGCCTCCCCCATGCCCCTCAAACCTTTTAAAAATCTCCGCGGTCATGTTTCAGATGAGTTCAGCATATTGTTCGTCTTTTGTCGTTGATGGCTGGCTCGCAGGAATCCACTCTGGGTGAAAAGACAAACCGTCGGAACAATTCTCGCTTCTGTGAAATACGTTGCCCATTTTCAATCCCTGGCTCTATCGCTGATGATTTCACCTCTCCTCTGCTTCTCGCCGGCAAAATACTATCAGTGGGGCGGGAGCAAAGCTGTGCGTTTCACACTTAGCTTGCCCTTGGAGCGACTCCCTGGCTGAGCGACCAGATCATCCCATTGTTCTGTAATTGTACGTTCCACGCAAATCACTGTAATTTGTAGCAGCCAGTGCGCATGCATTCGACTCTCGTGTTAAAGGATAAATCTACTAATGACTGCAAAGCTAGTAGTGATAGTTGCTATGGAGAGCATTTAGCCTTAGAAAGAAAAACTAAATATTTTCCTTTGTAACTGCTTTCCAAACGATTACTCCCGTCTAAAGGATTTTTTTTTAATGAGTTTAATGATTTTCTTCCCCACCCCCCTTCCCCACCCACAACCACCATTTTCTCCTCTGCTGCACAGGAAGGTTCATGCTGAGTGGTCAAAGTCACTAATGACATTCTGAACACCTTGTCCTCCTCGACCTCTCTGCCGCCTTCGACACTATCGAGCACTCCATCCTCACACACCGCCTCTCCTCTTTACTTAACCTTCGCGGACCTGCCCTTGCCTGGATCGAATCCTATCTGTCTCACGGTCTCCACTTTGTTGCCTCTCCCGGACTGCCCCCGCACTGTCATGTCTGGGGTCCCCCAGAGCTCTGTCCTTGGCCCTCTCCTCTTTAATATCTACACGCTCCTCCTTGGTGACATCATCCGCAGACATGGGGTTAACATCAGCCAGATTTCAGACCAAGGGACAGATGCATTCAACAACAATAACAACTTAGATCTATATAGCGCCCTCCATGCCGGATGGCGTCTCAGAGCGCTTCACAGCAAATGGATCCCGGGACCGAGCCAGGGGAGGGGAAGGAAGGTGACCAAAGGCATGGTCGAAAAGAAAGAGACCTGAAAATAGGAAGGGAGGGGGCGAGGCGAAGGGAGTGAGGAAGGGAGTTCTAGAGCCTCGGGGCATAGTGGCTGAAGGCACGGCCGCCGAGGGTGGAACGGAGGACTCGCGGGACGAGGAGGAGGCCAGACCCGGAGGACCGAAGGCATTCGGGTGACATTTGTGACAATTCACAACAACAACAAATTAGTAAACAACAACAACAATGGTTTTGAGATCCCAGTGAGTAAACTGAAAATGCCCAGGGAAACGGGTGTTTCCCTCAACCTACCCATAGTACAATGGACAAGCAGTTTATTATCTATCATCTGAAACATAATAAACATACCATTTTTGATCTCTCCAGAGAACTGACTCCCCCACCCGCTCCCACCTCCACCTACCCCATTTAATTCAAGTGATCACAAGTTATAGAAACAAAGTACAGAATAGTCTGGATGTTGAGTCTTTGAAGCTACAGAGCGTTTTAGCCGTTAAGGCAGCCTTTTAAGATCGTCCCTGAGCTGCCAACTCTCTTACTTCCAGAAACAGTTAAGTAATAACAATAAATAATAATAATCCTTGCAGTCGATAAAATGCCTTATCACGTCAAGGCACTTCACAGGATAGACTGTAACATGAATTGACTGTCTAATTTGTAGACAAAACAGGGCAGCCAATTGCGCACAGCAGTGTCCCACAACAGGCATGAAATGAGTGACCAAATCATAGAATCATAGAATTATACAGCACAGAAAGAGGCCATTCGGCCCATCGTGTCTATGCCGGCTCTTTGAAAAGAGCTATCCAATTCAACCTCACTCCCTCGCTCTCTCCCCATAGCCCTGCAAACTTGACCTCCACAAATAATTATCTACTTCTCTCTAAAAGGTTATTATCGAATTGGCTTCCACCGCCCTTTCAGGCATTGCATTCCAGATATGAACAACTCGCTGTGTGAAAAAATTTCACCTCACCTCCCCTCTGTTTCTTTTAACAACTATTTTAAATCGGTGTCCTCGGGTTACTGATCCACCCGCCAAGGGAAATAGTTTCACAGTGTTCACCCAATCAAATACCCTCATAATTTGGAAAACTTCTATTAAGTCTCCTCTTAACCTTTCTGCTTCAAGGAGAATATTCCTAAGTTCTCTGGCCTCTCCTAGAAAATTATTATTATTATTATTTGAAGGAATTGTAACCCTTGGAAAAGCACTATGATTCTAAATTCAAAGTGACTTAATTGCACAATGCAGTCAAGATGAACTGACTCATCACAAAAATTGTATGCCAAAGCTTGTAAGTATTAAGAAACCCTTGGTATTTTCTACGTGTGGAAAATCCAACGTCAGTACTTGAACTCACAGTCTAAAGCTGACACTCCAATGCAGAAGTTAAACCAAGTACCCGCCGGCCTGTTCAGATGAACATTATACATTTGATGGTACTCGTCAAAAAAAGAAGGGAGTTTCTCCTTGTGTTCTGGCTAGTAAATTCCCTAAATAAAAAATTGGTTACTCATCCCATGGCTGTTTGTGGGACATTGTTATGCACAACTGGTTGTTGCATTTCATCAACAAAATATACAGTCAATTCACTTTACAATATATCCTGTGAGGCACTTTGAGACATCTCAATGACATGTTTGCTTCTCACATTTCTTTTGAAATCAAATGTGAGGTTTATTAAGTGTCATGAACATGTAAAACTGGATGCTAAAAGCAATTTCAGACCAAGCACTACAATTCTGATAACAAACATTCCAGTGCTGTCAGTTCCAGGCAGACAATTAAGATAGAAGAACTATTACGCCAGGCGACAATACAAATGATTTCCTCACACCCCTATACAATAAGCATTTGATTTATAATGCCACTGAGTCATTGGCGACAAAGAACAAAATCAGGGTAGGGCCTGTTTAAATTGTCAACAGCTACCTAACAGCTACCAACAGCTTACTTTAACCTTGCTGTTTCACTTTTTCCAAAAGTATGTTTTACAATGTAAATAAGGGCAGAACAGAAACCAACCAGAGGGAAAGTAGAACACACCTATTAGCCGCTTGTCATTGTTCATAGTAGTCAATATTTTGCTGTGTCTCAAGGTAGGAAGCACAATGGAGATAGGAGAACATTAATTATGAGGTATAGGAGCTCATAGGGTAGGCTGATAGGGTGACGCTCCAGTACAGTCTTGGGGGTGCACTGCATTGTTCAAGGTGCTGTCCTTCGGAGGAGACTTTAAATGGAGGTGTCGTTTGCATGATCAGCTGGATGTTAAAGATTTTGTGGCACTATCTGAAAAGAGAAGGGAATTTTTCCACATGTCTTGGCCAACAATCTTCGCAGCTTAAACAAATATTGGTCATTCACTTTATGGCTGTTTCAGTCTGTGCAATAGTCCCAGTCAGTTTGTGCAACACAGAACACTTTCTACTTCCATGTCAATCTTAAGAGGCAAAAATCAGCATTATTCAGCAGATAAACCTCAACTTCAATATTTTCCCCAATTCAATCTACTAAATAGGTCAAATTCTGCATAAGAAGGGAGCACCACAAATAATAATAATCATAATAATCCATGCAATTGATATAGCGCCTTATCAAGTCATTGAGACGTCTCAATCACTTCAAAGGATATATTCTAAAGTGAATTGACTGTGCAATTTGTGGGCAAAATGTGGCAGCCAATTGCACACAGCAGTGTCCCACAAACAGTCATAGATTGACTGACCAAATTTATTTTTACTTGTTTGCCCAGAATATGCTGTTCGTCAGGTTTTATATTTATGCAAATGAGACACTTTTGGTCTGTTTCAGAGATTTTGAATTGATGAGCTAAGAAGGTTTGTCTGTGTGTGAAGAGAGTTAATCAGATTTTAAGATCAGTCTTGCAGGAGGCAAATGGTTCCAGTGAAGGGCATTGCAGCCCTGGTCTTTCAAAGCCACCTGTACTTTTCAGCTAATGCCAGGGGAAAACTATGGACGTGTCCTTTGGATAGCACTGGGCGGCAAGCACAATCAAGTCCTCTGATCTCAACCCATCCACCCAAACAACCACCCTACTGTCCTGATCACAACGTCAAGCTGCTTTTTAAATGAATCCAAGTGTTCTAACCTCAACCACCTTTCCTGGCAACTTATTCCAGTCTTCAAATTACCTTCTGAGTAAAGAAACACTTCCTGGTGTCTGTCCTGAAATTGCCCCTTGTAATTCTAAACCTGCATCCTCTTGTTGTACTGTCTTGATGCATCCTAAAGTATTAATCTGGGTTTACTTTTTTAATCCTATTTAAAATGTTATACATCTCTATAATGTACCCTCATTGAGTCATCTCTCAAAACTGAAGAGTCCCATTTTGTCCAATGGCTGCTCACAGCTCATTCCTCTAACACTAGCGATCCACCTGGTGGTCTCCTCTTGTTTCAATATATATAGAAGTTGTTGGGTTAATTATTATAAATAGGGGCAAAGAATACAAAAGTCAGGTAGTTATGATGAACCTTTATAAAACACTGGTTAGGCCTCAGCGAGAGACTGTGTTCAGTTCTGGGCACCACACTTCAGGAAGGATGTCAAGGCATTGGAGAGGGTGCAAAGGAGATTTACCAGGATGGTACCAGGAATGATGGACTTCAGTTTGAGGAGAGGCGAGAGAAGCCGGGATTATTCTCCTTGGTGCTGAGAAGGTTAAGAGGAGACTTAACAGAAATTTTCCAAATTATGAGGGGATTCGATAGGGTGAACAAGGAGTAACTATTTCCACTGGTGGGTGGGTCGGTAACCTGAGGACACAAATTTAAAATAGATGTTAAAAGAAACAGAGGGGAGGTGAGAAGAAATGATTTCACACAGCGAATTGTTCGGATCTGGAATGCATTGCCTGAAAGGGTGATGGAAGCCGATTCGATAACAACGTTTAAGAAAGAAGTAGATAATTATTTGGGGAAGGCAAGTTTGCAGGGCTATGGGGAGAGAGCAAGGGAATGAGATTAAATTGGAGAGCTCTTTTCAAAGAACCGGCACAGACACAATGGGCCAAATGGCCTCCTTCTGTGCTGTACAATTCTATGTTTCTATATGATAATTCAAAAATGCCAAGTAGAGCAACAGCACATCAGTGTTAGTACAGATAAATGGAAAACCTTTTCCTTCTGTGGAGTCCAATAATTTCACAAAAAAAAAATCACTTCTCCATTTAGCAAAATACCAGCAGAAGTGCAAAGATGAACCCACTGGTAAATAGTAGGTGTACTACTATTTATTTATTGACTCTGTATGAATTTGCTTAATTCTTGGTTTCCATTGTGCATGGAAATATTAGCCAAGTATTTATGAGGTGGGAAGCTACATACAGCAGCGACAGAAAACTATTTGTACAATTGTGCCTGTAAAATGAAATTGATCATACATTTCACGGTCATTTGTGGGGCAATGCTGTAGTCAAAAAAAGATAGACAGGGGCAGTGGATTATCTCTTCCCCAGCTCAGGAAGGTAAAATAATAATCCTTACATTTGATTTAGCACCTTTCATGTCAGGAGGACATCTCAAAACAATTCACAGTAATTTACTATAAAGAGTAGCAAATGTGTATTTTGTAGATGAACGTAGTAGGTAGTTTGCAATGTCCCACAAACAGCTACAAAGTAAATGACTAATTTTATTTGGGGGTTTGCTGGCCAGGACACTGGGAGAAACTCTCTTCTCGAGTGGTGCCATGGGAACTTTAATGTCCACCTGAACAAGTAGACAGGAAATTAGTTTGGCTTTTTCATCTGAAGGATGTGGGGCTTGATTCCATAACTTTCTGACTTAGAGGTGAGAATGCTACACTACGCCTATCTGACATGCTAAAAAAAACTGAAAAGAAGGAAGGAAAAAAAAGGAATGTGGAGTAAGGTTTTTTTTAAAAAAAATAGGCTGGGGACAAATTGCAGTATTTCATTATAAGTTGGTATGCAATTATTGAAACATACTAATTCAACTTAGACACCAGTTAAATTTAAGAAATGACAACCCTGCAATTCATCAGATGATGTCTCTGTAAGTATTTTTAGTACCAATTAAAGATTAGAAACTCATAGATCTACAATGAAGAAGCATTGCCTCATATTAGAACACCACTGTACTTTGAGGATTGAGTAAAAATATCTAGTGCAGAACAGACATTTCATCTGAAATGGTTTTACTGCAATAGAGTCCATTGATAAGGTCTGTGAGGTTGTGTACAAGCTGCTATTCAAATCAAGTTTATTTTCAGCTTGCCCCTAAACTATGGTACTCATTTACCATTTTAAGGTGATCACAGTGAGGAACGTAGCCTTTTCACTGAGGAACCTACATCGTTGAAGTTCAACCCCACCCGCCCCCACAATCTCCGCACATATACACAAACACACACTCACACACAAAGCATACTTGCGTCAAGATTACAGGACAGCAAAGAGTGAGATGAATCAAATGCTGGTTACGTGACAGTCTACAAAGAAGTCAATCTTTAATCTCATAAATCTTTTGGAAGTACATAAAAGATCGCAGGAACAGGACCTGTTCCATGAATGCTGCTTTTAGAGTCCAGAATTCTTGACAGTTAGAGCTTCAAAACGCAAACACACACATTCCTCGCCAATTAAGTTTTTCTAGGTCAAATTGAGGGTTCAATTCATTCCATCCGAGTACTAAATTCAATTGAGCATTTAACTTACAAAAGCATGTCTCAAATTCACACTTAACCATCTAACTCCACTTTGGTACTGGCTCATAGTTCCCTGCAAAAAAGAATGTGATGCCTTTTTAATAATAATTCTCGCATTTGGTACAATGCCTTTCATGTCAGGACACTTTACTTAGTGTGCAAATGCACTCCTAGCAAATGTTGAGTAAGTGTACATTAGTCTGGTTTAATTCGGTCCTAATCCAATAGTCAGTGGTAACAGAAGAGTGTAAACTGATTGTTATTGGCTATGCATTTATTCTGGGCAAGTTGCAAATCATATCCACATAAGGAATGCTTCCACGGTTCACTGCCCAATGCACCTCATTAAGGAATCAAGCTAGCAGAAAGATACTGCATCCCCTCCACAGCTTGACTCCCAATGCCATTTGACATGGTAACAAATGGGATAGCAACATGTTTGTGAGCCCAGCATGACTGTGGGAGCATTACAAGACATGACATATTGAAAAGCTGAATGACAAGTCTGATAAAATCAGGACGACAATGGAAGAAATGTGGAGTATAAACATCAGCACAGATTAGTTGCGTCAAATGGACAGATTTCATGCCGTATCACTCTTTGTAACTTAATTATTCAATCAAGACATCAAATCACCTTCTAAATCTGGTTGCCCAAAACAACATTCTGTTTCTATTGCAACACAAGTGGAAGGGGGTCATTATTGGTACCTTCGCTTGCACTGAAATGACACGGTTGTAACAGGATAGTACAGGCATTGCTTCCACAATGAGAATTCCACTCTGCAATTGACAGCCTTTGAAGATTCAAAGCATATGGTGTGCATATGGGTACTGCCTGAAGGACATCAAGTCTTGAATGAGGGCAAATTTCCTGCAATTGAATGTGAACAAGACTGAGGCCCTCCTGATTGGCTCACGCCAATGCCTCTGTACCTCAAGCTCTGGCAGCATCAACCTCCATGGTTGCTCACTACAACTCACCAGCCAGTCAGGAACTTAGGTGTCTTGCTCAACCCTCAACTGTCTTTTCTTCCCCACATCCAAGCCATGACCCACTCTGCCTTCCTTCACCTCGATAACATCGCCCGACTCCGTCACTACCTCACCCCTCAGGCCGCTGAAACTCTTGTTCATGCCTTCATCACCTCCAGGCTCGACTATGCAAATGCCCTGCTTGTCGGCCTTCCCAACTCCTCCCTCCACAGGCTGCAGATAATCCAGAACTCTGCAGCCCGTGTCCTCTCCCGCACCAAACTCTGTGACCCCACCTCCCCCATTCTCGCCCAACGTCCTCCAACCTACCCACCCCACCATTGGTGGGAGAGCCTTCAGCCACTCTGTCCCCAATCTCTGGAATTCCATCCCCCAATCACTCCGCCTCGCCCCCTCCTTAACCTCCTTCAAGTCCTGCCTCAAGACCCTCCTCTTCGACCGTGCTATCGGCCACCCCCCTTCCCCTCCCCTCCCTTCTCCCCCTCTGACCCCAGCTCAGGTCTGAAATGCTGTACACTATCCAGCGCCTTGGGACATCCTCCCGATGTGAAAGGCGCTATACAAATGTAGTCTTGTTGTTGCATATGAAAAATCCCACAAAAAGCCATGAGACGAATGAATCATGTCTGGAGAACCTGCTGGGTAGGACACTGGAAAAAACTCTTCACTTCAAATAGTGCCAATGGGAGCTTTTAACATTCACTGAAGTACAGGCAGATGGGAGCATTGGTTTAATATCTCATCCCAAAAGCAGCACTTCCCAGTAAATGCAAGGTTAGACCTGAGATTTGTACTGTGCATCCTCTTCATGGTGCAATTTATACTTTGTACNTTTTTTTACAGGAATTGCCAGTTGCAAAATGGGGAAGTAATTTCCACACTTGAGGCAGTTTAAATTCCACTTGCGGTTCAGACGAAAAGACCCCTATTTTGATTGATGTCATCTTTCCAGGATCCGCACCCTATTCACCTAGCATCACAGCAGTAACCTGTTTTTTTCATTGTCCTGCCCTCAACTATGCTTCCTGGTAACCGGTTCCTGTCATGTAAGTGTATGATCCTCTGTATAAAGACATACTTCCCAGTGTACGTTCACTATCCTGAACTTGTGCCCCCTTGTTCTCCTGCCTCAGTGCATCTGAAAGCAATGTTCCAATGGTCTGCAATTCCGGACATCACTGGTTAACAACTCTAAATTAAGGCAGAAATGAATAATGATCTATGTGGATTAAGAAATGCCATGGACTCTTGAGAGTTTAAAAGAAAGCAAAACTCGACAAAGCCCTGAAATGAGTTAACTCTGGTTTGTCCCACACTCAATTTCAACTCAATAAAAAAATTCACAGACAGAAGTTTGCAATAATTTTGTCTGATTTCCATCATTCTTATCTGTTGTGTAACCCCAAATTAACCTATATTAAATTACCAAAATTTAAGGGTCCATATTTCAGGGATTACTCGCTGAGCACAATCTGATGGGCTCAGAGAAATGCCATTTTTGCATTGAGTTACATACAAAACTGAGCAGGAAATTTCACTCAAGGGAAAATGATTGGCAACGCACATGCACTGTGCAAAATAAATTTAAGAGTAAATTAGGATACACTAACAAGCAAATTAGATGCACAGCTGACTTAACATATTTTGGATTTTAACATACTATGAAATTAATTGCTACTTAATTAATTATTAATTGTTATTGTTGGCCCAAGTCAAGATTTAAGTTCATTGTCCAGCTGACACTCCAACATAGTCCTGGGGGTGCACTGCATTATCGGAGGCGCCATCCCATCCTTCAGATGAGACATTAAACGAAGATCAGATCCCGTCTACCTGTTTGTGTTGACATTAAAGACCCCATTGTACCATTACAAAAGAGAAGGAAGTTTCTCCTGGTGTCCTGGCCAGCAATTCCCCAGAGAGAAAGTGGTCATTCACTTCAGGGATATTAGTGGGATATTACTGTGTGCAAATTGGTTGCCACGTTTATATACGAACACAATCACTACACTTAACACCAAATTACACATTTTACATGATGAAGAGCTATATTAACCCAAGGATTATTATTTAAGCGAAATTACAAGTGGAGAATCTAGAACATCTAAACATCCGCAGTTGGTTTGTGAACCTGTAGTTTTGGGCAAATTCCTTTTCTCAGGTCTTCTGTGTATCCATTCACTTAACTCAGCAGTCTGTACAAATTTCACTCACAAAATATACAGTCAATCCACTTTACAGTAAATTCTGCGAAGCGCTTTGAGACATCTCAATGACGTGGAAAGGCCCTATATCAAATTCAAGGATTTTTTTTAAATCTCCCAAATGAAAGAGTGAAATAATGTCTCAGCCTGGTTCATTAGCGAACATCCTAGTGTATGTTTGAAAAAGGACACGTCCCAGAGAAATCAACCGCATGTGTAACTAAGTTATTGTACTCCTGTCACTTTAAATTAACATCAGCTATTATTCAGCATGCATTATCTGCTTCCCCCTCCTAGTTCTTTTTTCTGCTACTGGCTAGTTTTAATGCACAATTGATCCTCTGCTCATCACAAAGCCAATAGACAGAGGAATGGATATAGGTAACCGCATTATTGGCCCTTATTGGGGCCAGGCATGAATGATGTGAAAATGGCCGAGATGTAATTAGAGGTCATATCTGCAGATTGGGTTAACCATGTGCAAAATTGTAACAATGGCCTAAATGGTGTAATAAACAAGAAACACCAATGATTCTTTTCACTGGTTAATCGCATATTTAAACAGCCCTGTAATTTCTTCTGTACACTGCACTTGCACATGGTTAACTCAACCCGCAACATTAAAGGGGGTTCAATGAAAAAATGACTTCAGATTAGAATGAAGACCTCCTTGGTATGGTTTATAAATTATTAATTTGGTCACTCAATTCACGACTGTACATGGGACGTCGCTGTGCGTAATCGTCTGCCGCTTTTCGCCCACAATATACAGTCACTACATTCTACAGTATATTCTGGGAACCCCTTTGAGATGTCTCAATGACGCGATAAGGCATTATATCAAATGCAAGGATTATTATTAGTATAAATTGTTAACATAGTATTGAAGTCAACTGAGAATCCTTTCTCTACACAAGGGCAGTGAGGAGCAAGAGGAAGCATTCAATTAATTTTTTCTAACCAGCTATCATTGAGTTATAAAAGCGATGCATGCCAAGATTGCATACGAGTCACAGAAGGGAAAGCACATGTAAAAACATAATTATAGGCCTTACATCTAAATAGTACAATTCACATAAGAAGGATGTTTCAGAGGGCTTCACAGCATTTACTATAAAGTGTAGTGACTGTGTATTTTGTAGATATACGCCTATATTGTTTCATAATTCCTGCTCATCTACATGTGCAGCACCACCCCATTCTGTTGCACACTGCTTGCTAATTATCAGTAGGTTAAGTAATAGAAAGAAATGTGAGCAGTCATGAAGCATGACATAAAATGTAATGTAACACAAAAGTCGGCCTCATTAAAAAATAGTCATTTCAGAAAATGAATAGTCATTTCAATCTTCTATCCACCAAACAGCCACAACATTTCTGCTTCAACTGACAAGACAGAAAGATAGATTAACAGACAAACTCCCCATGCTCCTAATCAAGCCTAAGGCTGTTCAAGCCTTATATTTTCCATTTTCCCTCTCCTCAATTTGTTAATTTGCCTACAAAGATACAGTCACTGCACTTTACAGTGAATCCTGTGAGGTGCACTGAGATGTCCTCCAGATGGAAGAGAAGGAAAAACCCTTATATCAAAGCAAGGATTATTATTATTAATAATAACCAAAACAATGGTCTGATGTTTACAGCATTGAGGTACATCTAAGAGCAGAAGAAATGATAGATCTTGTGCATTCACATCACCAATTCTTTTGCAAACCATTTGATCTCCCAAGGATTTCCCTTCATTCTCACTTCAGAGATTTGGCAAAATTACAGAATACCTAATCTGTTTTTACATCCCAGACATTCTATTCTTGCTATAAACAAAAGGCAAAATACTGCAGATGCTGGAAATTTGAAATAAAAACAGAAGACACTGGGAAAATTCAGTAGGTCCGGCAGCATCTATGGAGAGGACCCCCAACCCCCTCATACTCCATAGATGCTGCCTGACCTGCTGAGTGTTCCCAGGGACTTCTGTTTTCTATATATTATTCTTGCTATTCATTGACTATCAATGTTACTTGCTTTTTGAGAATTGAACAAGTAAGCAATAATCTGCAGTACTTCCTGATATTGATATTTACCTGGAACCATAAAGGAAACAGGAAGTCTACTGATAAACATTGAATGCATACATGCAACAGAAGGGGGAGGGGAAGAAGAAAGAGCAGAGAAGATTATTCCTTGAATATTCTGGTTTCAGCTTGTTCACCAATCAGATTTTACACACTAATAGCTTGACATGCAAGGACATTCAATTTGAAATCATAGGACAGAATTCTGGGTGTCATTTAAACTAAAACATATATGTGAATTTCCAATGACTACGATTTGATATTGTGTGTGTTTTCTGTCAGGGTCATGACTGATTAAAGCCCTTTTAAACTAAAATTTGGAAATGGGGAAGTCGAGACAGATGAGAAAAAGGGGCTGCTTTTCTTTTCAAATATTCAGGTAGAATTGTAAATGACAACATATTGGATTATGTGAAGAATTAAAACATGAAAAACGCTGATGATGCATGGTTGAGTCATACCAAAGTCGTAACAGATCTGTGTCACCCAAACGACACAGATCAGTTACCACTTTGGGTTTGACTCAACATAAATTGGCATACTGGTTTGCTTAATGTACTAGTTTGCTAAACCAAACTGGAGCAATTGAGTTCAATGCCACTATTTAATTCTGCGATATTCAGCTCTTTAGCCCTGTCTGCCCATTTAGGTAAAAGTTAAAGATCTCATGTCATTAGTTGCTAAAGAGAAGAAAGTTTCACTTGATGTCCTGGCCAACAATCTTCCAGTTAAATTGGTGATTCACTTCATGGCCTGACCTTCTTGTGTGCAAAATAGACTGCAGGCTTGTCTAAAAATACACAGCAATTTGCATTGAAGTGCTTGGAGATGTTTCAATATTAGAGGTGCTATTTGAAAGCCAATGATTATAGTAATTAGCTTCCTTTATCAGACACTTACTGGTCTGCTCATGCTGTGCATTTCTATTTTTCCAATGAAGGACTATGGCAAGTTACAGACATTAATCATGACTAGACAGGCTAGCATTTAAAAAACATCCCTTACCTTAAATTAACAGAAGATGCCAACAAAATAAGTATGAATCAGTTCTTTTCTTCACTTGAAGTTGTTAGTAATTGCTTAGTCATTTCAGTGTAAGTAAAGTTAGGATTAGAGAGATGGAAATAACATGAAAGTACATGATGCCTTGGAATAGGAGTTTGGGCGGGTTGTAGAAACAGACTTGATTGGTTGAATGCTCTGTTCTCACATTTTCCCTCTCTCAAGCCCAAACCGCCTTTTATTCACAGATCATTCTCCAGGCCAAAAAAAACAAAATCATGTTCTCCACTACCCATCACCTTCTCCACCCCCATCTAAAGCACCTTTGATCCTCACTTCCAACGCCAAGTGCAAAGAGGTCCTGGACTGCTTCATCCCTAAGATAACCCTCGTCCATACCTTTGTCACTTCCCGGCTGGACTATTCCAATGCCCTCATCGTTGGTCTCCCAGCTCCACCATATACAAAATTCAATTAATTCAAAACTCTGCCACCCTGATACTCACCCACACAAAACTCCATAACCTCATCACACCAGTCCTTGCCAGGCTCCCCTGGCTCCCACTTACCAAACGGATCAATTTCAAGATCCTCTCACTCGTTTTCAAATCCCTTCATGCCCTCGCACCTCCATACTCATCTGACTTGTTTACACCCCCCCCTCCATCACCCGCTGCCTCCGCTTGGCCAACTCCAGCCTATTTGTTCCTCGTCCCCTCCGATACACCATCGGTGGCCATGCCTTCAGTCACTATGCCCCGAAACTGTGAAACTCTCTACCCGATTCCCTCAACATTCCCCCTCCCTCCCCATCTTCAAATCCCACCTAAAGACCTTCCTTTGTGATCATGCTGATGGTCACCTCTCCCCTCGGCTCGTTGTCAGACTCCACCACTGTCAAACTACCCCGCGTGAAAGGCGCTTTATAAATGCAAGTTGTTGTTCTTTAAAATGTAGTCACCTACAAGCAGAAATTGCCCAGCACCTATTTATCACTGGCGGTGGTAGACTTGTTCATCTGCTACACTTTGTGAAGAACTTGGGATATTTAATCCTAGATTTTGATATAGCGCCTCATCACATCTTTGAGACGGCCCAAAGCACTTCACGGACTATAAAAATAATAATAATAATCCTTGCATTTGATATAGCGCTTTTCACGTCTTCTAGACGTCCCAAAGTGCTTCACAGAATAGACTGTAAAGGGAATTGACTGTATATTTGTGGGCGAACGCGGTAGCCAATTGCGCAAAGCAATGTCCCACAAACAATCGTGGATTGAAATGACCGATTCATTATTTTTTTTTGTTTTTTGGAGGGATTATTATTAGGCGTAAAGTGGACTACAGTTTACTACCCTGTAAAGTGAATTGACTGTATATTTTGTGGGTGAAACGCGGTAGCCAATTAATAATAATAATAATCCTTGCATTTGATATAGCGCTTTTCACGTCGGGAGGACGTCCCAAAGCGCTTCACAGAACACACTGTAAAGTGAATTGACTGTATAGTTGTGGGCGAACACGGCAGGTAAATGCGCACAGCAATGTCCCATAAACATTCGTAGATTATAAATGACCAATTTATTATTGTTTTTGGAGGGATTATTATTAGGCTCTGTGTGGAGTAAGGAAACTTGCCCAAGGTTTCGCCCTCTGCCTGGAATTGAACTCAGGTCTCTCGCTTGCAAAGCGAGTGCTCTAACCACTGAGCTACAGGATTTTGCTTTTTGTGACGTGGGGTACTCTCAGTCCGGTTGTGACACTCTTGAGCAGGGGGTGGACCACAATTGCACATTGCAGTGTCCCACAAACAGTCGTGGATTGAGTGACTAAATTATTATTATTTTTTTTGAAGGGATTATTACCCAGGATAAGTGATATGACTAACAATAGAGTTGCTGCTTATTACTAGGTAAACAGAGGGTTTGGAATAAGGAAACTTGCCCAACATTTCACCCTGCCAAGAATCAAACCCAGATCTTTCGCTTGTGAGGCAAGAGCTCTAACCACTGTGCTAACTGCCGAAAGATCTGAGATCTGAAACTTTAACTCACTTGCCTGGCCTTCTGCATTTTCCCAGTGGCTTCTAATTTTATTTCAGATTTCCAGCATCTGCAGCATTTTGCTTTTTGTGACGTGGGGTACTCTCAGTCCGGTTGTGACACTCTTGAGCAGGGGATGGACCACAACACAGTGCCTGGAATTATCAGGCGAGCCACGTGCGGCCCCCGGGCCGCCAGTTGCCCCGTCCCTGCCGCTCTTAAAGCAATCGTGGCGCGTTTAGACCGCAATTGAATCGTAAGAACAATCATTGATTGCATCGGAGCGACATCTCCGGCAAAGTGACCGAAAACCAGAAGGCGGAAATTTTTCTGAAGGCTGGAATGACTCGAAAAGCCCGAGCGGTGAAGACAGAGCGTAAAGCTCAAGGCAACGTCTTGTTATGTTGGTGGCGCTGCCCAGAGCAGCAGGTGCGCCTTCGGCATAGACCTTGCTCTGCAGCTGGGAGCCTGGGGGGTGGGGGTGGTGGGTAGGGGGGTGGGTGGTGGTAGTGGGGGGGGGGGGAAGAGGAGAGAAGGCGAAGTGTGAACCACAAGCCCAGCAGCAGCACAACCCCCCCTCTCCCCCAACATCTTTTAGTCAAATAACGACGTGAAACCAAAACCTTTCAGCTCTTCAAATTAGTCTTTACAAACCGACGAACGTGGGTCTGATCAGTTAACACAGACAAGACCGTGTTTAACCTAAAACACTTTAGCATTTTACGTTCATTGTTGAATAAAACTATTTTTTTAAACTCACCCCACCCCCCCGCACCCCCCCACCCTCCCCCCCCACTACCACACAGGAACCACGATATTTGCTGAATGGTTCTTTTGTATATATAATATATATATGTATACATATATAAAACACACACAACGCTGTTAAACCTCAGGTTAAGATACTTAAGGTTTCAAATAGAATGATATTGGGAGAATGTCACATATCCGTCGCATTTTGGGGAAGGGAAAAAAATAATAATAATTTCACCCCCACACCCCCACCCTCACCCCCACCCTCACACCCCACCCCCGGCTATGTTTTATTTTTTTTAAAAAAAGGAAAAATAAAGACCCCCCTCCCCACCCCACCCATCGTTTAAAAAAAATTGAGCCCAAACAAAGGATCATCAAAATAAGAATAAAACAACAACAAAAAAGGGGGGGACAATTACAGCGTGACAGGGGGGGGGGTGAGGGGGGGTGAGGGGTGGGGGGGTGTGTTGGGGGGGGTGAGGGGTGGGGGGGTGAGGGGTGGGGGGGTGTGTTGGGGGGGTGAGGGGTGGGGGGTGTTGGGGGGGTGAGGGGTGGGGGGTGTTGGGGGGGGGGTGAGGGGTGGGGGGTGTTGGAGGGGGTGAGGGGTGGGGGGTGTTGGGGGGTGTGGGGGGGGGTTGAGGGGTGGGGGGTGTTGGGGGGGGTGAGGGGTGGGGGGGGGTGGGGGTGGGGGGGGGGGGGGTGTTGGGGGGAAAAAACACCTCACGTTAAAATAAATTACACGCTGTGGATGAACAGTGCTGGGGGTGGGGTGGGGGGGGGGGGAGGAGGGGAAATTGTCACAGAGTGACAATGTCAGTCAGGGGTTATTATTATTATTATTATTATTATTATTATTTTAATATTGTGTGTTGTGTGTGTGGGGTAGAACGTGGTTTAAAAAAAAAAGAAAGAGAGAAATAATATTTTTTTTTGAAAAAAAAATCCCCGTTCCTGTGGGGCCGCCCAGAAAATTGGACAGACACCGACTCGACCGACTCTCACCGGCAATGAGGCGAAGGCTCCGCACGGCAGCGCCCCGTCCCGTCCCGTCCCGTCCCATCCTCACACACCGCCGCCGCCGCCGCCGCCACTCCCCGTCCACCAGCGAGGAATCGCTCAGCTGCAAAAGCCCGGAAGCCGCGGGTCACCCACAGCTCTGACAGTGGCTCTCACTGTGACTCCTCGGTGACAGGGGAGAGAGAGGGAGGGGGGGGGGAGAGGGGGAGGAGGGGGATAGGGGGGGGAGAGAGAGAGGGGGGGGGAGGGGGGAGAGAGGGGAGAGGAGGGGGGGAGAGGGGGAGAGGAGGGGGGGGAGGAGGGGGGGGAGAGGGGGAGAGGAGGGGGGGGAGGAGGGGGAGAGGGGAGAGGAGGGGGGGGGAGGGGGAGAGGAGGGGGGGGGAGGAGGGGGGAGAGGGGGAGAGGAGGGGGGGGGAGAGGAGGAGGGGGGGAGAGGAGGGGGAGAGGAGGGGGGGGGGGAGAGGGGGAGAGGAGGGGGGGGAGAGGGGACCAGTCACCCCCCCCCCCCCCCCCCCAGCGTGGGAAGAGCCCTCACAAAGCTTAGCCTTGCCATCCCATCCATCAATCAATCAATCGGATCGATCAGATCGGATCGATACACTCACTGACAAGCAATCGGGGTTTTGGAGTCGGGATCTGTTCCTGAAAATCGACCGGATCCTGAGACCGGCGAATGGCTTATTATTATTATTATTATTATTAATTAATTATTATGAATTAATTATTATTATTATTACTTGTTGTTGTTGTTGTTGTTGTTGTTGTTGTTGTTGGAGCCACAGAGCTGTCTGTCCACCAGATATAATGTTTCTTTCAAACGTCGGTGTTTACCAATCGGTCCCCATTGAGAGATCTCTGTCAAAACACCTCTCGGGTTCCTGCTTTCACGGTGTGGTGGACACGTGTGGAGATGCGCCTCTCGGGATGAAGCGAGGATATTCAGAGCAATAATAATAATAATCATAATTATATTATATTGTATTATATTGTATTCAGAGCCAGGCTTAAAGGATGAATGATCAGAACAACTCCAGGAGTAAACGAATTAAAGATATCCCCAGTCAAAGCAGTGCTACATATATATATATATATGTATCACCTATTGTTGCAAACTTCGGAGGTGAGTCACAGTGTCGCAAAAGAGTCCAAATAAGTTTCACTTTGAACTTGTCCTCCACACAGGACTTAACTTTGCCTTAACTTCACCCAACGCACAACCCAACCCCCATACCCCACCCCATACCCCCCATACCCCATCCTTTGAGTTGGAAAATAAAATAATATCTCTCTCTCTCTCTCTCTCTCTTTCTTGGACCATATCAGATTTTTTTTTGCAACAAATGTAAGCACGATCTGCATACAAAGCAGGAAATTCAGTCAAAAGGTTGCACGGACACTGAAATATCACACAAACACACACACACACACACACACATTATTATTATAAGCACTTGTAGAGATGCATGAACATTAAAACGAAAAATAGCAATTAATTTCTCCCACCTGATTATTCCTGTACGAGTGGTGAGTGCTGCACGTTTGCACTGGGATCCCTGCAGTGTGTGAGTAAAGGTGCTCCTTGTCATGGGTTCACCCAACCCATCACCAGCTAATCACATTAAAGGAATCACAGGATAAAGTGTGGACTTTGATCATTCCAACGCCCTTCACTGCAATTGCAATTGTTAAACAGCACTGGAGGAACCTTTCATTTTCATTTTTTTATATTTGCCCATGTAATTGCCATTTATTTGTCACTTACTGTCATTTACTGTGTGTTTTTTTTCGAAATCAAGCGTTTCTTTTTTTAAAAAAAATCTCAGCTTTTTTTTAAACGACACGCCGGTAGGTGCGGTCGGTTATCGTCTTAAATCGTCTGCTTTCTCAGTAAATTCCATCAGTGCAAAGCATAAATTCCTAGTCGACAAACCGCATACTTGGCAATGATTGCAGATTGTTGGTGGTAATTTGTGATTATTGATCTCAAGTTTTGTATATCGTGGGCCTGAGAGCATTGCTGACGTAAATAGACTTCTCAGGAAAAGTAGGGGTTTTCCTACTAAAATACGATCACCGGATTTTACTCTGAACCCCTCTAGGTGCCTCGTGGTGTGAAAGGTGCTAGATCAAATACAAAGGAAAGAAAAGTAAACTGAATAGGTTTAGCTAGGTGTTAGGTGGAGTCCTGTAGCGAATTGGTTAGAGCGCTCGCCTTACAATCGAGAGGATCCGGGCTTCATTCCTCGGCAGAGCAAAACACTGGGCAAGCTTCCTAGCTCCACGCACCTGTTTACCTAGTAGCAAGTAGGAACCCAGTTGTTAGTCGATTGGCGGATTGCTTTTCCGGTGGTAATAATCCCTGAAAAAAAATATGGTCACAGAATCCACGACTGTTTGTGGGACACTGCTGTGCACAATTGGCTGCTACATTTTGCCCACAAAATATACAGTCAATCCATTTTACAATATATTCTGTGAAGCGCTTTGAGGCATCTTAACCATGTGATAAGGTGCTATATCAAATACAAGTTGTTATTATAATAATATCATCAATCAAACATTATCTTGGTGACTTGTTTTTGTGTGTGACATTACAACGAACATGAAAAATGAAGGTTGTAAATGGTATCTAACACGTTTTTAAAGTTTAAATTGTAAAACATGAAGCTCACAATATACAAATCTCGAAATCAGTATCTACAGAATGCCATTAGCAATCTGGAATTAACCTTAACAATATGCAATCACTGCCAAGTTAATGGTTTTGTTGGCAAATAACTCCTACTTCTGTGACTGTGAGTATGAGAACTACACCCAGTTCCCAGACTCACACCCATGGAGCTGTGGTAGGAGTTATTTAATATCGGTCTGCAGACTCAGAGGTGCTTTGTTCCTTTTTTCAGTTGAATAGCAACAACAAATTGAAGATTCTGTACTTCTTAAATCACACCATGTGGTCAGACAAACAAAGTGGTGGGTTCCTCAGTCTGGTGCTTTGCTGCACGTGAGGCTAGCTCACTGTGGCCCATTCCCTGTCTCAGAGGCTGGATACAATACAATACAATACACTGTTTGTTTCTGGATCTATGAGCTGAGCTCACGGTCTAGGCTGGTACTCTAATGCAGTTCTTGGAGAGAGATGCATTGTTGAAGGTGCTATTCCTCCAGGCAAGACATGAACCCAATTTCAAGTCCAGACAAGGGATCTTTACTGTTCACCTGCGTGGGCAGAACGTCTCATCCAAAGGATCACCCCAGATAATGCAGTACAAATATCATTTTAGACTATGAAGTGATACTTTCAGCATGGTAGAAAAACGGAATATATGCGTGTGTGTGTGTGTGTGTGCGCGCGCGCGCGGAGATTGCTGAACAATTTTCTTTTGTGGGAGAGGGATTATTACCCTTCGAAAGCGATCGGCCAATCAACTAATGACTGGATTCCTACTTACTGCTTGTAAACAGAAGTATGTGGAGTAAGGAAACTTGCCTAAGGTTCCGCCCGCCCAGGGATTGAACCCGGGTCCTCTCGCTTGCGAAGCAAGCACCCCTCACTGCAACATATATGTAAATACCCATACGTCACATACTTGCATATTTTGAAAGATACTAAAAATCCCTTGATTATATGGAAAACAGTTACAGCTGACAAATTTACACTTGAATCATTCCCCTTCCCTATGGTGTAGTTATATTTTTGTTTATCCGTTTCTATCCGTTTCAGGGCCTTGGGACGTTCTCCCGACATGAAAGGCGCTTCACAAATATACTTTTGTTGTTCTTGTTATATCACCAAAGAAAACTAATACACTATCAAGAGAACTCAACACCAACACTAATACTAAGAGAAGGGATTTCTCCCCGATTCCTGAACAACTATCTTCCAGTTACAATTGATCATTCACTTCATGGCTGTTTGTGGATCTTGCCATGCACTAATTGCATTTATATAGCACCCTTCACACAAGGTTGCGTCCTGGAGTGCTTGAATACACAATACTAACTTCAAACAAAATGCAAAACATTTTGACATGATAAGGTTCTACATCAAATGGCAGTGTCGTTATATTATTACAAAACATATGGATAGTACTTTATAATCTTTATTGCATAAGAAAATACTGGAGTGAATATCAATGTTTTATTCATTAATAGCTGACTGTTTTTCATAATAAATCATTTCCACAGATACCTTCACAAAGCTCAATGTAAAACTCATTAAAAAAGTAAAGTTTAAAAAAAACCTGTGCACTCACCATTAGCTGTTGAAGGACATGTCCTTTCATGTGCATTCGCTGCTAAGATACAACTGTGTGTTTTAGAACAACACATAATAATAATAATAATAATAATAATAATAATAATAATACACAGCAATAATAATACACAGCAGTGTCCCATAACAGTTCTTTTCAAACTGAATCTAACTCTGAAAAATTCCACGCATGTAAATTAATTTTACTGGCAGGTTTGCTGAAATCTGAACAGAGCTGCTTTCAACCTGCATGGCATCACATTTTGTTCCCGAGAGGAAACTAGCTTCACATGAGTGAAAACAAACGGTGGCCTGATTAAGCCTTGTTCCTCTCTAAAACAATACCTTCCAACAGTTTGTACCAGTTTACAAATGCATAGGTCACCTGCAGTGCAGACCACAGTTAGGGTCCAACTGATGAATGACTGGAGCACCTACAGTAATTGCTAAATACTGCTTAAATGTTGAACCATTTTATGGGCAGATGACCCCAAGTTGAAGGAAACTGAAATTAAAGGACAGGGCAAAGGTCTTACAGTGAGAGCTTGACAAGATATGCACATAGGCTGATGACTAATAAATAAAGTTCAATACAGATAAATGAAAAATATTGCATGTAGGGAGTGACTATATGAAACATATGTACTCAATGAATGGGATAGTCCTTGCCAAAGGGAGAAACAGAAAGAGATCCAAGGGGGTTGGTTGATCCATTGCTTACCATGTCAAAACATGGTCATTGCGAGGCAGCAATAGATAAGGGTAAACATAATGCTAAGCTATATTACCAAATCGGTTGAGTTTAAGCGCACAGAAGTTACACTCAGGCTGTATAGTGCTCTGGTCAGGCTACACTTAGAGTACTACATTCAATTCATACCATTAGTAGCCTTTCCAGGGGTAATACTTCATTCAAAAAAAATTGGTCACTTCAATCCACAACTGTTTGTGAGACACTGCTGTGTGAAATTGGTGTTTCGCCCCAAAAATATATAGTCAGTTCACTTTACAGTATATTCTGTGAAGCGCTTCGAGACATCTAGAAGACATGATAAGGCGCTATATCAAATGCAAGGATTATTATATTATTGTTATTATAATTCTGGTCATCACAATGTAAGGGAGCTGCAAGGCCCTCGCGGCAGTGCAGAGGAGAGCAGCAGCAATGACCTGTAGTGATCTCTGAACAGGGCTTTACCGTCCCTCAGAACATCCATCAAGTCACTGTTACTGAGCCTGGGTGAGCGAAGGAAAACAAAATGACATCAAGGTCAACAATCACAGCTTCCACTGAAAACAGATTGGCTCAAAGCGGACGTTTAAAAATGCACTGTGAAAGTTTATCTTCGAGGAGATATAATTTAGACATACCCGGTGAGAAAATGCCTGAGAACGCTTGAGAAGACAAACGCAAAAGCCAAACAAGAGAAACACAGATAGAACTGAAAGAAAACTTTCAAGGGAATTGCCTCCTCCCTCCGTTTTGATTATTTCTGACATAAATACCATTTTAACTTGAGTCAATGGCAAAATCCCAGATCTTAGAGCACTTTTTCCAATTAAAAATTCACACCTGTAAATCAAATAAATGCAATATCCTCACATTGTTAAGCCACTTATCATTAACCATTCATAAATGACCTAGATAAGTCCTTATAACATGATAACGTGCTGATGACACCAACTTCCTCATGATTATTTGGGGAGGACATGTTTGCAGGGCTATGGGGAGAATGCAGGGGAGTGGGGTTGATTTGGAGAGCTCTTTTCAAAGAGCCGGCACAGACACGATGGGCCAAATGGCCTCCTTCTGTGTTGTATAATTCTATGATTCTATGAAGTCAAACTGAACCAACAGGTTATAGGGATGATAATTAACATCCAAAGCAAGAGGTGGATTATCAACTGAGATGATCAGATAACAATAAACAGAAAAACAGTGAGTTAAACAGCAAATCCTAATATTACCTCAACGCACCACAGAAAAAATGTCACCTTTTATAATTTTGGGGTGAAAAAGCAGCAATAACAAGTGAGGCTACTGGGGGTGGGGGTGGGGGGGGGAAATCCTGCGGTGAGATCTTTAATCACTTGCCTTTTGATCTCACCGCAATCCTGCAACCTACCATGGTGCCACTGTGAAGTGCCCTGAGGCATTATCTCAACTGAATCGGTAATATAGCCGAGAATCCTGTTTGCCTTGTTTATTGCTATCTCTCAATGGTCTGTTGTGATGAGTAATGAGTCAACCAATGGCCTTAGATTTCTTTCACTTTCTCCCTTCATGAAGGGTGCTGTAGCTGTATACATGCAAGTTGTTGTTGTAACAGGAGAAAGCCATGAACAACAACAACAACAACAAGTTGCATTTATATACTGCCTTTCATGTCGAGAGGACTTTCCATGGTGCTGGACAGTCAAGAGTTTGCACCCGAGCTGTGGGTTGGAATCAGGAGGGGTGGAGGGCAAGGGGAGATGGGATTGGGAAGAAAACCAAAGGCATCGTCGAAGGGGAAGGTCTTGAAATGGGTCTTGAAGGAGGCAAGAGATGGCAAGGCGTAAGGACTCCGGGATGGAATTCCAAAGAGCAGGTATCAACTGAGAGAGTTAATAGACATTTGGATACAAACTCAGGAGGATTACAAACTAGTAGGAGACAGAGTCATGTGAAAGGGAATGGTGCCAGCTTCATGCAAAAGAGGAGAAACAACAAAAGGAGATTTTCGCAAAATGCTTAATCTGTGTTATTTGCTGAACAGAAGGCCCACATTGTCCACTGCTGACTTTTTTGTGAATATCAAATGTGATTCTGGGAAGAGTGCTTGCATCGTGAAGAAAAAAAGTTTCAGGAATGTAAACGGCTGGAATGGGCTCTACTTTCAAAACAGAATTATTGAACAGCCTTACAAATTACATCATCGTTATGTTGGGTTCAGGGCAATGAACAGAATAAAATGCACTTATTCTATTCAGCCCACATTTAATAAAGGACCCGAGAACAGAGGAACCAAAGACACTCAGCAACTTATGTTTTGAAAATTTCTTTACTTAATATGAAATGCTAAGCTTGTTAGTTCAAATATCACAGTACAACAGACAAGTCAATAACATAGTCAGATATCAGTATCAAAGTAAATAAAATAATAATTGCTTAGCCCATAAATCATACGAATCTTGCTTCTTTGATGCAGTCAGTGATAAAGGTCCCGAACAATAGGCAAAAGTTTTGCATCAATGGAAGGTCTCTTGATTCAGACCCAAAACCTCTTGCTTGGCTATATTGATCACAAAGTCAAAGTTGATGATTGACAACAACAACAACAACAACTTGGATTTATATAGCACCCTCCACACCGGGCGCCATCTCAGAGTGCTTGACGGCTGAGCTGTGCACTTTATTCGACAGTTGTTATACGTTGTTAATACTTCTCGACTGTTGTTAACATTTCTCGACTGAAAGTTGATGAATCGATGGAATAGTCTAAATCTGACAGATTCTAACCCCAAAGACAACACATTTGCTTCACCACTTCATATCGTCACATGAAAGATGGCTTTTTGTGTGGACAGCACCTGATATGTTATGTCCTAGGCTAAAGCAAAGTATAGTTTGGCCATATATCTTTTATATTCGATGCTCCACAGGCAGGATAAGAATAAACAATCTTTCCTTTCTCACAGTGAATCAATTATCTCACATAAAAAGAATAATAAAATACAATCTGCAGAATCATTATTATATTATTATTAGGATTTTTGTTATAGAACATGTTAACACAACACTGATTAAAACATGAATTTGTTATGAGAAAACACTTTCAACAATCATAAACAATTCATCTTGACGTTGTTCTAGTTACATCATCATTTTTATCCATGATTCAAATGGTTCTTTGTGACTACTTGGGTTAACATATATTCACAATTTTAATTTTGAAGCAGGATCATGACAGCTTGGAGTGGTTTATTGGAAAGGATGTTGTATGCAGTTTCTCTATTAAAAAGAATTCACGCCTGGATCCAAACCCACGCAGTTGAGTAATATTTCTCCTGCATTGACAGCCCTTAGTGGACAATTGCGAACTTTGATTTGCTATGCATTCCACCATGCTCATTCAAAGCAACTATTTTTGCAAGAAAAGCAATTTGAAGTCACTGTAATTAAAAACATTTTCACAGACAGCTTCTAGATGAAGCACAGGAAAAAAACTGGAGATAGAACAGAGAAGATGTTGCATGAGGTTACATAAAATTACATATATGGCAAGCAAACAGCCCATTTAACCCAACTAGTCTGAACCTGGATTTATACTTCACATAAGCCCTCCTAGTCCCTTTCTTATAACCCCTCTATTCCCCTTCTCCCTCCCCCAAATGCAAGGATTATTATAATATGTTTCACGTTTTCTCTTAGATGCAGTGATGCGTTTTCTTGAGCAGAACAGAAAGAGACAGTATCAAAGGTAGCACAAAACTGTTCAGACGATGACTTGGGTCAAATTTATGTATTGAAAGACTTTAAAAAATATTGTTCTCAGGAAGCAAGGCAATAAAATGTAGATAAATTATTCTGTTAGGTATTTATTGGGGATTGCAGTCTCCGACCGAAGATTGACAAGCTAGCTATTTTAATGGTGAGTGAAATAAGATTGATTAATTATGATTAATGAATTTTAGGGCCTTAAATTTGTGGTTAGGATACATTTTGGTACCCAAATCATTCTGATGGTGTTTGAAGCAAAGGTCTGCCGACATTTTGCACAGAGACAGTAGAACAAGATAACATATGTATGTTTAGAGTTGCAAAGGTCAATAGGACAGGAAGTTTTTCTTTATCCTTCTTTACTTCTTTACTTTTACTTTTTCTTTAATTAATGACAGGAACAGGTTGACAGGAAGAGAGGTTGAGGCCAGGACATTGGGGCTTATTTAAGGAACAGATCTATGCTGCGATGGGGGGACCAGGTGAATAGATATTTATTAGGTCAGGGTATTAAGGGATACAGAGTAATTGGACTTGAGGTACAGATCAGCCATGATCTATTAGAATAGTGGAACAGGCTCAAAGAGCTGAATGGCCTTTTCCTATTTCTATGCTTCTAAGAGGACTATTTTACCTTGTTCAAAAAATAATCTTGAGGTCTTGTGAATAACTCTCCAATCAGGTTTCCATGCTGTCCACAACCCTCCACTGTCTCTCCTCTCACCTCAACCTTCAAGGTTCTGTCCTTGAATGATTCAGAAGCTATCTTTCACACCAGCTCCAATTTGTCTACACAAACAGCTTTTCCTCCAGCCTCCGCACCATCTCATGCAGTGTTCCTCAGGGCTCTGACCTCAGTCTTCTCCTCTTCAACCTGTACATGTTCCCACTTGGTGACATCATCCGCAGACATGAGGTCAACTTCCACATGTATGCCAATGACACCCAACTCTATATCTCTGCCTCCACCCTCAACTCCAGGACCACTGCTGTTCTGACAGAATGTCTGTCAGACATCAAGTCCTGGATGAGAGCCAACAGTTGAATGTCAGCAAGACCAAGGCTCTCCTGATTGGCTCGTGCCAGTGGCTCCGCATGTCAGGCACTAGCAGCATAGCATCCATAGATGCATAGTCCACCTCATCAAATCAGTCAGGAACCTAGGTGTCTTGTTCGATCCTGAACTGTTCTTTCTTCCCCACATCCATGCCATGACCAACTCTGTCTTCTCCTACCTCCGCACATTACCTGACTCTGTCACTGCCTCACCCCTCAGGCCACAGAAACCCTCAGACATGTCTTTGCAAGTGAGAGATCTGAGTTCAATTCCAGACAGGGCGAAACCTTGGGCAAGTTTCCTTACTCCACACGCCTAATAATAATCCCTCCAAAACCAAAAACAATAATAAATTGGTCATTTTCAATCTACGACTGTTTGTGGGACATTGCTGTGCGCAATTGGCTGCCGCGTTCGCCCACAAATATGCAGTCAATTCACTTTACAGTGTCTTCTGTGAAGCGCTTTGGGACGTCCTCCCGACGTGAAAAGCGCTATATCAAATGCAAGGATTATTATTATTATTATTATTATTATTTGTTACATTCAGGCTTAACTATGCCAACTCCCTGTTTGTCGGCCTTCCCCACTTTTCCCTCCACAAGCTGCAGATCATCCAGAACTCTGAAGCTCACATCCTCTCCTCCAGCAGCCTCCGCGACCCATCACCCCCATCCTTGCCCGGCTCTACTGCCTTCCCATCCCTCAGAGGTTCCTCATCTGCAAGGCCCTTCATGGCCTTGCCTCCTCTTACCTCTCCGACCTGCTAACACCTTATCAACCTGCCTGTTCCCTCCGCTCAGCAGGCTCAAGCCTGTTCCATGTCCCCCGCCCGGCCCACCCCATTATCAGCGGTTGGGCCTCCAGTCTCTCTGCCCCCACCCTCTGGAACTCCATCCCACATTCCCTTCGCCTCGCCCCCTCCCTTGCCTCCTTCAAGGCACGCCTCAAGACCCTTTCTTTGACTGTGCCTTCGGTAACCCTCCTATCCTCTCTGCCCTCCAACCTCCCTGGTCCCAACCCCCACCCGCTTGGGTCCTGACTGTTCAGTGCCTTGGGACATCCTCTCAAAATGAAAAGTGCTTTACAAACGTAATTTTATATTGTATTGCATTGCATTGCATTGTATTGTATTGTATTGTAATAACAGCCTCAAGTGGCCGTAGCAATTACTGCAAAGATATTGTTATATTTCATTTTGCACAACATTGAATCTTTTTCTGATCTTGATTGAAGATGCACAAAACACTGTGCTCCGAATGGAGATTGAGACTGAGAAAAGTTCCCCGGTAAACACAGGAAAATAGGGAATGCCTCTGCTCTCCAGAAGGTGACTGTTGATAAAGCGGAAAACTATATAATAAAGTAAAAGTAATGCATTTAGTGCAGCGCCTAATAAGAGCTTGAAGATATCTCAAACTGCTTAACAAGATTTATCATAGACTGTAGTGACTGATTTTCTCAGCCAACATTATTTGCACACAGCAATGTCCCACAAACAGCCATGAGGTGAATAAATAATTTAGTCTCGGGTGATTATTGGTCAGGACAGCGAGAGAAACTCTCTACTCTTTTCAAATAGTGCTTTGAGATCTTTAATGTCATCCTTTACAGACAGATAGGGTCTCAATTTAATGTCTCCAATCCTCCAGCAATTAATTGGAGCTTGAACCCACAGCCTTCTGACTCAGAAGTGAGAGTGCAAGACTGGCACCTACTCACAGAAGAAGGAAATAAAAATTGATGTCTCATTAGATCAGTCCATCTACCACATCCCCTGGAAAAATGTCTGTTGGGCCACATGAAACTTTTTTTAAGAAGTGCAGGCAGGATGTTGACATACACCAATTTTTTTAATATACCTATAACTTCATGTTAAAGAGCAAATCAAATATTGATATCAAACACCCAAATAAAATTGGCCACTCACTTCATGGCTATTTGTCGGACATTGCTGTCTGCAAATTGGCAGTGTGATGATCATTGAAGGCATAAACCACAAAACACGTTAAAGAAAAACTACACAAGTAAAATAGCTCCTCTAGTTTCCTATATACTTTAATAATAATACTTGCATTTGGTATAGTTCCATTTGTGTCAGTGCATGTCAAAGCGATTCATAGGATTCACTGCAAAGTGTAAAGTGATTCACTGTAAAGTGTATTTTGTGGAAGCCTACAAATATGGTTAGTAATGTGATTCACTTATATAGTTAATGTAGATTTGATTTATTTGAACCTTACCTCTCTCCTTTAGTTTCCCACTCAATCTTTCAGTACTTTTCCTCAGAGTTTTGCTGAATGTCATGCCTTTGTAGTGATATTTCACTCAGCCTACTTTTATTTAATATAATCCTTTAGTATTCTTTCCATCGTTTCACAACCTGTGAAGGAGCTGCCTCTTTGTATATTTTTATTAGGCTTCTTCCTAATATTAAATGGATTCCAATATCTATCCTTTATTGATCTGATTCTCCGTTGATACAGACGGGGGAAATGGCATAGTTGGCATACATTATGTGTAACCCTCTTAAGCATGGTGATGGGTTCCTGTATGTGTCAGACACCCAAATAACCCAAAAAAATCTTCTTTGCCCTTCGCCCTCTTCCTTTCTGTGTAAGGCACTGAAACAGGATCAACCCCCCCCACCCCCCTCTTTCTTTCTCTCTGAGAAGCGGAAAAATTGCTGTTTTTTTTACAAAGCCGAACAGTCATAATGACAGAAATGGTCACCCAATATCCAAGACATAAGACAACACAATGCTGGACATATAGAATTATCAGAGAACGTATTCCTCTGTCGGAATAGGAGAAACACACTGTCTGTTTAATTGCATAAAAGAGCATTAAACATTGCCTTTCAAGCCACTAATTCAGTGCCTGCGTCCATTAATCACACTTCTTTGGCCCAGTTAACGGATTGAACACAGTCTATAATGTCATGTGGACCCACTGATGAAATTACTGCCTCAACAATGCCGCTCAGGTAGCCATTATTCTCATTGAATTGCATATTTCCTGCGGGAGTTGAACCTTTCTGGTCAAATGTCACGCTGTTTGAATGTTATAAAAAGAAAGCCCCTGAATGCTAAGCAGTTTTAAGTACTGACTAGATGTCTGTGCTGTTCTGTTGCAAATGTTAAGGGCATCTCACAGTCTTTCAGATGCAGAGAAGAAATCACATTGCAGTTATATATTTATTTGGTCTGCCTGGTTTCTGGCACAAGACCCACCACCATGCTTAAGAGCATTCAAACCAGTCTGAGAATTCTACGTATGTATGCCACCTATACGTGGAAACTTCCATGTTTCTGGAAAGGAATGAACACTCACTCTTGGAGGGATGCATGCTGCTTACCTCATTCTAAAGAGTATCAACGTGCAGGTTGGCACCTCTCTACCAGTTAGAGCTTTGGCTTGCAGGGATAACAGGAGCTGAGTGAGAAGAGCTCCTACCTCCAGTGACTGGTCTTCTATTTCAAGTTCTGTTAACAGACTGGCTGGTCTGTCATCAGCAGTTATATAAAGTCAGCACCTCGCTTGTAGTTAGTTTAAAAAGAATATTGCCTACAGGCATTGGCAGAAAGTATCTGAAGGTCTGTCTTACTCAGCAAGGGTGTGGCTCATGGCTCAGGGTGACTAAGAAGAGTATGTGGGAAAAAATGAGAAAGTGGAAATATATAAATGAATGAGTGACTAAATACTCTTGCTGGGCAAAAAAATATCCTGCCCTGATTAAAATGGGCAGCGACCATTTTACCACAAGAGTGTAAAACCGAAGAGTTTTTAATGAGCAGCAAATGTCCAAAGAGCCTGGCGCAGGTTTTATTGCTGACACTTTGAACCTGCAAATCAGAACAGCTTAAAGAAAAAGCACATCACATTTCAATCTATGTTCCGTGTTTCGTATCGCAGCATACCTTATCTCCCTCTCCTCTTGAGAGATGCCTCTTTTGATTCCTGTCTTGGATTTCCTTGCAACTGAATTGGCTCAAAAGTGACGTGCTTGGCAACGGAATGTTGGAAGCGAGCCAGCCCTCTAGCCCAGTTCCCGAGTCAGGGAGGGCAACAGTATCCAGGGCATTGCTGATGACGGTACAGCCAGTCTGGCTGATTGGCATGACTTGGAAGGTTAGACCAATCATTGGCGGTAGGGAATCCTCCCACTCCGCTCCTGTTAACCCTGCAAACCAAAGCCCTGATGGTTGGGTGGGCCGAGCTGGACAAGCAGCGGGTGGGGGGGGGAGGGGGAGAAGTCCTATCTTATCTAATTTGAGGGAGGTTCAGCAATAAAATCTGTACTTCGAGACTCTAAAAGAACTGCATTAAGAACTGGAAATAAACAAAACCCTTTAACACGAGAGTAAGTGAAGAGCTTTCTTAAACTACCGAGTCACTTAAAAGAAACTTGCATTTGTCCACTAGGCGGCAGTAACTCAAACAGAATATTTCAATGATACTGCACTGTTTCATTTGGTGGATTAAAAAAGACTCTTTTCAGCGTGTGTAAAAAGCAAGTGAATATAATCAAACTTCTGTCCAATTTTGTTTTACACTGTGTGCTTTTGAATTCTTCTACCTATTTGATCTCATTCTTCCAGAATACACACCCTATTGTCCTCCCATCACAGTATCGAGCTGATTTTTTAAAATTAATCATAATCCTTGCCTTTGATATAGCACCTTATCATGTCGTTCAGACGTCTCAAAGTGCTTCACAGGATATATTGTAAAGTGGAGTGACTGTGTATTTTGTGAGTGAAACACGGCAACCAGTTTTGCACAGCAGTGTCCCACAAACAGACATGTAGTGAGTGACCAATTGTTTTTATTTTGGGGGGTTTGATGGCCTGGAGGAAATCCCTTCTCTTTTCGATTGATGCCGTAGGATCTTTAACCATTTGCTTCAACAGGCAGATGGAACCTCAGTTTAATATCTCAGAGTCCTGGTCCCCTGGTAGTTAACAGTTGTTATATCAAATGTAAGGATTATTATTATGGTACAAAAGCTACAGGTGTTAATTAACAACTTCCGAGTAAAGGAGTACATGTTGGTGTCTGTTCTGAAATTGTCAACCTGTTAAGGTGGAAGTTTCCCTGTGTTTGAGTTCTATAGCATTTCTGATATTTGCCCTATCTTCCTCCTCCGGCTTCCTTCCTTTTTACTGCTATAGCCTGAGGTTTTAGTGCTTCCGCTCCTCTTGGTGGAATGGAGTCTTGTAGCTCAGTGGTTAGAGCACTCATCTCGCAAGCAAGAGGAACTGGTTTTGATTCTGCTGCAGGGCGAAATGTTGGGCAATTTTCCTCACTCAACATGCCTCTATTTACCTAGCAGCAGTAGGAACCCAGTTGTTAGTCGATTGGTGGATCGCTTTTCTAGGGGTAATAATCCCTTTTTAAAAAATTTGGCCACTCAATCCAAGACTGTTTGTGGGACATTGCTGTGCGCAATTGCTGCCAAGTTTCTCCCACAAAATATACAGTCAATTCATTTTACAGTGTATTCAATGAAGCGCTTTGAGACGTCTCGACAACTTGATAAGGCGCTATATGAAATGCAAGGATTATTATGTTACGAAAGCTACAGGCGTCCTCTAGTGAACAACTGTATTCATTGCACCTCCAAATGATCTGAAACTTGAATTCAAAGATGCAAACTGCATACAACTACAGTATTGGAAGGAAAAAAGGAGCAAAGTTATAAAACACACATGGAATAAGAACAGGTCATTTACCCATCAAGTGGAACATGATGGGCTTTTGTCCCCCAGTTTTTCTGATTTTTGAAAACATTTTGAGTGGGAAAGGGTTAACATAAGGTTTGACTACTTGTTTATTTGAGGTCATCATTTCATGTTGCACTAACTACACGTCAAGTGTATTATAATAATAATAATATATAATAATAAATACACAAATAAGCACAAATTGTAAGCATTGCCATATTCAGTGAGACACACATCTCGCCCTTGTATCTTTTGTTGAGAGCGTAGAGGATTTACAATATCTGTTGTGCTGAATATCTGTTCCATCACATTCTGAAAGTTCCCCCTTTATTTAGCAATGAGGATCCCAAGAGTTGGCCGATGGATTCCTTTCTCCTTATTGTTCTCACCTTCAGCATTAAGTACTCTCCCATGTCACGTCCACAGCAATAATAATGCTTGAATTTGATATAGCGCCTTATCACGTTGTTGAGACATCTCAAAGGGCTTCACAGGATATACTGTAATGTGGATTGAAATGCGGTGATCCTCCAATTGACTAACAACCGGGTCTTTAAGTACTGCTCGCTAAACAGGGGTGTGCAGTAAGGAAACTTGCATAAGGTTTCACCCTGCCTGGGAATCGCTACTGAACGATTCCAGCCAGAGGTTTAACATAACATGTAGGAGCAGGAGTAGGCCATTCGGCCCTTCAAGACTGAACTTTAAGTTTAATAACTTAAAAGGGAAACAAGGGTGAAGGCAGCTGTATCACCAAAAAAAAACAATTACCTTGGCAGGAAATAAGGAGGTTAACAATTTTTTTCACCTCATGAGGGAGACATAGGTCACATCCACTTGGTCCTCGCAGTCTGGCGTGCTTTTAACATTACACTAGATTGATGAAAGCCAACGATTATTTAATAAAGCCTTCAAACAAATTCAAGGTGAGGTTTGAAAATATCAACCAACTGTAAATAAGGAGACACTTGGCTTTTTTCTCTTATTTCCTCAGCTCCTCAGCACGTCCCCCAGCCTCTATCGGTAGCCGCCTTTAGTTCCTACACTCCCCCTCCGCAAACTCTGGATCTCCCTCCCTCTCTCTACCCTTCAGATTTGCCCCATCTCTTTGACCGAGCTTTCAGCCACCCTCCTACCCTCCATGATGAGTTAAAGAGGTGTTAATGATGCCACTGTCCAGCGCCTTGGGACGTCCTCCCGACATGAAAGGCGCTCTATAAATGAAATCTTGTTGTTGTTGTATCTCTTCTATCTTTATGTCCGACCCCTTCAAACTAGTTTATGGCCACCTTCTCCTTCCCTTCTTCCTTTTCCCCTCTATCTTGCTCAGCGTCCAATCCGTTTATTGTGAATCACTCCAAATTGTTAGCCTGTGTGAAGAGTGCTGTATAAATGCAAGTTGCTACTATTGTCACATAATGTATACCAAATGTACTTTCCAGCAGGTTTTAATGATCAATAAATTATTACTCATCCAGCATTCACTCATTCGTTCCTTCCCTCACCTTCACGACTTGTAAACAATATATGGTTCAGTGGCTTGTGTAGATTTTGTTTTGAGTAAACATCTTACATTTTGACAAACAGAAAGATTCACAGGTCAGTCAATAAATAAGCGACAATTCTCTTTCAAATTTACCATTTGAGCAGCATTGTGTTGCTGACGTCACACGGAGAATTGCTGGATCATGGCATCTCACTTGCGCAGGAACAGTTTTCACTGCATGTGCAATTGTAGTTCCTAAACCCTTTAAGATGTTGTATATGACCAGTAATTATACAGTAAGACAGTGTGCGATTTTCTGTAATAATGTTGACAAGTAATTTGGCAGACAGTGCAATCAAGACTCAGCAGCCAGTCAAGAGGATAGTTCAAATAGATGATAATGGCTTGATCTTTCATTTGTCTATCAATGCAGACAAAATTTGCTTAATAATGCCTTAGAGTTGTAAAATTAGGGAAACCATTGAATGCTGGAGAAGATAATAAAATTCCCTCATGGCTACTTGAATGGGGAAAAAATCCAAATAATAAAAATAATAATCCTTCCTTTTGATAAAGCACCTTATCACATCATTGAGACGTCCCAAATCACTTCACGGGATAATAATAATAATAATCCTTGCATTTGATATTGCGCCTGATCACATCTTCAAGACGTCTCAAAGCGCTTCACAGAATATACTGTAAAGTGGATCGACTGTGTGTTGTGTGGGCGAAATGTGGCAGCCAGTTTGTGCGAGGCAGTGACTCACAAACAGCCGTGGAGTGAGGGATTGATTTTCTTTGGGAGATTGTTGGCCAGGACACACAGAGAGAAAAGCGCTCTTCTCTTTTCGAATAGCGCCATGGGATCTCTAACATCCACCTGAACAAGGACCTCGATTTAATCCGAAGGACGGATATATTGTTCATTGCATAGGAGTTAGACTGTCTCAGGGGATGCTCCCCTATTGATCCCTGTTATATTTTGAACAATGTAATAATCAGACCAAAACATCAATACTTTTTAATATTTCATATATTCGCTTCATTACGTCTTGCATAAAGATGGACAATCAATTAAGGTTTCAATCACAGTCCGCAAATGTATCAGTCTATGTTTTTTTTCTGTTTCTTTGCTTCGGCTTCAAGCAGCTATCAGACATTTGTGCGTCCAGGCTGAGGCATTAATTTTAATGTCACCCACTCCGCTCCCCCCAACCCTGTAACCTGGGCTCCGCTCGCACCAATGCAGTTTTGTGCAAAACAAAAACCTGTTTGTGTTCGTCTTCATTAAAATAAAAGTCAATCGTTCTTTCAGCTGTAGATAACTATCTCCATGAATTAGTGAGTACATCCCTCATGTGCACTTGTCTCAGAATCTCTAGCAAGGAAATATTGCACTGAAATATTAATTGTAAAGCTGGAATAACACCAATCCAGTGAGTGCCCTGCCTCTCGCCGCTTTCACCCGCTTTCCTGTCGAGGAGACAGCCTCCTGCTTTTTTCAACCATTATCCTGCTAAATGCCAAAAATAAACCATTCGCTTCTCACGCAATCATCTGACGAGCAACATGAGCGTGCATTGGGTAGTTCTTGGCTTCTGCTCCCCACAAGAGCACTGCATCACCAACTCTCACAACTCCCAGTCCGTTTTTTTTTATAAAAACACAAAAATAATGTTTAGTCGAAATACATTAGCAAAATCAACGAGGAACAACCTCATCACGATATTGAGATGTCTCAACTTGTTTCACAAATGTTTCCTGCGAATCATCCAGCTTTTGTCTTCCCTTCCCTGGGGAATTAAGAAAAGAAAAATTATGGCTGATGTTAGAATACGGTTAAATCTTTATTTCATTATTCACAGTCTTAGGTCATCAAGTTAGTATGCAGCATTTTTTTAAACTTTTTTTCAAAACTGGTCGATCAACAACTAATCCAATTTAGGGGGAAAAAATCAATGCACTCACAGAAATGCTGAGTACTGACTTCAGCACTTTGCAGACTGTACTAATAGGCTTGCTTGTGCAGTCAAACAGGTGACTGTTTACTGTAAATGCCAGACTTAGACTCTGTGTGGTGTTCGGGGGCGGAGAGGTGGGTATCGAATGCACGATTAAGATTTTTAAGCAAATGTCTAGGAATTTTTGAATATAAGAAGATGACTTAAAGACATAGTTATTGATGCATTCTGCTTACATTACTTGGAAAACAAGCATATTTGAAGAGCACATTTGAACTGTAATGACAGATTGAAAGCCCATCACTCCCACTTCCTTACATGCAGCTCCCTAAGGGAGAAAGTAATGATTTTGCTCTATCAAGGTTAAATTGGGCATCGGATTCTTTTGCTGTTGTAAAATGGTCTTACAATTTTTGAGCCATTTATTTTGCTGGGTCAAAAACAGAAGTCGCAAGGAACACTCAGCAGGTCAGGCAGCATCTATGGAGAAAGGCAAGTGAGTGGTTAACGTTTTGGGTCCACAACCCTTCGTCAGAACTGGGGCATGTTGGGAGGGAGAGGCTTTTAAGGGCTAACAGAGAGGGGGGAGGCCGGGCAAGGAAGACAAAAGAGAAAATGGGATAGAGGACAGGGCATAATGGGTTAAAGAGGTGTTAATGATGCAAAACAAAGGGGGGGATTGCAACAAAACAGGCAGAAGCGAGAGAAAAGGTGTGTCTGGGACCAAGATGATGTGGCAATGGTCACAGAAGAGTGGGAGAGGGAAGATGAGCTGTTATGGTCTGAAATTGTTGAAATCAATATGTAAGGTCTCCAGCAGATAAGTGAGGCGCTGTTGCTTGAGCTTGTGCTGGGTGATTTATTTGGGGGGTGGGGAAGCAGTGGGTTCGATGGTAAAAGAAAACCGGTGACGTCGAGGCCACTCTGAAAAAAAATGATATATTGTGTTTATGAAGAGACTGACAAGGAATTTCATTGAAAAACACAGGAATTGTTAAACCACATTGTCTTCAAGCAAACGTGTGGCAACGGTTCCGTCCTTATGTGCTCTTTAGTGTTCAAGGGCTCTGGGATGTTACTTTGCCTGAGAGACACTATATAAATCCAAGTTGCTGTTGTTGTTCCAAAGGCGTTCCACTTACACTCAGTGGGAGATCCATGACAGTCAAAGGGTTCTGAATGGAATTAACCACTTCACCACTTTATCTCATTACTGCATTGAATTAAACCTTGTGCCACTCTCCCACATTACCACACTGAATTAACCCTTCTAAAATGTTTCTGTACTCCATTTAACCTGCCTCAGACTATTTCATTTCTTGTACTGAGTTAAACCTTTCAGGACACGACAACATATTTCTCAACCACTGCCTCATGTGAAACTGTGGCTGGAAGGTACAACATCAATAGCCCTGACATGTTAGCTAAAGTGAGTCCACTCCCTTGCCCGTTTACCCTTGAGTTTTTCAGGTTTAACAAATCCCCTCTGGCAGGAGATCAGCAAGTCTACACACAATGCTTGATCGTGTGAACTCTGTGTGGGTGGGAATTGGTGAAAATACTAATAATGTGGTTATAGACAGGAAAATAAAGTGCAACGCAAAGCAATCTTACCGATGCACAACGCTTAACTCTTGTATGTGTTTAATCTTGTATGAGAACATCAAAATTGATCATTCTTTCTGTGATGCTTTCTGGACGAACACAAAAACTCAAATGAAACAGTTGCCGACTACAGAGAATGCATTTAATTGACAGCCAGTTACAGAGGAGTACATGACTGAACATAACCTACCCTGCTCTTCACCATTGCCATTTAAGTATTCTACAAGGCAATCATCACACAGCGATTTGATTATCAAGGTCAAAGAAAATCATGACAAGCTTTTTTTTTGCTGGGAAGATTTTCCTTCTGGTTTCCTGGTTAAACGCTGTATAATGTTACAGTCTTTTTCTCCTCCTGTAGTCTTCTGATCCTTCTTTAATTTCCCCTGTTTTAGTCTTTTCTATTTTTTTTCCAATAAGTCAAGACCTTTGGGATGACCTGTTCCACTTCTCTGACTGTAACGTTTCCTCAAAGGCGTCTCCTCCACAAATGTTTTCCAATCGACTGTCTTTCCGTCTCAGCCTTTTATGCATTTAGTGGTCCCCCCTAAAGTCCTCTATATACACAAAAAAGAACATTTCTTTTTGAAACAAGAAATCATTAGTGGATGCATTTAATTCTGGTTGCATTGTCTGATGGATCTATTGAGCGAGTATTTGATAACATTCACTGTCAGCAATTAGTATTTCCTTTCCTTTAAGATGTCAGATTGTGAACTGTGTAATGCAGAGACAAACAGATCTGGGGAAAGAGCTGGATTAACAGAAATTAGGACTCAGGAAAAGCAGTAGCACTGTCTTTCATTAGGTATTAAGAGTTATGGAGCAAAGGTGGTTAAATGGAGTTGAGAATGGCAGAACAGGCTCGAGGGTCTGAAAGGCCTAATCCTGTTCCTTTGTTCCCATGAACCTGGCCCAGCTCTTCACTGGATAAGTGACCAAGCCATAGGGGGTGTAATACATACTTTTTATTGTTTAATGACTTCCTTCTATTGCTAGTGGAGCATAGGTATTCTGGCTGATTTTGCCCTGCCTCACTGAGGGCCAGTTTTATTGTCCTTTACCGCAAGCAGCTGAATTGAATATCTCAGCACAGGCCGAAGATCGAACTGAGGTTGATGTATTTTTGTTAAGTAACTTGTAAAGCACCTTTCACGTCGGGAGGATGTCCCAAGGCACTATATCAAATGCAAGGATTGTTATTATTAAGTTCGGTTCCATTTACTAAAGCCCTTCAGCCCATTTGATTTCATCCTTCCTGAACACCCACCTTGCTGTCCTCCCATCACAATCCCGGGAAGTGCTTTGAGATGTCCTCCCACTGTGAAAGGCGCTGTATCAAATGCAGGGATTATTATTTACTATAAATGAGCCAAGAGTTCTGGCTTCAAACACCCTTTCTGGTAATCTGTTCCAGTCATTAATTACCCTCTGGATAAAAAGATAACCGAATTTTGTATAGGACAGTGTGGTAAAATCTGAGAATAATTTTACTTCCTCATTAGAGGAGGCATTTGAATCCAGCAGAGAAGCATATTATGCATTTCAAAGCTATTGAAACACATTTCTCTCCCGCAAAGATTTGATGTAAATGAGTTGAAATTTCCGTGAAGAATTCTCCACAATCAAATTCAATTGCACGGCATTTCACTGTGAAAACCAATTCAATCGGCAAGACATTCACTTCCTGATCTATTCATTATCAGATCAGTGGGAATGTGGTCTTATGTTGTCACATTAAATAATACTAAAACAACAACAACTTGCATTTATGTAGCGCCCTCCACGTCAGACGGCATCTCTGAGCGCTTAATATGTTGTACAAATACAGTATATGAACAGATGATAAGTCATGAGTAAAAAGGAGTGTGATTAGGCATATTAGTGATCCCTTTTGTCAAACGTTGATCAGATATGACAACAGCACATTAAAATAATGGCATGCTAAATTGTGAGAAGGGCAATGATTTTGTGGACCATGACTGTTTTACTGGTGAAAAGACATGTTTTCCTATAGAGCTGAACCCAGACATGAATTTCATAGTTCGTTAATGCTGAGGGTTCCCTGTAGAAACCTTCTGTATGCCGTTGGTTAAGATTTGACCTTGTGTGTCATATTGTAGCGTGCTGTGCAGTGATGCTGATCTCTACAAGTCACCGTGCCTTTGACTGCGCTGGTTGAAATGCACAGCTGGGATTTCTCCTTTGGGACAGCTGGGCTCTCAGAACACGTTGTGCTGCAGTGACCTATCAAGCTCAGTGTGGCTGCTCCAGCAAGGCTGGTCCTATTCAGGTAGAAGATTCAAAGGACCTTCTTAAAAGAGAACAACAGACAATTAATTAAATCAGCAACGTTCTAACCTTCAGTATGCATTTTGCTCTCAAAATACAGTTATCCCGACGTGAAAGGCGCTCTATAAATGGAATCTTGTTGTTGTTGTTAATCCACTTTACAACATATTCCGTGAAGTGTTTTGAGACGTCTCAACGAAGGGCTATATCAAATGCAAGGATTATTATTATTATTTCATGTTGCAGAATAGAACATGGAGTACAATATATATTGAATCGTCAATCTTCATGTATAGTGATTACAGAGTATAGTTGAGCATCAATCAACACATAATTCTGAGAAAGCAAATGTGGATTAAGCTTGTTTAGATCTATGCGGAATTGCAACAGTGGAAATCTTCTCGTTTCAACACTGTACAGTATAACAATTGCTCTGTGATGTTATTCAATGACGCTTTCTATGCTTGTGAATGAGAAAAGAACAGACTGTGAAATAAATTTGGCTCCTTAAAGACAACGTAGAATTCCTTGCACAGCAAAGTCCCGACCTTGCACAGGGTTATCATTGAACAGTGCCAAGTAAGGTGCAAGGTTTGTCCATCAGAGGAAGAGAACATTAGACAGGGAGTCACTTTAACTAGCTTTCGCACAAGCACTAGCATAGCTGATCGCCTGCTTATATTTCTGTTTCATCCACTTTTATTTTATTTTGGGCATATTAAAAAAATATTCTGGGAACATTTAGATGTCAGCAATCAATTGTGCTTGAGAAAACCTTGATGAAATATGAACAAAGCTGTCACTTTTATTTAGAATAGTGGACTTCTGCAGAGCCACAGGCTCCAAACAGTCAGGTCACCAGGAATAATTTCACAATTGTAATATGAACTAAATCCCATGTTTATTATTATTAATAAGAAGTAGAAATTCTTGCATTTGGTATAGCGCTAATCATGTCAAAATGCCTCAGAGCGCTTTGATTTTTCAGTCAATCCTACCCCACCGTAGTATTCAAGCTATTTTCTCAATGAGTCCATTACCCCAGCCTCCATCAACCTTCCTTGTTGTTGGTTAAATAAATACTTCCTGGTGTCCGAAATTGCCTTTGCACCAAAGCCCATTCCGGCATCATTGAGATGTCTGAAAGCTCTTCACAGGATATACTGTAAAGTGAATTGATTGTGTATTTTGTGGGTGAGCATGGCAGCCAATTGTGCACAGCGTATATTCAAAACAAATCTGTTTCCGCACTAGGGTAACATGCACTTTTATAGCGATCTGGGTATTTTAAGAAAATGATTACAATTTTAATTGAATTTAAAATTCATTTTAATTTAAGATGTAATTCAAAAAAAGGACTTTAAACTTACAACTTTAAAACAGTGCTTCTTGCAGTGCTTGGCTTTGAGGTGGAGAGACAAATGATTTCTATAGGGAACAGTATCATTAGTAAAGACTACAATTCGTACAATTTTGCATCATTTTCATGGACGTCTGTTGAAACTTCATTAATTTCACTCGAATATGTGAAAAGGTATTCCACATAGACAATTTGTGACAGACCAACGGAGATGGATTCAGTTAAAGATGACAGTGTAGTACTTGTAGTGTCGGACATCAAGTCCCGGATGAGAGCTAATTTTCTACAGTTGAACATCAGCAAGACCGAAGCCCTCCTGATTGGTTCACGCCAACGCCTCCGCACCTCAGGCACTGGCAGCACCAGCATCCACAGAGGCACACTCCTCCTCACCAAGCCAGTCAGGAACCTAGGCATCTTGTTTGACCCTCAACTATCCTTTCTCCCCCACATCCGTGCCATGACCCGCTCTACCTTCCCCCACCTCAGACTCACCCGACTCACCACTGCCACACCCCTCAGGCCGCTGAAACCCTCATACGTGCCTCCATAACATCAAGGCTCGACTACGCAAACTCCTTGCTTGTCGGCCTCCCCAACTCCTCCTGCAGATCATTCAGAACTCTGCAGCCTATGTCCTCTCCTGCACCAGGCTCCATGACCCTATCAACCCCATCCTCTACGGGCTTCCCATCACACAGATGATATAATTCAAGATCCTGGTTCTTACTTTCAAAGCTCTCCATGGCCTTGATCCCTCCTACCTCTGTGACCTCCTAACCCCCTACCAACTTGCCCGCTCCCTCCGCTCAGCGGGCTCCGGCCTGCTTCACATTCCCCGCCTCGCCCGCCCCACCATTGGTGGGTGAGCCTTCAGCTACTCTGCCCCCACCCTCTGGAACTCCATCCCGCAGTCCCTCTGCCTCGCCCCCTCCCTTGTCTTCTTCAAGACCTGTCTCAAGCTCTTTCTCTTCAACCGTCCAGCACTTTGGGGCATCCTCCCAATGTGAAAGGTGCTATACAAATATAATTTTGTTGGTGTTGTAGTATGCAAGACTATTGCAGTAATTGGCTGCCTATTTTGTTCCTCGATTATTTCAGCGTGCTGAATTAGAATTTTTTTACTGACCTTTTTGAATACGCTGAGCAATGCTAGAAATCAAATGGATTAGGCTTTATTTGTAAGAGTTCAGAAAGACAGTTCTGTAGAGGTCAGAAGAGAAAGCACAAGTCTATTTGAACGGTTTCCTGTCTGTGTGATTCATTCTGGTTTTGGTGCTTCTGAAGCACTTAACAAGACACTAAATTCTCTGAAATTTGATAAGGCTAAATGTAGAGATGTGGTGTGGAAACATAGGTGAAATGACCCAATGATTTCACTGATGAATCCTTGTATGCCCGGGGCAACATGAGCAGAGGTTTGGTGGGCAATAGTAGCCTCTCAACATGTAAAGAAGTCAGGAAGTGTGGAAGCTCTCAGATCAGATGATCACAAGATTGGTTTGAATGAAGAAGACCCTTTGACCCATCTGATTGTACCTTCCAGAACACACGCCCATCACAGCATCGAGCTGTTTTTTTAAATGAGTCCCAGTGGCAACCTGTTCCAATCATTAGATACCTTCTGGGAAAGAAAAACTTCTCAGTGTCTGTCCTGAAATTGCCCTTTGCAACTCTAAACTGATGTCCTCTGATTCTACTGTCTTGGTGCATCCTAAAGCACTGTTCTAAAATAAAGGGAATGTGAGAGAAATAGCCCACTCAGCATCCGAGGGATATGTTTGACGAGTCTCTTCCTCTGAACCTCCAGTGCGCAACGGTCAATAGAGACCACATGAATTTATTGGAGTTACAAAATTCCTTTCAGTCTGGGTTATCAGCAGGCAGATAGCCAAAACCTGAGTCAGCATATTGGCTACAAAAACAATATGCTGAGTTCCAGTCTCTTTGGTTTGGTAAGGTAACAAATGGCTGTAACAAATAAATGTTCATTGGATCTACTGGGGGAATTCAAGGATGGAGACATCATAATCTGAGGCTGCAAATCCAGACATGCTACAACTGCAGACAGAAGACTTTCCACAGATAGTAGACAAGTCTTCAAACCTGCCACTCCCCATTCTTTGCACTCCTTTGCCCCCATTTCCCCCTCCTCCCTCTCAACGACAATCACCCGGATGAAGTTCACCACCTGCTGCCTTGACCCCCCTCCCCACTCAGCTGCTGGACACTCAACTCCCCATCCCCAAAGTCCTGGAACGCATTGTTGCGGGTCAACTTTGGTCACACCTCTCCCTCCACTCCTTCCTTGAGCCCCTGCAGTCTGGTTTTCGCCCTACCCACAGCACTTGTCAAAGTGACAAACAACGTTCTCTCTATCTGTAACCAGGGATCTCTCTGCCCCTCGTCCTCCTGGATCTCTCTGCTACATTCGACACAGTCGACCATGCCATCCTTCTCCCTCATCCACCTTAGTGGGACCACACTCGCATTATTCAAGTCCTACTTATCCAACCACCACCATTTCATCTCGGCAAATGGTTTCTCCTCCCTCCCCCACACAGTCACCTGCAGGGTATCCCAGGGCTCCATCCTTGGCCCTCTTCTTTTCTTTATCTATATCCTCCCTCTGGTCGATGTCATCCGCAGATGTATATGGATGTCACACAAATCTACTTTGCCTCCTCCAGCACCAACTCTAGGTTCACCGTTGTTCTATCAGTTTGTCTGGTAGACATCAGGACCTGGATGAGTGTAAACTTCCTGCAGCTGAATATGGACAAGATGGAAGCCATATTCCTTGGCTCCCGTCAACGTCTTCACTCCTGCGGATCTGAACTTCTCAACCTTCCTGGGCTCTTCCTCAGACTGACCGAACTAGTGCGCAATCTAGGCATCTGGTTCGACTCCCAGATGTCCTTCCTCCCCCGCATCCAGTCCCTGACCAAGACTGCCTTCTTCTACCTCCGCCACATTGCCTGCCCCCGACCGTACCTTACCCCAAATGCAGCCGAAACCCTCGTGCATGCGTTTGTCACCTCCCGCCTGGATTACTCAAACACACCCCTCGCCGGTCTCCCCAGGTCCACCATTGACAAGATCCAGCTCATTCAAAACTCTGCTGCTCGTATACTGATCCAGACAAACCCCGTAACCCATCACCAAACGAATCGACTTCAAGGTCCTCACACTCGTGTTCAAATCTCTTCACTCCTGGCACTTCCTTACCTCCCCAACCTGTTCATTTCCCAATCCACCGACTGGCGCCTCCGCTCGACTGGCACCAGCCTCCTGCTCGTCCCTCGCACCCTCCGCCCCACCATCAGAGGTCGTGCGTTCAGCCACTACACCCGAAACTCTGAAACACTCTCCCTCATTCCCTCCGCCTTGCCCCCGCTCGCCCCTTTTTCAAGTCCTGCCTAAAAACTTTCCTCTTCGACCGTGCTTATGTACACTTTTCCCCACCTGGCTCGGAGCCAGGCATAAAAATGCACTGTTAAGCGCTCTGAGACGCTACCCTGTGTGGAAGGCGCTATATAAGTGCAAGTTGTTGTTCTAGTCTGCCAACTTCGTCAGAAGCATCCATTCATCCACACCTACAGTAGACTTGGCAGGGATTTCGCAGCAAGGTCAAGAATCACAAACAATATGAAAAGAGCTTGAACTGGATTCCTTTTTTTTGTCTTCGTTTTGCGAACGTTTTTCTGTTCGGAACCACTTTTTCTATCAATTCTATGAAGTGAGAATAAATCCTAAATTGAAATATTAGGAGGTGAAACTTGTAGCATTTTTGTAAAGGAACCCGACGTGGTGAGAAGGTTAGAGTCTCGAAATTGTCCTGAATATCACCCTGTGGAAGGGAATTGTCCTTAAGGATAAAATGGAAGGAAGTCAAGCTAGAGAAATGTTTCAATTGTTCAAAGCATGTAAACGACACATTCACAATGCAGTTGTAGTCCTCCTCGTCATATTCTGCCTCTATCTAGTGCTGTAAGTTTGAAAGGTATAAGACAGGTATTACAGACCATTGCCAGAGTCATCTGTAAAATAAGTATAAAAAGCATTACATTGATTAAAAAATGTTTAAAACAGAAAGGTAACAGAATAATAATATAACAATCCTTGCATGTAATATAGCGTCTTATCACGTCGTTGAGATGTCTCAAAGCAATTTAAGAGAAAGCAATGCCATAAAAAAGAACAACAGTTACCAATCAGTTGACATCATATATTGAAGCTTATCTCAAAGCTACTCTAGGCCAATCCTTTGGAGCACTTCGAGACACTTCGATGACGTGATAAGGCGCTGTATCAACTACAAGGAATATTAAAAATGAACTATCACTAGTAATTCCTGACTTCAAGGTAATGTGTTGCTCACCTCTCCTGGTTCTGAGCACTTTCAGAAAGGGATGGATATAATGCACACAAAATGTTGGTGCTGTGGCATAATGGGCTACGATATTCTAAATGTAAAGATCACAGGAAAATAATTGGTGTGTTTTGTTGCAGTTTATGTATTGGATAGTGCATGGGTTGGAGTGATTTAAAGGCAAGGTTATATTAATCATTTCATCCCAGATTGCTCCACATTTTATTGTTACATGCACTGTAAACTTTCGAAGGTAGTTTAAGATGTACCTTACTTATCATAATGATGGTAAGTTTAAGTATTAACTGCTGGTTGCACAGGGGAGTAATGTGGAAAGGAGACATAGACTGCCCTGGGCTGTGACAAAGTACATGTGCATCAATGTGTCATTCGATTCAGTATTGTTATTCTGCTCAAATCAGGCTGCTCGCATGGTGAAAATGTACCCTGATGGTGAAGTAATCAGAATAATCCTTACATTTTAATATACCGTGTCTTTCACATTGGAAGGACGTCTCAAAGTGCTTTTTCTTCAGTTGGCGAAATAGAAAACAATAATAAAAGAAAACTTATATCAAGGGCATCATCCCCTCCTTTTGTATAACCTTTGAAACAATGAATATTTAAAATTAATTTCTTCATAATGTCTTACAAAGTGGTCCCTTGTGAATGTTGCTCAGTCAGATCTTGACCAGGTAATAACTTGCGGCCATGTAAATAATGTGTTTCTCAAGCAAAGCTAAATATCAGAAATGTAGTAAATACATTCAGCCTCTGGTGGTCTAATAATGGCCTATAAATCCATGTGACAGCAGCGTAAGGGAGTGGGAAAGAATTCATCTTTTTTTTAGTATTTTTCAGCAAAGATGCTTTTGAAATGGTTTCTTACCACAGATAAGAGGAAACAAATGGCAAAATTCTGGCTTCTGAAGTCAATTTCATTGATTTGTTTGCGTATCTAGAGGCAGAGGCAGGTTCAGGATGATCCAGACCTAAACAGCAGCCATCTCCAATTTATAACAGTCTTCAGACAGAGCTAACCTCCAAGAATTGATTATATGTTGGTGTAAAACTGATTTTTCATATATAAGGAGAGAGATAGACATAGTTAGACATAGAAGAACAGTATCTAATTTAATTTGTAAAATTAGTGTGGCGGTTTTCTGTTCATGTAAAATGTCTGAATTATTCAGTATCTTTTCTAATTACTCTAATCAAGAGTGATTAAATATAGCCTCAAAGAAGTCTTATTCTATGAACTGTAGCTGCTTAGATGCACAGATTTTTTAAAAAAATTGCTCACAGAATATACAGTCATTTACTTTACAGTATATTCTGAGAAGCATTTCGATATGTCTCAAATGATGTGATAAGGCGCTATATCAAATGCCAGGATTATTATTTTTATTTATTATTAGTGTTTCATTCCAATCCAAATTCCACTGTCACTAATAAAGTTCCCCTTGCACGCCTGTTTTCCATCTCAGAAATTGTCAATTAACTTTGGGTGTCAGCTTGACTCTCTTGCCCCTGAATCAGAAGGTTGGGGTTCAAGACCCACCCTCACAGTCTAGACTAACATAGTAGGCCTGGAGGAGTGTTGCAATAGTGGAGGTGCTGTCCTTCAGATGAGATGTTAAACCAAGGTCCCATCTGCCTGACTAAGTGGCCGTTAAAGATCTCATGGTGCTATTTGAAAAAGAGAAGGGAGTTTCTCCTGATATCCTGGACAACAATTCCCCCAAATAAAACTGGTTATTCACTTCATAGCCATTTGTGGGACATTGCTGTGTGCAAATTGGTTAGCGCGTTCATTTACAAAATACACAGTATTTCTGCACGATAAAGCCTGTGAAGCGTTTAGAGACGACCTCCTGACGAGAAAGGCGCTGTATCAAATGCAAGGATTTTTTTTTAACTTCGCCAGATAGTGCTGTCAATTTTAGACACTTGATGGGTATAGAATTCCCTATGTTATGTGAAAAATCAGAACACAATGCAAAGTTTTTTAATTCATCTCACTTTGAAATGAATAACCTTTTTAAACCTGCTTTGAACACCAGTAAAGCATTCTGAAATTATAAAGAGACTTCAGTCTCCCTCGATATTCACAAGCTCTTTGATATCACAGATAGTCTTGCTTTTCCGAAACTTGCTTTAATTCTGCCCATGGGTGGGACGTCAGGTAGATATCCGTCAAATTACACACTTTTGTGGTGACTAATAACATTTTTATCAAAGTAGAAAATTCAGTTTCAAATACAAATCAATTGGATTAAAATACAGTAAATATAGGTCTTTCAAGACAGCTTGGTAGACATTCTTTTTTTTAAAAAAAAGCATCTCAAAAGCAGGTATTATGCAAATGGCATTATATTGAAAAAGCATTGTGCGCCGCATTATAAAAAGAGCAAAGGTTTGCTCTTTCTCACATTATCTACATGGAAATGAAGATTTACAGAAAAGAAACTAATGCAGATTGAGCTGAGTTGGGGGCGGTCAGGGGGAATTGAGATTTACAGTGGTTTTCTGGGTGTGAAATTGTTTTGAATTGTTGCTAATACAGGAGCAGGAAGGAACGTTCAATATTTTATTGGGAACGAGTTGCGGCTGAGAGAAAAGCTGAGAACAGATCATTTGTGTGATCAGCCCAATTATTGCAATCAATGACAAGTGTTTCCAAGAGTGCTATATTTCACAAACAGAGGCCTCCCTGCACTTTTTTCAGCATTTCTTTGGTGACAAAAAAAAAGAGCCCATGTGGTTCCAGTAAGGAATGAGGTGCTGTTGAGAAGAACTGATAGTCTGCGATTGACAAGCTGTGGGGTTTCACCTCATGCAATGTCCGCCCAGTGCATTAAACAACCACAACTTGCATTTATATAGCAGCCTTCAAGCTGGGCAGCATCTTGTCATTAATCTTTGGTGGTTAATTTGTTGGGAGGGATCTGTTATGCGAACTTGTCTCTATAATTTATTTTGTATTGAAATGCTTTAACACTACAGCTTGACATTTAGTAAGTTCTCATAATCGTTTCATTTGATTGTGTAATAAATAGATAACTGGGTAATAAATGGAATTTTGATTGAGTGCGGCATCAGTATTAAATTGTCCATTAACTAAGATCCCTTATTTGGGCATGTTTCTCAGAGAATATTGCAAACAATTAATTCCTGGTTGACGCGTTTCGACGTAGGTTACATTCCATTCTTGTGTAAAATTCATGCCCTACATTTTGCAATAGAACTCCAATAAGGGTGGAGGAAGGAGGGTGACATGACTGTACATAGAGTTTATTAAAGCTTTAACATCAAGTTGGGCAAATATCTCCCTCTTGGACTTTGAATAGATATACTTTTACATACAGATTTCATTTGTTAATGTCATTGAAAGTTATTTTGAACTGTCCAAGTTTGTCTGTTTGTTTGTTGGATTGAGAGAGAAGCTGTGGTTCAGGACACCTTTGACTTGATGATCTGGCACTTGACACTATAAATTTCGCTCCTGGGGTTTGTCATAATATAAGCATTTATCTTGAACGTTCCTTGCAGCATATTTTAGTTAAATCTATAATTCAGCCTTGAGTGATGGCAATTGTATGTTAGTCGGTTGATAAGTCAGAGCTTTGGGTTTAATGCAGATGTGCAGCAACCGAAAGTGATGGCACTTTAAATCAGCTTGTTCTGGAAACTCTGAATTAAAGTAAGACACTAACTTTACACTGATCATTATGGAGATAATAAGATTAGTGATTCCCATTAACTCATTAACATTTCATCAATGCTCATTATGGTTGTATTTGGATTATTTGTCACATACAAGCCACTGATATTGGCATTCAAGTCATGTATATCTTAATTTTAGATAGGCACGTGAAGATCCTTAGCTAACCTCGGTGTCGAGGTAATCTTCAACCAGAATTCCTCCCATATTCTGGAGATAACGTTCCAAGGGCAGAGTGAAAGCAGGCTCAGAATGCAATTAAAAACTTCCGAAGGACCATTTGAAACTATAAACTATTGCTCATAAGAAATAGGACATTTCTACGGTGTACGAATACAATCAATAAGATAAGATTGATTATAAAACCACTTAAGACTTTATTCGAATACTTCAGCTTACAACTTTGGAAATTAATGCTTCCCAATAAGATCTCAAACAGTGTTCTAAAGTCCTTAGATTCTACATTTATACATTCATGTCGAAAGATGGAATGGGATGCGTTCCGTTTGACAGAGCAATGCCACATTTACTGAGAGTGTATTTTGAGATAATTAATAACATTTAGAGAAGGGAGAATGATGCTCGTAATTGGTAAGAACACGGTGAATCATGGAATAAACCAGAAATCTATAAATGCTCATAATACAGTAGATCCCAACTTGTAATTTGTTATTGTTTTGGTCCAAATCGTCCAGCTATTGAGATTCTTCCAACTGAGGTTCTTCCAAATCTCTGCTTTCAACTTGTTACATTTTTATATCTAAGGCTCTGCCTTTGATTTTTGAATGGAAAATGAACCAGAAATCTTGACGAAGAAGCACAAACTGAACTCAGACCAGACCACAGCACCCACAAGACCATCTTCCCATCACAGCATCAAGCTGTTTANTTTTTTTTTAAGAATGAGTCTAGCCTCTGGCCTCATCCACCCTTCCTGTAAACCTGTTCCAGTCATTAAATATCTCTGGGTAGAGAAAAAACTTTCTAGTATCTGTTTTGAATTTGCCCTTTGTAAATCTAAACCTACTCCTTCTTGTTTTACACATTTTGATGGGTCCTAAAGTATTGTTCTGGGTTCAATTTTTCAATCTCATTTCAAATATTATACATCTGCATAATGTTCCCTCCGAGACACCTTCTCTCACCAGTGGACGTCTCCAGCAGCGATTCCCTGGTTTACCAATTCCCAGATGGTTGCTCGAGATTGCAGAAAAGACTTCTGCTTTAATAGCAATTTGATTCAGAGTTGGAATTACTTTTGAGAGCAAGGGGGAATGGATGCCAAGCACCTTTTGGAGATGTGGTATGTACAAAGATCACCAAACCCATAGAAAGGGATGTGGAATGATATGTAATGGGTCTCATTGCTAACAGTGTTGCCTATTTGCAAAGAAGCTGATAAGGTGAATTGGAGTATTGTAACATTAGAAACTGAAATCCATCATTGAAGATCCCACAATAGCACAAAAAAGAGAGAAGTACAGTATTAGCAAAAGCTGCAAGTTTATTGATACTCTTAGAAGTATACATAGATGTGTTTTAAGAACCACAAATGTGTCTGGCATTAATGCACTTACCACAAAAATAAATACAATTAATATGGCAGCATTCCATTATTACCTTCTTAACCCTGTGTTTGCTGACGGTCCACCCCAGTCAGAACCGAAGCTCAAAATGTTTTTGTAAGATGAACTTCCTGAGGAGAAGGTCTGACTTGTTAATTCACCAATTGCTTTGGTAAATTCAGTGAACTGGGAGAAGAGATTAAACGGTCAATTTCTACATGTACCAAAAAAAAATCAAAACACAACTCAGAAAAGTATTGATTAAGCAATGTTGCAAGCAGACTACATGAAGAAAGATATTGCTTTGATGCATCATGATTTTCCTATTCTTAAAAAAAAGGCAATGCCTTGGAAGGAAGTGCAGTAAAAAGATTGTGGGTTTGTACAGAGCTGTATGGTGACTAGGGTTCAGCCTACCAGTTTACATGTGCATGATATATTTGCAGATGTCACCCAGTGTAATTTCCCTATTGACAGTGTCTTGATAGCTGTTTATCTTCGGCACTCGTGACATTTTCAGGCTCTCTCTCTCCTTCTCCTGCTGTGGTGATCAATGCGCAGCTACAGCTGGTTGAAGGGGACCAAATCCATAGAATAGTTGATTTGGTTCCATTTTACCAGCTTTAGCAAAGCATTTGGCTCGAGGAAGGGGAGAAAGTACACACAATAATCTGCGAAATGCTTAAAGCAAAAATAAATCTTCAAAATTAATGCAGAAAAAATTCAATCAAATATGATGAGACTTTTAGTGACAAACATTTTAAACCATTTTTCTTCACTCACTTCCACATATAGAAATACCCTATTGGAGCACTATTGAAATTCTACAGTTTATTATTTGAAGAAAACTCATCTCCCTTTTGACGTAAGTGTATTTTTGCATCCTGAAAGATAAGAGAGGGCATGTTTGTGCCTATATTGGGTCTGCAAGTATACATCCCAGTTGTGTAATTAGCAGCCCAGCGTCCTAATCAACCACAGAATTAAAATAATCTGGGACAAAACTCCTTGTCGCAAAACATATTCACATAAAAATGTCTGCAAGTTGTTGCCCCCACCACCCGATTCACCACTGAGGGACAGAGATTTGAGAGAAATTCACAAATTTACCAAAACAAAGAATGGAGAAGAGGAAGCAAATACAATTTGCACAATACAGGGATAGTTCGTATACCACAGGCTGGAAAAAGTAACAGAGCTGTAGAGATAGAAAGAAATTCACACACACACACAGACATACACCCACAACACACACAAAAAATTAGCAAAAAAAACATTAAGGCGAGATTCTCACATGGTATAATCAATTACCTAAATACAATAGAAAGTACTGGGAGTTACCATCCAAGCATGATACGAAGTTCAAACAAACAATTTCCTTCAGCAGAGCTCTTTTTACTGCAATTACACAGCAGAATAAACACATGAAAATCAGCAATATTTTCCTCAAAAGCGGTTCTATAAATAACCTGGAAGCAAAGGAGAGATTTGGATGTAATACAAAATAACTCGGAAATCTAAGATTTTTTTTGCGTAACTACTTGACTAACTGCTCGGCCGCTGACATTTATTTAAGCGGGTAGTTGTTTAATTTTGTTTGCTCAATGTTCTCGATAAATATACTCTGAATGTACTGTTGATGGTGCTACACAGAATATCAATACTGTTCTAGAGCGATAATGATTGAACATGCCATGAGATCTATTAACCGTTCTATTGCATTTGTACATTTGGCTGATCTGGAATAGTAACACAAACAGGTCTGTAAATGCATTTGACAAATAACGCTTTGAAAAAGAGAACATGGTAACTTAATGTAGTTCAGCAGTCAAATGGTTAACAAAAAAAAGCTTTCAATATTCCAGTCTCCGCAAGTTTGCAACTTTTGTCAAATCAAACAAAGTGGAAATCGCTCAGTAACTATAAACTATAAAGGTTTTTTTTAAACACTGCAAATATTCTTATGATATAAAATGCATGTAAATCAGATACATTTCAAATGCTATTGCGATTTACATCAGATTAAACAAGATGAGTAGATAGGTAGATAGGTAGTTCTGTGTACAGGGGGGGAAAGAGGACAGTTCCAATATCTTATAATCAGCATTCAATAACCAGGATTTCTACCTAGGATTAGATTAACGGGGCATATTGCATTCTCTAGCAGCAGTGCTCTTAAATTTTTCATTGAACGATAAGCTTCAAAATTGGTCCGCAGTTTTACAGGCACTCTAATTTATGGCGTTTTAAGCGTGACATGAATTTCACGTACATTATTGGTCATTCATCAAAGTTCAGATAACTAATGCCCTCAGTGTGGCACTAGCTGCTATTCCCCATTTACATTTAATAAGGTGTGGAGCCTGCATAAGAGAATTGGGACTGCAGAGCTCTCTGTAAGGAGCAGAGCCATGGTTGGGGGGGAATGCTAAAATTGCTAGAAACTATGAATTGATTCAGAGATTGTCAATAACGTTAATGAACCAAGAATATAAAATGCGCAGTAGGATTAACTCATATTGAGTCATTTGTTTGGCCTTCTGAGGCATGTGTCTTGTGAGCTCCAGCATTTAATATTCCTGGTCTGCTGAGCACAGTGCAATGCTGCATTCTTATACAGTGCACAACTCATGACAAACTCAGTTTCATACTTACAATGTTTGCAAAATTGTTTTATATTGATGGGCAAATCATGGTCAAATGAAATTACACAGAAATGTGTCACTGGAGAGAAAATTAAAATGGAATATTGATGAATCAAACCCACTGATGTTCTTTTTTTTAAGTTATTGGGAACTCGATTAGAAATATGGGGAAGGAAAATACAGTATGTGAGCTACTTGGGCATTTAGCATTTCGCCCACAAAATACAGTCAATTCACTTTACACTGTATTCTGTGAAGCGCGTTGAGACGTCTCAAAGAAGTGATAAAGAACTATATCAAATGCAAGGATTAGTATTATTATTTATAACAACTTGCTAAGGTTGTCGTTACAGAGGAATTAATACCGAAACATAACTTGATTTTCTTTTAATTTAGATGCTCTGAATTTGAAGGCAATTTTGCACAAAGTGCATGATTCACTGAAAGTATTTCCTGCTTGAAATATAAATCCAATCCTCTGCTTGTGAAACAACATTTCTCAAATTATTCTATCTTCTGCTTGGTACCCTGCGACCCTTGGTACGTCTCGAAAATCCAACAGTAACATTGGTGACCAGTTGGCCCCTGCTGTTTTGGTCAGTTGGGTGTTGATGCATTCATTGCAGCGCAACATTCTGCTTGGTTAACATTTGCTTTTTAATCATTTGTCTAATTTAAAAACAATTCTAACAGGGACACATTCTATTTGAGCTTCATTTGAAAAAATTCAGATCCAATTGTGCAATGACTAGGTAGGGAGTGATGTCAAACCACAGCGATGGCAAGGCTAGGGTTGTAATAGCCATCATGATGCTCAGTTTCCCATCTTGGGTGTCATTACTGTCCCTGGGAGAGGGCAGTAGTCAATGGACTGTGTGCAGATTTGAGCGCACTGCGACACTGGCACAAGCCCTTTGACAACTGATCTGCACAGAATGGTTTAGCCACAAACTTGGAAAAAAAAGCAGTCATGGGTCAATGCGAACAATAGTGAGTTCACATGCGACTATCTACTAAAGGGTGAATGGGCTTGAGTTGATCATTCCGTCCATTTCTTATCTCCTGAGCTAGAATCCACTCGTATTTGTTTAAAATATTCACTTTTTGAATATTAATTCAAATAATCATAAATATATATAATATAAATCAATTAAAATAGTCATTTTTGTAAATTGGAAAATATAATTCCCGAATTCACTATCATAGAACTAATTGTTCTGCATGTTTTTCTTACCAAGTTCTTGAGGTGTTATTTGCTTATATCCCTATTTAATAATAATAATAATCCTTGCATTTGATACAGCGCTTTTCACGTCTTCTAGACGTCTCAAAGCGCTTCACAGAATATACTGTAAAGTGAATTGACTGTATATTTGTAGGCGAAGGCGGCAGCCAATTGAGCACAGCAATGTCCCACAAACAGTCGTAGATTGAAAATGACCAATTTTTTTTTTTTTGGAGGGATTATTATTAGGCTCTGTGTGGAGTAAGGAAACTTGCCCAAGGTTTCGCCCTGACCTGCTTGGAATTGAACTCAGGTCTCTCGCTTGCAAAGCGAGTGCTCTAACCACTGAGCTACAGGACTATTTGTATGCTTTATTGAAGCAGAAGTTAGAGCTACATTGCTAGACTTTTAAAAATAAATTATTTGGTGCCCAAAAAAAAACTTTAGATCACAATACATGCAAGTCCCAAAAATCTGCTCAGATTAGAGGGATATAAATTGGAGATTTTTTAGATGTTTTCATTTGAGATTTTGAGGATGATTATTTGAAAAGTATTCGACTCACACAGATGATCATGAAGTTATCTCCATTCTGAAGAGCTGCCTTCACTTAAAGAAATTTAAGACTTAATAATTCAGAATGTAGTGTGCTTCTTAGAAAGAAAGAGGTACAAAATTTAAGCATTTGGGTGCTATTGAGAGGTTCACAAGCTAAAGGAATAAGTTAAATACAAACTATACTTTTCTTACAGCATGACAGAAGCAAATTGATCAGTTCCCAAAAATAATTACCATCGTAACAATCAGTAACTAATAACAATAAAGAATATGATCCTGAAATGAAACCAATACAAATACAGTCATTGATCATTAACAGATTATCTATCACATTTGTGTTCCCAATTAACCAAACATGCATCTTTAAATACCCTCAGTATTATTGATGCCTTGAACAAAGAGAAAATATCTGCACTTATGCGCAACAATCCTCAGCACAGGAAAATGCAGTCACGTTAATATTTCAGGATGGGGAGATCATCGGAACACTATGCTTGCAAACAATGCTGTTCATCTCTACATTAATCAGTTCGGCTTATAGCGAGATTTCGCCATCAGAAATCTAAAAAGATTGTATTTTAGTCTGTAGTTATATAAAAAAAAATACCCTGTGCATTTAGAAATAATGTCTCTGCATTCTCCTTCATAACAACTTGTCTTCAGGAATGTCAAACAAAATATTTGAAAAAGAAGGACTATCTAATAGAAGCCGAGAGGCCTTTCAATGCTCAAAGAGCTAACGTATTAGTTATTGGTTTCAGTGCATCAATGGACAAACAGCCAAAAAATATATAAATGTGTCCATTTAGATCAAAACATCCAGGAGATAAAAGCATACAGATCTGTTTACTGCTGTTTTTAAAAAAAGTTGCACAATAAAACCATGTCTACTCATTTATACATTGAACATTTCACTTGATTGCATGGCTATCTGAGACCCAAGTATTGACACTGTCCAGCTTGGTAATAAAACCTCCCTGTATGATCTGTTACGTACTTGGTCGAGAAGCTGTTTGTTAAGGTACATCATGCACGATTGGCAACCTGTAAACTTAATACGTACACAACCAAATATGCCATAAATATGTTGAAGGTCATCCATTTATAAGGCGGGAAAAACGTACATTGAGCTGTTTTTACAGAAACAATACAAAGATTGCTTATCGCTCACAAAATGCACAGTTAATTCACTTCATAGTACATTCTGTGAAGATCCTTGAGACGTCTCAACAACTTGATTAGGTGCCATACCAAATGCAAGGATTATTATGTGTTATTATTATTATTATTGTTTTCACGGTTATTAACTTATTGAAAATGTTTTGTAAATATTGCACTTTTGAAAGCTGTACTGTTTAAAAAAAAACACATTTGGACCCTAACATTAAACACTCAAATTATAACTGAGAAAACGCTGAATTTTTTGATACTTAATTTCCTTTCTTTATTTAATCAATACATTGAAGAGAGCTGATCGTGGAATGTCTAATGCTGTCGGTTTTACACTAGACAAAAAAAAAGGAGTTGCTTGTCGACTAGCTTTTAAATCACAATGGCATCATCAGCTGAGAGCTAATAGCGATCGTTAATGAGAACGAATGCAACAATTGATCATTGGAAAAAGCATCCCACAGCCTTTCCTCCGAACATTTATTGCGCTCACATTTTTAACCCAAGGAAAAGCAAATGAAATATTTAATTTAACTTTTTTTAAAAAAATAATTCGTAAGTTGCCTTTAAAGCTATTTATTGATAACAAAATCAAAACCAGAAACCATGAAAATGCTTATTTTTTAAGGAAATATGGAGGTTATTACGTTTATCTTTTGTAGGATTCTGTTTAATAACATGACTAGCTCTTCACCAATCCTTATTAAATTATAAATTAACATTGCAAATAATATAGGTATTTCTACTTTTATTTAAACAGTGACAAAGAATGTCATGGCTTAAAAAGCTGCAATATTTGCAATGGTTTATTTTAAATTAATGAAATACATCCGGAAACTAGATTACATTAAAGTCCAGAAAGAGTTCTTCACCGTCACAGATTTAATTATTTCACGAAGGACAGCTCAGGGATTTCTTCCAGATGATCTGATCTTCACTTAAAAAAAACATTTTTTAATAAAAAACACTGTAATTGCTCATAATATTGAAACAAATCAATGGGCAACAATATTGACTTTAAAATTAAAGCACTCAGGACAAAAGTGAGCCAAAGCATGATCTAATGCAATTATTTTCTGATACTCTTTGCAAAACAAATAGTAATGAATAGATTTGGAATTTCTCTTGCCAACTGGCCTGGAGGTGACACACAGGCAACAACTTGCAACAACCTGAGACAATAAAAAAAAGAGCCACTTCACTAAAATGTAATGAAACCGAGAAGCAATTGTAGAGACTAAGTGCTCCGTTTGATGCATGGATGATTTTATCACATTAACCACCCTTGCACATTCTACAGTACTGCATTTCTTATATGTTAGTCATAAAATCCGACTTATACACAACTTTATATAAGTGATATACAATACAACTTATTCGAGTTTGACATAACTCACTTTGCATAAGTCATATTAATTGGATGGTCCCCACTGATACAACTAATGTGAGGTTTACTGTATCTGCAAAGTTCCCATTCTAACATCATTAGAAATCTCTCAAAAGTCATGCACGAAGATAACCAACAATATGAAAACCCGCAAAACGTTAAAAAAATAAACACTCCACTAAACTCTATGGAGGGCTGTGTACTATGTTGCATATTAATAGCAACCTTTTCTGCAGCATAGGATCTGCTAAAGCCAGCTGAACACAAACTACAACCATTCAGAGTGGAGTCCTGTAGCTCAGTGCTTAGAGCACTCGCTTTGCAAGCGAGAGACCTGAGTTCAATTCCAGGCAGAGGGCGAAACCTTGGGCAAGTTTCCTTACTCCACACACCTAATAATAATCCCTCCAAAACCAAAAACAATAATAAATTGGTCATTTTCAATCTACGACTGTTTGTGGGACATTGTTGTGCGCAATTGGCTGCCGCGTTCGCCCACAAATATACAGTCAATTCACTTTACAGTGTGTTCTGTGAAGCGCTTTGGGACGTCCTCCCGACGTGAAAAGCGCTATATCAAATGCAAGGATTATTATTATTATTATTATCGAGCTGGCTCAACCCCATTTGTTTGGCAAAACTAGGTTGAACTGACTGCAAGGGAAGGTGAAATCTTTCTGCTGACATGATCCACATTTCGTTGGAACCCTTATAAAATTTGATACCTTGGCAACCGGTTGATAGTCGATTGGCAGATTGCTTTCCTGGGGTAATAATCCCTTTAAATAAAAAAGCAAATGATAATAATATCACTCAGTCTAAGACAATTTGTGGAGACTGCTGTGCCGTGTTTCGCCCACAAAATATAGAGTCTCTCCACCTTACAGTGTATCCTGTGAGGCGTGTTGAGACGTCTCAACTACGTAATAAGGCGCATTATTAAATCCAAGGATAATTAATTAACCATTTAAAACAAATTTTAGAAACACATTGCTGGTTTAGGTGCATTAAACCACATCCTACACGTATTAATAAAGAGAGGGGTTTTGACAGCTTTAAACTTAAACCATGATGGCCAGCAACAGGAATAGATCAGATCTGACTTCCCAGCTGTTCAGCTACCGATCAAAGTTCACGAGTGCATCTGCTTGTCATGAGAAGCATCTAGCAGTTCTATTACAGGTGCTGGTTAAGTGGGATTTCGGCGCGGAGGGCAGCTGAGAATGAGGACTATTTATATCAGCTGTCGTGGTGTTCTTGGGACACATTGGGTGCTTATTTGGACAAACAACGTTACTTTCATGCTCTGCCCATATCAGGGCATGGCGAGCAGTCTGCTCAGGCAGCGCGGCACTTCATAAAAAGGCTGCATCTGTTCAGCATGTCAATCAGGCCCTCCTGACAAAATTCTTTCTGTGACAACGCTGTCAGCAAATGTTCAAACTTCTACACCTTTTGGGAGAGGGAGGGAATTGCGGAGAGGAGGAAGGAAGACGGGAGGGTGTGGAGGGAGGGTGAAGGGAAACGTTAAATCAAATTGACGGAGAAAGTCCCTGCTTCTTTGAGGATGTGTGGTTCACACAAGAAGCGTAGTCAATCTTTTGGGGCTGAACTTGCATTTCCCCTAATTTGGTCCGAGTGCAATCTAGGAAATAGGGCAACATTAAAAAGCCAAGCCTGTGTCAGACGCATAAAGAGATACTGCAGTGCAGTGCAGAGCAGTGCAGAGCAGAGCTGATCTTTCTGCAACAGGACGTGCAGAGCCCATAGTCTGATTCAGCAGAATTTTTCCTTTTTGATTTGTTGACCTAGGTTACTACCACTCGCAATTCGTGTTACAACACTACAGCTGAGGGCTTCCCCGTTACAAAACCTTTTACCGCACAAGAACGAACACACCCTTCCTCCCTGCAAAAAACTTTGGGCGTCACGCATTGAGTACACGTTTGGGATTTAAACTGAGGGGGGATGTATATTATATGTATAGTTTTTTAAAAAAACACCCTAAAATTTTCCCAACGCTTATCCCAAACACTGGCTGATCTTTTATGCACCAGCCCATACATACGTCTATCCTTCAGGGCAATCTAATCATGCTAAATAATGGTTACATCTTAACACAGCATTTTTGACTTTGGCACGACAGTTGCAAGTGGGAATCACTTAAGCATGCATTTGCTAGTACCTTTTACTAGGAACGAGTCAGGATTTTAAAGATACGAGTAGTAAAACGGTTACTGGCTTTGATAGCCAAGCTAGTAAATTTGGATTGCAAGCCATCTTATCTTTTGTAGGTTGTAAAAGTGACTGGATTGCTAATTTTCCCCGGCTCACATTCACTGAAAGATTTCATTGGCATCTTCCTGATGTGTAATAAATGAATAGCGAATGCATCTTATGAAAGGCACCTTGCTTCTTTTGCTTAGTCAACATTTCCTTTACAAAAAGAATCAAATGCATTAGGATTTCTGCAATCAAAAAATCCCCCAAAAGATCAATTGAATATAATATTTTTGCAAATACATATTTAGTGTTAAAACGGTGGGTCAAAAATTTACATTGGATATTTTAGTGAGGCGTCTTACATAGTGAAATTCACAATAATTGATTTGTAAGTCGATGATTATGTTAGAGCCAAGAAAACTGTCCTCGAGAACAGTAGCTGCTATTCCCTGCTGTTGTACCCAGCGATCGTAAATTCGCTTTGAAGCCATAGTAATGAGTAGCAGATAAAGTGCATTAGCTAAATGGCCCAAAGTGGTCAAATAAATGAATCTCAAAACTGTGCCGGCTTAAGCCAAAGCTGCCAAGATCTCAACTGCTAACAATCTCAAGTCAGTCCGTACGCCTGTCAATATGGGTGGAACATAAGCCTCAGAGCCTTGCTGTCATTCTCATCAAAGGTCATCTCTTTATACGATGGAATGTTCTGACTCTGGGCAGTTTCCCACCTGTTGCTGCCACAGTTCCTCTGCAGGAGCTTAACATCAGTAGGATTCTCCTAAACAGTATGTATCACATTGATAAATCACATGGCAACACGCTGGTCAACGATATTTGTACCCTTTGACTTTTCCAAACTCGCCAACTTCAAAAAAAGCTCTTCCATAAGTGGCAAATTACCAATTTTATTTTTCTACTTGTTTTCTACTTCTAATTTAATTTTACTGAATTCCTCTTTGGAACCCCTAAAAAACAAGTCAGACACATTTAAAGCACCTTTTGCATAGGATTGAATGTCTGGAGACATTTAATTACAAGAGGGAACACATAAGGAGGGAGAAGGGGAACGTTAAGGACATAGACATATAAAGCCTGATTGAAACTATGTTTTAAGGAAGGCTTTGAAAGGCTGAGAGGAACGAGGCAAAGAGGTACTGGAAGAAACTTCATCAAGACAAGGGCATACTGACTGGTCTCAACCCCCACTGGTTGGGTAGGTGGAGTGAAAATCAAGCATCGGGTCAGAATTAGAGGAACGGATAATACAGGCCCAAGAAGATTGCATAAGCAAAGGGAAGGGCAAGACCGCAAAGGGATTTGAAGGTCATGGCAAGGATCCCTGTTTTTTTTTTTATTTTTAACATAAGTTCTATCCGCATGCAAAGGACAGATGCAAAACTACAGCAAACCTTTTCTTAAAAAACAGAATTGGAATTTTAATGTTCACTTTGATACCGCGCTACGAAAAAGACATAGTGTCTGGATGGAGAAAGCTTCATTTTCTGTAGAAAAGAGACAAATTCCAGCAAAAAATGCAAAGGTGTGATTTTGAGATAGTTAGAAAAAAAAACTTATGAAGAAATTTACACTGAAGTATGATGTATGAAATCGTCCCAAAAGATAGCTTTGAAACCAACAAATAAGCAAAGAAGCAAAGTGATAAAGACAATTAATCCTGAAAAATCTATTACGGTATTTCAGGAAAAGTGTCCTTTGAGAGGAGAGTTAGCTTGTACCCTGTGTAAGGAGCTAAACAAAAATACAAAACTCCAGACTGGAAGAGATTCTCCTGCTCAATCAGAAAACATTTTGGTTAAACACGCAGAAAAATTGTATTGAATATGTAATATGTTCCGTTTGCCAAACATTTGACTGAAAACTTGAGGGAAAAGCCCAGCGCTTGGCAGGGAACATCAAATGACTAATTTTTCTTGATAACAATTTTGCAGCATCAAAACCGGCTCCAAAATGTTCACTCTATTCTGGACTAGAACAAAATTTAGACTTTGATAAATTAATTTTGAATGACAGCTATTCTATGCCATGTGCTATATATATATATATATATATATATTGCTGGACTCTGCTGCATTTTGTAGTCAAATGAGGCGACCGCCTGCCTGAACACACCAGCCACATTAACACAACACCATTTCCCCTTTTCAAAATAAATAAAACGAAACATACTTTGATTTCGGTTTGTTAAAACAAATGTGGACACAGAGCTTTCCTCCAGCCTTGCATTTCAAAGCAGTGCCGCAGTCAGCATATTGAATATTTAATGTCCTGATGAGCAGTTCCACCTGCTGACACAGGGAAAGTCACAGAACAATGCATGCACTACAACAAGCTTATCAATTGACTCCACATTCAGTCTGCCCTGTCAGGCAAAATTTTTTTTTCTCTCTCTGTTGTGTGTGAGTGTATGTATGTGTGTGTGTGTGTGTCTGTCTGTCTGTCTGTCTGTGTGTGTGGAATGGTCACTCTTCTTCGTTGAACGTTCCCTACCAGAAATACATACTTCTTTACATTCCATAGCTTGTGAGGTTCATATGGGCATATAAAGAAGTATGTGTTTCAGGTAGGTAATTGTTGGATGCCTGTGCAGAGAACAGCTGATTCAGAATTCTTGCTTCCCCAGGGTTTGAGAGACATGCAGTGAATTCAAAGCATTGGGTTGAAAGTTATTCTCTCTCTCTCTCTCTCTCTCCCTGAGTGACACAGCTGACATTAAAAAACTACAACACTTAAATAAATACCCTTTTGCTGTTTTTTTTTTAAAAAAAATAAAGAATGCTTTGACGGACCTACACACAATCGAATTTGGCTTAAGAAAAAGAAACACAACCGCACAAGGACATAAAAGCACTTGATAAATCATGCTACATAAAAAAAAAACTTTTAACTTAACTGCTCATCACACAGTGGAGGAGTAACAAAAAAAAAGCTTACCTGAGATTTTTTTTTTAAAAAAGACAAATTCCATTGATTAAAAGTCTCAGTATTCATTTCTCTTTTTTTGGGGGGGTGGGGGTGGGGGGGTGGGGGGTGGACACCAGTATTTCGATGCTCTTGAGTTTACTTTTCGACTGCAGCAGCTTGTGTGAGGGTTTTGTGCGGCTCAGGGAACATCTGTTGCCATCAGCTGAGAGACAGTTAAGTTGCAGTCTCTGTCAAGACATCGAGGGTCAGCAAACAGAGGTTTGCATAAGTCGGACTGTCAAGTTTCCAAGTTTTATTCTCTGTCTCGACCACTCCTTTCCATACCACTGCCTCCATCCTCCATCCTCTCTCTCTCTCTGTCTCTCTCTCTCTCGCAGTCACTCCAGTCTGGGCTTTAAACCTCCCCTAACAATGTGGCCAGAGTGGCAATGCTGAAAGTGATGAGCGGACTGAATGAAAGGCTATTATGGCCAGGATTTAGGCACCAGGCAAAGGGGGGTGGGAGGAGGAGGGGGGGGGGGGTCACACTGGGCACTTAATGCTCATTCAGCATTGCTGTGATGATACGCTCTGCCCTGTGCACTCACCTGCTCTGTCTGTTCACTTGCTCTGCTTTTTTACTCCGTCGATGCTTTGCAGATCAATAGCAATTTACAGGCAAATGTAGACCGAATGCATGCCTTCGTGTCCACCAATTTTTTTTTATATTACTTTACCATTTCACACACTACCAGGCAATAGGTTTTGAAGCAAACTTCACCCAAGACGCATCAAGGGTTCTAAAGAAAAATGAATGCATTTTTCTCAGAACAAACATAAAATTCTTCGGAATTTAAGATTTATTTAGGACTTCTCTCCCCCCCCACCATCCTCCCCGAGAAGCTTGGAATAGTTCAGGTGCACTGCATTCATTCACTCACACTGGTAACGTTTTAAAAAAATTTCACACGATATTGCGAGAATAGCACAGCATTCGTTGCAATTCAGTGGCACTTTACAAATGAGGGAGTCTGGAGGATTGGAGACGAATGAAATCAGATTGTGGCTATGGGTGATCTCCCAAATGATGCATACATGCAATGGATGACTAGCAACATATGAGAGAGATCAGCACTCTATCCCCTTTCAAACCATTTTTTTGTAATCATTTTTTTTCAAAGAATTCCCCAGGCAAGGCAAGGGGTGAAAGTTTTTATTACACTTGTGATTTAAAGGATGTGTGGGCTTTTACCAACTCCAGCCACGTTTTGTAAGATCCTCTGTTATATTAAGTAATTGCTATTATTGTTATTTATCACAGTGGTTTTTTTTTTAAAAAAACACTATATCCCCAGTCAGTCAGTCAGCATCCATCAAGTAGCTTGTCTCAGCATTAAGCATAAAGGGCTTTTTAACCTTTCAAACTGAACGCATGTCAAAGGTCTCACGTTTCTGTTCAGATCATTCCAGGGCATTGCTGGCTCTGCAGTTTTTTGTGTTAAAAAAAATGTGATGTACATCACTCTACATTAAGCCCATGCAACCCATATATCTAAACACACACACTTACACATACATATATTCACTCCCACCTTCATACTGAAACATAGGTACAGACATAATCCACACACAGACAAACTGGCTCACTCATCTCATACACACACAGTATATACACACACACATATATATATATATATATATATATATATATTATAATTTGGGAGGTTGCATGGATAACGGTTGCCTGAGTCAGACACAAGTGCACACAGATCAGTTAGGAGAGAAGAGAAAGAGAAAGACATACCAGATCAGAGATTCTGTTGCAGCAGTTGTATCATCAGAGCACCAGCTGAAAGCTGAATCAGCTTTGGAGAGTTAGGGATGCATAGAGGAGGGTCACAATATCACGAGGTAATAATGCACTACATGCAGCAGCCGTCAGCCTGCTCACATAACCAATCTCCTATGCAGAAAGCAGGCCCTATGATGGTATTAGTCCTCCTCAGATGTAAAAATTCTTCTGAATTAGAAGCACTCCATCCCTTCTTTCCCTCTGCAGCACAATTGCCAGGTTGGTGTGTGTGTGTGTGTGTGTGAATAGAGGGAGAGGGGGTTGGGAGGGGGGGGGGGGGAGAGGTTTGGGAAAAGATACAGCATACAAGCAACAAGCAGTAGCTCAACGGCATATAGAGAGAGAAAAAGCAATTGGGGAGGAGGTGGGGGGAAGAAAGGCAGGAGAGAGTGAGCTAGAGAGAGAGAGAGGGGAAGCTAGGAAGACCACACTGAAGGACACAGCCAGGAGTTTAGGAGAAGCAACCTTCAGATGCATGAATGCTGCATAGCACAGCACACCTTGATACAGCTGAGCATGACTGCAGGGGATAGATAGATAGATAGATAGGCATCCTCTCTCCTCCAGGGGTCAGGCACTGGTAGAGGTCAGGACTTGCAATATGCAGGAGCAATATGCAGGAGGGGGCTGCTCAGGGTACATCCTAATCAGAAAGTGTGACCACATTTGAGGTGCTTATATACCCAACCAAGCATCTGAAACATGCACTACCAGGCAACCAGTCTCCTCACAGCTGCTCCCTCCCTGACCATATTTAGTCAACCATGGCAAAAAATAGCCTGTCAGCTGCAGATTGCCGATCCGGGAGTATTTTGGAGTTCAATCGCTCGCTCAGTCCATTGACTACTTGTCCTGCAGTGTCCTGACACTGCCATTTGACTTCTATTTTTAGTCAGGTCAAATAAAGAGGCATCTCATCTTACCAAGTACCGCAAAGTGTCCCGGTGAGTCAGTAGTGTCCCGACTATGTATGGTAAGCATCGATGTAATAATAGATAAGACACAAACTGCGCTCAATCCACTGGAACTCTTTTTAGTTGAGTAAAAGGAAGGGGAGAGTGTCTTGAATATTGGTCCCCCCCTGCCCGCCCGCCAATCATTTCAGCTGCTGCAAGTGTGACTAAGGAAACAAATACTTCAATGTGACCAATATTGATGGCTCAGGCCTCCAAACCTGGCTGTTCCTCTGTGGAACGCGCTCATTCCTTTCTGCGTAATGTTGTTTCTTTAATAGCAATAGGACAACACTGGTTATTCTTGCAGTCCATTACCTGGTATGTCAGAAAGGTCAGTTTAGATATCATGCAATCAAAGTTCCTCTTGGGCCCAGCTACACTGCTCTAGTGAGCACTAATCTGCTTGTACTGTTAGGACTTCCTATCACAGTTGAATATTGGACATCTCTAGAGAGAGAGCAGCTTAGGTCACCAGCCATAACTGAGCAAGAGGCTCCACAGACTGAAGAGCCAGATACAAGGCTCCAAAGATAACCGTTTATGAATAAGGCAAGTGGGAAACATTGCTTTTAAAGGCAAATCCTCTGTGGAGAATTGAAATAACGAGTGGTGATTTATTTCTTCACAAAAGCCAGCTGCTCATTGTGAACAATGTGTGCTGGATCGGTTTAAAGCATAAGGTCAGAGCCACAAAGACGAGCATAAGTCTCGGCTTTCCCCATAACCTGTCCTAGACAACGTTTACGTAATGTTCACAAATTGGGAGGATTTCTGATATCCTCGGTTGGATTCCAGTGACCGATTCTGTACCAGTTATATAACCAAAGCAGTGGGCAGGCACAACACTAAAAGCTGCAGATTACATGTTAGCATTGTCACCTGGTGTTGATATATTGTGCCAATATTACATTATTGTAATTTTCTGCGTAACTCTTATTCAGCGTCCCTGGGAAAGATAGGCCAGCTGAAACCACCGACTGGGTATCTTGAGAGTAGTGTACTGTAATCGTGTTGGAATGTAGTTATTTAGCGCAAACAGCACATCCAGTCTTGCCTGTGCTACATATAACCACAGACAAGGTAATAATAATAATAATAATAATAATAATAACAAAAGCAGAAGTCGCTGGGAACACTTAGCCGGTCAGTCAGCATCTGTGGCGAAAGGAAAGTGAGTCAACGTTTCGGGTCCACGTCCAAGACCAGTTCTGTCTCAAAGCGCTTTGAAAGATTTTACTTTGAAATGCAGTGAATGTGGGCAAATGAGAAACCTCCTTTATTATTATTATAATGCAGCGCTCTCTCAGTAGCGTGCCTCGAACCCGCAACAGTCTGACTCTGAGGCGAGAGTGCAACCAACAGAGCATCTGACAACAGGTCCGTCATTGTAAAAACAAACAAGATCTGAGTTTAAGAGCGAGTTGACTAGCAACAAGTTGTCTGCGATCAGAGATGTGATTATTTTCCTATCTTTTCACTTGAAAAGGATAGGGGCGTGAGAGGGAGGTATCACTCACACCCCTGAATTCAATAATCTTTTGGTTACCACCTATGGGAAAGCATTTTAGGATGGGGGGTATAGAAAGTAACTTTTTTTTCACAACAAGATTTTTTTATTATCGTACTCCGATATGAAGCAGCAGGAAAAGAAAGATTTCAAATAAAACTAGCATGGCAGATTTTATTTATGTATAATAATTTGTGGCTTTAACCCTTAATAGGTACAGCAGCCATGTACTACATTATAAAGCTTTTAGATTTGATCCATGTATTGCCGCTATTTGTCAAGCCTTCAAAACCAATCCTCTATTTTTCCTTCATTTTTATAACAATAATCCTTGCATTTGATATAGCACCTTAGCATGTCATTTAGACAGCTCAAAGCGCTTCACAGAATATATTGTAAAGAGAATTGACTGTGTACTTTATGGTGGAAACAACATATTATTTTTATATGATTTATTCATTTCTGTTTTCACACAAATTCCACCAGGTACACTTAAGGAGAAATATAAAGTTCTAATTTTATTCTGCTTTGGAAATGGCAAGCCTTTATGAGCAAAATTATTTAGCTATGATTGATTTGTATGTGCTATTATATTTTCTTTAATTAATTTAATCAGTTATTTTCATTCAAAGTTCATAGAATAAAATGGAAGGAAACTTTTAGCCTTCAATGTGTATTGTGGAATTCTGTAAAACCTGGTATCAATTCTAAATTATCCCATATCAAAGGGAACACAAATTCTTCATGGATGCAAACATATATGATCAGCACTTCAAGAATAAGCCACATACGGAAACGTGGGAGAATTGCTTAATGAAGGCCATGGTTTAACTGGGGATAGGATTTAGCTAATTTCATCCCAGTTATTGATAAGAGAGCTGCTTTTACTAAATGCAAGAAAATGAAAAGGAAAGTCAGAAAGAGACGAAAGAAAAAAGAACGGATGCACAAAACAGGCTCAGAAGGAGATGTATTTCTGCAAATGGGCACAGAGGAATTGAAAAATTATTCTTCCCATCATCACTGTAATTTTTTGAATGGATTTAATTCATACTTGCGGCCTTTTGACTCTTTTGACCAAATAAATGACTTTAAAGAGTTTGCTTTCTCTATTTCACTTACCGGTTCAGTCAGATGTAAACTCCAAGTACTGTGCTTAGTAAAAGATCATTCTACCTTTCTTCCTTGGAAACGTGCATCGAATACAGCAATGTATGATATTTAGGGTCCCCAAGAGTAAGTATCTTCGATCTTAATTTATATCTTAAACATTGTGACACATCTCAAATTAATAAGAGAATTATTTTACAGGATTAAACAAGTTGCACTTAGGCCATAAGTGCAGTCTGAGTGAATCTTCAGCACGTGCAAATGGTAATGCAATATCACGTAATCTCACCACACTTGAATCCATTATTGCCCAAGGAAATGTAGCACAGCTGGAAGGTGGATGCTAGTGTCAGTCCGAAGCTGTATTTACACTGGATTGATACCGGAGTCTGACCAATATTCATCCCACAGGCAGTGTAGCAGCATTTCCAAATCCTTATGGTAGATCCGGGATATTTGCCAGCAGGTTTCTCGCTCACCCCACTATTGGCGGGCTTCTGCCACTGCCCCCACCCTCTGGAACTCCATTCTACTGTCCCTCTGCCTCGCCCCCTCACTTGCCTCCTTCAATACCCATCTCAAGACCCTCCTCTTCATGCTTTCGATCTCCCTACATCCCCCCCTGCCCTCCATCCTCCTCGATCCCGACCCCCAGCTCACTGTCTGTCCAGCGCCTTGGGACGTCCTCCCGATGTGAAAGGTGTTATACAAATGTAATTTTGTTATTGTTTTTGAATTAATGAGTTCCATTTTTTAGTAATAAATAACTGTTTGGGACGCTTTATCAACTGAAGGAGTCACCAACGTTTTGAAAGGTCACTCGCACTATAAAATGTCAGCATTACCAAAGGTTTCATCATTATATTATCAGTACTTTTATTAGAAGCTTAGAGAATGAGACTAGACTCAGTGCCCAGGGCCAGAACCTGTGATTTGGCAAGGAATGTGAAATGGTGCATTTAAATGCGTACTGTTTGAATGTATATTGGGAACTTGTATCATATCCAGCCATTAGGTGATTGCGCCCTGAATGGGGTCCTGCCTTATTCAATGTTCTGTGAATTTAAATAGCTCACTGACAGTGTGCGCTGATGCATTTCATTCTATCAGGACTGCAACAAATGGCCAAAGGATCTCTTGCACTGACTGTCCTTCAGCGCTGCAGATCATTAATTAAATTACATGTTACCCAAAGCTTTCAATTAGGTTTATTGTATCTGCTCATTAATGCAGTTTTAAAAAAATCTTGAAAAAAAATCAGTTAAGTTAGTTGATATTTCAGGAACAGACTCTGGATATTATCAGTATTTGTAAAGTTTATCAAAGGTGATCGATGGAAGATATCTACTTAGGATGAGATAAAATATTATAATTCAATTGTAGTGAAGACATCATCTGAATGTCAGAGTATTGTCTTTAGTTCACTGCCAGTTACATGTTACTTTAGGCATTAAAGGCCCTGTGGATGACAGCCCAGCTAACACGGCTCATTGGGGGAACTTGGAAGGGAAGACCACTCACTAACCCCCCATGCCTGCTGGTTACTAATCTGGTTTATCTTTAGTCAGTGAGTTATTTGCAGGTTTTACCTAAGTTACAAGGAAGCAGGACCAGCCATGAGGACGTTATTCCCCTTTAACGGCATTTATTATCATGGTGCCTTGTAACCCAGCAGTTTTATAGCTCTAATGTAACCATTAGTGTCTTGGTAGAATTTTGGCAGCCATTTGACATACGCTTGACAGTGGATATTCCCAGTCGTTGCTGCGATGTGCACTTTGGCTTACCTTCAAGGAGTGAATGCTTGTTCATGCTTCACAAACGTATGGCACAGTTGTCAGGACAAATAACCATAAAACACACACTTTGTCGTTGAAGAGCAGAACTCCTCTGAGAACCATAGTAAAATAATGGCTGAGAGCAGTGTAAAAATGTTAGAGCAACTTGAATGTCACTGGAGATTGTACAGTGGAGCTTTATAATAATAATATTCCTTGCATTTAATGTGGCACCTTATCACGTCATTGAGACGTCTCAAAGCGCTTCACAGAATACACTGTAAAATGGATTGACTGTGTATTTTGTGGGTGAAACATGAAAAAAAGGACTTAAACTGTGAATACTGAACTCATAACCTCAGAAATACACATATTGGTCAAATCAGACAAACTGGCTTTGGTGCATTACATTGTAATTAAAGTTTTTCATTTTGCAATTGGCTGCCGCATTTCGTCCACAAAATATAGTTATTTCACATTGCAGTATATTCTGTGAAGCACTTTGAGACGTGCAGATGACCTGATAAGGCCCTATATCAAACGCAGGGATTATTATTATTCATTGCTGTAGCCTTCCTAGATTGATGGTTGAAATGCTAAACTTTTATTTGTTAGGTCACATTCATTGACAATTGAACTCTCCGTTCTGATCAGTAAAGCGCACAGGTCTGTTGTTTGGGCCGCAGTGAAGAGCAGGCAGACGTCATTGCAGTAAAGATCAATTTACACAAATACACGATCTTTCACAATAGGAAGGAAATAAAGTATAAGTGCCATATTAATAGCATTTATGTTCACCACATCGACATCATCTGGCTGAACTATACTCAGTCTAGTTAAATGATCATCAATTCAACGGAATATGGAATATGGAAACCGGAAGTAATGTCCAAATGTCCAACCAAAGCAGCTCTCATTGCAGAGATATTATTATTTCAAACCAGCCTGGGTCGACAGCACTGCATGCACCATTGTGCAGCTATTTAGTTAGCTCTCATAATTTCACTTGCCATTTATTATGATCCAGAAGGCAAACCGAAGCTCTCAGAATTGGAAACTGTCAAAATTAATTACTCAAGCGCATAGAATATAAAGAGAAAAAACCATACTCCCTACACCTTTTTTTTCACGGGAGCTGAAGTGATGGGTGAATGTTCAACAGGGTCTAGTCAGTCTCTACTTGGAAACTACCTTCAGCCTTATGAAGTTTATGACTGATAGATGTTTTAACCCATTTGATGACCAGATGAGTTACTGCCAGTCCTTTGGATATGGCAGGTACTTAAGAACATAAGAATCTGTGAAATGAGAAATCGCTATTTGGCACTTCAAGATCATTCGGATATTTTGTATTACAGTACTTTGTGTTAATATGTTATACGAGCAACTTTCAAACCTAAGGACTGCATAAGTTAATGCCATTCAGAGTGCATTTTCTTCCACCATATTTTTAGCTTTCTTCGTTTGAAGGGGTTAAACTGAAGGAGAGAGACTAAAATAGAAACTTTTTTTTTCCCCTGGAATGTTAAGGAAGCTGATTAAGTTATCTCAGATAGGTCTGTCTCCTTTCTGTCAGAGAACAAGCACATGCTTAAAATCTTAGTGACACCTCTTGTCCCACTATCAATAAAATGGGATTTAGTCACTTTATAGAATTGGCAAAATCAGCACTTCACTTTCTTAACTCTTTCCCTTCCTCAGCTCCTCACAGTCTGGTGCCTAGCTCAACCAACAACACAAAATTAAGACCCACAACCTGTGGGCAGGTCACCTCAAGCATGTCATTTTGAATGCTGGCCTTAATTTTTCATTCTATAAAAAATGTTAAATCATTAATAAGTTGGCAACAGCGCCCAAACCTTGGAGCTTAACTGTACATTTTTCTCATATGTCTGAATTTGAGCAATTTAGTTAAATTACCTAGTGACCTGCCTTGATCTCAACTAATGTATCCTTCTCCTCATAGCTGTGCCACCCGCACTTGGGAATGTAAAGGGGAGGAGGTAAATTTTGTTTGCCCTTTAATTTAGTGTTTGACTTGACTTTGTGGGAAATAGGGTTTACGCCTTGGATCCACAGCGAGATATTCTGAATTTTCTTTGACGGGAATCACATGGTTATCAGAAAGCTACAGGCAGTAAATGTCTTCTGTATTAATTGAATATTGAAACCATTGACTGAGACATTTAATCAAAGCGCACGTTATTTATTGCAGACCGCCAGAGTTATGATGCATTATAATTATTAAATACTTAACTTATTTTGGAAAACATCAACGGGTTGCAGTATTTTTGTTTGCTAGGCGTTGTAAAGAAAATGAACAAATGACATTTAAAAGCTACGCACACACACCAGTAATTTGATGTCACAAACCTAACGTTATTCCTGTGCTGAGATTGCTCTACAATTACTTCATATAATACAGTAGCCCAGAGAATCACAGACGACCTACTTACTGCACTTACCCTGATTATTACAGAAAATTGCACATGTCCTCATGCAAGTTACAGCAGATCATCATGTAACTATGTATGTCATGTAATGACCATGTCCCAAAGCAGCAATGGCAAGACAAGGTGTTCATTGCCCTGTGTGACAGGGAGTCAGATGAGCTACATGGGAAAGAAGTGAAAAAAAGTTGGAAAGCAAAACCATTACACCTCTAAATGCACTGCCTGAAAGGGTGGTGAATTCAGATTCAGTAATAACTTATACAGTCAATTCACAGTATATTCTGTGAAGCACTTTGAGATGTCTCGAAGACATGATAAAGCGTTATATCAAATGCAAGGTTTATATTGCTTGAAAACGAAAACTTTGAAAGGCTTTGGGGAAAGAGCAAGGAAGTGGGACTAATTGGATAGCGCTTTCAAAGAGTCGGCACAGGCACGATGGGCCGAATGGCCTCCTTCTCTGCTGTAAGATTCCAAAGTCCAACACAATGTCCTTGGCAGCCTCTTCATTATATCTCTTGGACACCGTGGATTGACTTAATGTGATAAAAATAAGGAAAAGGCCTTCAGATAGCTTTAAAAAATGATTCACATAGTACCACCGGGATCACAAGAAATGATCGAGTGCCGTTATATGGATGGGCACCCTGAAACGAAATCCCTTTGCAATGAATGTTGCAGTTTAGAAGAATCCCTCCCACAGCCAATATCAAGTGCTCAGATGGGTCCTATTATTTCAGGAGGTTTGCTTAAACAAGAAATCATTTGATGTTCCTTCATAATATTTAAAGACTAGTGACTAAAATGTAATTTCAATTTAAAAGTAGTGAGCTTTTAAATTCCCCTATAAATTTGTTCAATTGTCTTGTCTAGTTTTACATTATTCATACCAATGTTAATGCCAAATTAAGTTTAAAAGGTTGATGTAATAACTGAGCTGGCCGGTCATCGTAAGGTGTAGTTAATTTGGTCTCTCATATAAATTGTCCCCCTGAGTGTAGTAGAACTTGGATTGCAAAACATGTCATCCGAATATGGTGGGAGCTGTATGTTGTTGTGTAGTTGGAGTTGAAAAAAATTGTTTCGGCATTGTTCGGTTGATCTACAACTTATCTAATCGCTCGCGACTTTCACTGGATGCAAAATGGAAGATGTTCCATTACTCAGGTCTGTCATCCTTTATCCAAAACTCCATTTGCACTGATTCACATTAATATTCAGCGTAGGCCACCTGCCGTTACTTATTGTGATCTTTGCGAAACCCTGGAATAAATGTATTGCTGAATTGAGTTCCCTCGGTTCATTCCCCTCCCCATCCCTGTCCCCCATCCTCCATCAAAAACAAAAATGGTCGGTGCAAGTGGCTGAACGAAACTGAAGTTTCTTGGTTGCAGGCAGCACTTCATGTCCTTTGTGCTCCTCTATGACGAAAATGAAAGAACTAGTAAAACAGAGGACATGGCCTGCAATTGAAGGGGGGTAAATCAGAACAAATCTGAGGAAACACTCCTTCAGTGCATGAGTAGTAAACATATGGAACTTGTTCCCCAGGGGGGCGGTGGAAGCAGAAAGTGTTGTTTCTTTTAAAAACAAATTAAATAGATTTCTGTCAAGAAATAAGATCTCGGGATACAGTATATAGTCTGGGATATGACATGTGCATGTGATTGCCAGCATGGTGGAAAGCAAACTGGATGGAACTTGGTCTTCTTTCTCCAGCAACACTTATGTTCTTATGTTCTAACTCTATTCAGGCGTAGCTGCAAGAAGGCTTAGCACTTCTGTGCGGCCAGGTTCAAGTTCATTGGAGTTGACTGAGATTGGATTGAACTGAAATAAACCACCTCAAATAAATCAACCTTATTGTCCACACTCATACTGAAGAAGAGTGTTTGAGAATGATGACACAACAAATCAATTTCAATCAGGTTGGTGAACATCATATAGTTTCAATTGTGTGAATTTTTATGTAGCATTCCACGGGCATGTTGAACAACAATAATTTCGTGCAATGCAATGCAGTTCATGCTGTCTTCTTAGGGATTTTCTTCAGTGCAAGTATTCCAAGAGGAAATTGACGTTTTCCTTATCCATCTCCAATTTTCTCTCCTCCTCCCCTGAAGGTGCTGAATTCAACTGGGGTTTGGTTCCACAGTGCTACTTGTCTTATGTAACCTATAATATAATAATAATCCTTGCATTTGATATAGCGCTTTTTATGTGTTCGAGACAACTCAAAACGCTTCATGGAATATACTGTAAAGTGAATTGACTGTATATTTTGTGGGTGAAACTCAGCAGCCAATTGCGTACAGCAGCGTCCCACAAACAGTCGTGGATCGAGTGACCAAATTATTATTGTTTTTTTTTCTTGAGGGATTATTATCAGGCGTGTGGAGTAGGGAAACTTGCCCAAGGTTTTGCACTGCCGGGAATCGAAACCAGGTCTCTCGCTTGCAAGGCAAGTGCTCCAACCACCGAGCTACAGAACTCCTTGCCTTATTGCACATTGTTCACGTGTGAGCCTTGCCACTGACTACCAGTAGATTTTACAACCACCACACATATAACAGCTGAATCTGACGCTTTCCGCATCCAACTACTTTCCAGGAGGGTTCACTGGACAGCGTGTGATCTGTGGTCAATATTCCCCCTCTCCAGAACAATGCTGCTGCTGCAACTACTGGGCATCAATGGCTGCTCCAGTCAAAATCAGGTAATTCAGCCCAGAACATGGCTCTCTTGGTCTCTAAGGGGTGGGGGAGTAGTGGCAATTCCACACTGGAAATTATCCTCGCAATGTTCAAATTCATTTTAAATCTTGTGATGGAAACTAAATTGAATCCCCAGTGTATTGAAGCACTGAAATCGAGGAATGGCTATTAACGAAACATGGAAATGAAATGGACCACAGCTTAGTTGATTAAGAGAAAATGACTGTACCCTTATTCCGTTGGTCGATCTGTAAAAAGAAAACAAGTTACATTCATGAAATCAGATGCAGTTTCCAGTTTAGGTGAAAGTAACACCAAAATGACATTGCGACTCTCTCTCAGGATCCCTCGCATTCGTATTAACTCAAAGATAAACATTTTATTAAATTAAACCATTTACTTTTGGTAATTGCTTGCAGTGGTTGTTGAGAATAAGGTATTGTTTTATCCCATAATGTTTTCATTAATTAAAAGGAAGCTTGGACAGTAACAAATAACTCCCTGTCGCCAAGGTGATCATTTTTCATTGTCAAGTTAATGGAGAAAGTGGCTTTACATAATGCATTTGCTGCATTCAATGCATGTGTAACCAACCAAAAATAGGAGACATTATTAATAATGATAAATGTAATAATCCTTACATACGATACAGCGCCTTTCACGTTGGAAGGACATCACAAAGAGTTTCAAAGGATACATGGAGCTTCATGGAGTCCTATAGCTCAGTGGTTTGAGCACTCACCTCGCAAACAAGATACCTGGGTTCGAGTCCCGGCAGGGCGAAATGTTGGGCATGTTTCCTTACTCCACATGCCTCTGTTTACCTAGTAGTAAGTAAGAATCCAGTTGTCAGTCGATTGACGGATCCCTTTTCTGAGGGTTTTGAATTCCTTCAAAAAAAATAATAATAAATTGGTCACTTCAATCCACGACTGTTTGTGGGACACTGCTGTGTGCAATTGGCTGCCTCGTTTCGCCCACAAATATACAGTCAATTCACATTACAGTATATGCTGTGAAGCGCTTTGAGACATCTCGAAGATGTGATAAGGCCTTATATCCCTACATAGGCTATGGGAGGCTGAAGAATTTATGGATTGAACTTTTCAGGAGGTGGTCACCCCACAGCCACAGAGAGTTCAGCAGGTGTTGACCCCAGCTTCACAGAGGGCTCAGAAGGGTGAGTAGGTGACCATCCGACGTAGAGCAAAAAACGAACAGGCAATACAGAAATCCGCTAAGAGTGTGGCACTCACAAATGGCGAGGAGAGTCAATGGATGTTCAGGGGGATCAGGGGGAAAATGCCAACGCTATTGTTAGTGGGGATACAATAGTTAAAGGGATAGTCAGGCGTTTCTGCCATAAACGACGGGACTCGTGCCTGATATGCTGCCTCCCTGGGGCCAGGGTACAAGACTTCATGGAACGGGTGGAAAATATACTACAGGGATCCATGATGTAGGTGATAAAAGAGCTGAAACCCTACAGGGAGAATATCAGAAGCTTGGGAAGAAGCTAAAGAGCAGGACCTCAATGGTGGTGATCTCGGGATTACTCCCAATGCCTTATGCAAGTGAATACCAAACCGGGAGGATCAAACACATGAATGCCTGGTTGGAGAAATGGTGCAGGAAGGAGGGCTTCAGGTTTCTAAACCACTGGGACCACTTCTGGGGCAGATGGGACCTGTACACGAGGGATGGGTTACACTTGAGCAGGGCTGGGACCAATGTCATTGCAACAAGGATAACAAATGCTGTGGGGAAATTAATTTCGAGGGAGGATGGGGATCGGAATGTAGCATCAGGGAGGGGAAACGAGTTACATAGTGGACGAGGAGAGACAAATAGAAATGAAACAAGGAATAGTCCAGCAAAAAGTGGAAAGAGACGGGGGAGAAATGTAAAGCGGATTAAGCTGCTCTTGGAGTACATGTGTGTAAATTCACGGAGTGTGACCAATAAGCTTGGTGAGCTGCGGCTCAAGTTGCCACATGGGGCTTTGATATAGTGGCAATTACGGAGACTTGGCTCAAGCAAGGACAGGAATGGGAGCTGAATATTTCTGGCTACAACCTATTCAGGAGGGATAGGGAAAGGAAAAAAGAAGGTGGGGTAGCAATACTCATTAGGGACATGGTCACGGTCCTGGAAAAGGATGATGTGTTAGAAGGTCCAAAAACTGAATCTATTTGGTTAGTGTTGCAGAGCAGAAAAGGAGCTGTTACTCTGTTAGGTATTTACTATAGAAATAGTGGGAAGGAAATAGATGAGCAAATCTGCAAACAGATTTCGGAGAGAATCAAAACCAATAGAGTAGTGATAATGGGGGATTTCAATTATCCTGACATAGACTGGGAAACACACAGTGTAAAGGGCAAGGAAGGCGAGGAATTCCTAAATGTGCGCCGGAGAACTTTCTGGATTAGCATGTTTCCAGCCCAACAAGGAAGGAAGCAGTGCTGGATTTAGTTCTGGGAAATGAAGTGGGGCAAGTGGAGCAGGTTTCAGTAGGAGAGCATCTGGGTAACAGTGATCACAACATCATTAGGTTTAGAATAGTTATGGAAAAGGACAACAATCAATCAAAGGTAAAGAACCTCAACTGGAAGCGGGTTAATTTCAGTGAGCTAAAAAGGGACCTGGCCAAGATAAATTGGAAAGAAAGATTGGCAGGCAAGACAGCAAACGAACAATGGGAAGCCTTCAAAGAGGAGATAGTTCGGGGACAGAGCAAATACATTCCCACAAAAAGGAAAGGTAGGACAGTCAAACCTCCCTGGATGACTAAGGATATTGGGATTAAAATAAAACAGAAAAAGGAGGCTTATGACAAATGTCAGGTCCAAAACACACAGGATAATCAAATAGAATATAGGAAGTACAGAGGAGAAGTGAAAAGGGAAATAGGAAGGGTGAAGAGATCGTACGAGAAAGGATTAGCAGGAACATAACATAAAAGGGAACCCTAAGGTATTTTATAAGCATATCAAGAGTAAAAGGTTAGTCAAAGGTAGGGTGGGTCCAATTAGGGACCCTAGTGGAAATCTTCTTGTTGAGGCACCATGGATCCAGAACTGGCTAGGAGACATAAAGCAGAGAGTGGTAGTAAACAATTGCTTTTCTGACTGGAGGGAGGTGTGCAATGGTGTCCCTCAATGGTATTGGGACCACTGCTCTTTGTGATCTATATTAATGATCTGGACCTGGATATAGGGAGCACAATTTCCAAATTTGCAGATGATACTAAGCTAGGAAAAGTAGTTAATGGTGAGGAGGATAGCACCAGACTCCAAGAGGACTTAGACAGATTGGTAAAATGGGCAGAAACGTGGCATTTGAGGTTTAATGTGGAGAGATGCGAAGTGTGGCATTTTGGTAGGAAAAATGAGGAGAGGCAGTAAAGCTAGAAGGTACAATCTTAAAGGGGGCAAATGAACAGAGAGACCTGGGGGGTCCACATAAGCAAATCTCTGAAGGTGGCAGGACAGGTAGATAAAGCTGTTAAAAAAGCATACGGGATACTAGGTTTTATAAATAGGGGCATAGAATACAAAAGTCAGGAGGTTATGTTGAATATTTATAAAGTGCTGGTTAGGCCTCAGTTGGAGTACCGCGTTCAGTTCTGCGCACCGCACTTTAGGAAAGATGTTAGGGCATTGGAGAGGGTGCAAAGGAGGTTTACAAGGATGGTACCAAGAATGAAGGACCTTAGTTATGAGGAGAGGTTAGCGAAACTAGGATTATTCTCCCTAGAACAGAGAAGATTAAGAGGGGATTTAATAGAGGTTTTCAAGATCATGAGAGGATTTGATAGGTTGAACTGGAAAAAATTGTTTCCACTGGTGTGTGGGTCAGAAACCCGAGGACACCGATTTAAGATATTTGGTAAAAGAAACATTTTTTTTCACCCAGCGAGTTGTTGGGATCTGGAATGCATTATCCGAAAGGGTAGTGGAAGCCGATTAAATAACAACTTTTAAGAGAGAAGTAGATGGGTATTTGGGGAGAACAGGATTGCAGAGCTATGGGGAGAGAGTGGGCCAGTGGGATTGAGTTGGATTGCTCTTTTAGGAGCCGGTGCAGATGCGATGGGCCGAATGGCCTCTTTCTGTGCTCTATATTTCTATGATATCAAATGCAAGGATTATTATTATTACATTGTAAACGTGAACGCAGCAGCCAAGTTGTGCACAGCAATGTCCCACAAATGGCCATGAAGTGAATGATCAATTTTATTTTAGGGATTGTTGGCCAGGACACCAGGAGAAACTACCTTCTTTCTTTGAATAGTGCCATGGGATCTTTAATGTCCACCTGAACAGGCAGGCGAGACCTCAATTCAATGACTCAGCCAAAGAATGGCACCTCAATGCAGCACATGTTGGAGTATCAGTGTAGAATATGTAAGTTCAAAGTCCTGACATTGAGTTTAAACCCACAAGCTTCTGACTCAGAGGCATGAGTGCTACCAACTGAGTCAGGCTGACACACAGTAAATTAGATTGCAATTGAAATGCATAGTATTGCCTTGATATTTACACCTTAATTTTTTTTACAATGGTGAATTACAAGACATTAATCCAATTGAGGGGATCACTTCAATTGTAACTGGCATTGTATTGTCTGAGGAGGAGCGGGGTTAGAAGAAAAGTAATGGGTCACAAACGGAGAGCTCTCACCATATGATAAATTGTATTCTTAATAAGAGTCCAGCATGTCTTTTTAAATCTCGTCAAGAAGCAGCATCAGAGTTGGTTAATTTAATGCTCGATTGAAAGGCTGAAATTCTTTTTAATGACTAGAAGAAAATCAACTCCTTTTGAATTTAGAATTCCAATTGTTGATCTCTCCGGTGGGTTAAGGCAATCCCCTCATTTAAATGCAAAGATGTGAATGGGTAATAATGCTGGAGCACCTCCTGAAGAACTCTTTACATGCTGCCCACACGTTTAAGGTATTAATGCCTTCAGAGTCGTGAATACCTTCTCCCACATACTTTATATCAGTCTACTCATGAACCGTTTTCTCACACAACAAAGGGGTATTACTTGTATTCTATTATTGAAGCAAATCATGAAGCCTTTGGTGACTTTGGATCTACTATGATGTTGATGGTACAAGCACACAGAACTTCTTAGTATGTTAATGGCCTCCTATTTTCTGGATTATATTAGTCAAATCCCTTCCCTTACATCCAACAACTATAATATAATTCACAATACAATTCACGTTTATGTAGCACCTTTCATGCCAGAAGGGCACCTCAAAGTACGGAATGCAAATACTGAATGCAAGATTCTGGGGCCATTTCAATCCTCTTTGCAGCAAAGTGTCCATAACTTACATGATGTTACTATTTAAATCGCCCCCCACTGCAGTGAAATACTTGGGAATAATTGACTCAGAGTAAGAACACCCCCTCCCTCCCCTGAACACGATTGAGTGCAATCTCACAGGATATTCTGACATATCTCTAATGTTAACCATGCCATTTCTATTGCTTGTGCATCACCACATTATACATGCCTCCCATTCAGGGCCAAAGACGAACCTGCTTGGCTACCCATAGAAAATGAACCAGAGAAACTCTCACCCCCATATTTTTTGTCTCCATGATTGTTTTACACAGAGATATAAAGAGAATTTCAATTCAATTCTGACCACTACAACTTTGTTTAACATCTTCTACCTTTCAGTGATCAGAAAATAAAAATAATTCCCATTGTTTGGAGAATAGTCAGCGCATTTTTTTTAAGTTCTCACTATCTTCTAAAACAACCCTTGGACACTGGCCAACTGGTCTGCATCTAGAAATAACCTAGCTGTTAATATTGCCGAGAGACTCATACATCACTAAGTATGATCTACGGTGGCAATCAGAGTAATTCCATTATCACATCCTTCACAGCAGTAAAGAGTCACCACTTTCTGAACATTTGGCAAGTTATGTGAGCTGCATGCCATGCTTGGAATGAATAAGGCACCGTCTGGAAATTCCTATCCTTCTAAACCCCACAAAATACACAGTAATTCCACTTTACAGAGTATTCCATGAAGCGCTTTGAGACATCTCGATGACGTGATAAGGTGTTATATCAAATGCAAGGATTATTATTATCAGGAGCCAACACGGATTTGTTAAAGGTAAATCATGTCCAATAAACCTGATAAGAGTTTTTTAATGAAGTAACAGAGAGGGTGGATGAAGGTAGTGCAGTTGATGTAGTTTATATGGATTTTTGAAAGGCATTTGATAAAGTGCCACATAAGAGACTTAATCTATATAAATGACCTGGACTTGGGTATAGAGAGTACAATTTCCAAGTTTGCAGATGATACTAAGCTAGGAAATGTACTAAACGGTGAGGAGGATAGCAGCAGACTGCAAGAGGACATAGACAGACTGGTAAAATGGGCAGACACGTGGCAGATGAAATTTAATGTGGCAAAGTGATGCATTTTGGGAGGAAGAATGAGGAGGGGCAATATAAGCTGATGGTACAATCTCAAAGGGGGTGAAAGAATAGAGAGACCTGGGGGTTCATATAAGTAAATCTTTGAAGGTGGATAGGGTGACAGGTGACAGGGAGATAAAGCTGTTAAAAAGCATACGGGATACTCGGCTTTATAAATAGGGGCATAGAATACAAAAGTCAGGCAGTTATGATGAACCTTCATAAAACACTGGTTAGGCCTCAGCGAGAGACTGTGTTCAGTTCTGGGCACCACACTTTAGGAAAGATGTCAAGGCATTGGAGAGGGTGCAAAGGAGATTTACCAGGATGGTACCAGGAATGAGGGACTTCAGTTATCAGGAGAGGCGAGAGAAGCCGGGATTATTCTCCTTGGAGCAGAGAAGGTTAAGAGGAGACTTGATAGAAGTTTTCAAAATTATGAGGGGATTCGATAGGGTGAACAAGGAAAAACTATTTATTATAATAATATATTATTACATTATATTATTTCCACTGGCGGGTGGGTCGGTAACCCGAGGACACCAATTTAAAATAGTTGTTAAAAGAAACAGAGGGGAGGTCAGGAGAAATGTTTTCACACAGCGAGTTGTTCGGATCTGGAATGCATTGCCTGAAAGGGTGATGGAAGCCGATTCGACACTATGGGCCGAATGGCCTCCTTCTGTGCTGTATAATTCTATGATTTTATCCCAAACAGATTTTACGCTTTTGGTCAAGAGTACTAAGCCTCTACACTCTTAACTTATGGTGACCCATTTACATTGTTGGAGTCAACTCTGACTGCTGATACATGTATCAGCTGCCACGTTTCATCCACAAAATATACAGTCACTACACTTTACAGTATATTCTGTGAAGCGCTTTGAGACGCCTTGAAGGCCATCTTCTGGAAGACTTCTGGGCATTTCTATAAGCAGTTGAAATTTTCCCCTTCCTCCCATCCCCCCACACCCCTCCCAGCACAAATGTATCTGAATATTTTATACCTATTGCAACTAGATGAAGCTCTATCTTTTTTAAATATATATACATATATATAGAAATATCAAATGGGGTGTTAAATTTGTTTTTAAAAGATTACGAGACATCCCAAAGCAATGAAATAACAAGTTGTGGTAACTGAACAGGCACTTTTGGACTGAGCAAAGAATCCCATCAATCTAGGAGGACGTTTTAGAAAATCCATTTGCAAGGCGAACCACCAGACTGGAACAGACAGTTAAATAAAACTGTCAAATAGTTATTAAAAGCATCTTGGTTAGAGTTTCAAGAGGCTGTTTAATTGCCAGCTTTTGAGAACAAAATATATTTGAGCCACATCACTCAAATCTTTCTTCAATGATATTCCCATTTCATGAGATGAGGTTAATGAAAACTTTAAGAATTACTTTATTGTGATGGTCTGGATGTCTCAAGACCACTTTAATAGATCAACACGGAGCAATCAGCTAGCCCCTCATGCATTGATTCTAGGAGAATAGATGTACTACAGCTATCTCAATCACCAGCTACAAAGGGACCGAGGTGCAAGAGGTAACAATTACATTCATTCTTCTGTATCAATAGAACATTCAAAGTTTTGAAACAATTGCAACTGCGAATATGATGGTGATGATTGCGGTCTTTAAGATTCCAAAGGGATTAGATAATGTAGGTAGATCATGATAAACTGTTTTATCTTGTATTGAACAGTAGAACCAGAGGACTTGGCCTCTGATTGAATGTGGTCAATTCAAAACAAATCTGCGGAAACACTACTTCAGTGAACGAGTAGTAAGAGTACGGAACATGCTGTCTAGGGACACAGTGGAAGCAGAAAGTTGCAAGGCAAATCATTCAAGAACAATTCTTTCAAGAACAAATTAGTTAGATTTCTATTGGAAATAATATCTCAGGATCCTGGGGAGGACAAGTTTGCAGGGCTATGGGGAGAGAGCGGGGGAGTGGGATGGAATTGGAGAGCTCTTTTCAAAGAGCCGGCACAGACATGATGGGCCGAATGGCCTCCTTCTGTGCTGTATAATTCTATGATTCTATGATACAGTATATAGTTTAGGACATGACATGTGCCTGTGATTACCAGGATGGTGGAAGGCGAACTGGATGGATCTTGGTCTTCTTTTCTCTAGCCATTCTTATGTTCTTATGTGAAGAAATCAATTTGACATTGCATTCCTTTATTCTCTTGCACGACTCCCCCTTCTTCTCAACCGATGATTATTTCATTTTCAGGAAGGAAATCATTCTTACCCTCCACCTGTGTTATTGCATAATCTGTCGGCACATTTACCAACACAGGGGAATTCATCAGAACAAAAAGCAAATTGAAGTGTTAGATTTTTTGAATAGCAGCTCTGGCTCGCAATGAACATTTTTTATTTCCATGAACTCATTTAGATCGTTTTTTTGTTAAAATATTTTGTGAAATTTTGATCCTGGAAGTGTGCTGGTAGTTGGATATTGAGCACAAAATACACAGTCACTCCACTTTACAGTATATTCTGTGGGGTGCTTTGAGACATCTCAATGATGTGATAAGGTGCTGTATGAAATGCATTGATTATTATTATTATTATCCCAAATAGAACTTTCACACTTTCCTTTCCCTTTCATTGTCCTTATTGCAAACTGTGCAGTAAAATCTACTGGAAAATGTAAATGTAGGCTTTACTCTGTCGTTTAATGAATTGTTTTTCATATTGCAGCAGTCTGTAGCCCTGCTGGAGACCTTTAATCACCTTGAACCATATCATAGCTTAGCTGGGAGGTTGACATACTGTTACCCACAATAATTTTCATAATGGATTGACAAAACTCAATTCTAACAGTAGAAGTCAATATCACTCTCCCTGCTGATCTCTGTGAAGATGGTTGTCACTCTACCATCAATTCAGGATCCTTGACACACCTTCCTAAACCTGTTTGAGTGACAGGCATCCCTGGGAATCTAAACTCATGAGATGTTGGTTGCAAGCCAAGTGCCAAACTATTTGAACAACTGGACCACCCATTGGGGTCAAATGTGCAGTGATTCCTAACAAGAGTCACAAGGGGCTCCAAATTACAAATAGCGACCCAAATGGTAAGCAGCAGTGAATCAAGTTAATCCAAAGAGACTCTCGTCCAACACAAACTACTTCTGTTCACCAGATTTAGCTAGGGTTAGCGTGATATGCTTCCGGTTTCCGTTGGCAGTTTTTATTTGCAAATCTAGTTACAAGTTGCTCATTGCATTATCAGATATGATGTCTCAATTATCCAAAGAAGAGTGAAAGGAAATCAGTGAGGGGATGTGTTTGCTCCAACAGCATCGCCATTGAATCAGTGATCAAGGTGCAATATTCCATTAATCACAGCAGAAGGAACTTCCATCAAATATAGTTGTCCCCATAAAATGAGAGAACTTTGACAGAAAAAGCTATACAATGGATTTATTTCAGGACTGTGGTAACATTATTGCTGATGTTGAACCTGAAAAACAGTTTTCAAAGGAATGGTCTAATATTTTCATATGGCTTTGAAATGAATCCACAAAAGTGCTTTAGCAAAGTCAGTTTGAGCACTTGGAAGTTTATCGAATATTTGACACTGAAAAAAAAACCTTGAGGATGTGGAGTTTGTATCAATCTGATTTTCAGCTGTGAACCTTCAGACAAAGTGATGATATTTTTATCATTTGTTAGTCAATTGGCGGATCGCTTTCTGGAGGTTATAATCACTTCAAAAAATAATAATAATAATTTGGTCACTCAATCCACCACTGTATGTAGGACTTTGCAGTACGCAATTGACTGTTGTGTTTCGCCCACAAAATATACAGTCAATTCACTTTCTAGTATTTCCTGTGAAACACTTTTGAGATATCTCAACAACAAAATTAGGTGCTGTATCAAATGCAAGGATTATTATTATTACTGTTCAGACAAGAATACTGCAGAGGCCCATATCCCTACAGCATAATTTGGGGAGGCTTATTCACTGAATCAGCAGTTATTTTGAATTATTTGAATCCACCACCTCAAAAAGTCAGAAGGAGTTGCTTTGTGTGCTGACGTGGGTTGACAAATGTTAACACAAACTATTATCTGTTCTTAGCACTGAAGAGCTTTTAGTTTGAAGAGAGGTGCAAACTTTATAGAGGCTTACGAAGAAACTCCTATGATAGCATGCCTTACATACCCAGTTTTGTCCATTTTGCATTCTATACATTTGTAGTCAATTCAAAGTTAACAGGATATTGCATGAAAAGGGTAATAACGTAACAGTGACAGATATTCTAATGATTCAGAAAATGACACAGTGCAATGAAGCACATTAAGCAGTGTGCATGATCACTTTGTCATATTTCTTGTTTGGCTGACCCAATGCTGATCTGAACCATTTCAGCATGTGTTCTGCCAGCGTTATTAAATTATGACAGCTCATGGTTTGTGAAATATTATATGACCTTCATTGGCCTAACCAGGCTTTATAAAGAGCTTGCAGTGTATCCCGCTTTAAAAGGAGTATGTTTTTCTGTTGGGAAAATATTCCAAATGTTGTGACAAAGCACGACAAATAATTAGTTGCTGATTGATTACAGTAGCTGATGTCTTTTAAGCTGTGGAACCTCTCTCCGATGCTACACTAATCAATTTCAAGTCAATTTCATAGACTGCGAGTCATCAGCCAATTATCTCTGAGCTGAGAGGGAATAAGTAAATAGATTACTGGAATAAAATTCAGATGTCTTCCCCCCCCCACCACCACCCACACTACCAGCACACAAGAAAAATTAAATTCATAGAATCAGATAGGTAATTTGGTACTGCACTTTATCAGGTTATAGATTTTAATGCAGATCTTTTAAAAGGCACAAAGAGCATAAAAAAAGAGCGATTTGCCCACAAAATACAGTCAATTCACTTTACAGTATATTCTGTGACGCTTTGAGACCTCTCAACAACATTAAGGCACTACATCAAATGCAAGGATTATTATTGTTATATTGATGTTTTTAATTGTGTCCAGGAATGTGAAATGAACAACAAACTTGCATTTATAAAGCGTCCTTTCATGTCTTGGAGCACTGCAGAGTGGTGGGGTTAGACGCTGAGCTAGGAAGACGGGGGAGGTGACTATATGTACAGTCTGTCTCACATTCCTGTCTTTTGTAGCCAGTAGTTATAAAAGAGCTTGTATTTTGAAATATCACATTAAGCTTCAACGAGTACCCATTCATCATTAATTTGTTTCCCTATTAATTGAATAATAATAAAGCTGACATAACCCAAAGTGAAATATTAAACTGCATCAGCAAGTCAGTCATAATTCCCTACTCCAAATCTAAAGAAGAGAGCAGTGTAAATGCTTTAATAAAGTTATGCAGAAAATGACAGGTTACAGAGATGTGCTGTTGGGGAATCTGATTGCTATTAAATTGACTTATTTTCCTTTGTCGGTGACAGTGGCAGTGATGTGCATCTTCTTATGTATTTTGCATTAGGATCCTATTCAGCTTTTATGCTCACTGTCCACTCATGCATGTAACTGAGGGTTTGACTGATGTTGGTACTTTGGTGCTCTTTGCGGATGTTAATGCTAGATTGATTTTTATGCTAACACAGATTTGAAAAACAAAAGAAATTGGGTGGATTGAATATTTAATACATTCCAATAATGTCATACTTGAGTTTGGTTTTGAGGTCTGTGATTTTGATATATTTTCGATAGTTTTTGTCTTAAGTGTGCTTCCTGCCTTTGTTATTTAGTAATTGAATTTCCCCTAATGGAAACCCTATGGTAGTTCTATATAATGTGGGTTTTCTGCTGCGTGCAGCTACAACTCAAATGACATTGAGGAGCTTAAGGTGCAAAATCCAGGTATATTCAAAACCCCAATAATAAGAGATCCTTGTTGCAAGTTATTGTGCATTTCACTCAAAGTTTAGCAGTGGTCGTGATGGCAGGGAGGGGAAGTTGCTCAAATTTTCTCCCCTTATCTTCTTAAAGTGCTGTCTCTTGCTGAGCGCATTCCTCAAATGCTGCTGATCGAGGAATTATTCTTCATGTGTGAACGTAGAGAGCAAATATTGGTACTTGTTCTGCAGGAAGTTGCATACCCAAGCCTGATCATTTCCTTTTCCATCATCTGCACATACACATAAATGCACACTCACACACACACACACACTGGGGTCACTGGATAGCAACACCATCAGGAACGTGGCTGATTTTTCACCCCCTTAGTCCTGGGTTGTTGAAGCCCGAACTGCTGACTAAGCAAGATCAGCTAACTGATCAGCTAACTGCACAAACCAGGAACCAAAGCTGCAACCTTCTGATCTGTATGTCTTAGCACTTCACTGCGTAGTGATGCATTCAATAGCCCATTATAGCAGCAAAATTTACTCTTCCTTCCCCCACCCCCCCCCCTTCGGTGGGCACCAGTAACAAAGAATATGTTATGAAACGTAACAAATTTAACACCATTAAAGCGAGACTTCTGTAGCATCAGTGCTCCATTTGCACTAATAATACAACCTGCTAAAGCCTCATCTCTGTACAAAAGATTTGAATTTTATTTACTTTGGGAAAATAGCTTCAAGATAATAATAGCAGAAAAAAATTAAATTTAAAAAGTGGTCTGCGTTTACATTATTCCCCAAGTTATGTTTGTATTTCATCCCAGTGATGACAGAACATAAATGCTTCCATTATAACATGTTCGCATAGAACAGTGCTGATGGTGCTTTGTAATTCGAGGAGTCTTTGACATCTCAATTACTGGCATGACGACTAGTAATTTAGAACATTACTTACATTTACCTTTTCTTGTTAGTGTGTTCAAGCTTTAAATAATAGTTTTAACTGTAAATTGAAATAGGAAGCAACCATAGCAACATTATTGTGAAAATTATTTATGAAGCAATTTAGATAATTTAATAACTTTTTAATATACAGTTAAATCTTACTACAGCCCTTTGTGTCATTTTGCCTTATTATTCCATTTCATCATAATGGAAAAGTTGCCTATTTCTATGTCGTTGCTTTAAAAGACAGGACACTTGCTTGCTACTGAATTGCAGGATGCTTTTGTATTGCTAATTGTTAGAGGCAAATTCTTTTAACAAGCAAGACAGATTTACACATTCAAGGACAACACAATGTTAATACAGTATGCTGCAATTTACAAATTATTACGCACATAATGGTCAAATCATCTGAATTTGGATTGGAGAAAGGGAGCAAGCAATGCTCTTAAAGTATACTTTATAGTCTGAGCAAATGGGAAAGATTTGTATAGGATTCCTCTGTCCATTAAAATAGATGAAGATTCTCCAATGGCTCAACTGGTGGTGTTGTGATTCCTTTCTCCCTCATATCCGCGCCACAACTGGCACCGCCTTCCATCACCTCTGGAACATCGCCAGACTACGGTACTACCTCACCCCTCACGCTGCTGAAACTCTGGTCCACGCCTTTATCACCTCAAGGCTGGACTATGGGAACTCTCTCCTCGCCGGCCTTCCCGGCCCTCCCTCCACAAGCTGCAGGTCATTCAGAACTCTGCAGCTCGTGTACTGTCCCGCACCAGGCTTCGGGACCACATCACTCCCACCCTCGCTCGCCTCCACTGGTTCCCCATCCCCCAGAGGATCGAATTCAAGATCCTCATCCTCACCTACAAGGCCATCCACGGCCTCGCTCCCTCCTACCTCTCCGACCTACTATCCCCTACTTACCTGCCCGTACCCTCCGTTCCTCTGGCTCCGGTCTGCTCCACATCCCCCGCCCCAACCGCCCTACCATCGGTGGCCGGGCCTTCAGCCTCTCAGCCCCGAGGCTCTGGAACTGTATCCCCCAGTGACTTTGCCGCTTCCTCCCTTTCCTCCTTCAAGGCCGGTCTCAAGACCTTTCTCTTTGACCGTGCCTTCAGCTCCCCTCTCGACTCTCTACCCCCTCCTCGCTCCCTCCCTTCCCTCCCCTCACCCTGACCATTTCCCCCCCTGCTCGGGTCCTGACCCAACTGTACAGCGCCTTGGGACGTCCTCCCGACGGGAAAGGCGCTCAATAAATGGAATCTTGTTGTTGTTGTTATGATTGGTCATTGACGTCAGGGATTCTTCCCATTCAGCTCTTGTTAGCCCTGCAAGTCTCCACAACATCAATAGCAGCAACACCAAAATTACATTTGTATAGCACCTTTCACGTCGGGAGGACGTCCCAAGGTGCTGGAAAATTGGGGAGGGGGGAAGGAAGTCGATCAAAAGCGCGGTCGAAGAGGAGGGTCTTGAGATGGGTCTTGAAGGAGACAAGGTAGGGGGGGTGGTGGAGGGACTGGGGGATGGAGTTCTAGAGGGTAGGATCGGAGTGGCAGAAGATCCGCCCACCAATGGTGGGGTGAGGGAGGTGGGGATGTGAAGTAGGCCGGAGACCACTGAGTGGAGGGAGTGCAGTGCAATACAAAAGAGGCACTTCATTGTCAAAAGTGCCATCTTTTGGGTGAGACATTAAACCAAGGTCCTGTCTGCAAACAATAAAGATCCCATGCCTCTATCCGAGAAGGAAGGTCCACCTGGTCCTCTGGCTAACAACCTCCCATTTACAAACCCAATTTTTCTTTAATAAAGTGAAGCAAATCGAATTGAATTGTAATAAAAGATGCATCATTTTTTGACCATCAGAATAAGAGACAAAAAGAAAAACCATGATTAGCATTTCAGCACCTTAGGATGTCGTCCTGATGTGCAAGGTGCTATATAAATGCAATTTGTTGTGGTTGTATTTATATTCAACTCTAAACAACTGAATTACAGAACTGAACTACCATCTTCACAGTTCCAGAAGCACACAAGTACTGTAATGTTCCAGAGAGTAATTGATCATCTCTGTCTATAGTTTCACTTGTAGTCTTTAATCCTGTTCTTAATCAGGTATTTATCCAGCTCTTCATTGTAACAGTTGACGATGAAAGTCATAGCCTCAAAGACATTACCAGCAAATCTGTTGTGATGCAGACAAACAAGCTGTTTGTGCTGGTATAGAACCATCTCCGTTATTGGCTCCACACCAACTTGGCTTCATTGATTCATTTGGTTGAAATATATTGGGGGACAAATCAGAGGTCAGGTTTTGGAAACAAGACTGACTCAGCTCCTTCTCTGTGACATAATCACTCTGTGACCCATCACTGAATCTGCGTGGAGGATAGCTGTAAGGTATTGCTGGGAACACAGATCACAGACTCAGTGATTTCCTGGGGCAATACCTCAACAAACCAATATCATTATTATGCTTCCAGCATGTGACATGAAATTATTACCTGTTGATTTGAATGAAATAAGGAGCGAGTCGATATTTATACTTCACCCGATGAGGGGAGGTGAGTAAGGGGAATATTACTTTCCAAAGGTCAATGCACTGCAAATATAATTATTGTTGGCCAGCGCGGCCACTATTGAAATCAAGATAAAATGATCGTGAGTTTGGCGTGGCATGCCGATCACCAGTTATTGTTGAGTTAAGGGACCCGTTAGTTTCATAGCTGGTGACTTTATTGTGTTATTGTGTTATTACTGTCTCAAAGCTAAGTTAATTCCGCTCTCCCTTAAACAAAAAAATAAATGTATGAAATATTACAACTGAATAGAATTCATTTATTTCTTGTAAATGTGTTTGGTATTGTGATTTGAAGTTTATAGGCACCTGGACTTCAAGTACCTGAGTATGTCTCTCTCTCTCTCTCTCTCTCTCCCCCCACCCAGAATATAACTATGGTCTAAATTATTTCAATACATTTATGTCAGTTGTTGCCATGTGTTGCAATGAAGTTCCAGCTGCTGGTGAATTTAATCACTGTAATGCTTTGCCTTACAGATATGGATGATTGCAGCTCTCATTCACCCATTGAAACTCTGCTCGAATCAGGTTGAGATCCCAATCTCTTGCAGGGCGACAAGAACTCCCTTTGAACATATCCAGCTTTACAAGCAGAGTTACGTCTGACAGTTCCTGCAGGATTCACTGATCTACAGGCCCTTTTGCGGAATATGCTTTTGACGCCCCCCACACCCTCCCAAGGCTTGCTTGCAATCTATTCAGAAATGTTTGCACCCTAGCTCTGCAAGGTGAAGACTTAGTCAGATCTTGGTAGACAATGAAGCAGTTCAATGCACTGTTTGCCAGTAATGGGCAGCAACACACAAAACTAAATTGCATTAGTCAGAAAGATGTACCAAATCGATAGACTAAACTCAGACAATTCAATACATAAAATGTGGTGCATTTTAAGGAAACAAAGGTTATAGTAGTAAAATATATCATGCACGTTGATCTACTGCAAATGCATTCTTAAAGCATCACATAGGTGATGCTTCTATAGATTTATGCTGGAGTGCATCATTGGAGAATTGTCTCAATATCTATCACTGTGGATGCCAGAGCAATATTGGCCATCTTTATTCTAATCTAATATGTACCTGAGGTTTTATTCATGAATTTAATTATACTGAAAATTTAGAATGAACCGGTGAGGTGCTGTGTGAGAGGAGAAGAGTTGCTAGAGGTTTGAATCCCATTAGTGGGATATTCTAACCTTCGCCTTTGGCTAGATTTTGAAAAGCATCTGTGATCATCTTTTTTTTCTTCATCTTAATTACCCCACTCCAGGATTTGGATGATTTGGATGATTTGATCATTGGTAATGAGCAAGAATTTTTTTAAAGGTAATCCTTAATTATTTCTGTAAAAGTTCAAATGTATTCAAGTTATTCAAGAGCAATTTTTTTTAAATGGAAAAAAGACGATAAAATGAAAAACTTGACTAAGAAATACACATTGTGAGTTTTATCATATTGCATCTAAGTCCACAACCAAAATACACAGACAATTCACTTTACAGTATATTCCGTGAAGCGCTTTGACATCAAGATGTGATAAGGCACTAGGTTAAATGCAAAGATTATTATTATTATTATCAATATGCACCACCCCAAAAGGTGATCTGAACTAACTGCAGTACATCTTGCATTCCTGCCTGATGCAATACTCTGCAGTATGGCACAATAGTGGCAGTTATGAAGCAGTCAGCAGTCTGTCTTCTAACCATCCCGGATTAATTGTTCAATGTGCATGTGACTATTGCAGGTGAAGGATAAAGGGCAAATTCTCTCATAAAAAGATTAAGAAAATGGATTCATATAGTAAATGGATTTTTTTTTGGAAATCTTAATCTGCAAATGAACACAGCGGCAAAAAAAGCGTGTTTGGGGTATAATGTATTGACAAAAACTGAAGTGGTTGCTGGAGTGAGTTGTTTTAAATTGGAATTTAATCCAAGTTGCGAGGTGCTTCACTTGATCTTTGGTTCATTTTAAAATTGCCTGTAGCTTGGCAAATCAGACCAAAAGGTGTAGATATGAGTAAAATATACAGACTTGGAAATTGACTGGTTAAAAAAAATAAGGTATCTTACGCAACACTATTCATACTGTGTCGGTGGTTACTTGGAGAGTTTAAAGCCACTGGTGAATTTTGCCACTTAATGGTGAAAGGGGTTTGGGTGTTTAGACTTGCACTTAATTTGTCTGTGTCCTTTTTCAGTTTTCTAACAATTAGCTGATTTTTTGTGGGACACATTGTGTGCGAATTGGTTGGTGCGCTCCCACAAGGTAAACAGTTACTACATGTTACAGTAAGATTCTGCGAAGTACTTTGAGACGTCCTCCAGAAAGGCTCTATAGCAAATGTATGAATTATTATTATTAGATTATTTTATTTTCCCTAGCTCAGGGACCTTAACTGTGGTTATTTAACTGCTGCGGGGACTGAGATCAGCACTTGAATGGTGTAGAGCTATTTATGATGGGCAATATTGCCTTTACTCAGTCTGCCGTCAGACAAACCATTTCACAATTTTTAATAGACCTTTTAGCTTTTACGTTTTCATAGACTAATTATTAATGACTCACTGTAAAAGACCCTGTTCTAAAAAGATATTTATCATGATCGCTGGAAATAATGTTATAAGGTATTATGGGATAATAAAGTGCTGGAGGAGACACTCCAAAGGTGTCATTTGCTCTGATTTACAGCTCTCTGCACAGAATATATTTAATCTGAATAACAACTGTAAGAAATTGATAATGTTGGCCAATAATGTGGGTTAATATGGAGGTATAAATTTCTAATATCTATACGTGTCCAGTAAATTCATTTAATCTTTTTGAGTACAATAAGTGGAATCGTTAGTTAAGAAAAATGACCAATATTTCTCATTTTAATACAAAAATGCACAAATCTAAGAAATGCAGCAACTAATCATGTTGGGAAATGAAGTATATTGCTTCACCCGTGTTGTAACCCAATAATATTAATTGCCTTCATCATGTTCATTAATGACTACATCAATAATCCCTGTTTTAGCTCCAGTGCCAGCATATTTGTGTTGCCAAAATCTTCAAATTTGTTTGGTTTCTAAAGATGTAGATATAATTTTTCAGTTTTCATTCAAATTGGATGTCCTCAGTACAGACAATAAATATATATATGGTTGAACTGCTATTGACTTCAATAATTCTCATCAATTTGATCCAGCTAGAAGCTTTCTCAAAAATCTCCACTGGTGTATTTGTAAGGCAGCCTATTGGGTTGAGCATTTGAAAGATAAGAAAAACGACTTCGAACAAGATTCAGGGTTTAAGATCATTACATCCTGCACCTTCAAGGTACATCAGGAGGACTACATAGCCTGAAGGTGTTCTTTAGTCGCACGCTGTACCTTTTGAACAGCTTGCATTTAAGACCACTTCAGTCTTTAGCTGATGTTATTGCAGTGACTAGAGTGTGATGCACCTTTAGGATTAAAATTCACGACTCTGACAGAGCATAAAACAACCACAGACAACCAGGGTAGGACCAAGGGGCACTTTGCATTACACCTCTGTATTTGGATTCAAATTCAGCGGTGGCTGATTAATTGAAGCCTATTCTTACTGGTGGCTGTAAGGGATCTCATGGCATTCACATGCTGCTTGTTTGTTACCAGTAAGATTTCATTACACTCTGCCAAGTTATTAAATGGACAAATAGACAGTGTTTTGTTTTAAAAATATATACACAAGTGAGCCAAGGGTATGAAAGGTTTTTTCATGCCCATGCTCCTCACTTAAACATAGGACTCAGAAGTGCAAACATCAGTGGGTTTGCTTTATAATCACTTTGTTCTTCACTGTAGGTGCTTTTGGTTTGAATTAAATTGAAGAATAGATGAATGAACAGCTCAGCAGCAGTGAATCCTCGCTGGAGGCCAGAAGTTTAAATACTGACAATTGACTTGCAGGCTTCATGACTCTCTCAGAAAGCATAAAACAATCACAGACAAGAAGGGTAGGACCCAGGGGCACTTTGCATTACACCTTTACATTTGGATTCAAATTCAGCAGTGGCTGATTAAGTGAAGCCTATTCTTACTGTTGGCTGTAAGGGATCTCGAGTGAAATAAATGTGAGCAGTATAAATCTAGCTACCAGCACAAAATCAACCATAATTCAGCACTAGTTGCCAAACTCACTCACAACGGGCGATACAGCAGGAATTGGAAATGGGACATGCTGCACCTGTGGACACTGTGGTTAAGATAAATTCTTCTTAAAGCAATGGAGGACAAGGGTTGCTTTTAACTCATACTACACCAGAGGTGGAGAGATCAATATTTAGCAATTAGGTCCGGGAAGAAGAGATGTATTCAATTCCGCTGCAGTGGCATTACAGTCACCAAAACAAAATGAGTTTGGAATAATCATTTAGGCTGACAGCAGCTATCTCCTTTATCTCCCTTTTACCCCGGTGCTAAACCCATGTCATTCTATAAATGTATCGAACTACGTTCACCGGGAGATCTGGCTGGACCACATCAAAACGTATCACTCCTCCCTCGCCTCCACCAAATCATCCTTCTGCTCCAAGATAATCTTCATTATAGCTCTTCTCCTCTGCCTCCTTCTAACGCCCTCTGTGAGTGAGATGTTAAACCAATGTCCTGTCTGCCTGTCCAGGTGGATGTTAAAGATCCCATGGCATTATTTGAAAAGAGAAGGAAGTTTTACCTGGTGTCCTGGCCAACAATCACCCAAATAAAATTAATCACTCACTTCATGGCTCTGACAATAATAATAATCCTTGCATTATATAGTGCCTTATCACATCGTTGAGACATGCTATTTGCGAGTCTGTTGTGTGCAATTTGGCTGCCACATTCCCCTACAAAATACACTCCATTTTACAGTGTTTCCTGCTAAACACTTTGAGATATCCTTCTGACGTGAAAGGGTCTATACCAAATGCAAGGATCATTATTATATTTTTGTAAAGTGCGGGAACCGCATTATACCAACTCACGAGAACTCTGTTGGATGCTAATTATTAAATAAGGACCAATTGGCTAGGACAGAGATCAGGAGGGAGAGAAAGAAGGAAGCACGGAGAACTGAGTAGCGAGTATTCAGTATGACTGTTGGATTGTGTAACTGGGGACGTAAAATAAAAGAGTGTTCTACACATTGTTTGAACGTGACAAACTGCTCCAAACCAACAGTACCATTTACACTGCAGCAACCCTGTTCAAGTGCTTTTTCACACTCACTGGTCGAAATAATGAAACATCAGGAATATGGAAACGCATGAAAGATGTGGTTGCAAAATTGGTGTGTTAACTGAAGGCTTCGGGCAAATTAAGAATTTCAAGCTGTCAAGTGCACTTGCTCAGTTGTTTGGTGTTTTCAGATTCAAATTAAGGTTAATTTTAAAGTGGGTTGGTTCAAGTTAATATATCTACTGATCACTACTGGAACTGACACTGCATTTCCAATCGCTTAACGAGGTGAGAAGATTATTGGGATCTCAAAAATAGCTTACAAAATGGTTTGGACGTTTACCTCACAATATGGTACAAAAAAAACTGTATTAGGCAAATGATAGGCAGAGGTGCCAGTCTAGCCATCCAACAGAAGGATGTCACAAGGTCGTGCAGAAATATTTATTTTCTCAGCTGGTCCATTTTGTCAATGGGCCAAACTCAACCTGAATTTGCTGCTGTGAACGTTTCTATTGATGGCAGTTAAATCCGCACAAATATAAACTTCTATATCACAAGATCTTTAAGACAATTTTGTTTTATTCCACCTGATGTATATTTTACAAAAATCGATCCCCAGATGATGAGGAGCATACAACAAGAACAACAACAAGATTCCATTTATAAAGCGCCTTTCACGTCAGGAGGACGTCCCATACAAGTTCACGTTGGGATACATTCGCTCTTTCACAAACCTTTTTAAGAGTATGAGAAGAAAAGACCATTTGGACAATCTGTCCATACCCATGCAAGATCTATCTTGTTGGTTCAAATCCTGTGTCATGGACTTTGACTAATAATTCTGCCCAATGGAATATTTGTCCATTTCCCTTGACAATTATCCCTCGAAGCTCTCCAAAGCTTTTCCCAATGCTGTGGATTTCGTTGACACAACGTAAAATTATTTTGTTGCGCATTCTTGAAGGGACAAAAGAAAATGTCTCAGAGAACAAGGGTATGTATGCATATTTGGAAATACATCCTGGGAAGTGAGAGATTACCTGTCAACTCCTTTTACATCAATATTATTTTGCTTTTCGACTGTGCTTTTGATCACCTCACCCCACTCTTTCCTCAGCTGCCCCCGTTCCCAGCCTTGACACCCAGCCAATTCTGTGAAGCACTTTAAGAAGTACTCCTGACCCGAAAGGAGCTGCAGTATATTAAGGTAAATTGTTGTTGCTGTTGATGCAAGTTTTCTAATTTCCTGAGCAGCCAAGTTAAAGATCATCTTCCTTTTTCTCTCATTTTGCATCAATTGTGTTGCTTTGCATGGAATTTGCACATCAATCACATACTGCCACATGCTGATACACCACCTATGGATTTTGGATCACTTGCTGTCATTTTCTTGGTTTTCTTGTCTATTGATTGTATCTAATCAGACTCCAATTCCCAGTGTGTCACAGAAATGTTGTCACTGAGATCATTGGGAAATCACATTGCAGAGAAAGGAAATTGGAGAAGAAATGTAAACTCCGGACGTGATTTTATATTCCCTAAATGTAAAAATTAATATTTTAATATTAATTCCTGAACTATTGATAAGTGCCAATCCACGCAGGCCATTGAACCATCAGAAATCCTTTCTTATTCTTCACAGCAATCACATTTACTGCAACCAGTCGCAAGCCATAAAATGAGAATGGTGTAGATGCAAAGGGATGAAAGAAATTGCATTTGTGATTTACCAGCATTTGCAATATATTTATCGCTTTTGTAAACATTTATTACGCGCTGTACATTCCGCATCACAAGTTTAATGAGACACACGATACCCATAAATACTGTTGCGCAGGAAATAAATCAGAGAAAGTAATGACAAAGGATAATTTTAGTGTACAGATGCATGGGGCTTGAGCAAATTACATTTTAGTGAATATGGGTTGGACTTTACTGCTGATAGTAAGTGGAAGTCCTGCCACTTAAGTTCCTTAGTGAAATTCAGCCTGCTGGTTGCAGTAAAAATATCTAGTAGCAAATTTTTCCTTCCTTCTGTAAGCGTCCCTTTATCCTTCCATTCCATTTATCACCTCTTCGAGCTGCCTCAAAGCGCTTCACAGAATAGACCGTAAAGTGAATTGACTATATTTTGTGGGTAAAACGCAGCAGCCAATTGCGCACAGTAGCGTCCCACAAACAGTCGTGGATTGAGTGACCAATTTTTTAAAAAAAAAGGAATTTGTACCTTCTAGTCATCTTAATACACAGCCATAAAAGAAACCTGCAGAGGAATTGGTTATCCAAAGAAGAGGAAAAAAGTGAGGGCTCACATCCTCAGTCATTCCTTTACCTCTACAAAATGCTAAATCATATAAATAGTGACTGAGAATAGATGTATCAGATGCCGTTGTTGGCAATGAGCCCTACAGCCGCTGAATGATCAGACCCTGACTGATACCAATACATTGTGTCGGAAAATGACTGATGTCGACTTTAATACCTTGGGGTTTATCAGATTAAAATAATTGCATAATATTGAAGATTATCCTTTTTTTAACAGGAGTGTTAAATTACTACTGTGCGCAATTGGCTGCTGCGTTTTACCCACAAAATATAGTCAATTCACTTTACGGTCTATTCTGTGAAGCGCTTTGAGACAGCTCGAAGAGGTGATAAATGGAATGGAAGGATAAAAGGACGCTTACAGAAGGAAGGAAAAATTCGCTTAAATTTGTTAAATTTGTTAAAAATTTTTAACAGGAGTGCTTCAAGTTTTGGTTATTTATCTCATTCTACGAAGCTACNAAAAAAACTACATAGCACAACCAATTTAGAAGACATCAGAAGTTTTTCTGATTGAGAGGAACAGTGAGGAACATCTGCTAGTTAGAGGACAAATATAAAGGGATTAGATGTTGAGGCTATTAGTATAGGGATCAGGGCAAATCATATGGTTCTCATAGAGTCACAGAAGTTCCCAGACGAAGATCCTGTTATTTCCTCCCAGTGGAGAGTCGTCTTATCTAGATATAGTTGGGAGTGTAAATTAATAAGAATTAATGGTGTCTCTAATCCAGAACCAATAAAAGAGAAAAACAAATTAGTAATAATAATAATATTAATAATCCTTGCATTTGATATGGAGCTTTTCACATCTTCTCGACGTCTCAAAGCGCTTCACAGAATAGATTGTAAAGTGAATTGACTGTATATTTATGAGTGAAATGTGGCAGGCAATTGCACACAGCAGTATCCCACAAACAGTCGTGGATTGAAATGACCAATTTTTTTTTGAGGGATTATTATCAGTCGTGTGGAGTTAGGAAACTTGCCAAGGTTTCACCCTTCCGGGAATCGAACCCAGGTCTCTCACTTGTAAAGCGAGTGCTCTAACCACTGAGCTGCAGGACTCCATATATATATATATATATATATATAACTTGGAGCAACTCAACTAAATAAATAGTAAGTAAAAAAGATAAAAAATAACTTGCAAGTTATCAAACCAAGCTACAAGGATAGGTGAAATTAAACCCAAATATTCCAACCCCGAGGAAATTGTATTCTTAGAATATTACTTTGTACATAGATCTAATCGTTTCAAATTCAGGAATTTGACCTCCAATCCATTGCCATTGTTAATATTCCCTTTGCCGATATTTTTTTCACCCCTTGCCTCTGTTAATACCTTGGGATTATAATTCAATACAGTTTGTAGAAATATCGAAGTTTGGGATACAATTTTCCAATTAAGTTTGTGTACCCCTATTGGATTTCCTTGGTTTGTTACAAGACTTTTTACCCTATTCTGTGCTATTCTTTCTCAAGGCTTCTAATCGTCTGCCTGTTTCAGATGACCTGACAGATGGAGATATTGATATGTCATTCTGCAACCAGCTGCCCTCTCTCCCTAGACAACTCTGCTAGTTTCATGAAATCCCCACTGAGAGCACTAAGAGCTGTCTGAATCACAGCTCCTTCTACCAGGCACAAGTGGCACATATTGAGAGACATCTTATTCCTTCTTGTTAACATTTGTCTTTTGGGGGAAAAAAAGCTGCTGTACAAACAATTACTGCACTTCAACTAGACAAAAGAATTGCTAGGGCTCCACAAGACCACACAGCATTTTGAATAAATAGACAATAGCCAAGATCCCTATTCAACATTTCACCAGCGATGAGTGTTAGAAATTAGTTTATGGCGATTGATGAATAATTGGTTGTACCCGACAATTTTTAAAAGTAAAATGCCCAGCTCACCTTATGGAGTAAGAAGGTAATGTCACTCCCCAGTGACCATAACCACTGATTTGTTCTGAATTAACTGATCATAAGTCATCTCAGGGACTACAAATTGGCTTTCATCTCTCTCGGTCACAAGGTACAAAGGTTTCTGTCCACATCCACCAGGAGTCAAAGAAATCAGGCTGAACTGTGATGTGCTCCTCGCTCAATATTCAATCTCACATCACCACCCCTATGCTAACTCATTCTTTCCCAGGTCTTCAAGAGTCTGAATCTCAATCAATCATACTTTCCCCCCCACAAGGTACAAGGCTTGGAAACCAATGTTTGATATCAGATAATAATTGCCTCTTGCCGTTGTCTTCTCCCCTTTTCCACCTTGATGTCTTGCATTATGGAGTATTGCCCCTTTGATCAGGTTACTCAATAAAACAAACTAACAGTAACCTGCTAAAATCAACCATTTTTGTTTCAATATTCTTTCATTAAATGTTTATGTGACTTGGGGAATGGATTGGCTGACATTTTGAAGGGCTTCAATTATCTGAAATCAATTGTCCTTTGCATGCAAATTTTATACTTTACAGCGTTCATATAATTAGTAACAAAATGTACAGTGTTTGCATTTTAAATTTCTTACAGAGTAATCCAGTTACATTTCTTGCAATCTAATTCATCAACAGCTAATTCTGTTGGGAGAACAAGACTTCTACATAAATCAGCTTTAGAAACCAAATGATGCTTAGCTGGAGAACAATGAGATGGGCTACAAGTCTGAAAGATTAAGAGGAAGGCAGGTTACATCGATGCCTGGATCAGTAGACAATTAACCATGCTAAACAATCCAGTCTAATCAAATTGAATCTACATTGCAATAAGAATCTAAATTTTGTACGGAATAATTTGGAATGCATTTGCTGTAATTTGGGATGATTAAGTATGAAAATCTAAAATTGAAATCCATCAGAACAAGCATATTTCTACTTGGGACAGAAACAAAATTCTACTTGAGAATCCATTCAGAACGATAAAGCTCAAGGCCAAATGTATCCTGGTAGAACGCCAATAGATGCAGTTTGAGAGCCGTTGGAGACCATTTCTGGGCACTGATCAGTTCTATAGTGCTATTGAAACCCTGTTATAAGGATGACAGAACACAGACACCAGTACTTGAGCAGCCCACCCGAGTGCTAACGCGGTGCCTTGCACTCTACACTTGCACTCGGGCTGCATACCCCTTGTTTCACCTTCCATTCCCCACTTTGTTTTTATCAAGAAAGAGAGTTTCATGTTGTTATTGTTTCTTTTTAAGCATGGGATGATAGGACAGTCAAGCCTTCTCCATAGTAGCTGTCATTGTCACTCTGATTAAACCAATACTCATCATCATCCTAACATTTGGTTTAAAGCCTTTAACATCAGGAGGATGTCCCAAAGTGTTTCACAGGATTTACTGTGAAGTAGAGTGACTGCATATTTGTAAGTGAACGCAGCAGCCCGATTGCACGCAGCAATGTCCTACAAGCAGCCATGAAACAAATGACCAAGTTATGCTTTTACGAAGCAAATCCAGTGATGCAATAGCAGGATTGGTGTTCCTGGGAGCAAGAGAGCTTAAATGGCAAGGGCAGCTTGAATTCAAACCCTGTACGTTATCATTTGGAGATGGGAGTAAATCACTCCACACTTACTGTGTTGCCTCAGCTGTTAACAGTGCTGCAGTCTTTTGGCCTAAAACTCCACACGTACTTGATGCTCCCAATGTTTAAATGTCATGCACATTTCCCTCTCCCAAAATAACTATTGCACATTGAAATATTTAATACTTGAACCAAATTATTCGCAAATCAATTAGACCAAGATAGAAAGAAAATCAAAAATCCTCAATGTATTTTAATATCAAAAGGAGTTTCCTCTTGGAATGATAAATTCGTGCCACTGTCTAAAGTATTCCTACATGATAAGACGTGATAAGGTGCTGTATCAAATGCAAGGATTATTATTATCATTACAGAAACCGGTTTGGGGCTAAAAATCTTTATTCATTGTGACCTAAGGCAAGCCATCTTTACACCTAAAAATATGAACTTGTGGAACATGGAAGCATTTAACGATTTGGAATTTCATTTGACAATATCTAATCTGAAAATATATTTCAGTAAAAAAACAACTATAATCCTAATTTAAAAAATAAAATAATTAATAACAGACAAGCAATCCCAACCAGATACAGGTTTTCCAGAGTTTTGATTGTACTGTTAGACTGACAATCAGGTTAAAATATTTAACATGAAATTTGTGCATGAAATGCAAATGGGTCAACTAAGGCAGGGGCCAAAGGTAAAGGCATTGGCAGTGTATTACCTGCTACTACAGTTGCTTTCTCTACTCTGGATCATATATCACGCATCACAGTTTCAGCATTTATTCAGTGGTTAGAATTTCACACCAGCAGACTCTGGTAAGCATATGAGAGAACATAAACAAATAAAAAATCATTCCAATTTCCTTCTACATGTCAACAACAAAAATTTTGTTTTACACAATTGGATCCTGCTTGTTCCAGTAAATCACATTGTAAAGAAAGCCAGTTATGCCTTTAACTGACGTAACTGAGAGCCACAGGTCAAAAAGGAAATGCCAGACATTAGCCCAGTCAAGATTTGCGTATTACCATCTATCAGGAGAATGCCAAACCAGTGATCAGTCTAATTAAAATAGACTGTTACACAACCTTTCATGACGCTATACGTCAGTTAAGGCAAACACTAACACTCTGATCGCTATATTCATAATGTTATTGGATAGTTCTGTTTCAAGGTTCTCTTGGAATATCACCTGCAAATTACAGACTTTGCAGTTAAAGTGACTTTACACTTAAAATCCGGTGAAGGGCTTTAAGATGCTCTCCTGACTTGAAAGATGTTTCATTAAATTAAAGGATTATATCAGTCATGATAAGCTTTGAAGAGGGATCTAGATAGGTATTTAAATAAACTGGTACAATTGCTTCTTACTAAAGTCTTACAGAAGAGGTACATAATCAATCAATCAATCAATCAGTCCCACCAGAATTAATTCTCTCCCCAGGTGCAAAAACGAACACCAGCAACCACAACCCACAACTACTCAGAGATTGCCACTTGGCAGGTAAGATGCCTTTCAATTTAAGGTCCATTTCTCCTGTAAAAATGTCAATTTCTTATTCCGTAATTGCAATGATTGCAGGGAAATTTGCACATATGCTTCCAGAGACACATCGCCACAAAGGCAATGGTATTTTATGTCTTCAGACCTAGGCTATTCTGAATGCAGAATTCGGTTTATCACATCGTGAATATTCTGTAAATGAACACAGTTTGATTCAATTTGGTCACTTCCCTTTCCCCTCCAGAACCCACTCAACTCTTAATTCTAAATTTCAAATCATTGAAAGGATTTCTGATGGTTTCACTTGGGTGCTTCAATTCCAGGTACGTGAGGAGTCAAAGATGCCATTGCAATGTCAATTTGGTGAAATATTCAACACCAACATAATATTGAGGTAAAAGGAGTTGAGATGTGATCTCTCACTTCCCAGCATGTATTTCCAAATATGCATACGTACCCTTGTTCTTTGTGGCACAGAAATATATTGAGTCTTTAGTAGTTTTTCAGAAAGTGCCCATAAACCATGATACAGGCAAGGCGATGATACTCACTTGATTATGAGGAGCATTAATCAAATGTATATAATCTCTATAAGAAGTATGTTACAAACAGAGGCTGAATAAATAACAACACTCCTTGCATTTCATTCAACAACAACAGCAACACCTTGGATTTATATAGCGCCCTCCATGCCGGACGGCGTCTCAGAGCACTTTACAGTAACGGATCCCAGGGCCGAGCCAGGGGGAGGAAGGTGGCCAAAGGCGCGGTCGAAAAGAAAGGTCTTCAGCAGAGACCTGAAAATGGGAAGGGAGTGAGCGAGACAAAGTGAGTGAGGAAGGCAGTTCCAGAGCCTCGGGGCATAGTGGCTGCAGGCACGGCCGCCGAGGGTGGAGCGGAGGACTCGGGGGACATGGAGGAGGCCGGACCCGGAGGAACGAAGGCAACGGGTACTGTTTTGCATTACAGTGCGTTTCACATCTGGGGGAATGTGTCAAAGCACTTCACAGGATTTATTGTAAAGTGAAGTCACTGTATTTTTGTGGGTGAATTGTTCTTGCAGAGTTATTTCTGTTTGCTTTTATATCTACTTATCTTTACTATATACATATATACACAGAATATAATACACATGTTGTGTATTATCCATTCAACTGAAAATAAAAGTTTTGAGTTTTGTCAAAACTGCATAAAATAGAAAAATTATGCAATTATTAAACAGTAATGTTTTAAAACTGCCTGGAAAATTACTGGGAGGTTAATAGTTGTCGGTGTACAGCAGTTACAGTGGCGTCATTGCCCAGTGCATATTGGCAAGAAGCATGTTGGTAGCCGTTTCAGATTCCCACAGTTGTCACACAATGCTGGTTTAGACTAGATTATATTCAGCTGCATTGGGATTCCGGTGTATTCAATTTCCAATAGCTAACAATATAAAGTGCACTCAGGAATGCAGCTCAAGCCACAGACAAAAAAAATCACAGAAGGTCATATAATTATTTTTTCGAGACTGTTTAGGGACTCAGTAAGGATTCTGATAATGGACAGGGTAATAATTTGAGTCAGAGTATTGGGCATCTAAGCGCACAAGGTCACAAGCTGCCATTTGAGCATAGTCACCATCTTTGCTTGCATTCTGGCACTTCTCGACTTCCCTGCTACCTCCACCGTTGCACGACAGCAGAATACTTCATCTCCAGGGAGAGCAAACACTGCCAGCAGCTGTCCAGTCCCAACAACCACCCCAACCCTCCAAAAAAGGCATTTCTGTTATTGACCAGAGATGGGCATAGAAAAGAGAGAAAAGTCTAAAGTTAAGTCTGCCATGCAAACCTAGATCAAATTCATAAGTGGAGGTGAAGACATTATGCGGAGAAGCAGAAAAGGGTGAAAACACAGGTTCTTAACCATAAAAGGAATTACAGTTTATATTTTCACCCAGTGTACACAAACATGCATTTTATTATCAGGAACCCTGATAATATTGCAACTAGGTGAGTGACACCAAGATCAATTATTTTCTGTATTATTATGGGTATCATACACAATGTACATTACATTCAGAATATCATGTTTTACCTTTGGGGAAGTGAGCCAATATTTCCTGGTGTCTGTTCTGAAATTGCCGTTTCTAACCCTAAAGCTGTGTCCTCTTGTATCCCATCACACAGACGATACAGTTCAAGATCTTGGTCCACACCTTCAAAGCCATCCATGGCCCTGCTCCCCACCTACCTCTGCAACCTCCTAACTCCCTACCATCCTGCCTGCTCCCTCCACTCAGTGGGCTCCGGCCTGCTTCACGTCCCCCGCCTCGCCCACCCCACTATTGATGAGTGGGCCTTCAGCCACTCTGCCCCCACCTTCTGAAACTCCATCCTGCAGTGCCTCCACCTCGCCCCTTCCCTTGCCTCCTTCAAGACCCGTCTCAAGACTCTCCTCTTCGACCGTGCCTTCCATCAACCCCCATCCCCCCCGCCCTCCATCCTCCTTGATCCCAACACCCCCAGCTCGGGTCCGAAACACTGATTGTCCAGCACCTTGGGATGTTCTCCCGACTTGAATGGCGCTATACAAATGTAATTTTGTTGTTGTTCAACTCCCTTGGTGCATCCAAAACTTTGTTCAAACTTATATACGGTAACTATGTTTGCACCGATCAAAAAGTTATTGATCAGGCAGGAATGTCAAACTGTTTAGAAGTAGAATTTCAAAGGGGTTATGGGGAAACAGGTGGTCAATCTGACTACAGCTTTGATAAGGTCTTGGGGCGGGGGGGGGGGGGTGGAGATTAAATGTTACCATCATCTTTCATAATCACAGTTATGGTTTTGTAGCGTTTTTTGATTTTATTGTGAATTCCCAAAATATATCCTCAGGAAGAATGATGAATAACGTATTCATAGTATATACTATAGAATGTGGTGTGTGTGTGTGTGTGTTTTGTAGGCAAGCTTGGCAGTCAATTTTGCACACAGCAATGTCCAACAAACAGTCTTGATGTAAATGGCCAATTTTATTTGTGCAGGGAGGGGGAGAATTAACAACCAGGATTGTTGTGAAGTGTACAATATTTTCTGTTATTGCCTGCGAGGTTTTTGAATATGCTCACCTCAGCTTAACATCAACAGGTGATTGCTCTTTAGCGTCAATTAATACAACCTTTGAATTTTTAAACTCTTCAAAGATGTTTATGTATACATGTTAACATTCCTGTTGTCTAAATCGTCACATATTTGAAACTCAGTGATCTGTTCAAACATCTCATCATTGTTTTATTGATCTCTTCTATTCCTGATATATACCAGTTATGTATTTTGCTGTTTTAATATTAATGCTTTGTTCTTTGCAGGCAAAACAAATGCCTTTTTTCACAGTGTAGTGAACTATAAAGGTGATCCACCTAGCATGACAAATCTGGGTCTCAAAAGAAAAGTGTCTAGTTTAGAAGGCGGTTTCTGTAATGATAATGTTTATAAATCCAGAACACACTTTAGGTTCACGAGTTCCTTTATTTAAACCTTATACTTCTACTCTCTTCTAACAACCTGCCCAGTCACTTCCCCAGAAACCTTTTATGCTTCCTTCTCATTGTCAATGTCCAATTGCCAATTAAGTCATTAAAACAATATGCAACAGATACAAATTCACTGAGAATGTATTGAAACATTACTCAAATCTGAAAAAAAACAAGTTGCTTCACTTATTTCTTTGAATAGTTCAACAGCTCAAATAAACTCAAATTAACAGATATCAATTCACAAGTGGGAAAAGCAGACGCCGATTTAAAAAAAAGTTAATGAAATTTATAGGATGACTTTTTTTTTAAATTATGAAAGAGGTTGGGAATTGGTTCCACACTTAGGTTTTATTGGACCAATTCTTTTTCGAGGATTCACAAGGTTCTGAGTTTCTCTGTGTATGTAATAAGAAGTCATTCTACTCATTTAATCTGGCATTAATAATGTTGGAAATAGCAGCTCAAGTGCATGGTTAAACTAGTAGTGAATCACTAAGGTGATTTTTTTATGATTTATAACCAAGTTACTTATCTCCTTTAAGTTCACTGCAGCTTACATCTCCATAATAAACAATTGTGTTAAGTATAATCTCTTATTAAACTGGGGTTGGGGGGAGAAATCCCTGGGATTGCCCTGGCCCAAATGTGCCTTTAAGGCTTTTGCAAGATTGCCTCTCTCATCTCTTCTTTGTTTAGGATTCAGCATTTCAGAATTGGAATTTGTAGCCGGCTTCATATCGATCTTTGAAGGTCAGGTGCAAATAGAGTACGAGAGATGTTGTTGTTGAGTTGCTTCCCCAAGAGTTGTAAATCATACTCAGAATATCTTTAATATTTATAATGTGTCACTATTGCAAAATAGATCAAATAGAATATGTTTTTCTTCAAAGCTGAATGCTTCTTATACATGGATCTGGGCTGGATTTGAAAGAATTTCTCCTCACTGAACACTGAACAAGGCCTTGAATTATCTAGACACACTCAACACAACCAGCATTCTTGATTCCGCACTGTGGAGAAAAAAAAACAACTAGCCCAGCCAATGAAAACTTTAATCTTGTTTAAACTGGTTTGCCAAATTGAACTAGCATTTTAATGCAAGCCAAGACACAATAATTAAATAATAGTTTACTACTTAATAATAAAAGATTTCTTTCTGCTTTCAATCCATCACATTACAGCTGGTTTGGCACTTCCTTGTTGTGGCTTGTCTGTGAATTTAAACTGTTGCTTGTGTAGAATATAAGCGTGATTGTTCACTATAGTCGTCGCACAAATGGATCTTGCACCCTTAAAATCACAGCACACAGGATCATGGTCACCTTGCTAAACAAACAACTTCCTGTATATCCGAAGTGGTTCTGTGATTCCCATTAAATTCTGTCAACATCTAATGTTTAGATAATAGAACTCTGACTAAACTTTTCCAAACTTGGGGAAAAAAGAGTTCCATTTAAGACGAGGTAGATACTCAACTTAAATTAATAAGTTCCTATCTTAAAACTCCAGCATAGTGGAACCTCAATATTACAAACAGAACTTCAACTCCAGGTAATGGTTTGATATGTAGCCATATATTTCTCTTTGGTTTTTTTGGACAGAGCTAAGACCCATGAAAATTGTCAACCTTACAATCATATGTACAGAATAGTCAGTATAACTACTAATATTGATGCTCTGATTCTAGATTTGAATCAATGAACTCTGATATATGAAATCCAATTCTAATATGATCCGGTTACTCATTGAATTTGGATACAAACGATCGATAGCACGTTCAGGAACGTGACCTACTCTGCTCTAGCAAATGTCTCTGTAACTAAGTGTTCAGATTCTTTGATTACATTTTTGGTAAGAGGTGACAAGTTTTGATTGTTCAGTTGGCTTTTATATGAAACAAAATTCATAATAATGCATTTGATAGTGTGCTTTTCATGTCGGGAGGATTTTGCAAATCACAGGATTTGCTGTGAAGTGTAGTGACTGTGTATTGTGAAGGTGAAATTCACCTGAATAATGAAAACTTGATGATCAGGTATGCAACCCTTTTAACCTCAGCTCAAAGCCATATGACATGTAAATTCAATTATATAAGTGCGTCTATCTAAAACCTGTACAAATAGGTCAGAACTTTACATTCTTGTGATTTTATTTTGTGATAAGCATCTGGTGATTGCAATGTAATCTCCATCTCAATAAGAAATTAATACTGCACTGCCGATCTCATCACCTATCAATGGCAGAATTTACCAGCAGAAATGGAACTCCAACCTCCAGAAAATTAAGTGTCCTTATTATTAAATATTTACATGGCTTTGCATCATTTTACAAGCGTATTCTGGTTTCGGACTTTGGCCATGAAAAGGTTAAGGAAAAGATAGGATAGTAGTTCCAAACAGTCAGCCTGCTTGGGCTCGATGGAATACGTAGCACACTGCTGTAAAACTCTGAATCAATAATTCAATGATAGGACTGATGAAATTGATTGAGCGTTGGTCCCTTGGTTAGCGAAACACCTGGTTCAAGTCCAGGCAGGGCAAAACCTTGGGCAAGTTTCCTTACTCCACACGCCTAATAATAATCCCTCCAAAAAACAAAACAATAATAAATTGATCATTTTCAATCCACAACTGTTTGTGGGACACTGCTGCGCGCAATTGGCTGCCGCGTTTCGCCCACAAATATATAATCAATTCATTTTACAGTCTATTCTGTGAAGCGCTTTGAGACATCAAGAAGACGTGAAAAGCGCCACATCAAATGCAAGGATTATTATTACTATTATTATTGGTTTGAGAGCATCTTCTAAACCCCTTGATATGGGCGTTGCCTCGTCAAAGTGAAATTTATGTTCTGTAACTGAAGAGTTTGAAACCGACTGGTCTCTGGGGATTTTTCTCCTACTTGTACGACACTGAAAAGACAGCTAAGTACCAATGATAACACAGCGGTGAAACTTTGTACAGATACTTTCAGAAGGAGCTTGTTGCAGTGAAACTGAAATTCAGCTGTCGGACGATCATATCAAGGCTGCATATCTCTTTTGTTATCGATCTGGATTCCCAGCTGGTTTTACAGATCTCTAGTGAAGGAGTCAGCTGCCTACCTTCTCCACAGTCACCATTTTTCACATACTGCGGTGAGATGCAGTACCCAGTTTCTTGGCTCGTCCAAGATATTGTGACCAAGGATTATGTACAATGGATACCCATTCATGACATGAGCATAAAACAAGCTGTAACAATTATTTATGAGAGTGCTTTGGCACATGGTCAGTGTTTGGACGTCCTCCCGATGTGAAAGGCGCTATACAAATGTAATTTTGCTGTTGTTGTTTGTGCGGTTGTTAAGATCTGTTTTCTTTTAAAAGTCTGCCAAGTACAATATTCTTCATTAACTTCTATTGAACTCAGCACTTTATGTTCTGCAAAACTGTTCCTGGAATGGGTACCTTCTTTATACCAACATTTGTCTGAATCTAAAGTGGTAAAATATTCTGTTAGTACCTGACAAATGCAAATGCATGTAAAAATAAGTTAAAAGAATTTAAATTCACAATTTGATTTAAATGCATTAGTGCACAGCAGCAAAATTCAATATTTGTGCAATAAAACAAAAGGGGATTTTCCTGGGGAAAATAAACCCTCCCCCCAAAAAGTAATAATAGTAATAATTTGGTCACTCAATCCATGACTGTTTCTGGGACACAGCTGGGCTTAATTTGCTGGTGCGTTTCACCCACAAAAATACACAGTCCATTCACTTTAAAGTATATCTTGTGAAGCGCTTTGAAATGTCTCAATGGCGGGATAAGGTGCTATATCAAATGTAAGGATTATTATTATTTTTTCAATAGGGACTTTATTGCTAAAGATCTTCAGCATTGTCCCATGGTATTTAAAATTTTGAACGAGATGGATTAGTTTGTTTTTCCCCTTCCAAATTTCCCCCTTCCCTCTCTTGAATCAAGTCAGAGGGACTGTTGCATATAACTTACCCCAAGCAAGTTAATTCTTCTTGTGTTGAGCCTGAACGGTGAACTATAAGCAAGCAATCAGCATTACAGGAGAGTCTAGCAATGTCATGGGGCTCACTGGAGAGTGAACATGAATAAAACGTGTTATAGATTCCATATAATTCAAAGTGAAGTTAAATTTTTCTCACATTTAATCAGAGTTTATAGCAATTGCCAAAGCAGACTGTTCCTGTACTGTTCTGTACATCTTGTTGTAATGCACTATTTGGCACATACCCAAACTCTACATTATAGTAAGGACCGGGATTGAACCCAGCTTAGCTAACTTTTAGATTGCTGATCCAACTTTGTCAATTTTAAAAAAAGAATAACAAAGGGATCTTAAAATGCCTACAGAGCAAATTAACTAGGCTTCAAATGTTATCAGGCCAGAACCTTGGATTTTGAACACGGAGACAGGATAAAGAAAGTACCAACATATTCGATTAAAAGGGCAAAGTGAGATGGCGAGATCGATTTCTGTAATCTTGTTTCTTTCAGCTCCCAGCCAGTCAGGGATTACTACTGTATAGGCAACTTTGTTCTTCGAAACATGCCCCTTCCCCCCTCCACTTCTGCTGATGATCTGGAATATATTCTCAAGTATTGAATGTCCTGAATTATTATATGGTCCTAAAAAGAATCAAGGAGCTCCCCCAAGGATGAAAGAGAAATTTTAAAATAATATTAGTCATTCTAGCACTGAACACCCTTGATCCAGACAGTTTGTATTGTTAATATTGATACCAATAATAATCCTTGGAGTCGCTATAGTGCCTTTCACATTAGGAATAGGTTTCAAAGGGCTTCCCAGGATTTACTGTAGATTGTAGGGACTATGTATTTAGCAGACAAATGTAGCAGCTAATTTACACATAGAAATGTCTCAGATAGGACCTTTGTTTAACGTCTCATTCGAAAGAGGGCTTCTTTAACAATGCAGCACTACACTAAAGTTTCAGATGAGATTATATTAGTTCAAAGTCTTGACATGGGGCTTGAACCCACAAAACTCTGACTCAGAGGTAAGAGTGTTATCGACAAGCCAGGCTGACAATGCAATTTTTTTTAAAAATGTGCTTGGCTGTTGGCCTTTCGACTGGCTAATGTATATCCATTATATCCAAAATATGGATTTCCTTCCTACCCTCTCTTCCCATTGTACATCAAGAAGCCTCATCTACCATCAATAGGTGTTTCAATAGGAGGTCACATGAAAATACATTGTTCTCATTTCACTTGAGAATTTGGACAAAATATATTGCAATGATAGTACAACACAGCAATATATACAGATTACTTCTGTACTGTCCCCTGAAGCACAGCTGAGAAATGGGGCCAGGCCAACACAAAAATGCAACAAGTACTGCCTGCAATCAATATCTAGACACTCTAAAACAGAGAAACACTTAATAGAAATCATATTTTACAGAAAAGCAATTAAGCTTCAGAAAGAGCAACGTTCTTCTGCCTCTCTCATTACTTCACTGTGTAAACCCTTATACCGCAGCCATTTAATCATTCAATCAGCAATTTAACACAATTCCAAAGGAGGAGGTGGGGAGAGAGAGTAACTTTACATGCCTGCTGTTACCTCAAGGTGACTCTAGCAAAAGTCTCAATTGCTTGTAGAATCATAGATTCATAGAATTATACAGCACAGAAGGAGGCCATTCGGCCCATCGTGTCTGTGCCGGCTCTTTGAAAAGAGCTCTCCAAAGCAATCCCACTCCCCCGCTCTCTCCCCATAGCCCTGCAAACTTGTCATCCTCAAATAATTATCGACTTCTCTCTTAAAAGTTGTTATCGAATCGGCTTCCACCACCCTTTCAGGCAATGCAATCCAGATCCGAACAACTCGCTGTGTGAAAACATTTCTCCTCACCTCCCGTCTGTTTCTTTTAACAACTGTTTTAAATCGCTGTCCTCGGGTTACCGACCCACCCGCCAGTGGAAATAGTTCCTCCCTTGTTCACCCTATCAAATTCCCTCATAATTTTGAAAACTTCTATTAAGTCTCCTCTTAACCTTCTCTGCTCCAAGGAGAATAATCCCAGCTTCTCAGCTCATATTACTCTTGATAATGTTTTGAAACCATTTTCTGATCAGCAAATTTAAGTTTCAAGTTTCTGACAGAGGTCAAAGCGTTCTCAATCACATCAGATTTATAGCTCAGATCACCCAATCACATTCTACACATGGATCGTCTGCAAAATACACAGTCACTTCACAGTAAACATCCCATGAAGTGCTTTGTGACACTTTAATGACGTGATAAGGCACTAAATCAAATGGAATGATTATTATTGCATAAAGGTCCCCTTGACCACTGTGTTCAGCACAGCTTGTTCCACTGAAGTACTTATATCCACATTTAGTTTGTAAACTGCAATGTCCACAAGACAAGGATTAAATAAATGAGCCACGTAAAATGGCTTAAATCATTAATTTGCATCTGAAAGGGCCAGAAGTTTTACTTTTAACATCTATTTTAATTGTGGAATTCTGTAAAGTGAACAGCCACCAATAGGGGATCGTTTCTCTTATTGTTTTCTTGAATACTTAACCTGACTAAACAGAAACCTTTATCCTGAGATTTAGTTGGTATCTCAACTGGGGAATCAACCAGCTTACACATTAAACCTCGCTGTCCTTCAGATGCAATTAGATGCACCAGCTTTTAGTCAAACCACTTATAGCACAATTTACAAATTGTGTGCAAAGAATGTTTTCAGAAAGAGACACAATGGTCTGAAGACCAGATTAACAGACATCTGAATATGCTGAGAAATCACTTAGAGCAGTCTTTTAGAACCTGCCTGATAACAGCTCCAGCAATAAGTTACATGTCTGGGATTTATGGAGAATTGGCTTGCTTCCACACTGATGCTGTCACCATTATTGATAATGTTTTGTTCCGCATTCCTAGTGAAGCAATAACAATGGCCTCGGAGATGGAGACCTGAAGTAGTGCCAATCTTTTTGGTGGGGGAAAACTATATTGTGATTGCATCTCTATAAAATTTGCACGATTACAGCTTACAAGTAGCCCCAGCCCAGCTCAATATCATTTTTACAGAGTTCTGTAGAATTTTATTAGTTTTTTTTACCAAAAATCCATTAGATTCTGAACAATGATGTGTTTGGTGAAAAAACAACATTGTTCCCTTTATTACTCTCTACAATGAATCTCAATCACAAATCCTTCAAGATCCATTCCCCCATTCTCCTTCCTCCTCCCACAGCCACCAGGTTGGATTGGCTCAATATGTCCTGAAATTACATTCCAATTAATCTCCCTACATAGTATATTATAGCAGTATATTATGGATTAATACCATTTCTGTGTGTGCATCATATCAATCGTGTTTATCATTTATTATGTTTAACACTTTGTCTTCAGTGATCTATTCGGAAATGACATGATTTCATTCATTCCAATACATGCTATTGGGAGTCACAACGTGAATCCAGTGAGAATCCCAACTACTCACTAACTGTTGCTCCCTTCATAGCATCATCATTCCTGGTACCATACTGGTAAATCTCCTTTGCACCCTCTCCAATGCCTTGACATCCTTCCTAAAGTGTGGTGCCCGGAACTGAACATTGTCTCTAGCTGAGGCCTAACCAGTGCTTTATAAAGGTTCATCATAACTTCCAGACTTTTGCCCCTCTATGCCCCTATTTATAAAGCCTAGTATCCCGTATGCTTTTTTAACAGCTTTATTGACCTGTCCTGGCACCTTCAAATGATCATGATCCCTTGTTGATCATAAACTAAGACATTTCTACATTTTACTTGGGAATAAGTGAATAATTGATCCCACAGTTTCTGTAGCCAAATGGCATCAGTAAGGATCTTTCATGAAATATTTTATGAGGTTGATGCAAATTATTTTCAATCAGGAGCCACTGAAATTACCAACGTAATTTCTTTGACTTTTATCTGTAACCTGAGACTAATGATGATCCCTTACAGCATATGCCCAAATTTCAAATTGAGCTGATACAGGTTCCTCGATTAAGTACAGTGGAACAACAACAACAGCAACAACAACAACAACACAACAACAACAACAAGATTCCATTTATTGAGCGCCTTTCACGTCGGGAGGATGTCCCAAGGCGTTGTACAGTTGGGTCAGGATCCGAGCAAGGGGGAAATGGTCAGGTTGAGGGGAGGGAAGGGAGGGAGCGAGGAGGGGGTAGAGAGTCGAGAGGGGAGCTGAAGGCACGGTCAAAGAGAAGAGAAAACAATATGCAATTCCTCTTCAGGGAAATTTGGGTTTACTGTAAAGGAGCTTTGCAATATTGCAAAGGAACATTGCAAGACTGAAACTCCATTGGGAGTACACGAGAAGTAAGAAATTGCAATGTTATTAATTCCTATCTGTTGGAACAATTAAAAAGTAATGTAGGAGTGTAAATCTCTCTTAAATGCCCTACTTCCAAATCCAAGATAAAACACAATGAGTTTAGAATTCTTAAAGTGGTCCGTCTGTGTGACAATTCTTCTGAGCCTCCCTCGACAACCAACTGAAAGCAATTCAGGTCTACTGTTTGGCACTGAATTTATCATTATCCTCAAGCCCTCACGAAAATGCTGGTGTGCACCTATTCACATTACAGACATGTAATTTGTAGATTGGTATATTTTGCCATTTGCCAAAAAGGACCAAGGTCAAAGATTCCTGGAGATAGGACCCAATCAGAGCTTTACACAAGACCTTCAACTGTTTTTATTTATGTTACTATTCACAAACTGTAGGATTTTGTTCAAATTAGATATCTGCGGATGTTCAACTTTACTGTTATTGATACAACTATTAGATGTCATTCAATGGAGGGGTGAAATTAATTTGCAATCACTTCCTTTGACAAAATAATTGTATTGAGTTTGGGCTTTAATGCTCAGATACCAATCAGTTAACTTTTGGGGGGTTCATTTTAATCTTTGGCCTTCAGATTCCACCAGGACCTGATGGACTCCAACCTCTTTCTTTACTCATTATCACAGCACAATCTTGCAATTAGCACAGGCTCCAGGATGCATAGGCAGTCTGCAAGCAGGCCACCACGAGTTCTATTCAACACCAGCCTCCAAGAACAGAGAAAAAGAGCAAATGCCTAGTGAAGAGACTTGAGCAGATGCTACTCTCTCCCTGAAGAGAAGCACCTCCACTCAACACCTTTCAAGTCCAATATGAAGAAGATCAAGGGTTCACTTGAGTGCTACAATGAACATCTCCAACTCATGTTGCCAAATGCTGGCTCCCCAATATAATCAATCATTCATAACTAACTTTGAGGTAGCCCTGGATGAGTCACCGTGAGAGAAATGCCAATACTCTCAGTTAGCATACATTTAAATACATTTTATCTCATGGTAAACCATGCATTATTTTGTTTTATAAATCAACTACTATAACATTTAACAAAGAATTAAATTTCAATTTACATCCAAAGGGCAACAGCGGGTTGTTGAAAGTGCTTTAATCAGGTCTATAAACCAACAAAGGGAAATTTAACAGGATGTCACTGGGTGCAGCTGTGAAAAGAATTGATGCCTCATGAAATGAGCAGGTAGTTACGGGAGGCGCAGAGGTTTGGTGACTTCCTGCTGCCATACCAACAGACATGTAGGAGACATCTAATGCATCCTTCAATTGCCCTACATTAGCAAGTCATGATCTACCCAGCATCTAATTTTTGCACCCAAAGGACGGAGTAGCAAATGCTGACAGAAACTTGGAGAACATTTTGGAGATAACAGGAACAGTCTGGCAGCGTTAGTTAATACAGTATTATTCTATGTAGTCATTTTCGATTGATAGAGTGTTAAGGTGCAGCTGTGACCCAGTTTGTGTGGTTCAGACACCACTGGCTCAAAGCTAGCAAAACCTTGCAGAGTTCTCCAGTGACAATCTTGCAGATGACAGGCAAACCATCACATCTCTCTGTGTAAGAATGCACTGTGATGTAAAGTGAGCAAATTTTCACATAGTTTATTCTGCTGTAGAACTGTGGACTAAGGAACAAAATCTGAACTTATTTAGAATTATTGGGTAACATTTGCGACAATCCTCGAGATCAGAATCTATCATGGGAGCCTTTCAACAACTGAATTATACATTTGCTGTTATGACTTTTTGGGAATAGTTTTTTTTTAACTCACTGTTGGGATGTGCGCGAATGTTTATTTCCCCAGGTGGTGGTGCTGAGCTCTTCCCTTTAAACAACTGCAGTCCTTGTGGCAATGGTAATACAGAGCTCCAGGATTTTGACCTGGAGACGATAAAAGGAATAGTGATATATATCGAAGTCAGGATGGTGAGTGACTGAAGTGAAGATGCTATGCGGTTTTAGCTGGTTAGACTCCAGCAGTATCCCCAACACACACTCTAGGGTCACCAAGCCTTGGCTCTTGCCAACCTGTGCCTAATACTTTCCAGAGTGAGTATTCCATTCCACCAATCTATCTCTGGAATTTCCATGTGCGGATGTGATGCATGGAATCCTCAGTTTGGTTTGGATACTCTTAAGCATGGTGATGGGTTTCCCGATATGTCAGACACCCATCCAGCTGGGCCAAAAAAAAGGAGATGAAGCTGGAGGCGGTGACTTTCCCATAACAACTCTGCTCTTGGTCTTCTAGATTTTTGGAGGTCACAGCAACTGGGAGGCGTTGTCAAATCATGGTGTGGTTGGCGAGTTGCTGCAGTACATTCTGTAGACAGCGAATACTGCAGCCACAGTGCATCAGTGTGAGAGAGACTGGAGTGGAATCATTAAACACTCATCTTATAGTGAGGAACCTGGCGTGGCTAGAGCATCACAAAGGGGAGTCTGAATTGAATGAGATTCTGCATTCTTTCATCAAGTAAGATTTCCATACCTCCCGGCTCATGCAGTCTGTTACAATAGAATGAAACACTGTTTAATTTTGGATCTGGTTGGGACTATTTATTTCTGGGAGTTTACAATTGCTAATGAGATGAAATAATGCTGAATTTCCCAGGGTTTCCCTCTACTGGTGACTAACTGGACTACAGATTAAATACTGCCCACCGTTTTTTGCGGCACAATGAAACATAATTGTAAATACGTCTGCGATTAAGTATACTTTTATGCAGGCTTTCACTTACCCGTGAAAGATGTGGAATCCAGGACTAAAATAAAACAAAGGTCTTTGGTATCCGGGTGAGGCTTGAATTCAGTTTAATACATTTCTACCCTTGAAATGTCCTAATTATACAGCACATTGATTTTGGAAATCATTCATGGATTGATAATACAGCTATGTTCCTCCCACAGGAACCAGCTTGCATACAAGCACTTTCTAGTCTTACTAAATTATTCCCTTGAGTAACTATACTTTTCTAATTTTTGTGCACAATAACGCTTATTTTCAAGCCTGTATAACAAAACTATAGAGAAATCTATACAAAAAAGAACTGCAAAATTGCTTACAGATTTCTTTGACGCAAAGCAATTAGATTGGTGGGTTTGTGTAACACATCACTCTGGGTTCATATCCCACAAAATCTACAATAAACCAATGCTGCCAAACACGAGAGAGGTCTATTTCTACAGAGTGTTTTGTGGGTATCAGTCACTCGGATGCAGTGTCACGTCTAAGGCCTTGGTTTTGAGTTGTGGAAGAGACTCGCCCTCCAAACAATGCCCCCAATTATTTCAGGATCTACTCCATCAATCTGTCAAGCTCTCAGGTTGGGCTGCCCCGCTACAACGAGGGGGAAGGAGATACAGTTAACATTATAAAATGAATAGTTAATCCTTGAATCTGATATAACGCCTTATCACGTCGTAGAGATGTCTCGAAGTGCTTCACAGGACATACTGTGAAGTGGATTGACTGAGTATTTTGTGGGAAGAACCCAGCAGCCAGTTTGCTCACAGCAGTGTCCCACAAACAGCCATTGACTCATTTTATTTGGCGGATTCTCTTTTCGAATAGTGCCATGGGATCTTTAATAGCCACCTAAGCAGGCACAGACGGGACCTCGGTTTCACATCTCATCCAAAAGATGGCATTTCTGACAATGCAACTCCCCCATTAGCACTCTATTGGAGCGTCAGCTTAGGCTATGTGATTCCAAGTGAGCCCATTCCTCGTAGCACCAAAATAATGGAGCTTCTGGGCCCACAGCAGCATTGGGTACAGAGCTCCAGGATTTTGACTCAGCGATGATGAGAGAATGAAGCAGGGATGAAGCTCCCTTTATTTGTCCAAAGTCTGTGGTTTATCTTCACTAAAATCATGAGAGACTGCTTGGTGACATAAGCTTTCCCATAAACGTCTATGCAGCACAGGAAAGAAAATATTACAAGGAAATGCATAGATTCATAATTTTTTTGCAGGGTTTAAATACCATCATCTTTTACCATTACTTTATTCAGATTTTACATTTTTGTTTTGCTCACCAGACAAGGAATATTAACAGAGCTAAAATTATCGCAAGGAAAAACACACTGCTTAAAAAAACACCACCCAGCATTTTAATGAACTGCACTCAGAAAATTAGATGGAGCCTTTACCCTTTGATTCTAACTTTGGCACAGATGCACAAAATTTATCAGCTCCGCATCAGAGCTGTAAAAGAACTGTACAACTTGTCCAGCAGAATAAATAACAGAAATAAATCTCAAAGCTCATCTGACTTCAGAACAGAGCAGCTTAAAGAAAATCAAATGAACCGAAGAACAAAAGATTCCAAGGTCGACAGGATGACAGGGAAGATATTGTTAACGTCTTTAGAAAATGCTAGTGTGACCTGCAAATTTTTTCACTCTCTCTGTAACAAATAACCTCTGAATCAAACGGTTGGGGTTCAAGCCCCACATTGGGCCTTTAAGCTCATAGTCTAGACTGACACTCCAGTGCAATTCTGCATTGGCAGAGGTGCCATCTTTTGATTAGACTTGAAAACCAAAGTCCATTTGCCTTTTCAGGTGGACGTTAAAGATCTCGTGGCATTATTTGATAAAAGAGAAGGGAGCTTGTCCCGGCTAACAATCTGCCGGATAAAAAGGATTATTCACCTCCTGGCTACTTGTGCAATCAGCCTGCTGCATTCACCAACAAATACACAAGTCATCACCCGTTATACAAAACCCTTTAAGGCACTTAAATATGACATGATGAGATGCTATATCAAATGCAAGGATCACTATTATTGTTCAATAAAAAGGAGAAATAATTCTCCCAAACTAGACTTTGGTAGATTTTGCTACATTTAAGAAAAATGAGTTTACTTCTCTACGTGGAATACTGTATTTCAGAATGTTAACAAGCATCTCTGCGATAATCATCTGCATCCAGGGCAAGTGTCAAGGGGAAACCAGAAACATGAAGAAAGCAAAATAAAATGGCTGAAAGGAAAAAAGAATCAAAAAAAATTTCCGCAGACAAGCAAAGTGATGAATTATGGCAATGAGGGAAAATAGCATCTTGAAAGCACAGCCCAAGACATTAATCAATTCCTTGTGGTTAAACTGCACTGCGCACTCCAACAATACGTTCATGTTGGAAGTACAGAATGTAGAACATGTGGATATGGAACCTCCATTGAATACCAATGGAGAAGAGAACCTGCAGTTCTCCAGTTAAACAGACAGGTTGGGCGGGAAGACCGCCAATATGAAGTAAGAGTTATTTATCAAACCCAGATCTACAGCAAGGAAAAATGTATTGCGAAACGAGAATGTGTGTCGTAAATGGATCCTGACCAAAACTCACTGAAAATGCCAAAATTCACTGAAATAATTAAGATCGTATTATAATCTCGGGGAACAAACAATTCCATTATTTCAAAACGATCTAAAAAAAAACAACAGGCAGAATTCACATTTTTGTCCAACTTTGCTTCAACATTCTGCCAACCTAAAAATGTGACCTATGTATCACAGAGCTATCTTTTTCCACTGGTGTAGTTGTCACACGTGTAAAATTTATACAAAAGTGACCTATGCAGCATTTCTACGGTAATAATCCATTACTATCCTGGTTGGCAGTCCACTGCTCTAAAGATGCACTTAAATCAGTTGGTGAGAGAGTGTAGATTTCAGTGTAGAAGTCTTTTTTCCCCCTCACAAGAGAAGTTTGGATGAAGAAGGCCCTTCAACCAGTCTGATCACATCAGTCCACAATACCCACTCTGCTGCCCTCCCATCACAGTATGTGTTAAACACATGTCCGCAGTCATTGTGCATTTGTTGAAATTCTCTGCCTAGCGTTAATAATAATAACCCTTGCATTTTAGATCATGCCTTAACACAAGATATCTCAAAATACTTCACAGGATTTTTACTGGTCAACAATCACACCAACAATCACACCAACAGCAAATATACTGGGTCAACTCAACTAGTGATTGAACCTAGACCAAGAACCTCTCCGGGTCTGAATGCAACATATTTTCCTCTTCTCTTTCATTCAGGGTGGATTGCGAACAGCCCACAGAAAAACAAGAAAAATTGACTATCAAATGGCTCCACCAGCCTGAGTCTTCAAACCAATTAGTGTAACTTGGGGAGGGCAAGTTTGCAGGGCTATGGGGAGAGAGCGGGGGAGTGGGATTGATTTGGATAGCTCTTTTCAAAGAGCTGGCACCGACACAATGGGCCGAATGGCCTCCTTCTGTGCTGTATAATTCTATGATTCTATTATAATGTGCTTCAACAGCTTTCACCACTGCCTGCAGATTGGTTTGTTTGCCAACCAATATCACATAAGGACTGTTCACTGCTATGAATTTCGAGCTTTCCGCATTTTTTTTACTCGGTCACCGTGAACTATTAGCAACCACGTTTCTGGGTGTAAATTCATCTGCATTATCTAATCGCCAAGCAGGTGTGGAAATTGTTTCTGTCGGAGGAATCGGATGAATCCAGCAAACAGCTGGCAAGGCTAGGGAATCCCCAGGGAGCGAATAGATTTTATGCTACAGGGCAGCGCCTGCTGAGGTGTGTGTGTGCAATCTCCTACACAGCATACAAGCTGAGAGCTATCCCTGTTGGCTCAGCCGCAGCTTGTGAAATGCTTTGCCCTGGAATGTATTGGGATAACCTGCTTAGCCCATTCACGGATTTTCCTCTGGGATTTCCAATATCCATCTCTCCCGAAAGTTGAGTGTTTAGCCCATAAAATACACAGTCAACCAACTTTACACAGGTTATCCACAGTATATCCTGTGAAGCGCTTTGAAATGTCTCGACGACGTGATAAGGCACTGTATTAAATGCAAGGCATAATAATAATAATAATCATGTGCTGTGTGTACAGCAATGTCCCACAAACAGCCATGGATTGAATGACAAATTTTTATTTGAGGGATCGTTGGCCAGGACACCAGGAGGGGAAACTAAAATACATGAACTGCAAATTCTAGAATTAAGAGAAGACAGATACCTGCTCAGGAAATAGTATCTGTTATTCTACCAACCTGCCCGCTCCCTCCGCTCAGCGGGCTCCACCCTACTTCACGTCCCCCACCCTTGGCGAGCGGGCCTTCCAGCACTCTGACCCAACCCTCTGGAACTCCCTCCCGCAATCCCTCCACCTCGCCCCCTTCCTTGCCTCCTTCAAGCCCCTCCTCTTCGACCTTGCCTTCGATCACCCTCCCCCCCCCGTCCTGCCCTCCGCCCTACCCGATCCCGACACCCAGCTCGGGTCCGAAACACTGATGGTCCAGCACCTTGGGACGTCCTCCCGACGTGAAAGAAGCTATAAAGATGTAATTCTGGTATTGTTTGGGGGTTTGTAAATGCACTTTCAAAGCTGCACTGCTTCAAAGAACATCAATCAAGCTGCAACTTCTCAAACTTGTATACAAAATTGCTTCAGAAAAATCGGCCGAAAATCAGCTTTCGTTCGGATGAAGCGCCACAACTTCATATGGCTTGCTGTACTTCTAATATTTTTTAAAATCAATTGTTTCCAAAGTGCATCAAAACTGCATTAATAAAAGTGGAGGAAGGAACAGCAAACTGAGCCAGCGCTAGTTCAATGCCAACTCTCTGCAGCCAAATTTTCTGCTTTCATTAGAACAAACACATCACAATGGATTTGGGACTTGTAAACCTCCAAACAAAAATAGCTGACAATAATCAAACACAGAGCAATCCTTGAAAAAAATAATGACTATGTTAAAAAAAGACAATGAATTCACAGGGATGTAGAATTGCTATTTCTTTTTTTTCCTCTCTAATTGCTGATAAATACTTGAATTCTAGATAAAGCTGCAAGTTAATTCCGATCTCATGAGGCCTAAATAATTTGTAGGGAATAGGGGCAAGGTGAAGGGATTGAGGGAGACCGTTCCAAGGTTTTGGGGGTGTAGTAGCTGAAAGCAAGGCCACCGATGGTGAAGTGGCGGGGACGAGAGACAAGCAGCAGGCCAGAGCCAACCGAGCGGAGCTGGCAGGTGGTATATGGGGAGCAAGCAGGTCGGAGAGGTAGGGAGCTGCAGGGCATGAAGGCATTTGTGATGGGAGTACAGAATTTAGAGCAGGTGAATATATGGGCAGCGGAGTTTTAATTAGTTTTGTGTATAGTGGAGCTGGGCCAAGAGGGCATTGGAATAGTCGAGGTGAGAGATGACGAAAGTGTGGACAAGGGTTTCGGCTGTGTTAAGTTCTGCTTAATTTCCAATTAGTGTTCAACGTCTTTGTTTAAGAGCTAAATGTCCTCTGAGCACCTGGCACGGAATTGATACTGAGGAAATTGACTTAACACGAGAGGTGCAGTTACTAAAATAAGAGAGCTTCAGCTGTGCATGTTAATCCAGATCCCTCACATTACCAGTAATGGTAAGTCCTCCAAGACACTTGTTTGGATATGTCAGCACTGGCTGTTTAAGCAAAGCTGAAACTCAATCTTTAAATAGACTTTAAGATTAAACTTTGGATTTGATTTAGCCCCTATAAATAATAGTGCTTGTATTTGGTATAACTCCCTTCACTTCAGGAGGACGTCATAAAACACTTCACAGAATTCCTTGTAAAGTGTAGGCTAACGTGGCAGCCAATTTGAGCACAGCTCTCAAATATTTGTAAAGTGTAGTGACTTCATATTTATCGGCAACTGCAGCAATTAATTTGTGCCCAGTAATGTCCCACAAATTACCATGAAGTGAACAATGTCTAGGGGAAAATCTCCCTTCTCTTTCCAAAAAGTGCCATGGGATCCTTAATGTCCACATGAATAGGTTAACAGGATTTCAGTTTAATGGCTCATCCAAAGGCTAGCACCCGTGATAATGCAGGGTTACCTCATTGCAAGGTCAGCCTAGATAGTGAACTCAATGCCCTGACATGGGGTTGAACCCACAAGCTTCTCACCAAGAGACAAGAGTGTTACCAACTGAGCCAGGCATTAAATCTGATGTCCCGATAAGGAAGTTTGTTACTGAGAGAAACATTTATTCAGAAAATACAGTGGGTTTTCTCCGACTTCTGCATTCTCTGCCTTCCATTCTGCAAACCAGTCAGGTAAAATGAAACTTTACCCTCTGGGTTAGACAATCTGCAAACCAGTCAGGTAAAATGAAACTTTACCCTCTGGGTTAGTAGTGCTCCAAAGAAGATATTAAAAGTGGCTTGTATATTAAATACAAGTGGGGGGAAATCCAAAGTTATTTCAATCCATTTTATTGTATTTAATGGTAACCCCAATCATTGGGTATCAGTAATCCCAAATGATTGCCCGTATATTGCAGATTTAGATTTCCATCGATTGTCTGCTGACAGAATTGTAAAAAAAAGAGTATTTTATCCTATGCTATTTGGCTGTGGGAATGGATAACTGATGTCAAATTGATGTACTCCAATCTTTAAAACTCATGTAGTAGCTATAAATGTTAGCTCAGCAATGTTACTGATAACATGTCACCAGGTTATGGCTGTTGACTGAGCAAGTATTTCATAATAATGTCAAATGGAGCATCTTGAGTCACAAAAGGGATTCCACATGTTCAGACTGCAGCACCGTTGTGCCTTCATTCATGCTAATGGGAAAATACCAGTGAAAAGCCAACAGAGTCAGAATCCAGTTTCCTGTTCTGGCACTAGAAACCCTGTCACAATTCTCTCAGTATAAAAGGAGCAACAATCGGCATTAAAAAAAAATCGACAAAGTTAAAGGGAAAGATTGTGGTGTGAATAATAAGCGAATTGTTAGATTAAGCGGATGTGAATTTTAAGTAAATTGCAAAAGAGATGAATAAACTGCTGGAGTAAAATTTCATTGGTCTACATTTTACTTTATGAGCAAGCCTTTTTGAGACTCCAAATGTGTCAGATTCTTAATTTGTCAGATTCATTTGAAGCTGGTTTTCTGTATTTTTCTTATAAAGAACTACAGAAAATGGGTTTCAACGTTAAAATGGATTGAACAGTATCAAATTCCATACCCTCTGAAATTTTAGGATAATCTTCATCTGCCTGCCTGCCTGCCTGCCTATCTATCTATCTATCTATCTATCTATCTATCTATCTATCTATCTATCTATCTATCTATCTATCTATCTATCTATCTATCTATCTATCTATCTATCTATCTATCTATCTATCTATCTATCTATCTATCTATCTATCTATCTATCTATCTATCTATCTATCTATCTATCTATCTATCTATCTATCTATCTATCTATCTATCTATCTATCTATCTATCTATCTATCTATCTATCTATCTATCTATCTATCTATCACTAATAAAACGATAATGTCTGTCTGCATTTCAAGAAGGATCTCAATAATTAATTGACTTAGAGACATGATTTATACCTCATCAGAAAGGTCTTGCATCTGGGAGTGGCAGTGGCATATTTGTTTTTGAGTATCTCCTATCGTTCATGAGTTACGACCTAAAAGGTATTTCAGTGTTGCATTTTACGTTGCAGTTACACCCAGTGGCCGCACCAGCTGAACGTGGCGCTGTGGAAATCAATTCACTTTACAGTATATCCTGTGAAGCGCTTTGAGGCGTCTCAACGACATGGTAAGGCGTTATATCAAATTCAAGGATTATTATTATTACAAATCAATCGACTTTTAATTTTTTTCTGAAGCTTGACGTTACAAAATCTGTTTGAATCAAAGGTCTAGGTTTGAAGCGTGGGTTTCTGAGTATTCAGTGCGAGTGGCATTCATGTTTTTCCCGGTTGATTGACAAAAGTGTTGGGTGTCGGCCTGCTTGCTAAAATGTGCAGCATCTGGCTGTTTTGTATTGCGTTTGGGAACCTGTGCAAAGTGCTGACTGTGAAGACTACTTGAAATAGAGAACAGTGGACAAGTGGATAATGAGCTTGATAGGAACTGCAGACACAAGACTTTTTTTTAACTTTCATTTGACTTGTACCTAATCTGGGAAATACACAATGTAAGGACTGTAAAGACTGATTTGGGGGAAGGGGAAAATAATGAAAAAAAAAGCCCTGATATTTCCAGTCTTGTGTTTGGAAAAGGTAAAGAATTGTTAAGCAGATGCAGCCTAATTGTTCTAATTAATGTTCAATGAAGCAGAGGTTTCTCTCATCAGCTGTTCAATGGAACCGGAAGAGAATTCCATGTAATGGAATTCCCTTGGGATCCATTACTCCAAGAAGCCTTGCATAGGCACTTTGCCTAAAATGCATTGTCTATCTTTCAGTTACTACTGGGGTTTAGATCTCGAGGCTTGAGATTAAAGGAGCTCTAAAGCTCCCAATTGTAGTTTCCTGGCAGCCAACAGACTGGGGCTGAGTCACTAGCTTTGAAGTCAAAACTTCACTTGACCTCTGTCCTTCTCTTTAATCTACCAGTTTTATATTCGCTTCAAGCACCTACACTTCCAACAATGCAGAGCTGCCCCAGCACCACATTAGAGTGTCAGCCTAGACTGTGAGCCCAAAGTCCCCAACATTGTGGCTTGAATCGCACAACCTTCTGATGCAGAGGCAAGATTTCTACCAAGTGAGCCAAGCTGACATACCCCATAAAATGATGCATCATTACATGGTAGCTCCATAATTCATCTGTTAGTTCACTCAATTAATTGCTTCCTTGTAATCGCTCCCTGGAAATATTCCCAGGTTTCCTTCATACGCTAAGCAAGATTTAATTTGATTAGGAAACATCGCAGTGTACAATCTGGCATGAATTGAGGAATACATTAAGCAATCCTGCACATTTCATGCCTACAAGTGGCTACAGAATATTGTAGTTGAGAATTGGCGGTCAAATGAAAGGGCAAGACTATAGGTTATATCCTTGCCGTGATTCAATAAACTTTTGGGGGAAGTTAATATAGATAGTGTTCCTATGGGCATCGTGGTAAGATCAAGTCGTGTCAAGGCACAGTCATGTAGAATGATAGCATTATTAAAGCTAAAATCCAGAAAAACAACCTTGTAAGTATATTACAAAACCTTGCCCTCAGTCCTCTGCCATCCCAAGCGTAAAATAAAATTTTACCAACATCTTAAAAGAAAATCAATCCCCTCCCCCGCCCCCACACACACATGCACATACACACACACTTGCTCCATGCTGAAAGAAAATTAGCTTTGATATTCCAGCAATGATGATCCAACGATATTACCATACAGAGGAACACATTATAGAGAAATTGTTAGTTTTTTACTCAACCTACATTTTAAATCCAAGATTGTAACACAGAGCCTGCTACTCAATACTGAATATTAAATGTACATTTTCTTTAAGTTTGCATTAAGCAACCTTCTAAAATCCACATTTTAATTCGCAAACCCTGAGATGTGTATTTTAGTTCTATATAATCAAACATTGAGACGTCCTGATAAAGCGCAATATCAAATGCAAGGATTAATATTATTATCATTATTATTTTACAAATCATTCAGATATAACCCAGCCCTTGATCCCCACTTATATCCGATCAATGCATTCTTCCCACATAGACTGACGGTATGTATGGAATACAATCCCATCTTTAAAAGTTCTGAGTGGACTATTTATAAGAACATAAGGATTTGCTAGACGAAAGAAGACCAAGGTATATTATTTCCTACAAGAAATCTAATTTGCTTTTGAAAGAATCAACACTTCTGCTTCCACTGTCTCCTCAGGGAGACTGTTCCGTATATTTACTACTCGCTCACAGAAATAGCGTTTCTGCAGATTTGTTTAGAATTTACCCCCTATTCTTGAGAAACATGTTCAAAAGTAGCATAACCCTTAGGTTGTTGTAGGCATATTTCTCCAGTGTATTCAAACTGATTTCCATCAGGCGAGAAGGTAGCACCTTTTGCTTTAACAGGTTTACGTGACAGATACTGTAAATTTTCTACAAGTATTTTATTGAACCATGTATAACCCAAAGGCTCCAGAATATTGTTTTTTCTATGAGAGTAGGAACTCCCAGCAGGTTTTCAGCACAAGCAGTTATCAGTTAAGTATTTTGTCACTGCAGCTAAGCCGTTCACATTGTTGCAACAGATGTTTTTCTTCCGTCCTTCCGATTACCCTTTTATATAGTGGAACCGCTGTCTTTGTATTCTAATTATTGTTATATTTAGATACAAGAATTGTAATTATTACAATAAATAGTCACTCAATCCACGACTGTTTGTGGGACATTGCTGTGCACAATTAGCTGTCCACACAAAAAAATACAGACAATTCACTTTACAGTATATCCTGAGAAGCATTCTGAGGCGTCTCGATGACATGATAAGACGTTATATCAAATGCAAGGATTATTATTATTGTTAGACGGTTTGGACTCTTGACTTTAACATGACATTAGCAAGTGAAGCCTTACTCGTTATGCTGTAACCTGGATGAGCTGAGAAATCTGTGCAAATATACTTCGGCAAAACTAGTTCAACGATTACCTTAAGCGTTTTCCCATTGAATTAACATTGCGGATTCTCTCTGTGTGTAGGGCTGAGGGTCAGTAGAGAAGCAACAACAACTAATTGCATTTATATAGTGCGCTTCATGCAGGTCAGCGTCCTGGAGCGCTTTGAGATTGCTTTTGTTAGCTACTGGCTCTCTGTACTTCTGTGGCGAGTTCTGCAAGTGTGAACATAAATTCTACTCCTATGCGTGCACATTGTGTAACTTCTGTTTTGAATGTTAAGAAACGTGTAAAATTAAATATAGATGTGTTTGTTCCATCCTAATTCCAGCCAAGCACTTCCGTTATATATAAGCCTTTCTTTGGAAATTAGGTTTGTGCTTACCCGTGTGTAGTATAAATTTCGAGTTGGACTCGTTGAGCCCAATGACCTGTTACCGTACTGTACTGAATTTTTTTAAAAGATGGCTTGTATCATATTCTACACATGCAGCACAATAGAGTTAGCTGATAGAAGAGGCACTTACAGAGTGAGCGAGCAACACAGTCAATTCTTGTGTTAAAGATTTTTCATCTTCCAGTCCATCTGATAGAAAACCCATTGCGCTTTTGGTTGTCAGAGATTTCAGTCTCAAAATTGCAGATGCTCCATTATAAAGCTGATTCCTCCAACATGCTGACCAAGTATGGGTTTATTTCCCTCCTCAGCTGGTTCAGCAGTTTGAGCCCCATATATTATGTACTGACGCAGCCGCACATTCAATTCAGCCACAATTTCAGTCTTATCTCCACACGTAGAGAGAACATCTTTTTGCTTTGCTGCCTGATGATTATGCTGATTAAATTCTACACTTTTCAAAACACTCTGGTCTGGTTTGTGGGCTGATTAATTATACCTGATTGCTATTACATTTTACTGGACCAAAAAGCTTGTGGATTCAAAACCAAGAGGTCTTGCGTTTAAATACAGTCATTGGCTCCCTAAAGCACGCAAAACAGCATTTATATAACGCCCCTCATGTAGGGTATCGTCCCAGAGCACCTGATAGTGGTGGAGCACGACACTGAGCTGGGGCAAGGAGGGAGGGCGGAGGTGACCGTAGGCACGGTCGAACTGGAAGGTCTTCAGGCGCAACTTGAAGATGGTGAAAGAGGGATAAAGGGAGTGTTCCAGAGTTTCAGGGCAAAGAAGCTGAAAATGCTAAAACACCAAGGTGATCTTTTAAAGATCTGAGTATCTCTTTAGTTTCCAGCTTCCAAACTAAGTGCGTACCCTATGGTCATGCAACACTTGTAATTATGATGATCTGTCAATCCACAAAAACAGTCACTACACTTGCAATCAATTCCCTGCAAAGCAATACTCTTTGTTACTAATGCTATTACAAACGCTGAGCAAAACATACAGTAGTGTTAGGAAACAGCACTGCTCCCCTCTCCCCATGTTTGGTTTCGTTTTTTTATTATAACAATAATCTTTGCATTCAATATAGATGTCTTAAAGCACTTCACAGAATATACTGTAAAGTGAATTGACTATATATTTTGTGGGCAAAACTTTTGTAGGAATTTTAATGCTTGAATGAAAACTCCTTATACTATAAATAAAATTCCCGTTGTGCTGCAAATACATGCCATCTGGTGTCTTCCAGCAGGCCCTAAAAATTGGATACAGCGTTTCCTCATTCAGGAGTGAGTGAGTTAAAACAAGACCAAAGTAACTTCACACTGGTAAACAACCAAAGAATTAAAACTCCCTAGTACTGTATTCAAAAGCTATAAAACCACTTGACTATTACACCTCCAGGATTGGTGTTGGGTATTGAGCCTACAGCTGTAATTCCAGTTTTGTAGTACAAGCTACCTTTGATAGTCTTTAACAGTCGAATAGAAGGAAGGTAGAGTTGATAGTGCATCTGTCAACCAACACGTAACAAACAGTAACAGGCTTGCTGTTAAAAGTTAAAGTCCCACTTTACTTCTATTATTAGCTTTGATGTTTCTTGAAGTTGAAGAATTTCTTTTCGAGGGGATAAAGGTCCTTTATTGCTGGCCTGTTCATCAAATTAATTGGTTTGGCTCTTTAAGATCTCTGCGCTTGTGAACACTGCTGTAAATCAGGCTGCTCAAGGCGCTCTGTTTACTCAAGATCTAGAGGAAGGATGGCAATAGGACAGGCGCAGGTCGCACACTGAGGCTGAAAATCACTTGGATGTCTGGAGGTAAAATATTCTCGACCTGTTCAGTGCTGTTCAGTGCAAACAAAGCCACAGCTCCCAAGGTGACAGCCAACTCCAACTCCAATCAACCAAATAAATCCACATTGATAAATGCTTTACACAGCAATTTCCAAAAGCAGTCCACCCACGGCTTTTTTTTGAAAGAAAAACACTACACAGCAGTACTTTGGGAACTCTTCGCTCTATGGTATTACTTTATATACTGCAAAATCACTGAATGACTGACGAAGCATTTTAAGCTAATTGTAGTTTCTTGAAGTATTGTTCAAGGGGAGAAAAACTAACTGCTGAATTTTAAGTTTTAACAATTCACAACTTCTCACGTGTCTGTCCCCTACGCTTTTACCCTGGTAGATCTTCGTGTGAGGTCTCTCTCGGTTACGACATGTTCAAACCTCTTAAATAATAAGTAAGAACCATTAAGAGATATCGGGCGAGGGCTGGAAAGTGGGAATAATAAAAAAAGGGGAATCCCCTGCGAAATAATGACTGTGTATTTCGTACAAGAAATATTGCTAGGAAATGACAGCAGCTGACCACCTGACTGCGGGCTCAGAATGAAAATATTCCATTTGTTGTATGAAACATCCTTGACTTCCTTCTGAAATGATAAAAAGCAAAGACACTGGTGTTATATGATAGAACCTGTTTTTGTTAGCTTTTTCAAATAAAGCCAAATTAAGTTGAATGAAAACTTGTGGTATTTCGCGCAATTGAATTCCATTTTCCGACTCTAAGAAAGCTTCTATGCTCTTGTAAAGAGCACCAAGCAATTCATTGTTTCATTCATAAAGAGTGGAGAACGCGTCTCATAAATCAAACAGGAGCTGTTGTTTCAAGTCATATAAGTTGTGATTGACGAATCTCTGCCTGTGCAAAGATTCATTTTCTTGCGTGTCCTTTTAAAACGCTCAGTTGAGTTCCACTACAGGATGCAATCTGTCTCCAGACCAGTTATACACTGCATTTCAGATAAGCTTCGTAATCTGAAAATGTGAAGAGTGCAAAGCCTTCCCTGGAGTCCAACTCTTTGAAATTAGTCCTTGATTCACTGCTAAGAACCCAACCGCTTAATACTGAGCTTATTGTAATTTTTACTTGAAGTTATTGGTTTCTCCCTCACCAGACAGCTGATTCCTGATATAGTGATGTGATCACTGGGGGTGGTGGGAGGAGGGGAATCTAGTTGCACAGATGATTTAGGCGCCTCGGTTTTGCTCCTCTGCTGAAAGTATTTCACATTGCACGTTGCTCATTTTCACCCCAAGGTGGACATCAATTCTTGGCTTTTTACAGGTGGTTTTAGTTTGGTTTGCTGCACTGCTGGTGATTCATTACTGCAAAAGATGCTGGCATTCAGATGAAACCTTAAACTGAACTGATCAACAATAATAATAATAATACAATAATCCTTGCATTTGAATATAGTGCCTTATCATGCCAAGACATCTCAAAGCGCTTCACAGGATATACTGCAAAGTGGAGTGACTATATTTTGTGGGCGAAACGCGGCAACCAATTGCGCACAGCAGTGTCCCACAAACAGCCATTTTATTTGGGAGATTGTTGGCCAGGACACCGGGACAGAGAAAGTCCCTTCGTTCGTTTGTCGAATAGTGCCATGGGATCTTTAACGTTCACCTGAATAGGCAGACGGGACCTCAGTTTAACATCTCATCCAAAGGACAACATCTCTGACAATGCAACACCCACCCCCCCACTCCCGCCCTCCAACCCCACCCCAGGACTGCATTGGAGTATCATGTTAGGTTATGTAATGGCAGATTGCCCTGTGACACATCCAGGTTCCTGTAGTATTCTAGAGTTGTGATCTGGGCCAATAGAAAAGTGCGGACTTATTTGCCTAAATTGCAGGGAAATTTGGGGAATTGCGAGGGGTTGTTTGGTGCTATTGAGGTGCATTTTACTGCCAACCTGCATTTTTTCACTTTATTCATAAAATCTAAACATGAGGAAATAACACAACGTTGCAAAAATATTTTTACTAATCTTCTTTAACAAACACTGGGTGGGCCGTTTGGGTGGGGGGGTGCGGGGCAACACACCAGCACAGGCTCGAAGGTTTTCCTTAACTTTTACTTTGGGTTTATTTCATTAATTTGGGTTTATTATTCTACGCAACTGGTGGGGCTCGTGGAGGCTGTGAAGCCTTGAAGAACGTTCTGTCCTGTAGTAATTAAGCCGTAGAAAAGGGTTAACATAGAGTTAACCCTTAGAGTTAGAGTTAAGGGTTATCATAGAGACAAAGGAGCCGCCAGACGATTCATTCACCAGTAAGGGGCGCTGTTTGTCTCCGTTTCCTCTCAGGGTAGTAACATTTATCAAAGGGTAAACACAGCAGAATATTGCCCATCTGTAAACTACACATTCATGTTAAAAACAGAGCTGGTCTCAACACTTGTGTATATACCGTTATATGAAGCTTTTACAAATTACAGACATAAGGTTGTCTTTAGGAACCATACAAAAGTGGCATAAAGGGGATGTTTTACAATGGCTCTCTATGAGTGCAGGAGCAATAAAAACAGACCCTATATCAGAGGTCACGGTATATCAGTGATCTCAAAAGGGGGTCTGTTATATGTTATGCTGTCTGCTGCTATTATTACCTGACTTTCGTGCAAACAGTGCTGCTTTTTAAAATTGCTTTTATAGTTTTTGCGTCTTCGTTCTTCATATCTTAGTCTGAAAAGAGTAATGGAGTAAACTGAATCTTGGAAATCCACTTTTTTTAAAAAAAATCCTCTCTTTCTCTCTCTCTCTTTAACTTCAGTCTGTGTTATAAGTCAGCTCACTTAAGGCCATGTCACTTAAGATCAGTTCCCTCCTGAAAGAGCTTTCCTCTCTGTCTTCACTAAAAATAAACAGAAATGTAAGAAATGACTCCCCCGCCCCACCACCCCTCCCCACACACCCACCCACACACGCACACACTTAACACAGGTTTTGTGTAAGAGCCTGAATGAAGATCTTATTTCGAGTTTTATTTATTAGTAGCATGACGATGGGCCCTATGAATAATTAATTCATCATCCCCTTGTTGTCTCCATTTCTTTTCCGAGCCCCGGCACCATTGGCAGTGACATGACATGACGGGCTCGGCGCCCTTTTCTGAATGAGAGAGTGGGAGCTTTGGCCACATCACCCCAAGCTGCTGCCCTCAATATGACCTCAAATGGCTGAACAGGTGAAAAGGCAATCCTTGCATTTTTACAGCACCCAGAATGGCGAAACACCTCAAAGTGCTTCACAGGTAATTGCTATCAACTGTATCGACTATGTCAGTTTGCACACAGCACGGTCCCACACAAGCAACCATGAAGTGAATGGGCAATTCGTCTGGAGAAGTGTTGGATAGTAGTGAATGAGTAAATCAGTTGGTAGGGCTCCTCAGAAGGTTGTGGGTTCAAGCCCACATCAGGACTTTGAACGAGGTTAACGCCCGAATGCAGTGCTGGGTTAAGCTCTGCGCTGTCAGAGTTGCTGCTCTTCAGATGAAGTCCCATCTGCCTGTTCAGATGGATATTAAAAAACCCATGACACTATTTGAAAAGAGAACGGAGTTTTTCCCCCTGACCAACAATCTCCCAGATTAAAAACAATTTGGCAATTCAGTCCTTCGCTCTTTGTGGAACATTGCTGCGTGGATATCGGCTGCCAGGTTCGCCCTCAAATACGCAGTCACTACAACAACAACAGAATTACATTTGTATTGCGCCTTTCACGTCGAGAGGCCGTCCCAAGGCACTGGACAGAGTTACGGACCCGAGCTGGGGGTCGGGGTGGGGGAGGGTGGAGGGCAGGGGGGGAAGCAGGGAGATCGAATGCACGGTCGAAGAAAACGCTACACTTTATAGTAAACTTTACGAAGTGCATTTACATGTATTGATACAATGCACTATATCAAATGTATTAGTAACTATCGATTAAATACACGCAAACCTTGATTTCTTGACATTTTTGATATTTTAATGATGGAGAAAAACACAGGAAACAACAATAAATTAACACTTTATTCTAAAATGCTCATATTAATGTCTTAGACAATAACACAGATAATATTTATTCACTGAAATATATTACAACTGTGCATAATTAATGATCCATTATGCAAGTTTTAATTTTTCTTCAATATGTTATCCTATTATTTCATCCAATTAGCTGAATAGTGGCTGGGCTACTAATTAACATTTAAATATTTGCTGTGGGTGTTGAACTGCTCTTATCAGGCACATTCCTGAGGTTAGGCTACTGCAAGGCAGTGGGAACATTTCCAGCATAGATGCTGTAATTCTGTAATCTTAACCTACTGCTGGCTGAATATTATTTCCAAAATTTCAGCATCTGGAACTGTTACGAAGGATTGACGCCATCGGATCAAGTGACACAACGTTTCTATTATTATCATTAAATATAACTACAATATCCTTAACATTGTTGAGTGAATGTTACTCTCATATGTTAAGTACAAAGCACATTCTTGCGTAACATTCAACAAAGCTGGATGGTTACGTGTCTATTACCACATCAGAGTAAGTTCCTCTAGATTTGCGAGGAAGTCAGAAAGGACCATAACCAATGAGATGTCTCCACTTTATTGCTATAGCGAAGGGGCGGCTATTTAAAGAATCACGGGTGGGATCGCACATTTTCTACACTAGTTTAAAAAGGTGTCATTCTTTTAAAAAAATCATTAGAACTCAGGAGGGGAATTTCTATCTTTGTGTGCCTTACTGGGCTGAGGGTCACTCTCCGGTCAGCCCACAAGATGCAAAAGCAATAGAAGTCTTTGTTATATTTATCTCCTAAAGCCGGGGGTTCAAGTCACTCTTCTCATGACAGAGCAGTGAAAGTGTGTGTCAAGGACAGGCCTGGGATTAGTGTTAGGTCACCAGTAAATGGTGGAGAGAAGCAATGTGAGGGGAAACATATACTAAGTTTCAGGTCTGGAGTAATGAATGAGAAGACTTGCTGCCTGAAAGCAAGCATCCAGGTGGCCAAGCCATTACCTGTAAAGTTAGCAGTAGATCCTGTACACGTGTACAAGGGGGAGTGACAAATAGTATCCAATGGATCGACAAAAATATAGCTTCCTTCAGTAAGAAGAAGCTGAACTAAGGCATTAAGTCTCCATGCAAAAGAGTCCCTAGATCATTGTGGAGGGCAATTAACATATTCAGAATGGGGAGAGACAGGATGAGCTCCATTTTCTATTGCATTTCACAGAGAGTTGTTAGGGTCTGGAATGCACAGCCTGAAAGGGTGGTGGAAACAGATTCATAAACAACTTTCAAAAGCGAATTGGATAGGCACTTGAAAAGGCAAAAATTGGAAGGATATAGGGAAAGAGTGGGGGAGTGTGATTGATTGAGTAGCTCTTCCAAAGAGCTGGCATAGGCACAATGGGCCGAATGGCCTACTTCTGTGCTGTAATATTCCATGATTCTATGATGTTCCTTAACTCATTCTTTGTGTTAAAAGTATTATTAGAATCAGAAACAATGAGCAAGTGTATGTGATGAAGGAGTAGGAAATTGAGAAGGAAAAGGATTTGGGTAAAATATTCATCATTCACTGAAGGATTCCAGTTCAGTGTGAACCTGTTACAAACCAATGATTTTGGTTCAGTGGCTAAATCTCTTCATAATTTTCATTTTCAATTACACCAGTAACATTTTGCAAACATCTGATTTACATAATGTGTACAGACATTCAGTGTACAGACATTCAGCCCAACTATTCGTGTTTATATTCCATCCAAGTACTCGCCGCTCCTATTCCCTTCTCCCACTGTATGCATCAAATTTTCTCTTAAACACACTGATTTACCTTTCAAAAAGTCTGCAGGTTTCAAGGAGATGGAAAATGTTGCATTTACTCTATCTGTAAATGGTTCACAAATTCCATAAAATATGAAATCCAGTATTGATACACTTTAAGCATTTCCAAATACTTCCTTTATGCCAAATAGAGAGACGAGTCCAAATTCAGTGCATGTGGAGAAATACTCAATAGCCACATTAGGCAGACTTGCTCCTAATACTGTTTTAAATCAAATGAAGCATCACACATGTTTGTAAATGACAGAAAGTGCACATTAAGAATGATCTCATCGCACATCAGCAGTGATATCTGGGCATCTTCATCGATAAAAGGGCTAATTCTTGGATTACAGGGTCGGCCTGTGTAGTGACAGGTTAGGACTCAGCAAAGCTCTATGAGCACAGCTGTTTAATGTTTAAACTACTGTTTCTTCCAAATTATCCTCTTCCCCCACCATCCCCTCCCATTTACACAACTTACGTTATCTTAAATATTGAATGAATTTCCTCTCGTTCTAATTCTAATTTGTGCAAGACCTCAGTACATCTCAGTGCCAGCAGGGCTCGTTTTTCCATTGTTTCTGAAGAAGTGAAGTAACCAAGGGTTTGTTCTCCATGTCTTCCTCACTAATCCTGGTCTGCCGTTTATTGGAGATTTCTCAGGCATCCAAATGCTAAACCCAGCCAGTCCTCTTGTGAGACTTGACTGCTAATCGGGAGCTTGACCTGTTTCCAGGAAACATAAAACATCCCAACATACACTAATATGCTTTCACCCTAGAGTATTTCTGCTGGGTCAAAGGTTAAAGAAATTGTCACAATAAGAGTGCTTGCTTTAATGGTGTGGCATTTTAATGGCAAGCTATGTGGATTTAGCTGGTCAGACTCCAGCAGTACCCTAATGGACACTCTGGGTTCCCCAGGCCTTGGCTCTTAAACTGCCTGACCCCCCCAAACAAAAGTGTGGGGTTTTCTTATGTGAACACTGACACTATTAATGCAATTCATTTTAGCAAATTGATTGTATTAGGAACGGGCAATAAAACAAGGGAGGAGTTGTGGATTAGTTATCAACCCAAGAGTGTGATAACCTAAGTATAGGAGTGACACAACACTTAACACTGTGTGTAAAGGAACTTTACACTTTACACTGCACATACTCACCAGAAAAACCACGCCCATTGACAAACCAAGAGTCAATAGTGGAAAAAAACTCTCTAAATATGGAGAAATAACTTAGCCATATCATAATAAAATTCATGGGTTATGTTATAATTTTGGGAATTTTGAATACCATCCACTACAGTAAAATACGAATATTTCCCACGAGCAGAATTCTTATCACTTGTGATCTTGGAACCTGCTCAAATTCTTATCAGCCATTCCTCTGTGCATGCCTGAAAGGTTAACAATTCTCTCTCTCCCCCCCCCCCCCCCCCCCCCACCCCTCTCTCTAAGTAATTATTCTGGGTCCTGGATGTTACACGGGCATATGCCACGGCACAAGCTCTCACACTATTCGTTCATTTCACCCAGTAAATAAATCAATGTTAGAATAAAATGCAGATCATTTGGCACAAGTGACTACTGAAGTTGCAACCATAACTTTTAAAAGGGAATTGTATATATATATATATATGAAGAGGAGGAATTATGAAAGGATACACACAGTAGTGATCACTTGATGTTCTCTCTCTACACATTAACCATCATCAGGGGCAAGGATAGGAAGACATTATCAGCTAAAGATCCACCAGTTTCACACCAATTATGACTCTTATTTTCCCTCACGGGGGAAGTGCCATTTAAATTTCCATTTTATCCAAAACATTCTGAAGCGATATAATTACTCACATAGTGTCTTTTGAATATATGTGCCTTGTCTTAAACTATTGGTCAGTGGCAGCCTTGCACTTTATTTAGATTCCCCTTGAAGCAACATCATGTCATTTCAACCCAGTGACATGACTGACAGACAGCTGTAGAAACTTGCAACATCGCTGGAACAGACATTTACCACTTTGATTTACAAGAGTCCAAAGAAAAATCTTGTCAGGAAGACATTAATAATAATAGTAAGCTTGCGTTTGATATAATAATCTTTGCATTTTTATAATCCTTGCATTTGATATAACGCCTTATCTCGTATTCGCAACGTCTCAAAGCGCTTCACAGAATATACCGTAAAAGTGAATTGACTGGATATTTTGTGGGCAAAATGCAGCTGCCAGTTGTGCACAACAGTGTCCCACAAACAGTCGTGGAGTGAGTGACCAAATTATTGTTATTTTTTTAAGGGATTATTATGCCCGGAAAGCGATCCGCCAATTGGCTAACAACCAGGTTCCTACTGACTGCTAGATAAACCGAGGCAAATGGAGTCTAACCAGCTAAAACCACATAGCTTGCCATTGATTTTGCTATCCGGCAAACTTTCGCACTGCTTGTGCAGCTAGGACCACCCTACCTGTTAGGGCTTTTTCCTTGCAGGGTTAACAGTAGTGAGATGATTCCCTGCCCCCAGTGACTGGTCTGCCCTTCCAGGTCCAGCCGATGAGCCAAGCTGTGCTGTGCTGTCATCAGCAGTGCCCTGGAATACTGTGGACCTGCCCGACTCAGGAACCGGACTACCAAAACTGCCTTAGAGAGTCGGCTTGATTTCGACATTCCATTGCCAGGCATGTCACTTTGGAGCCAGTTCAGCTCCAAGGAGACCCTGCTTACCTCCTCCACAAGGAGGATAGTCAAGCAAAGAAAAAGACTTCTCTTTGTTATGCTTGTTTAAAAAGATGGCCCCTATTGAAACCGGTGTAATCCACTAAAAAAAACAGTGATCCCAGTTAAGATTATAGTGTTATCTCCACCGGGGCCAAGTCACTGGCTCTTTTATAATTACACAAACACAGTAATCCTTGCCATTGTGATCATTTTAATTGTCAGACAAGGTTTATTAAATGCCAATAACAGCTTATCGCAGTTTTCCATAGGACAAATTCCATTTATCTCTCTAATTACTAAAAGTGAACTTTGGACATGTTGAATTTCCATTATTCATGAGTAATCAATTCTAAAGAGCAAGGACAAGCAGGAGACACGACAACAACAACAACAACAAAATTGCATTTGTATAGCACCTTTCAGATCGGGAGGACGTCCCAAGGCGCTGGACAATCAGTGTTTCGGACCCGAGCTGGGGGTCGGGATCGGGGATGGTGGAGAGCAGGAGGAATGGAGGGTCAAACCTGTGACTTGCAGCTAAACCTCCCAGTGGAAAGAAAGCAAGAGACAACTTGTATTTTTATCATGTTGAAATGCCTCAACATGCTTCACAAGTAATTACTGTCAAGCGTAGACGAAGGTGGCAGATATTTGTGCCAGGAAAGTGCCATGAACATCTGTGAAGTGAATGATCAATTAAATCTGGAGGACTGTCAGCCAAAATGCAGGGAGAAAGCTCCCTTCTCATTCTGAATTGTCACAAGATCTTTATACCTTTATACCTGAGATGTTATACCAAACCCAAGTACTATTTATCAACAACATCAGAAAGGAGTGAAGGAGTCTTGTAGCTCAGTGGTTAGAGCACTCGCCTTGCAAGCAAGAAATCCGGGTTCGATTCCCAGCAGAGTAAAACCTTAGGCAAGTTTCCTTACTCCTCACGCCTGGTAATAATCCCTCAAGAAAAAAAACAATAATAAATTGGTCACTTCAATCCACGACTGTTTGTGGGACACTGCTGTGCGCAATTAGCTGCCGTGTTTCGCAGTACAGTATAGCAGTACATGGCAGTACAGTTACAGTATATTAGGTAAAGTGCTTTGAGATGTCTAGAAGATGTGAAAAGGGCTATATCAAATGCAAGGATTATTATTATTATTATCGCAACTGATATCTCCCCAGATCTCTTTGATAGTCTTTTCCTCTTCGACGCTTCTTTGTTTGAATATGCATAATATATGGTGCGCACTGAGGGGATAACACAAGTCTTCTCCCTATGTAAACAATTACCACTCCTTTGCACTCGGATGTGTACACGCTCATCCACAGAAATTTGGACCCATCAGCTCACAGTCATAATATCAGAAAGCATGCAGAAGGTTTGAATGTGTTAAACAATGTCTAAATAGGATATGCAATCTTGCTTGTGAATCAGAAGTCACACCTAGCAAAAAAACACCAATTATTTATTTTTTGATGATTTTCATGGATGGATTCAACTCCACACAGCACACTGGTTTAACAATTTGACTGTCCACAAATGGATCATGTTTAACAAGCTGATCACCTTGATCAGCACAAGACCTCAATAATAAATGCCTAGATCTTCAGAGTACGGTGTGAATTTCATTGCACTTCCCTCCCTTCACTTATTGAAGCTCAGCAATGAACCTGGAGAGTGAATGGAAATTGATGGGAGTGTAAATGGGAGTGTGAATGAATTCCTTGCCTGTCCAAATGGAGATGTTTCCGATCTTGATCATGGAAAGACTGACAAACCTGCTTTATCCAACAAAAACAACAATAACTTGCATTTATATAGTGCCCTCCATGCCAGGCGGAGTCCCAGAGCACTTAACAACGGTGGAGCCTGATGACAAGCCAGGGGAAGGGGCAAGGTGACCGTAGATACAGTCGAAGAGGAAGGTCTTCAGGCGCGACCTGAAGATGGAGAAAGAGGGAACAAGGCAAAGGGATTGAGCGAGAGAGTTCCATAGCTTCAGGGCATAGTGGCTGAAGGCATGGTCACCGATAGTGAAGTGGAGGAGGAGGCCGGAGCCAGGAGAGCGAGGGCAGCAGTTAATGCTGTGAGGAGAGAGGAGGTTGGAAAGATGGGGGTGAAGGAATTTAAACACTTGCGTGAGGATCTTAAAGTCGATCCGCTCTGTGACAGGGAGCCAGTTAAATTTGGCAAGGACTGGGGTAATCGAGGTGCAAAGTTTAATGGGGGTGAGAATGTGGGCGGCAGAGTTTTGGAGGAGTTGAATTTTGTGAATAGTGGAGGAGGGGAGACCGGCGAAGAGGGCGTTTGAGTAGTCCAGCCGAGAGGTGACAAAGGCGTGGACAAGGGATTCAGCAGCTTGTGGAGTGAGATATTGTCAGACACAGGCAATGTGGCAGAGGTGGAGGAAAGCTGTCCTGGTCAGGGACTGGATGTGGGGGAGGAATGATAATTGGGGACCAAACCTGACGCCCAACTTTTGCACGGGTTCAGAGAGTTTTAAGGACAGATCGCATAGGTTGAATATAAAAACTTCATGTGTTCTTCCTGATATTGGTAACATTGGTAATCTCCTGTGGGGCATGAATGAATCAGAGCTAAAAGGGCTATAGATAGATACAATGTGAAATTTCTGCACATATCAAAAGGTTATGTGGGTGGTCTGTGGAAGAGTATACTTTTATCTTATCCCTGGTTGTCTATTGATGCTGAAGGAAAATATCTGATCTCTGAGATTCCAGTTGAGGAGAACGGATGTCTGTTCATTCCTTATCAATCTAATAGCTGGAACTTATCAATTCATTTCCTGGTGGTATAGTGAGTGGGGTGGGGGGGGGGTGTTTAATCGCTGACAAACAGGTGTGAAGAGAACTCACCTGATTCCGGATGTTCCAATAAGGGAGGAGGACAAGTACACATTGAATGAGTGGCGGAAGGCAGATGGACTTTCCTATACTTCTGTCTCAACAATAATTATATTCAATGCCCTATTTTTATTGTGGGCAAAATATTACAAAATATAGGTCAACATTTCCCTTCCTCCCCCTCCCTGAGGACACTCACTACAATACTGTAGGTTTTATTTCCATGTTTACTCACAAATACACAGTAAATCTTGTGAAGTGCTTTGGGATGTCCTCCCGACACGGAAGGAAACCAAATGCAATGATTATGATTATTATTGTTGGTGCAATGGTGGTGGGTGACGCTAGGGTGGGTGTTCTGGAGGTACAGATCAGATGGGCCAAAAGGCCTTCTTCATCCAGTCCAATATTCTGAGCTTGTGCAAGGATTAATTATTATTAATAGTTATTTGGATGGAAGAAGGATGGTTGGACTCTAAATGTTCTGGTCTTGGGCAGACCCAGTTCCAGGGCAGCTTTAAGGATTCTTATCTGATATATGATAACTATTCATGACACACAGTCTTTCACTGGTGTCAAGCTGTTTTATTACCAAGTAACAAAACACTGGAGGCTGTTGTACTGAGAGTCACCGATGGAGAAATAATTTATAACTCCTCGGTTTTGGCAAACATTTTCATCATTATTCACATTGTGAGTTGACCGCTGATTCCATAATTCTGATTTTGTTTTATTTAATTCAAAAGTTGTCCCACCCCACCTGATCTGATCCTAAAGATTAATGAGCATCATAAATAATATATTACCACCACATTTGGGCCAAACTTTTAAAAGCTTTCTAGAGTTGGACCAAAACTGGCCACGCCACACACAGCCCTGCTCATTGTGACTCCTGTAACTTTTGCTGTTCTAAAGTTCTAAAGTGATGAGCACAGATTGGGCATCCAAACCTTCACTCATTCCCTTCCTTTCAGAGCTTATAAAGTTGTGAATTGCCCACAAAAACTAAACTGATACCAAAAAATGGGTTCAAAGAATAAGATTAGACCATAAGACGTAGGAGCAGGAGTAGGCCTTTTGGACCCTCGAGCCTGCCCCGCCATTTAATAAGATCATGGCTGATCTTCTAACCTAATTCCTTTTACCCGCCCTATCCCCATATCCCTTAATTCCTCTATCCTTTAAAAATCTATCAACCTCAGTCTTGAATATGTTCAAGGACTGAGCATCCTCAGCCTTCTGGGGTAGAAATTCCACAAATTCACTACCCTCTGAGTAAAGAAATGTTTCCTCAACTCGAAAAGGCTGACCCTTAATCTTGAGTCTATGCCCCCTAGTTTTAGATTCTCCAATCAGGGGAAACAGTCTCATGGCATCCATCCGGTCAAGACCCTTAAGAATCTTATAGGTTTCTATAAGATCACCTCTAATTCTTCTATACGCTAGAAAATATAGGCCTAGTCTACTCAACCTCTCCTCATAGGTCAACCCCCTCATCCCAAGAACTAAACTAGTGAATTTACGCTGCACCCCCTCTAAGGTGACTATGTCCTTTCTTAAATAAGGAGACCAAAACTGCACTTAATATTCTAGGTGCGGTCTCACCAAGGCCTTATACAAGTGCAGCAAGACTTCTTGTACTCGAACCCTTTTGCAACAAATGCCAACATGGCATTAGTCTTCCTAATTGCTTGCTGTACCTGCATACTAACTTTTTGTGACTGGTATATAAGGACACCCAAATCTCTCTGAACACTAACACTACCTAGGCTCTCCCCCTCTAGAAAATAATCTGCTTTTCTATTTTTACTACCTAGCTGAATAACTTCACACTTCCCCACATTATACTCCATCTGCCACTTTCTTGCCCACTCACCTAGCCTGTCTATATCCCTTTGCATTCTTCTTGTGTCATCCTTACAGCTTACTCTCCCACCTATCTTCGTATCATCCGCCAATTTAGATATGTTAAGTTCTATTTCCTCATCTAAATCATTGATATAGACTGTAAATAATTGAGGCCCGAGCACTGATCCTTGTGGCACTCCACTAGTCACATCCTGCCAATCTGAGAAGGATCCGTTTATCTCTACTCTCTGTTTTTTGCCTTTTAGCCACTTTCCAATCCATGCTAATATATTACCTTTAATTCCATGGGCTCTAATCTTATGCAACAGCCTTTTATATGGCACCCAGTCGAATGCCTTCTGGAAATCCAAATACACCCCATCCTCTGGTTCCTCCCATCTAACCTGCTAGTTACATCCTCAAAAAACTCTAAAAGATTTATTAAACATGATTTCCCTTTCGTAAAGCCATGTTGACTCTGCCTAATCATGTTATGATTTTCTAAGATTCTTCGCCAAGCCAAAGAGAGGGAACTTCTTCATTGAGTTGTTAATTTTAACAGCGCATCGATTAGATCCACCAAATTAGTGAAGAAGTGATTAATTATGCTGTGTGGTGCACCCAAATGGGCTGCTGCATTTGCCTACAAAATATATGGTCACACCATTTAGCAGGAATTACTGTGAATTGATTAAGATGTTCTGACATGAGGCTATATCTCTTATTAAATATTCCAATGCAATTTAGGCCTGTGTGCATGCCATTATACTGTGGTTGGTCAGAAAAACTGAATTGGGGATAAATAAACCGCCAACAAAAGAGACAGCAAGTTTGTCTGTTTACTGCTCTGTGTATAGAAAGCACATTTTTGAGCTTCTGCACTGGAAAGATAGAAATCAAAATGAGAAAAGAAACGATCTTCATCGCATATTGTAGATAACACTGGAGGGCTTTGCTTCACTGTAAATGAAGCACTGTACAATGTGTGTGGTGTGCATGTTAATCTATTGTGCACCAGGCATTGATAAGTTAATGGAATGGGGACTTTGAAGGCTTTTCTGCGGCAGAACTGAGAATGTGTTTAAAACTCATTTTGAGAATGGTGATTGTTAAAAGCCGTGTACTCATGTTTGTTTGTTTCTCCTATTTTCATTTGGAGGTGAAAAATAAAAGGTTTTCTTAACAGGTCCGATGTATTATGAAATCTGTTAAATATCGTATTTTTTTCCAATCCTCAGTATCTAATAGGAGGTTGAATGTAGGGATCAAATTTTGCAGCTTTACTCTGATCCTTAAATATCCCAGGACAATTAGAGAACAGAAGGTCTCCCCCATCATTGTTATTCTGTACAATTTACATTTGTGTCATTTTAAATTGCAGCCTGAACAGTTCTGAATAATCCTTGCATTTGATATCGCGCCTTTCACGTCAGGAGGACATCTCGAATTGTTTCAAATGATATGCTGTAAAGTGGAGTGACTGGGGTGCAGGGTGAACAAGGCAGAACCATTCCTGCTTAGCTTCCCTACTGACTGCCATTTCTCGCGCTGATTCGTGATTCATTACTGGCAAGCATCAAGCTTTATATCAGGTCACTTTTTATTAGGTTAACTCGAGGTTAGTTTGTGGTTACCCCAGTGGGTTTTGTCTATGATTCAGAGACATTTATCAAAAGGGATTTTTTTTTGAGTGAGAACTCAAGCACTGTGAGCTCCAATGCTGTTGTCAGTTTGGGACAATGTGTGCAGCCTGCCCAATATCACACAGCTGCTGCTGCTGTCAATTGAGCCACACATCCGGTTCAGCTTCACATATTTGGCTTTTATAGAACAAATTGGACTCAAAAATCTAGTTCAGTCACGTCACCTGTTCGCCCTCCCAGTCACTACTCAGTGTTCGCAGAGAGGATGAAAGACAAGATGGCTGCCGAGAGCCTGTGTTATCATACAATCATAGAATCATAGAATTATGCAGCACAGGAGGAGGCCATTCGGCCCATCGTGTCTGTGCCGGCTCTTTGAAAAGAGCTATCCAAATCAATCCCACTCTCCCGCTCTCTCCCCATAGCGCTGCAAACTTGTCCTCCCCAAATAATTATCTACTTCTCTCTTAAAAGTTGTTATTGAATCGGCTTCCACCAGCCTTTTAGGCAATGCATTCCAGATCCAAACAACTAGTGTGAAAACATTTCTCCTCACCTCCCCTCTGTTTCTTTTAACAACTATTTTAAATCGGTGTCCTCAGGTTACCAACCCACCCACAAGTGGAAATAGTTCCTCCCTTGTTCACCCTATCAAATCCCCTCATAATTTTGAAAACTTCTATTAAGTCTTCTCTTAACCTTCTCTGCTCCAAGGAGAATAATCCCGGCTTCTCTCGCCTCTCCTCATAACTGAAGTCCCTCATTCCTGGTACCATCCTGGTAAATCTCCTTTGCACCCTCTCCAATGCCTTGACATCCTTCCTAAAGGATGTCAAGTGTTATGTTCATTCAGCCCTTGTATTCCTCAACACACCAACAATCTTGACCCCAGAGACCATGTTGTTCTCGATCTTAGCTTGTTGCCATCAAGTGGCAAAAACAACAACTTGCATTCATATAGCCGTTTCACATCGGGAGGACTTGAGCACTGACTTAACCATTTACTCAACAGGGTTGGAATTGAGGGAAAAATCAAAAGGCAAGTCACTTCACACCAGGCTTGCCACTACTTTTGTCGCTGGCTGAAGACGTCTCTACTTGAGAGCTACCAGAGGTTTCCTGTCCTCCCTCTTGACAGAGGAATGCTGCAAGCCAGCAGGAGATCTAACGAAGGGAAAGAATAATAAAAAGTATTTAAAACAAAGGGGAGGAAGAAGAGAGAAAGAGAGAAAAACCATTCCAAGAAAAATAAGTTTGATACGCACAGTAGCTTGATAAAATAAAAACTGGCACAAAAATCTCCATTCAATCTGCAGACCACATGAAAAGCCCATTCAGATTATTTCCCTGTAGAGGTTTTTCTAATGGTCTGTGATGCTTTTGTTTGTGATTTTAAACTAGAAAATCCTTCTGTTTCTTCACCCCGTCCTTCCCAACATTGAGACTTATAAAAGATGGAATGCACAGCAACAACAACTGCCATTCATTTTGCGCCCCTCATGCAGGGTAGCTTTCCAGAGCGCTCATCAGTGGCAGAGTACGACACCAAGCTGGGGGGAGAGGGGGCGGGTGACCGTAAAAACGGTCAAAGAGGAAGATCTTCAGGCGCAACTTGAAGATGTCGAAGAAGGGGACAAGACGGAGGGATTGAGGGAGAGTATTCCAGAGTTTCGGGGCACGGTGGCTGAAAGCAATAAATATACTGATAACTGGAATGCTAATGACCCACAATTAGCCTGAGTTTCATTCCTTGAACAACCCACAACCTTTTCTTCCCAAACTCTGTAGCATTGAACTTCAGGGGGTGGTTGCTGAGCTGAGCCAAGAGGCAAAAAAAATTCCAAATCACTTAGACAAATATTACCCACACTTATTTACAAAAAGAATCAAGTTTTTTTTCCAAAAAACAAGATATATTTTCGCAGGAATTTCTCTTTACTTTTCCAACCAATTCGTCTCACTATTTTTAAAAAAAAAGTCAACCAAGGTCTACTGGGATAGAGAAGTTTAGGCCGAATTTAGAGATAACCGTCTGACAAGGTAAAACAAAGCACAGAGATTAAAAACATGCTCCGGGCAGACAGGAGCCGAACGTTCCCTGTTAAAGATTATTCAGACTCCTTCTCTGGAAACCTCCACATTCTCTGAAATCCTGGCAGCAAACCAGTAGTCTAGCAATCCTTTGCAACCTAACTAAATTAACCCTTTGAGCACAAATTGTCGAAAGCCACAGGAGTTCTGAAATTTTGCAACACTGTGTTTTGAGAAAAGGTTTTTTGATTTGACATTTCATATATAATATAAATATGTCATTACACTTTACAGTATATTCTGTGAAGCGCTTTGAGACGTCTCAACGACGTATATCAAATGCAAGGATTATTATTATTTAATTTCAATGGCTTTGGACTAGCTTTAACATTTTTAAGGGGATGGATAAAAAATGAACAAGTGGAAACACCACCTGCTCACCAAATACACAGTATTGGCTTCACATTGACTCTCCACTCACATATGTCCACCTCTACATCATTATTATCTGGGGACAGCAATCAGGTGGGATACAGATTTCTTCACTCACATACACACACACACAGCCATTGACTGCAATGTCAGCGTTTCTCAATAACCCAGTTTACAGGTGATGTGTATCTTTTAGAGTTTGCTGTCAAGAGAATTGTTTTGCATGACTGAAAAATACTATCAGATCTCCTCCTCTAAGCATTAAACAGGAGGAGTGAGTTACAATTCAGCAATCCCCAGAAGTAAGTAATCGAGAGCACGTTAAAGTCAAAGAAGGGAAATTTTGGAGACATTAACTGGACCTAATGATCCTATTTCCTGGTCGCACAGTGAATTGTTTTCAAAAAAATCTAACTAAATTTTCACAATCATTTCATTCATGGAACGTGGAGTTCTCCCTGTTGTCTCACTGCATTTTAGCAAAATATTCTAATCTCAAATGCTGTAGTCCATCCAAACTAGTTAATAGTCTGTTCCCAAACCCCACTCACTGTGTGGGGAGTAGGAAGAGAAATGCTTTTCTGCAGAGATAAATTAACTGGCTGGATAGTGTGCGTTTTTAATGCTCTTTTAATGCTCCAATCCTGCAAATAGCTCTTCGGTGACGTTAAAGAGCTTTAACAAATTCTAATGTGGTGCCCAAGAGCCTCAATGAATCAGTTTCTTCAATTGAGGCTGAAAACGATTTAGTCTTTATGCTATTGCCCTGTGGAATCTCTTTGCAGGTGAAAACCATGCCAACAAGATGTTCATAGAACCTTATAGCACAGGAGAAGGCCATTCGGCCCATCATGCATGTGCCGGCTTTCTGAAAGAGCAACTGTCCAACTCATCCCACTCCTCCTGCTCTTACCCCAAACAAATGCAAAATGTGTAAGAAGGTCCCTTGTTGATTGAAAATGCTTGGGAGCGTTCCACCATTTCCGCAGTACAAACTTCAAACAGCAGGGCACGGAATATGGTATCATTGCTCCTCAGCTTAGCAGTTTTTATGGCTCACATCTCATTTCAGTAGCAAAATACTGCCATCATTCAGAAAGAAAGAAGGAACACAAAGCACCCAAAGGCAATTTGACCCATCAAGATCAGCACAGCCTGGGTGTGAAGTCTCCAAATCTGTTGTGACATTGGGGGTAGAATTTGATCTGGTTCTGTTTACATAGCATTTTAGAGCATCCAGAATTCATCAAAATTCTTTAGTGTAGCCTTAAGTTTGACACCAGCTTTCTGCAGGTTCTTTTAAGAACTTTTCTGAACCCTGAAATGCTAAAATATGGAGAGAATTGTAGACCCGGATGGAATTTCACCCCAATTATGCTTCAGGCCCAAACTCAGTGTAAGTCCTGTTGCTTGTAACAGTATGAAGTTTAACGATGTTAAGGTGTTTTATGGCCTCTCTGATAAAGTTGTCAATCTGGGTATCACAAGCAGTTTTACATCAGAAAACCTGTGGAGAAAAAGATTATTTCATCTTGACAATGGTGCGTGTGCGTATGTGTGAATGACAGAAGAGACTTTCATCTCAATGATTTTGAGCTACACCAGTGTTGAAAATCAGATCCTACTGAAGAAAGGACAACGAAAGGACAAGACTACAAACAAAAATGTGATCACTCAATCCACTACTGTTTGTGTGCAATTAGCTGTCGCACTTTGCGCCCAAAATACACAACCCATTCACTGTACAATATATTCTGTGAAGAATTTGAGTCATCTCGAAGACATGAGAAGGTGCTATATTAAATGCAAGGATTATTATTATTATAACTACTGGTGTCAACAAATAAAATCAACCAGGATACAATTTTGTATTAATTCTTTCAACAATTAATTAAAACGTGAAACTTTTTGGTCATTCACTTCATAACTGTTTGTGGGACATGTGTGCAAATTTGCTGCCGTGATTGCGTACAAATTACACAGTCACTACACTCTATGGTAAATCCTCTGAAGCACTTTGAGTTGTCCTTCTGCTGTGGAACTTCGTATATATCACATGCAAGGATTATTATTATTTTATTAGAAAATATGAAATTATCTCTGAATACAAATTATTTGGATTATGGTTTGTGCCTCCTTAATAGTGATATTTCTATGAATCTCCAAATTGCAGCAATAGTTAGAGAAGCCTGCAGAGTGTGTGGTAGAATGAGCTTCTGAATAGTTAGCATTTAAAAGGCAGACTAAGAAAGAGTTTTAAGGAATTAAATGATCCTTCAAAAACTTTGTTACCTTTCTACATTTGGGAGAAAACTTGGAAAATTTAAAGTGGAGTGACAATGATCATTTTCAGTTTCTTTCAACAAAATATACATGGGTTTGCTTTTAATCATAATTTCACACCAACATGAAAAATGTCTATCAAAGACTAATGTAGCAATTTGTAATGTGTCAACAGCATACGCTTATATCCAAAGATTATGCCAAATTGCCACTTAAATATCTCTTAATGGAAATATGATTTTTCATAAATCACACACTGTCATCTGCGATGTACTCCCACACAATAGTTTTCAATAGTGATCAGTTATACTGGAATATGAACAAAAAACTGTCCAGAATGTTGCTTAAGATTATATCAAGTTAATTACTGTAACATTGTGTAGTGGGTCCAAGCCTTTGATCTATATGGTGGAATTGGAACAGTCTACTGTTCTGTTTTACTGTTATATACTGCACTGCACATTCGGCTGCATTGTGAAGGTAGTGGTTAGGCCTTTTCTGCGACCGACTCTAAGCAGCAATGAATTGGTTAAACTGCAACACTCTGCCCTGTGCTCTTGGTGGTGTCTCCACAGCTGGCAGTGCTGGATTAGCTCAGCGCACACACATCGCTCTGCTAACTTCTCATGTGTCCTGTGTTTGCTAACCCAATCTCCATTCAATTTGTCTCGCTGTTCAGTCGTGTTACTAAGTAATTGTCAAGTTTATCAGTGGGAGTTGTCTACTGACTGGCAGCAGTCTGACAGAATACACGCCTCTCATAAAGAGAACATACTGGAAATTTAGGCAGGTTTTTTTACTCTTGGTGTCAGTTTTACAAGTGCAGTGAAACAATGAAAACGTTGAGCTTCAAAAAGTATTCAATACAAAGCAAACTGCATATTTGACCTTTGCAGTATTTTATGAAGGGAAACGTCTGCCTTAAATTGTTCCCCTAATTGAATGTGGAGAGTAATGAAGAACTTCAAAGATTGGTCATCTTTTAATTACCAATTTGAAGTTTATTTTTTAAAAATGACTACACTCTGTAAGACATGCTTAGCGAACATTCAGTATAGCTCTCATTGATCTGTTATTAGATAATATTGAAAATTGTATGATTTCGTATTTGACACACTGCAACAAAATGAAGTGTTAAATTCCTCAGCATTCTGTAACGACAGCCATCTTTCTAAGTCAGCCTAGCACAATACGATAGAGTTATCAAATCAATCAATAGCACAATGCAGTGCTATTAAGATACCAAACTCCCTGCACCGTGCAATACTATAGGAATAGCAAGCTAATGAAAAGCCCAGGACAACGCAAACCAAATAATTGAGTTTCTAGTGTCCCAATATCCCCAATAATTATATTTTGACTCCAAATAGGTTGCCAAATTCATTATCGTGGGAATTAAATTTTATTTCTATAAAACACCATAAATTATCACCTAAGGTGAAGCTATTAAAAATGAGGCCGTTAATCTTCATAAATATGTTTTAAAAAATATAAAATATGGGAGTGATAAAAGAAGGAAAATTGTTTCATCCACAGACATAAAATGATTCACAGTGTATTAACTACCTATATTGCTGTCCAAAACCAGGGAATAAATATTTACAAAACTGTGCGTGATCCACTTGGGTAGTGTGCTTAAGGACAAAGTGCAGGTTCTCTATAAGCCAAACCACATTTGAATTAGAAAGATATGAACACAGAAGTTGCTGGGAACACGCAGCAGGTCAGGCAGCATCCATAGAGAGAGGAAAATGAGTTCTGACGAAAGGTCATAGACCTGAAACGTTAACTAATTTTCCTCCCTCCATGGATGTTGCCTGACCTGCTGTGTGTTTCCAGCGACTTCTGTGTTTATACCAGATTTCCAGCATCTGCAGTACTTTGCCGTTTGATTTAGAAAGTATAGAGTGAGACCTAAGCAACGCAATGAATGAGCGTACTGTCCTTCAGCTATCAGATCTGGATTCAAATATGACCCATACGGAAGGGATGAAATCTATTTTATCTCACTCACTCTTTCTGTTCGCAATAAGTGTACTGCTTAAAATCTGTTTCATTAACTCAGTTCATTTCTATTTAGTCTTGAATCTAAAAGCATCAAACCACCCATAATCTAGTACATGTCCAACCTATGACGATACCCCTGATTGGGAGAGGAGGGTAAGCAGGGTCTCCTTGGATGTCAGAATTAAGTCCATCATCTGTGACAGTCTCAGTGGTCCAGTTCCTAAGCCAGACAGGACCCCAGTGCTTCAAGGCACTGCTGATGACACACTAACAAGCCTGGCTTGTTGGCTGGACTTGGAAGGCAGAACAGTCACAGAATCCTTTTTTCCCCATACGTCACTACACCTGTATCAAGTTCTTACATCTGATTTAAATTCTCTGTATATTCAATTTCTGGTACAAAGAATTCATTAAAATGTAGATTTGTTTATATCACATCAAAAAGATCATTTCAGACCATCCTGGGAACTGCTGATAATAAATGCAGATATTAAGCTCAATAGAATGGATTCAAAATTACCCAGAAAAATCTGTGTAAATTAAAACATGCAAGTAAGAGACCAATCTATTGTTAAATATAACTGTGGATTTCTTTCCATCATAATCTCATGTATACACCTGTGGTCGAACTCTGGAAGGAATATCTGCATGTTTGTGAATCGCATACTTTTATTACTAAAATAATATTCTAAAACATAGCACGTTTTAAACATAAATCAGTATCTCCTTCTAGTCTCCATATAAGGTACTGTATACTTTTCTTAGCAACCAGACTATTCCAATAACATCAACCAATGTGACAGGTTACTACCATTTTTGCACACGTTAAAATGTATTCAGCAAAAAAAAACGATTTCTAGATCTTTTGCAGACAGAATAATGCATTCAGTTACCTGTAAAAACTGTTCATTTAACAATTCCTACACTGTTTTTTTCAGTATTTGAGACAGAAAAAAAAAGTGTTTTCTGGAAACAAATATTTCTGGAAACAAGTGTACAAATGTTACAGATCACTACCAAATTCCTTAAGTTGCATTAACCTTTACTAGTTTACACATCTAGAGCACTGTTATCCAATAAAAATCGCTGACAGGTGTGGCTACAACCATTTTAGACAGATGCATTATTTTATGAAGTAAAACACCTTACTGCTAGGTAAGCAGAGGCGTGTGGAGTAAGGAATATTGCCCAACATTTCGCCCTGCCCAGGAATCGAACCCTGGTCCCCTCGCTTACAAGGCGAGCGCTCTAGCCACTGAGCTACAGGCCTCCATGACAACACCAGTTGTACACCTGCTTTTAAATTACTGCAGCCACCACATTGCTTTCCAATAGGTGAAACACAGCACTGCACTAATGCTCCAAAGTCCCACATTTAGCTGTCATCTGTAACTCTATTAAATGCCAATAAAACACATGTTGTCCTGCCGAGTTCTAAGGAACAACCAAAAAGACTTTGCAGCTTGTAAACTTGAATTGCACTTTAAAATGTAATTTTGTATGCCTTACATTTACATTTATAACACTATTGGATATATCTTGCTTATGAAATATAAGCTATTCTGACCCAGACGTTCTGCTGTAAATCAACTTACCTACATTGTGCGGATGAAATGTTATTTGGAATAATAGGCACGTCAATATTTTATGAGTGTGCCAGCTACTTTACAAACAAGAACAAATCTAAAAATTAATCTCTGGTCTGGGAATTTTTGTTTAAATTTTTTTTAAATCTACTGCACTATATTTCAGGAGAGAGGGCGATATCCCTTGCATTTGTCAATCAACTGCACATAACTAAAATTACATTGAAGATGTGAATCTAAAATTTTTATTTCTAAAATGTTCATATATTATAAAATGAATAGTCCTTAGTAATAAAAAGATGACATTTCCCTTTTAAATTTCATGTTGAAGTGCTTCGCAACAATGACCCTTTAATACCTGAATTAATGATTTTCTCTTTAAAAAAATAATTAACGCCTTTTTCTCAGAAAATCGCAGCTTGATTGGAAAATCAACTGCCAGGAAAATCATCTGCCATCTCAAATAATAATAATAATAATCCTTGCATTTGATATAGCGCTTTTCACGTCAGGAGGACGTCCCGAAGCGCTTCACAGAACACACTGTAAAGTGAATTGACTGTATATTTGTGGGCGAACGCGGCAGCCAATTGCGCACAGCAATGTCCCACAGTCGTAGATTGAAAAATGACCAATTTATTATTGTTTTTGGTTTTGGAGGGATTATTGTTAGGTGTGTGGAGTAAGGAAACTTGCCCAAGGTTTCGCCCTCTGCCTGGAATTGAACTCAGGTCTCTCCCTTGCAAAGCGAGTGCTCTAACCACTGAGCTACAGGACTCCACAAATGATTGTAAAAACACAAATCTTACTAAGAAATTAAAGCCATCACTGTGGAAATTCAGTCGCTGCAGAGATTTGTATGATTTTATTTGATAGGGCCAAATAGAAATGGTTCTAAAGCCACAGAGCAGTGACGTTAGATGAGATTGTGGCTTGTCTATCCCTGGCGATCATGGAATAAAATCCAGCATTTTGGACCTGAAATTTGATGGACTTATTGATAGTGACAGATTTCACAATTCTGGTTTGTGTCAACTGTGTAGATGTTTTTCTCCTGAGCTTCAAATGGACATCTCGAGTGATCGAAGCGACATTTATGTCCTGTCTGTTCTGTAGCACAGGCTGAAATGTACCTGACTCGGGGATGGGGAGGGGATTTCAAAGTGAATATTCACCCTGTGACCTCCTCCCGATGTGAAAAGTGCTGCACAAGTGTAACTATGGGTTTTGTGTTGAATCCGGAGATTTGAAGCTCCTCGTTTCATTCATTGCGGTTGTGGTGCTCCTTTTCTGTGGGAAACACTGCAGTGTTCCTGGTGATCAGTTCAGACTTCAAACCTTTTGGACCCTGTTTCAGTGTTTAAGCCTTGAAAGTAATTGTTTGTGGCTGAACCCAGTACAGTTATTGGCAATGTGGAAAGCTTATATATATATACACACAGTGTGTATTTGATATATATATTTCAATATAGAATATACAATATATATCGAAATGTGCAGATATCGATCACCACTTTTGTTTAATAATAATCAGGTTGATTTTACAACGAGTCGGTAAGAGTCTAACAGCCTTGTGAAAGAGAAACCAATTGGTTGTAAACTGTCCCAACTCGGCAGTTTGCTTTGGTTGGAGCGGCGTCTTCTGCGTAAACTTAAAAGAGGGCGAGTGAACGAACTCCACCTGTTTTAAATCGAACCGTTTCGCAATTGACGTCTTAACCGCATTCGTTTGGAACGGGTTTAACAATAAACTCTGGTGTCGGCCTTTACATAACTGCCGACTGTTAACTGTGCCGTTTAATGGCAATTTGCAATCCGTGCAATCCATTTGCCATACAAAAAACCCAATGCATTTGAGGGACACCCACCCCATTTGATTGACTTGTGTCGATGAATTGGGGGTAGAGTTTTAGTAACAGTGCTTTCGATTTCAGCTTTAGTTTAATTCTAATTAAAATGGATCTTGGAAGGCGAGAGTTACTTTATGATTGCGACCGTATGAGACCGATCCGTTAACTTAACAAAAGAAAAACTCCAACACAGGATAGTGTAATAGTATTTGTTTTTCTTAGAATTTGCGTAAAAAATATCGATTTGAGTTAATAATGCTGTGAAATCGAAGAACAGCACTGCTGCATAGCCCCTGGAATGAAAGAGGGAGATGGCACGTCACATTAAACCTAATTACTTTCCGATATCAGTGCCTGAAGCAAAATGATATGTCTGGTAAAATGACATAATTATACGTTGAGACTTAATAATAAACGGGTTTACAAATCCTTATCGATTGGACTTGGAAGTAATATCAGTGGTTTAAAAAGCCATGAACAAACCTCATCAAATCAGTAGTCTAAAGGCCCTGACGTGTCGCAATGGACAGAGACTTTAAACACAGCAAAACCAATCCCTTTACTGTCCAAATCCATGTGATCCTGACTGAGAGAGGTGCAAGTGAGATCGGACCCACTCATTTCACACGTTAATGTAAGTTGGCAATAATTCAAACGCTTACATGTTTGCTTTGATGATATGCCCTATTCATTAAACCGTTTCGTTAAAAACCGATTCGCACAGTGCAGTATTACCAAAGCGATGGGATGCGACACTGCACTGATGAGAATGGGTTTCTTCACTGGATCCCGAGGCAGAATCTCTCCCGCAGCACCGAGCTCTGAAGTGTCCCCCAATCTAAGTGGAATGGAATATATCAATAAGAATCATTTTAATTTAGAAATGCGATCATACGAATGTGTCTACCCTCCGCCTCCCTCTCCCCATTCACCCCAATTCACCTCCAAATGTCCTCAGACTTCCGCGTAAATTCTGTTCACGTCGTTTATTGAAAACTTTTCCTAGAAATCGGCCAAAGTGAAGTGGCGGCGAAACTGAAACCCTGAAATGTCGGATTCGGGTGTCTAATAGCAAGAGTATTGTTTTTTTTTGTTTTAATGAAACCCCCTTTGCATTTATTTCGTCTTTATTTCGTCTAACAATATTATCATTAAAACGATATATCCAGTGCAGGTCGAATTGAGTTAAGAATTGAGTTTGAAAATACCGCCCCAAGGGTTTTGGTGCATAACGAAAGCCGGGGTTTATTTTGCATTAAAGCAACGTTGCTACTACAGTATTTACCCACTTCGGATTACTGTGATAAAAGTATATGTGATGCATTTGGTGAAGGGGGTGGGGGGGTTGATAGGCAGCTTCTTAAATGAGGTGCAGCCTTGTTTTATGTATGCATAATAATAATAATAATAATAATAATAATAATAATAATAACAACGATACCATCCCTCTTGGGAGAGTTGCATATGCTCTGCTTTCAGATTGTGATGGTGAGGCCATCCCATCCCCCTGTCTCAGCTCCCACATGTCTATTGAGTTTTATGACTCGAATATCTGAACAAATCAGAGGAAGTGGGAGAGAAATGGTTTGGAGACAATTTCTGAGCCGCGCCATCAAGTCTGTAAGGACAAAACCCGTTTGCGAATATTTATTTTATATTATAAAATCCGCCAGTCTTCATTTCTCAGCGTATTATATCTTCACATTTCTCTTATAGGAAGCGTCGTCCACAGAACCCCACGCCCCCCCCCCCCCCCCCACCCCCAAAAAAAATCGAGACAAAAAAATTACACCGAACCCGGTTCAGTTTCACAGAGTTTGGGAAATATTTGTTAAGGAGTATGATTTTATTGAACGAGTTTGGAGCCCAAAAGGTTTCATCTTAAAATGTGGTGTGGAAGGAAGTGTTTTTGAAGCCTAGATAGAGAGATATAGAGAGGGAGAGGTATGATGATTGGTGTATAATTCTCTTTATTGAGTAAACTGAGCTGTATTCGGTGTTTGTTGACGACCTTTGGTGTTTCTATATGTGTGTGTTGTGGGGGGGGATTTCTTAGAAATTGAATGGAATTTTAAAAAAATATTTCTCCACAAAAACAGTCACCACATTGAAGTAGTAACTTATAATGGTGCTTGAGACGTTTGGTTGAGGCGTTAAAGCAAATCCAATTGTTATTTTACAGAGACAGTGTACAGGAACCGAATCTACCGTTTTATTGAGACAGATGATTCCGTAACAACTTTTAAGCGATGGTTATTTGGAGAGGACAAGTTTGCAGAGCTATGGGGAGAGAGGGGGGGAGTGGGGTTGATTTGGATAGCTCTTTTCAAAGAGCTGATACAGACATGATGGGCCGAATGGCCTCCTCCTGTGCTGTATAATCCTATGATACTATGATTTACGAGATGGAAACCCGAATAACCCGCACAGCCAATTGATCAGTTCACTTTGCAAACGCGCAGCGTCCAATTACCGCACTGTGTATTTAGGAAACTACAAGAGGGGATTTTTTTTTGTCGTTTCTGTTACATAATAAACTGATGGTGCTTATAGTCAAATACTTCTCATAAGTCACAGATACACGCGGTTTGAATTGTTGATAATACAGTGTAATTGGAAAATAGTCACAGAACTCAAAATAGATGGTTCGCTGAATCTTAAAAATAGGGCTCCACAAACCCAGATAACGCGTTCGGGAAGGTTTGCTTAAATAAGTATCATGTGAAGTGAAGAAAAGATTATATTCAATGGTGTGTGTGTGTGTGAGGGGGGTGGGGTGTGTGTGTGTGTGTGGGGGGGGGGGGGGGGGGGGGGGGTATGCGTTAGCGATATCCGTGCGTATAAGGTCTAAACATTTATGTTTTCAGCTCAGTCACAGTGATGCAAAAGGAGAGTGTTACACCCCACCCCGCACATTGCTGTCTTGTGTGTACAACATCACTGTACTAAATTAACTGTTGGTTCGTGTTATGAAAGGGCAAATGAAATTGGATCAGGTCTTTTGGAAGACTTTCTATACTTGTCACTTTGACACGCTCCCATTTATTCAGTCCCCACCTTCTTGCCTGGAACGATTTTGCGCCAATCTCACCATAAATAAAGTCCTAAAGAACCCAGTATATTACTGGGAGAAATTGTATTGCGCCTGGGTCTGATCTATTGAGTGTGTCTCTGTAGTGGCCTCATTATCATCTATTAATAAATGATCATTGGCTACCACTTTGCATCAGACTTTGGACCCAATAAAACTATCGCTAAAGTAAGTTTGTTTCCGAGCAAACGGCCATCGAAGACAAAATAACGGGTTTCTAAATTTTGATCATAAATAGAAACAAATCTGTTCAATATTAATCCACACGAAGCCACGCAATTGTCTCACCAAACAGCTCATTTTGCAAAATATCGGCCTTTTTTCAGTTAATCAGCTGTTTCCCTCAATGACCAATATATTACTCCTGCCCTTTTTGTGGGGTTTATAATGTTTAAAAAGCATGGGTCGTTATTGGCTAATATTATTAATAATTTGATCCACTTTGGTCAAAATTTCACGCAATATAATTTTTTTGCTCTATTTCCTATAAACACAATCTCAAATTGTGTGTGTGGTGTGTGGTGGTGGGGGGGTGGGGTGGTGGGGGGGGGGGGGGGGGGGTGCGCTGTCTGTGTCCTCCTTGGATCAAAACTCGACATCAAATCAAAAAGCGTTTGAGGTACCTGTATTTGGAAAATTATATTTAAGTTCTTGGAGGGAGTGCGGAAAGATTTGACGATCGTCCTCTGTTGGAGCGAGAAAAGGAACCGTCTCACTGCAGCCGTGAGAAATAGGACCATTTTAGGCGATTACGAGTGTCTCGAAGGTGAAAAATACTGTGGATTCAATGGTATTTTGGACTGCATTTATCTGCCTGCACTCTTCACTCATCTATAAAGTAAATTCACGCGTACACCGGATTGCTTTTTGATATATATCAAAGACCCTTTCCTTTTCAAATTTGCAATAGTCCACGCATTTGAATCCACAGTCAATGCTACAAGACTATTACATTTTTTTTGGCAATGCTATAACGAAATTGCGCTCGCAATGGGCTTCAGCCTTGGGGTTTTTTTTTGGACGATTGCCTGATCTTCTATTTTTGGCTATTTCGAAATTGCAACGAAGGATTTTTTTCCGAGAAAAAAAGCCGAATTTACACAAAGAATCATGTCCCCATATCTGGCCCACCGAGTCCCACTCAAACAGCGAGACCCCACACAGCCACACAGACAGAACTTGCATTGATGAATCTTGAGTGTGCGAGTTCGTTCTGGGAGTGCAACGCACTCAAAGACCCAGAGGGGGAATGAATCGTTTCACAGATAATCTAGAGATTATTCTAGATTTGCAGACAATATCTAAGAATACGAAACTGTACATGTAATATAGAAGGTGAGTCAGACTGTGGCGAAGTCTCTTTACAAAACCCACACCCCCACACCCCCACACCCCAATCCTCCATAGAGAAAAATAGAATAAAAGAAATCGTGAATCCATAAAACGAATGAGATTTCATGCAAAAGATATATACGGAGTCTCCCCCCACCCCCCACCCCCCTAATTTACGGTCAGGCAAATTGCTATAGTGAAAGTGAGACCTTATACAGAATCTCTTGACCCAAAACGTTTAAAGAAAATATTCCCAGTTGGAGAACATGTACAGAGTGAAAAAACCTGAGATCTATAGCGAGACCCGAATCAGACACCGGAATTTTGTATATATATATATACAAAATTCGGGTACACTGTGTTTACAATCAATCCTAGCCAACTTTTTAAATTACAGACATAAATAATTACAATTAAATATTATTTAAAATGATATACTTCTTTACAAACCATCTTTAGATTAAATGTTTATATTCGATTAACCACATGTATTTTGCTCATGACATTTTAGGATCTTTAAAAGTTACATATTTTTCTTGCCTTCAAACTCAAGAGAGAGAGAGATCTCGGGTATATGTGATCGTTTGGATTGACTAATAGTGAAACCAGCTACGTTAATAATGTATTCAAATGTTTTTTAAAAGTCTATCAGCTAAATAAAATACGCATGCAAACAAACTTTCGTTTTGATATATACAACTTTTATTTTAACAACACATAACTATCAGATAATGCAACTGAACTGCAGCTCACAATACTGATTTATCATGTTACGATGCTGTGTGATCTCGGTCGAATGTTTGTAGGAAATATGGAGAAAATACATTTGGAAATGTTTAATTTATATACACTGTACATTAGGGATCAATTCACACTTGCTGTGACTGGTTCAACCTCATGTGTTTGCTTACATAAAGCATTCAACTCGTTACAAAACTGAATTAGTCGCGTGTTATAATTTTCAAAACACGTAAATTTCAAAAGATACCGAAGCCTTCAAATTGCCAACCGTTAGCATTGGAAAATAGCATTCAAAGTGAGTCGTTACTAAAAATAACATTATCTGAGTTTGCAATCTGCGGGTCGCTACTGACCTTCCACTAGGCTTTAGCAAAGTGTAATCAAATGTATTCCATGTTATGCTTCGTTAAAATGACTGCATCCATCCACCCACCCACCCATCCATACACAGCCCTCTGAGGACTGCGGTCAATTCTACACGCGTTGAAGAAGGGTTTTTTCCCCCCAGTTTAAAATGGTATTGTTTAATTGTCTCCTATTTAAACAGAAACTGTGCTGTTTTTCTGCCCATAAAATAGCAAGGAACTTTGTGCACAGCAACACCCCCCCCCCCCCCTCCCCTCACACACACACACACACAGACACACACGGCTTGTCTCTGCTAATTTAAGGTGTGTGTATTATCAGAGCCCAGTGCAAAAACAGAAGGGCTGACGTTTCCTTTTCTCTTGACGCCTCTGCCTGAAAAATCTCCCCACCCGCCCGGTCAGAAAAGGCACCATCAAAACCTTCCGAGAAGCATTGCAGACAGTGGCGATGTTATCGTCCGACTGATCTAAATGATATTAAAATAACCCAGTGAGAGGCGATCTGATTGTTTACAGCTCTCGGTATAATTAAATTCACGTCTGACTGCAGGAGCCAGTTGTAACTAACAGATAACAAGCATCACCAGCGACCTGCTAATTAATATGTATTCATTCTCTCCTCTTAAGAGAATTGCACCTCTCAATGACTTTGTGATGAAGTCCCGATCATTAATCGAATTATCTTTGTTCCTCAAAGGGTGATTTTGTTTAGCGGCGTGGAATTTAGTTTGGAAAGATTTTTTTTTAAGGGGGTGGGGAAAAATACTTACATTTCAGCTTCTTTTTTGAGCTTTGCCAATTTTTTTGATTTCCTTCCGAGCCGTTTCTAGTTTTAGTTATCTTGCATTTGAGACCGAATAAATTAAATTAGGAAGTTTAAAAAGTTAGGTGTCTGTATGTTTCCGAAATTTACCTGTTTTCACACGCCTGCATGCATTTGTCAACTAAATACCCCAGTCGTTTATTTGTGGTCTTTTACCACAAAGAACGTAAAATAAAAGTAAACTTTATAAAGTTACTCCACCATATTAACTTGGTACACTGACCGAGGTACAGCCAGGCATCCTGAAATGGAAACATCATTACAGGGAGAAAATCTAGTAAAGATTGAGTCTTTTGTGCTTTAAATTGCAAATGTATTGAGAGGTTAAATACAGTGAAAAATTAACATCGGGAACAAAATTCACATTTTAACGTGGAACTGGGTGGAAATACAGATTTTATGTGGTGCTGTTTGAGCTTTTTTCTCTCTCTTTTTTCGGAATGCAAGACCTTTGCATCTGCAACTTATACTAAATGCAAGTATTATTATTTTAAGTAGAAGGTCTATAAATTATTATCAAACTACACAAAGGGTCCTCTTTGGTCGATGGGATGTAGCTTGATTTTTTAAAAAATTGACAGAATTCTCTGCTTATCTGCAGTGAGCCATTAATAGCGGAGGTATAATGTTCTATAAATTATTAAATCGCAAGAAGCACGATGACACCCAGAGAGTTAACATGATTTGCTTCAAGCTGTCGCCTTAACCCCCCCCCCCCCCCCCCCCCCCAGCTCCTCCTCACCCCCTCCCCGAGCCAGGGTTGATGAGGGAGAAGCAACAGCACAGAGTCAGCCTGACCCAAGGGCAAGAAAGTTGTTTTAACTTTTATTTCAACTTATATTAACATAATTTTACAAATACCTCTCAGCGAAACACACACACACACAACACACACACATCTTCGCATATAAATAAATACATCTATGCATATAAACGGATTATTCAGCTACTCACTCCCCTAAAAAAAAACCTGATTATATTTCTGAAATGAAGATTTCTGTTTCGCCTTAAAACAATCAATCCGCTGGCTGTTGCAGAAAGTTAGACAGACACACTTAAATCTCAGGCCGTTTTATATTTATGAAGCAAATGCCAGGGTGATATGCTTAACCTGGTGACACCGAAAAAGAGGAGAGGAAAAAAAAATCTTGTCTTGATACTTTTAACGCTGTTAAGGTCCATTCTTAACGTTACTTATCTCAGTCTAACCACTCTGTGTGTTGGGATAAAGCACGGATAGAAATGTGACCTTGCAAAGCAAAGGAATGAATCCTTGCCCACCCCCACCCCACCCCCCACCTTATAATTTGCATCGACACAGTAATGCCACGTAAAATTAAAAAAAACATAAATTTGATGAGAAGTAAATTTTGGAACGGTTTGTTGGCATAATTGTGCGTTAAACAAAATCCACACGACAGACATTTCCCTTTGCAATCGCTTTAGCACAAACCCTATCTCAACGTGTTGAAAAAAAATGCAATCTTACGTTATGCATCGTGTTGTAAATTAGGCTAAATAAATATAACCAAAACCATATCAGGAGTTAGATTACATAAAGAGACCTCAATATCCCAGATTCCGCATTTTTTTTTCTCTTTTAACACAATCAGTGTTGTAGAAAAGCACGAAAGCGGACAAAAGAGCATTTGCAGCATTATTTGAAAAAAAATTGGCAGTCAATTCAACAATACAGAGTCCCAGAGCATCGGTTCACTCGTGTGAGTGTGTGAGTGTGTGTGAGTGTGTTTCTTTAACAAAAAAAACTGTGCGTTAATAAGGTCGCTGTGGACTAATAGATTGATTCACTCATATAATGGAAGCAGTCACTGGGGAGTGTTTAACTGCTTCCCCGTCTCTCTGAACGCACAAGTCTTGGGGAGAGTTTGCCTGATCCAGGATTTAATTTAAACCGAATCGGGATCGAATTTGCTGCCGTTCAGATGGAGAAAGAATTCTGCAGAAAAATAAGAGGGGTTTGGAAAGTGGTCTCTTGGTAGAAATTAGAATATCCCCGAGAGGGGACATGCACTGATTCCATTCAAAATCTAATCTGAAACAATAAATGATTCCATGCGAAGAGTTCATGCTTTTCAGTTGTTGAATGCATCGAGTGTCCTGAGCACACAGGTGGGACTTTGGCCGCACACGTGAGTCTTTTTATGATCGTATATTATTATTAATGGTAATAATAAAGTGACATCTTTCACAAACGCAGGCTTCCGCGTGATTTGGAAAGCGAAGGCAGATTTTCGCCCCCATTTGTTGGATGAAAGTGTATTTTGTTTCTCAAGGCGCCCTGAGTGTTAGAGCCCAGGAACGAAGCGGGGAGTGGAAAAACACACGAGAATCCATAACACGCGATGTGCATCAGTTCCCAGAACAGTGTCGTCCTTACTTCCAATGTGATACTCGTGTCGTGTTCTTTGGGATGTGGGGGGGTGGGGGGGGTGGGGGGGGGGGGGGTGGGGGGGCTTTGAGTGTAAAAAAGGTACACAGATCGGTTCTGGATTGCGTGAGTTTCTGCGAGTTTAACACACGAACACACACACACACACACACACTCAGGGCTTCTGTCTCTTTAAGAATACAATCTCCTGCCATGTGAATACAACCAAAGGGGGGGGTGAGGGGGGGGGGGTGGGGTGAGGGGGGGGGGGGCAAGGAAGGGGGGGGGGCAGGGAGGAGCCAATATCACGTGAACTCAGGGCTACAATTAGCAAAGTTGAAGCAAAGGGAAAGACAGACAGACAGACTTTCTGAAACAAGTCACCCATCAAGAGAGAAAGAGAGAGGGAGAGAGAGAGAGACCAGTGCGTGTCAGAAACACTCAGAGAACCAACTGGAGAGTTCGATGCAAACTCACACACTCTGCATCATTCCGCGCCTGGATACTGTAGATTAAAAACTTTGAAACCTCCCCCCCCCCCCCCCACCGCTTCCCCTCAGGGCTCCTGATTATTCTGGCTTGGGCTGTAAGTACAGTATTTTTTTTCTCTCTCTCTAAATATCTTCTGGGGTTTTTTTTTGGGGGGGGGGTGTTGTTGTGTCAGTAATCTGTTCAGTTTGGGCTGGAGTTTTTATCTACTGAGTTGTCTTATCTCACAGATAGTTAGATGATACAGTGTGTGTGTGTGTGAGGGGGGGGTCTGAGCTACAGTGAGCAGCAGCACAAGGCTAACGATATCGTTTTGGGATTTGTGTGATCACTGATAATAAAAGTTTTGAACCTTTAAAGCAGGACAGTTAAGCTTACGTTTATTTGGTCCATCAGATGCTTTGCTGCTCCCCCCCACCCCCCAAACTCCTGTTTATATGGATGCAAGCGACTGCAAAAGTTACTCAAAGAGTACAGTGAGATTGACTTAAAAGTTATCTGGAGGTGGAACAGCTGTTCGGCTTCGTTGTGTGTTCGGTTACTTCGGATGGACTCAGTTAAACGTGGCTATTGCACAGCCCAGAACCCAGACTCGGGGACTTGGATTGGCGTTGATTTTAGTTACGTGTGAAAGGCGAAAGCTTTTTTTGGGAATATTTGCAACATCGAAATGCAGGCGAGAGCATCCACAAACCTGCAACCGAAACTGTTTTGCTCTCTTGAGAGTGTGTGTGTGTGTGTGTGAGAGAGAGAGAGAGACACACACACACACACGGAGCGACAAGGTTTTTGCACGTTAAATTTCAGGTCAAGCGATCGTATTATATATAGTCGCATTTCGGAAATGATCCCAGTCCGAAAAAAATATAGGTTTTTTAAATTTCTTTCGAATGCATTTCAACCAAACCGATTGCAGACTGTTGTGTCATTGCAAAGCTTCACAAACACTTGGCAAAGTTAAACATTGCACATCAAGATAGGAGAGTGAGTGAGTGAGTGAGTGAATGAGTGAGTGAGTGAGTGAGTGTTATCGCTTTTTAACGGAGACAAAAAAACTTATGGTATCACAAGGAACCGAATACATGCATTGAGTGTACTGGCGATCAGCAAAGGGTAATTCCCTCCTGTTGTTTTTTTTTCAGGTGATATTTTTTCTCTCTCTCTCTCACCGACGAAAAGAATTCTTGAAAGAGTGGATAGAGTTGGTGGGCTGGTTCAACACTTAAAGAGAGAGAACGCGAAAGCGGCGATGAACTCGTGCTAAAACCGACGAAAATTAAACCAGAAAAGCAGCAAAACGACCACTGAACGTAATCTCAAACTTCTATTTCGAAAAAAAAGAGAGTTCCCGTCTGCTGGCCCGGAACTACGACTTAGAAAAAAATGTATCCGAGTTTAGCGTTAACAGCAAACCATGGACAAGCGGCCTATTCCCACGACGCGCACGGTAACTTCATGCATTCGTCCACCGCCTCACCGGTGTACGTGCCCACCACCCGGGTGCCTTCCATGCTCCCGAGCTTACCTTACCTGCAAAACTGCGACTCAGCACACCACCAGAGCCACCACCTGAGCAGCCACACGGGTTGGCCCCAACCAGGCGCCGAGGGGACTGGTTTCAACCCCAGCAGCCCACATCCCACCACCACCTTCCCCTACACCCACAGCCCTCCTCTCAGCAGCAGCGCCTCCAGGGAAGCGGCTTACAGCACCAACCCCCTGCTCCTCGGCTCCGGGGGCAGAGAGCAGTATGGCAATGCGTTGGTTCGCTCTGTCGGTGGATCCTATTCCAGCCCTTACGCTACCTATGTGGGGCCCGAGATGACTTCAGCCCCGTGGCCTCCCGGGCCCTTCGACAGCAGCATGCTTCACAGTTTACAGGCGAGACAGGCCTCCATGTCTGGGAGGATAACCAGTCTGGGTAGGTACCTGCAATGGGAACAAATGTACATCTGCATGTCTGTATGGGGAGTGGGAACGCTAAATTACTGAGATGACGATTGATTGATCCATGTGGATGCTCAGGGATAGTTTTAAATAGTTTTAAGCTCGGTTAAACGCACCGAGCCATCTATTTTGTCATAAAAAGTTAAAACATACTTTGTTCCATTGTCACATTGTGCCTTCAGAGCGCAATAATAGTTTGCTCTGAGGCCTGTTGACATCGATTAACCAGCAGGGGTGAAAGTTTATTCGCATCTAATGACCATTAGCGTTTTGACCCAAGGGTACAATAAGGTAGAGTATGTGTATGTGTGTGTGTGTGTGCATAAGGTGTAGTCTAGAGCGACAGCAGAACCCTTAACCCAAGGGCAATAGTTTACCTAATTGCCTAAAATTACAGTCACCCTTTGATTTACCATAGCCTCTATCTATCCTCCTTAAGGGGGGAGTTAAGCAGAGTTTCCTTGGAGCTGAACTGGCTGGCAATGGAATGTCGGAATCGAGTCAGCCCTCTGTGGTGGTCCAGGTCGTCCGGTTCCTGAGCTGGGCAGGTCTGCAGTATTCCAGGGCACTCACTGCTGATGACAGCACAGCACAGCCTGGCTCATCGCCAGGACCTGGAAGGGCCGACCAGTCACTGGGGGCAGGGAGTCAACCCATCCAGCAAGCCAAAGAACTAGAGGGTAGGGTGGTTCTAGCTGGACAAGCAGCAGAAAGCGTGGGGGACAGGAATATCAATGGCAATATGCGGTTTTAGCTGGTTAGACTCCAGCAGTACCCCAACGCACAGTCTGGGGTTCCCAAGCCAATCTGCGCCTAATACTCTCTGGAATTAGGTAAGCAGGATGCCCCCCCACCACCCCTACCCCCCACACCCCATTTTTCAATGAACAGAAAGTAAAACACCAAGATAATATAATAATAATCCTTGTATTTGATTATAGCAACTTATCACATCACCCAAACGTCTCAAGAACCTCCCAGGATAACACTGTACTGTAAAAGTGATGTGCCTGTGTGTGTTTTGTGGGTGTATACATTAATTCCAATTTTATTTGTTGAATTTGTTCAGGAAAATAACACTTATCCAATCAAACCACTTAATACACATCACTGTGTTTTCGTTCTGGGAAAGTAAAAGTGTGGAGACAATTCTTATAACTATTAACTGGATTTCTGATCAACCCACTAGTCATTTAATGGGACTAATTAACATCTTATTCTCTCTGAGTGTGGATTTTTGAGGGAAGAAAAAGAACTTTGGATAGAAATGANTTTTTTTTAGTCATGATTCTCTGCTACTTTTTGGTAAATTCTCCTATCGAAGATTCTAGGTATCGCTGCTGTGATTTAGATCACTTTTCTGGAAGGAAAGGTGTGTGCTTGCTACACACCCACATACACACACAAGTATACACACACCAAAAATACGTCAAAACATTCAGCCATCCCTTGGCGGGTGCAGACACATTTGTAGAAACTAATTTTGTAGCCCATAAAATATAATGTCAATTCACTTTATAATATACTTGCTGTACCCGTTGCAGCTACGCTTGCAACCAGTTTCATTCAATCAGCCTCCTCTCTTGCGGCTGGCGTTTTTATTTGTCCTTGAAAGGCTTGATCTTTGCTTCTTAGGCATCTTATCCCTTAACATTAAGAAAATGTGCTATTGAACTGTTTAGCATCCCTTGTTCACATATTTGCACACATATCCTTTTGGGAAGACTCAATGGGAGGAATCCTGTTGGTGTCTCTATGTTAATCGGTTAGACAGACACACAGAGAGACATTTCGTCTTTGTCAGCATAGATGTTTCTCTCTAGAAGGGTATGTGATTTCCACTGTCAATACTTTGTTGCAGCGTACCATGCATACCTTTCTTGGGGCTTAAAGTATTGTTTAATACATTTTTTAATGTAGCTCATCAACGATAGGAGATCCCTTAGAAAAAAAATATGCCCATTACACTTAACCATGCAAGACCTTTCCAATGAGGTATAAATCATGTCTCTACGTCAATTGTTCATTGCATTCTTGGCGGACGGACAGATACACACACAGACAGACGTTTCGTCCTTATTAGTATAGATTATGTGAAGCACTTTGAGACATCTCAGTGATGTGATATGGCGCTATATCAAATGCAAGGATTATCATTATTATTATTATTAATTTTTTAACCTGAAGATTTCCTTTCTATCACAAATATTTATTCAAAAAGATAGGAATCAATGTATGGGAATTGTTAGGGGGACTTGGAATAAGATGAATCGAGTTTATCTCCTGGATTAGATACTGTTCCAATAAAGCGTTTGCCTTAATTCATCAACAAGTCTGATTCCATCAAATCTATCTCCCCACTCTTTTAGCTTTGACTTCAAATACTTTTAATAAACCCACAGCAACTGTTATAAATGATACATTTTAAGGAATGACCCATCTGGTGGATTGTAAGGAATTCTTCTCGGGTTGAGTTTTTTTTAGGAATATGCCCCCTCCTTCCCAACAAAATTAAGATATCTTTATATTCCCCAATGTGGGGGGGGGGGGGGGGTGGAAAAAGTTTATCCATTGACTTTAGGAGAACTCTAAATTGATCATTTAATATATAACATAAAGTGTGTATTTGAGCCTTTAATTTGCCCACAAATATACAGTCAATTAACTTTACATTATATCATGTGAAGGGCTTTCAGACGTCTCAAAGATGTGATAAGGCGCTGTATCAAATGACAGAATTATTATTATAATTATTATTATTTATGCCACAGCTGGGAAATCTACCCTCAATTCTGTATACCGTGAGCAAAACACGACAACAAACTTCACACACGTTAAAACAAAATTGAGGTTTGTTCTAAATCGCTGATACTTCGCCTGATCTGGACTTTCGCAATGTTTTTGGAAGGACTTTAAGAAGTAACAGCGATGTTTAAATGGATTGGTTGATTGGCCTTTTAAAAGCAATTTACTGGACCACGTAAATTCAGTATAGACTCTAATAAACGCTCTGATCCAAACAAACCCACACAAGTGCCGTCTCCTGTGCTGCCCCAGTGCAGGGTAGACAGAGAGGCAATTCACCATCAAACGCTGTATAAATATTTATATATATATATGTATATATATATACATTCGCTATTTAGCTTATATTCCTTCGCTATTCAGCGTCAACTTTTAAAGCGCCATCGATCAGTCATCAGTGGATGTATCGACTATCGCCCGCAAAATACACGACATCAGTAGATCACTGCAACTTTCGCAATGGAATGAATTCGTAACAAAAATGGGACTATCGCGATTGGAATTGTTTTATTTCGGTGTCGAACCACTGAGTCGGAGCTGCACAGAGAGCGACAGAGACCGCAGTTTAGCGTCGGGGGTTACATTCGCCTGAGGTTAACGGGTCTGTGCTACACACCAAAAATCTAAATTTTGGGTTCCCCCCGAATTCTGATTTTAATGCTAATTTGGATTGATATAGTTTTTCCCAAAACAAATCCCCCCCCACACCACCGCCCCCACACCCAGCGATGCATTCAACGCAAATCGGATGGATTGGGGTGCGATGGTGCACAGTACTCGCTCCCCTGTTGGCGATGCTTTCCATATTCCAACACCTGTATTAATTATTATTAATATGTCATATTTTAATCCCGACTTTCCAACGAAAAACTTGACCGCAAACAGAGGGGATACACCGCTTGTGCCGAGAAGCTTTGCATTCGGCTCTGGCAGCCAATACCTCCTTCACACACACACACACACACAGGAGACAGATGCATCTGCGTTTGCCCTGAAATAGTTGCTTTGTTATTGTTATTATTATTATTATTATTATTATACGTGTTATTTTCAGAAACAGTTTCAAATGGCTATTTTATGTGAGTGGAGTGGAGTGAGTGAGTGAGTGAGTGCGTGTGTGCGTGTGGAGGTGGGATGGGGGACTTTGATATAGATATATATATAATAGATATATAGATTAAATAAAAGGTTTGTTGGCTGTACATCTGCGGGAATGGATCCAGGAATGTGTGTCCCCCTGTGCCGGAGCCCGTCGTGTGTCACCAGCCGAGAGCAAGAGGTGCGATTGATAAATCGGGCAGTGGATCACAGTGCGTCCTGTTACCCAAACGAGCGCTCCATCAGTCTTGTGCGCCAGTCTCCTTGTCGCCACCAGTCAACATCCCACAGCAATTTGATGGAAAACGGGGACGTTTGGCAGAGCATTACGATTCATATCACTAAAGCAGCCTTTCCCTTTCCCTCCCCCCCCCCCCCCCCCCCCCCCACACACACAAAAAAATACCTACATTTCTTTTCGGTTTGGGCTTAGAAATTATTTTTTGGTGCAGCCTCGAAATTTTTATTATACAACACTGACTACACCTACACACACACACACTATACACACACACCACACACTACACACACACTACACACACACACAAAGAAGGAACACGATCGAATAAAAATAAACCTAAAGAAATAAAAAAAATGAAAAATGATAAAAAATTGAATAGAAATATACCTCTTCTCGGCACTTTTTCGGTGTCGTTTTTTTATTTCACGATTGCGTTGTAGTTTGTTTTTAAATATCGTCCCTTTTATTTTTCAGTTTGAATGGTCAAAAGGTGTTTATAAAGGACACAGTCTAATCGCATACACTGTGTATTTATTTATGCGTTTGTTTGTTTGTTTGTTTATTTAATTTTTTTTCTTTGTAATGTTTGTTTCATAAATGTCACCAGGAATTGGACTGAATATTGTTCAGCATAAACGCATATTAACTTTTTTTTTATCTCCCCCTCTCTCACCCCCACCCACCCCCCAAAAGAAAATGATAAAATAATAAATATTCGAGTCCTTATCAAATCAGGGGGAAAGCAGAAATGCTCTTTTTTTTTCAAACACACTTCAGTAAGCAAACTCAAAATTTTATTCGGCTTCGCTACTTTATAAATACTTTTCTGTGAGTTGTTCAGATGTCCTGGGGGTCTGGAAAATACTGTGTCGAGGTACCCTAAATATTTTTAAATAACCTGGAATCATTCTACTACTACTCTAAATAAGTCTTTTCAAAAAACTCCTTAAAAACAAGTTGTCTGAAACAACTTCAATGTTAACTCTTTCTAATGGATTTGATTCTGAAGGGCTTTCACAAACCTTGCAGGCTTTCTTCCCAATTTATGTTGTTTTAAGTATCATGAAAATAATGTTGATTCCTTAATAATAATAATAATGATAATAATAATAATAATAATGTTTGTGTTCTGAGCCACACTGAAATGTTCCAATGCGATTTGTTCTTGTGGTTGAATTTCTGTGGATCTGAAATGTTGTGAATTGTGGCTGTGAATGTGCAGAGGGGGTTAACCCACTTTATTATTTATCGTTGCATCTGTTCAAAGGAAATGCATTGCGGTGCGGTGCAAGTGGACGCTTTCTTGGGTGTGGGGTGTAAAAGGAAGGCACGCGTGGGTTATATTTTTTTGGTAGAGGGCGCCCATCAATTCGTTCTGTAAAGACGAGGATCAGAAAAAAAAACAATTATGCTTGCAACACATTGTTTTATTCACCCCACCCCACAAAAAAAAGCAAAGGATTTCACGTAAGAGTGAGCAAGACGCAAGCTGGGAAATGAAGGAAATTATCATTGTGTTATCTTACATATAAATATATTTAGCAGGAAATATGCATGTTGATTTCTCTCTCTTTGTTGTGTCACAGCCAGATTTCACTAATTTTGAATTCCCTTCCTTTTTTTCGGTATTCGTTGTGTTTTTTATATATATATATATATATTTTATACATATATATAAATAAAAACACAAAGCAGATCTACAGGAAGAGATTCCCGAGGGCCGCGAGTGTGTGAACTGCGGTTCGATGTCCACCCCTCTGTGGAGACGGGATGGGACTGGTCATTACCTGTGTAACGCCTGCGGATTGTATCACAAGATGAACGGGATGAACCGTCCACTCATTAAACCGCCGAGGAGACTGGTGAGCAGTGCAGTGCAAACGTGGGTCTCAGCTGAACAGAAACCCAGCAACACAGTGTGTAGCAATTTACCACCTCTCCCAAGTTGCCACTCATTCATCTCTCACCAACCTCCTATTTGCTTCAAAGTAAGGGATGCATACATACGTTTCCAGAGCACCATGCCTCAAAAAAAAAGTGTGCTCTGCAGAGCAAAGCATAACGTGCACGACTTTGTTCCCGTTTGGAATTTAAAACGATAACCAGTGACATTTGTATGGCGCCTTTTTCAACCCTAATCGTCCCTTTGATAAAATGATCCTAATAATTCGGTCACTCAATCCAAGGCCGTTTGCGGGACACCGCTGTGCGCATTTGGATGCCGCGTTTCATCTGCAAAACATGCAGTCAATTCCTTTCACGGTTTATTCCGTAATAAGGCGCTATATCAAATGCAAGGATTATTATTATGTCACGTCGGGAGGATATCCCAAGGCGTTTTAACAGTCAAATTTTGCGATTATTGCAAAGGATTCTCCTTTTCTTTTAAAACGCATGACTTGTTTGTATATGTGTGTGTGTATGTATATGTGTATGTGTATGTATATGTGTGTGCATATATATGTTCTCTGCTGCAGTAATTTATTTACCGTTCGTCTGCAGTGCATTACAGAGATGCCGAGTTTATTGGTTTGGGACGTGAAACAGATATGAAATTGAATGTGTTGGCCGGGTTGGGTGCTGGTGGTGGTGGGGGAGGGGTGGGGGGGCGTGTTGAGAGAGGGAGGAAGGGAGAGAGGGAAGAATTTAATGTTACAGTCACAAAGTAATCAAATGCTCCATTTATTTGTCCTGTATTGTTGGACGGATGCTCTGTGCAGTCTTCTCGGTGCACTGACCCATCGCATTGCTTCACCAATGCATTTCATGTGATATTTATCGCCCTTCCGTGTAGAATAGTTGGTAAAAATGCGTCCCATTAATTGTTTTGCCTTTAAATACACTACATCGCCATGTTGGGGGTCAACAACTTCCTTGACAAGGTCAGAGTTGTGAAGAGGCGCCCTTTAGAGGCCTAGTCTCATTCTAAATAAACTATTTGGGCCATTAACCATATAAATTATTTTAGTGTTGTGCCATCTCATAGGCAGGACAGGAACCTTGACTTTTTTCTCTCTGTATGAAAATGACACTCTTACACAAAGCCTAGGTTTCCTTGCACTGTTACATCCCAATAGCTAACAACTTGTGTAGGGCCACAGAGGTGACACCCTGCAATATGTTGTCAGGGTCACCCTTCTAATATTCCCCTCTGCAGAATGAGGATGAAATATTAAATTGCAAGTCGCAAGCTAGAATCCTGTTTTGTCCAGTGACTCGGCACTGTGCAGAGTTTCAATTGCTGTGGAGTATAAATGCAACAGATTGAATTCAATCTGTCACTCTTTTCATGGTGACTTTTCAAGCATCTTGTGTTACAGTCATCGTCCAGGCGTGCGGGTCTGTGTTGTACAAACTGCCATACCTCCGCCACCACTCTCTGGAGAAGGAATGCTGAAGGGGAGCCAGTATGCAACGCATGTGGACTCTACATGAAGCTACACGGGGTAAATGCTTTCTTCATTCGCTCATTGCACTTCTGTTCACTTGATATGACATACCATTAAATGAACATCAAAGACAAAGTATACACATTTCTCCTGAAATCAGCATCACCTGTAACATAGCAACTTACTGCTCCATTTCTTGACTTCTTGTTGCCTACAATTTTGAAGGGGAAGGAACTAAAACCTGATTATAGAAACATTAATAATAATCATCACGTTTAATGTAGCACCTTTCATGTTGAGAGACGTGTCAAAGGGCTTCACAGGATTACTATAAAGGATGGTAACTGCAGTTTGCAGACTATATTTAGTGAGCATCACATTTTCTTGATTGACAGCATAACCGGACAAACATATATATCCGCATAAAGAGGCTGATGTGAAAATCCTGGTATTTTCCACCTGGATGATAAATTCAGTGTCTCTTGTCTTGTAATCGTAATACAACCAATCACAGAAACAAAATGGGGGAAACCTTTAGTTTTTTTTCTTAACCGCGTATCTGAGACTTGTGGAAATGCATTACCATTGCTAAGAGTCTCCAAAACTATCTACTGAGTGGCTGACATCTGTATGGCTTTCGTATGTCTGGAATGGAGTGCGCCCTCTCTTCGCAAACCTGGAGAAATTTGTTAGTTTGTCAAGAGCCTGGGCTCAGTGATCCCAGAGTACAAGCTGGTGATTAACCGGCTAAATCCACAAAGCCTGTCATCAGTTAAGCTCCCTGCTATCTGTGCAGGCTCTGAAGGATCGTATACACTTAAGAAGATCATTCAGACGTGAGCAATAATGCAGTCGTTCGGGAGCGTAACATTAATTGAACCTTAATGTAGGATTAAAGTGTGAGATGATTTTTAATGCAAGGTGAGACAGTGTTTTATGAACATTGAAAAAACTTGACATTCCAGGTAATAGCCTAATTTACTTTGCTTTTTGAACTCACTTCATAACTTCTCTAATGTATTACTTCATCATCTGCTTTTTAAAGGCAACAGATTGTACAAAGCCTCATTATAACTATAATACAGTCATACAGACTGTGTTTTGTTTGCCTTCAACCCATCTTCAAGTGGTTGTAGTAAGCAGATATTTCTATTTATTCTCGTATTTATCTTGATGATTTCTAATATCTCTCACGAATTGTTCCACGGAATTGTGACAAACTTGTAACAAACTGCTTTGTTTGATGGTTCGTGTTGTCTAGGAGCCAGAGCATTAAGTGACTGCAGATGTGTTGGAAGGGATATTGACAGATGTTTGCAATAGATGAATTGAAAAGAATTATTGTGGGACAATGTAGTTGAAGGAAGTGAGTCTCCAACTACTGTTTTTGCCTTTGAATCCACATAATAACTATTCTGACAGCTCACCAGGCATCTTCATAATTCCATGGAATGCCTGACAAGGGAATTGAGCAAATACTGAAAGATAAATGAGGATTTTTAATGTCATGAAAAGTAGCTGGATGACAGAAATCTTTGTACAGGTACGCTAGAATTGAGAAAGGGTCACATCTGGTCTGTAAGCAGACATTGAGAGCAATTGTTTTGGTTTTCAAACAGCGTATCTTGAGACAGAATAAGTGTTGAGGAATTCCAGCAAGCATCCTTATGGTATCATCCACTCCATCAGATAAATGATATGTATAATAATAATCCTTGCATTTGATATAGAACTTTATCATGTCTTTGAGACGTCTCAAAGCGCTTCACAGAATATACCGTAAAGTGAATTGACTGTATATTTTGTGGGCAAAATGCGGCAGCCAATTGCACACAGCAGCGTCCCACAAACAGTCGTAGATTGAAGTGACCAGTTCATTATTACTTTTTTGAAGGAATTTTTTTCTGATGTAGTTTGATCGTGTGGTTGATAATGGCTAAAATATGCACCCGGGTGTACTCCACTGACTGTAATGACAACCTGTTAATAAATCCATTGATTTGCCTTTGTTATGCCTGATGTTTCATGTGAAATGAAGCACATTGAATAATGTTATTTTAGGCTTATTGTTTGTTTACGCTGGTTGCATGCAAAAGGGCATTTCAGATTTGAAGGCTCTTGTCAACCTGTGCCTAATACTTTAGGTAAGCAGGATACATCCCTCCAGCGATGCGAGTGCTCATTTCATTCCAGACTCACGAAATGTTAATGTGTAAGTGGAACTTTCAGTCAGGTTTGGGTACTCTTAAGCATGGCGATTGGCTTCCTTCTTATCATACACATAAAAAAGAAAAGTAGTACTATTGTAATAGTGCATTTAATATAGTGTCTTATCACAATTTCCATGCTTTACTTTTGAGGTTGTGTAGGCAGCTGTGACAACAAAACTGCACCAGATACCATGAGAGCTCTCTGCTCGTTCTTCTACGGGATAATTTGACGCCTACAAAATTCTGCCTATAAAGTACGCAGTCATTACATTTTACAATAAATCCGGTGAAGCACTTTGAGATGCCCTGCTTATCGGAAAGGTGCTTTATCAAATGTAAAGATTATTATTATAGGCCAGGACCTCAATTTACTATTTTGACACTTTCAACAATGTAGCCCTCCCTAAGTGGTACATGCATTCGAGTGTCATCCTAGATTGTGAGCTGTGTAGTCTGTTGTATACGAGGTGCGTTAGATATGAATAATACAAGAAGAAACTAATCTTCTCGTACTTTCTTATCAAGGTACCCCGACCGCTGGCCATGAAGAAAGAAAGTATCCAAACAAGAAAAAGAAAGCCAAAAAACGTGAACAAATCTAAAGGATCTTCAGGTAAATAGCTCTCTCATATTCTTCATATTCTATTTATTGAAGTGACCATTTCATCATCCCATGGTGCTATGGATAGTCAGTAGAAAAATCAGTTTGTCTGCTGTCAGACCATTTCTGTTCTATAATTGGTCACATTAAAACGTTAGAAAATATTTTGTCTCCTCTTAGAATGTTATAAACTTATTTACATGCTGGGAACTGAAGGCACTAAGTTGTGTCCTAACTCTTCATGGTACAACGTGTTGGTGCAGAATGTCTGTACTATCATAGGAAAATAGAGGAGAAAACAAGAGGATACCATTCAGCACATCCAGCCTTTTGTTTATTAGGTGCTGCCGATCTTTTTAATCCCAATTCCCATTTCCCTTAATACTTCTACTACCCAAGTATCTGTCTACCTTTTAAACATCCTATTGGTTCCGGCTGTACAGCTTTCTGAGGCAGAGCATTACACATCTTGAGAATACTCTGAAACTGTTGATTCTGATTCTAAGGCTATGTTGGAATCAGACTCATAATGTAATGGATGTAAAGTATCCCGCAACCAAAGGTCATCCACTACCTCAATCAAACACTGCTTAACTTTCTCTGTTGTAAAATTGCCCCAAATATCTTCTCTGATAAATAAACAGTAGTTCATGCCATGTTGATAAGATCCTGCAAGAAGCACTTGCATTGGTATTTGATTGAGGATAGCGTTGGTGGTCATAGGGATAAGTGCAGACTTGCTTACTGGTATAACGTAGCCTTAATACTGTTAAATTCTTGTTTTATGCAACCAAGTACAATTCTCGCTTTCTTATAGGCTCAACGTCAGGCACCAATTCCCCATCTTCTATATCAAACTCTGAAAATGCATCAACTGTCAAAAATGATTCTGATCTGGCTTCATCTCCATTTGCAGGTCAAACTGTTGTGTCCGTGTCTCAGGTAATGTAAGAAGAAAATCTTGTGTTATTATTTATGTAATCAAATAGAACATATCTGAGAAGACAGAGGTGTAATCAAAGCCGATCCATTTGCAAAGCATCGACTTGGGAGTAAAATAAGCAAAAAAACTCTTAACGCTTCAGATAATTGAACATTTCTTGACATTAACTACATTTGTTTGGGTGTGTATATTTGGAACACCAATAAAATGTGAAGGAAACACGTTTAGCTAAAGATCACAATTAGCAAATATCAGTTTTAATAACACAACCAAAGTATTTAAAAATGCAGTGGATATTTAGTTTAGAAGCAATACTCTTGATTTGTTTCTCAAGTTGTTATTGCAATAAGTTTAACGGTTCTCATTTCTATAGGCTCCACGCACGGCGATGATGAGCCGAGAAGACGGTTTGAATCCTGGCCCTTCACAGCTGAAGTTTTTACCCGAAGATTATTCTTATACCTCAGCCAGCATGACCCCACAGACTGGAGTTAATCTTCCACTCAGACAAGACTCTTGGTGTGCCTTAGCACTGGCGTAAAGCATGGGCTTCCTTACAGCTTTTGGGTCAGCCTTTCTATGTTGTCGATGGATGGACAGCCCAGAACCCACAAGGATTTGGAACACCTAACTTGAATCCACATGATTTTTTGTGTACTTCTAGATGGTGCCATGCCTCAAGAAATTGTGTTGCATTGTCCATTTCAACAAGCTCTCTCGGTTCCTGATCTGGGTTCAAGTTTTATTTGTGTTGGTGAATCAATAATTATCAACATCCCTAGCAACAAAGAGAGCTTGTGTAACATATACTGTTCATCTCAGAAGTCTGAATGAAATCAAAACTTTCTTTTCAAAGTTGACGCCTTGTAAACTATTTGTGAGTGCAATTATTTCAGAAAATCAGTAAATAAAAGACTGATCCTCTTTGGCTGAATAACTTAATAATTTAACGGGAAAGTGTGAACAGAAATTAGTCTATGTTAAATTGAAATATCAGTTCTTTTTACGGACAAATATTTCACTAGAACATTTCAATATTGTATTAAAAATGCGGTCAGTTCCATTGTTTTTGTCTTAGAACTTGTTAAAATATTTCGGCTTTTTTAAGATGAAAATCAATTCATCTATAAATATTAAAAAAAATGTAACTCAAAGCTTCCAGTCTCTACACAGGAATGTAGATAGATTGTTAATGGGTAAGAAAATTCAGCGACATTTGGCATGTGTGTAACATTATAAAATGTTATTTTAACAACGCTAATGGTTTGCATATTTAAAAGAAACACACACATATGCTGTATTTACCTTTTGAGACACTGTTTTAAAATACGCTGTGAATAAAAATAATGATCATAAAACAGTCTTTTGTAATTTTATGTATTGGCTTGGGAGAACTGAAGTACAATAATATTTGCATTTCATATAACACCTCATCACGTTGTTGAAATGTCTCAAAAGTGGTTCATTATGAATTTTTAAGCGAATCTGGCAGCCAATTTGTGCACAACAATGTTCCACAATCAACCATAAAATTAAGTCCTAGTCTTATCCAGAGGACTTTTGGCCAGGGCGCTGGGAGAAACCTTTTTTCAAATAGTGCCATGGAATTTTTAATGTCCATTTGAACAGACTTGGTTTTAAAGTCTTGTCCAAAGGACGGCTCCTCTTGACAATACACTTCTTCCCCAGCACTGCATTGGAGTGTCAGCCTACACTCTGAGCTCAAAGAATCACAACGTGAGGCTTTTGAGCGCATCTGACTCCAAAGGCAAGAGTGCTACCAACTCAGTCAGCCTGACACCTGAAAGTATCAATCAAACTAGTAGAAGGTTCCCTGGGTATTACAATAGAATGACGAATACATACACTAACCTTACTGAGAAGCATTGGGAATTTATGCTAATAGGCAAATAATCAAATGCCCAAAAAACCCTGATTAAATATATAATTATTTTTGTTTCTAATCTGTAAATACTGTACTGAAAAAAACCTCTGAATAAAATATAGTATTATTAGAGCTATTTAGCCGTGGAAAGAATTCTGTATGTAAATTTAAAAATTAGATTTTGGCATTGCAAATTTTTTGATTATAACGGGATAAATGAGATGACAGATATATTAATTATGAAAAAATATGGTATGCAATCATTATTTTATCATTCCTGATATCCAGCCTACATGGTGAACTGATCTTATAAGAAACTAAACAAGTGGAGCACATCAAAGCTTTTTGTTACCTTAAGGAGTCCTCACTTTCCCCATTTCCGAAACTTGGATTCTGTATTAAGAAAGTTGGTTAAGAAAAGCCAGTCTTCAATAATCATGGCATGTTTAATTCACTCCATTTCTGGTCAATCACTTTTAACTTTGTAAATATGATTTCTACGACTTTCTAATATCTTGATGTATAACTAAAATACTTTGAAAATAAACTGAGAACCCAATATTTTCACGCATTCTGAGATTGAGTTTGTACAATTCTAGATGAGATAGTGTTAAATAAAAAGCTAGCTGGTTTTCCCTACATTAAGATTTCTCTTTTCAACCACACTTTCAGTCATCTTCCCACCCACACCTCAGAAGTGAAAATTATTGTGTTCTTTGAAACCTGACATGGAAAGTTTAAACTTTATAAAACAGCCCTTAGTTATTGTACTCTTATGCTGCAAGATAATCACAATATCAAATTAACAATTGAATTTATAAGCAAAAATTAACTCAAAGTAATAAATTTTGAAATTCAAGGGTAATAAAGTACATTTAAGCTCATTCCACTATGTCCATATCACTATGTCACTCTCTTACAAATTGCTGAGGGGAAGGAACAATGTGCTTAAGACCTATAAATACAGTACATTGGCAGATGAGTGATTGGAGAGGGTCTTGGACGGATCTCAGGACATTCCATTAGTAAAACGCTTACAGCTTAATTTCTATTAAACAAAACATCTGCTTTTTTGTATTGCCTTTTCCGATTAAATTGCACTCCAATCTAACCTTCCATCTCTAGTCATTTCTATTTTAATTGCTTTATGCCGACGGACCTGCCTTGAATCCACAAAATAGACAGCCAATTCACTTTACAGTATATTCTGTGAAACGCTTTGAGACGTCTCGAAGACGTGATAAGGCGCCATGTAAAATGCAAGGATTATTATTATAATCCCTGTTTAACTTGAGGACCAATGATTAAGTATCTCAGTGTATTCCTTCACTCGCCTGTGCTTTCCGTAATGTTACCAAATAGCCGTTTACAAATTAGTGTTGAACCAAACATCCTTGTGAAGTGAAACAACAGATTAATAATTGCCTTTTTACGGCAGTGGTGATATCTTTTCCTGTTACAACATTTTTGTTTTAAATTTAAAAAAGATCCTGTCGAGACAAACAATATTTCATCTCGTGTTTTGCTTTACAAAGAAGTTCCCTGTGGAATGATTACTTACAACTGTCAGGATGTTGTCCAATAATAGTGTGCTTAGTAAATGAGTGGATTGGCACAAGATTTCCTTGAATGGCTCTTCCTGCTGTCAGTAGAGCTTAAGAGTACACACCCATAAATTAATAAGAAAGAAGGAGATGCCCTTTGATACTTAATAATGCACATTGGAAATATATTATCTTCAATCAGTTCTAAGAGGCTTTATTTGATTGTGTTGCACAATATCTCTTTGATACAATGCTCTGGGCTATTTAATATTGGTGCATTAATCTAAACCAAAATGCTTTCATGTGGATTTATTCTGGTTATCCAGAATTCCCATCAAGGCATGTTTTAGGACAAAAGCCTAAAATGCCACTCCCAACCATATGGAAATCACAATGATCTGTATCGATAAAATCAGCAACATTTTACAAGCAACTATCTATGCCAGTCATGCTTGCTGTTCCGTTCTCAACTTTAAAAGAGTTTGGAACAAACGTCTTCATAAATGTCTTCATAATTCAATAAAGTTATGATGAACTGTTCTTTAAAGATTGAGCTATAATTTTTTAGTTGTGCTGTGCCTAGAAACCATATTGGAATCTTTTGGATTTGAATAACGCTAAAATACAGGAACATTCCTCATAGAGTATGAAATAAAGTGCAGAATTGTGGAGTGAAAGAAATTATATCATAAGAGCTTGTTTGTCGAAAAGGTCCAAGACATATCGAGTCTGATGACCACAATATGTACATTTTGTACCCTGTTGCAGTCAGTTCAAAGTGACTGATCAGTTCCAAAATAATGAAGCAATCACATAGTATGACTCTTTCACTTTCTGTTTATTATCATGCTAACCTGGTATGTGCTTAATATACCTCTAAATGAATATTAGTAACTAAAAGTTAGCTGAATTACAAGCTAAACAATAATAATCCTTACATTTGATATAGTGCTTTCACATTGGTTGGATGAATCAAAGCATTTCACAGGATTAATAATAATAATAATCCTTGCATTTGATATTGCACCTTATGCCGTTGAGATTAATTGCAAAGTCCAGGGCATTTACTGTGAATATTTGCTGGCAATAAAATAAACATCATCTGAATCCAGAGACTAAATTTTGCCTAAAAATGATTTATGCAGTGTCTGTTATCTGTTATTTATATATATAAAAGATAATAAACTTTTAAACATGGACTGTGTTGTGAAGTCTCTGAAATATGAACGATCCTTATGGAGTGTTTCAGTTTCTCATGTTGGCACAACAGAATGATTAAACTGCAGCATGCATTTTCCTTTGACCTATGCTTTAAGAGAAAGTATTATGCTAAGCAATAAGCTTTTGCCTGGCAACAATGCTGAAATCGATGTCTAAAACTAACCTATTGTAATGGTTGCTGCAGTCACAGCCAAAACAACCACAAGTCAAGTGTGTTTTGCTACTTGAAGACGTCTCTTATATGAAACTACAATATACAATCAACAGTTTAATCAATGAGGAAGTGAGGTCTTCCTCATTTATCTCTATTGACCTATCCTAAGACTCCAAGGTGTATTAATTGTATTTATTGCTGGTTACATCCATTATTAACACAGAGCACATGGGGAGAATTGTTGGTTCAATATGGTATTCAATGGGTTGACCTGATAATTATTGCAGAACATTATTGCTTGTATGTTATTTCATTGGCCCCTCTTCATTAAATTCCAAATATGCATTTGAAATTGTTTATTTGCTTTCGTATAGTTTTCTTGCTGATTTGATGTAGTCCAAGAGTCCATTTGATGTGGAAGCTTATCAGTGTTGTTTTGAAGGTGAAAATTGGTGCCTTGTGACTTGCACAAAGTACCAGTAAGTTTATGGCACATGACTTCAAAGTATATTGGAGCAGATGATATTTTTCTAGTTATTAAGTTATTTTTAATTGTTGATTGGTGAAAATGTTAGCAGTTTGCAATATGTTTATTTCATGATATTTGAGGCTAAAGAAATGAGAAGTATCTTAATGGACCTAGAAAGAATCCCAACAATACCTGGGGATAATATAAATGACAATTACATTGAATCCAGGTTAATGATAGTCAAATGGCCTCCACTGTAAGGTCTGTTAAATGCATATTGTATTCAGTTAAAATAAGCTGATTTGAAGCATGTCTTATATCTGAGCTGTTACCTTAAGCCAAGAAACCTGTGTTAAGTCTCCACACTGTGTTTCAGTGAACTAATGACTGAACCATTGTGCTGGTAAAGAGCTAAAATAACTTCATTTTAATAAGATTGTTGGTGATGGAATAATGCCATTAAAAAGAGTGATATTGCATGCTCTTTAAAATGATGATTTTATTTAGTATGTACTTCATGTCAAGCCTTTGGCTTTGAGTAAAGAAGAAGGCTGCTATATAGTAGAAGAAATAGAAATAGAAAATTATTTTTGTGTAAGTTAGTGGCCTTAAATGTGAAATATAATTCTAACAAGGTAAAACGTACTGGTGCAAAAAGTCAATATTGTCATAGTTTGGAACTGTGTCTCACTAAATAATACCTACCATCTGGTTCACTAAGATAACCAGTCTGCAGCATATATTCTATCAACCAATGCATTTGTAACATATTACCAAATCCTTTTTTTAAAAAAACAGACTAATCCAGCATCACGTTTTGAAGTGCGCAGATTTAATGAAGCTTTTTGTACTTCAGATCAATGGATGCGATAAGAAAATAGGGATTGTTCTTACCCAACCTACTGAGAATGGAAGAAACACCATCCAACAGTTTACTCCAGTTATCAATTGCAAACCAAGGACTAAGATTTTATTGCCAGACTAGAAAGAACTCTTCAGTTGAGTAAATATATGCATATTGTCCATCATTAGTGGGTGGGGGATATATTGGAATTAAAACTTCTGATGAATAATTCCCTTCAGTTATAATTAAGCATTAAAATTCCTATTTGCCTTTTCTTTCCCAGTTTGAATGATCAAACATGACCTATGTAGAAACAAACTAACCTGTTTACAATGGTTAGAATCTTTTGGTTGGTGAGAGAGCAGATATAAATGGGGAAATCTGAGTATCATCAGGTAAAACAGAGACTTCCCACAATTTACATATTCCATTAAATCCTAATCCAGCTCGTGATGGCTGTCCACTCAAACATTTGCACCAGTCATTATACCGTGTTAGAATTCCAGACATTGACGTTGAGAGTAAAGCTTGCTTGTCAAATTTTGCCTCTGCTTTTCTTTTTGGATTGACGTCACAGATTGAATGAGGTTGAAAAGCTTGTATCTTTTGTGACACTGTCCCATTCATAATCCTGAGGAGGACTGCAAAGATTTTCCGTTAATTTGGTACAGCAGGAAGACAAAGATACCTAACAAAATGTTTATAAAGAATACATAGTATTATTATTATGTCGATGTATAATTGCTTAAGCATGTTACATCATTTTGTCTTGTCAACAAATAACGTCTAATCCCACTGGGCAGGTTCATATTCCAGCGTCTCAAAAGCAAATATCACTTTTACTGTTGCATTTCTTTAAAAAATCTAGCCACTCATAAGATACTGTTCCTTTTAGAGACGTTGCTAAGTTTGTTCAGGTCATGTCATTGGAACAAACTCCTTTTTACTTTGTAATAAACCAAATGGAATCTCGGTCTGTAAATTATAACTTGGTAAGACACTTCTGGTTCATGTGAAATGGTATCTGCATTGGGTGCATTGTCCATTGCCCATTCACAATGTGTCTTTGAAGCCTGGATGAATTCCATGTCTGGTCAATTCCACCTTTACTAAATAAATGTAAACTGTACATATTATGCGCCACAAAGTTGGCCAGACATGAAGGAACGCTATCTGTGGAGTAGGTTTCATGCTGGAGTGATTTGGAGGTAGTGCAATGTAAATCAAATGGGAATTGTAAGATAAGGTGTGTATCCCGCCTTCCAAAGAACATTCCAGCTATCCTCTTTGCAAGTGCCTGCTAACTGAGTTGATATCTCTACATATCATCGGGTCACACTGTGTGTGCTTTAGTGAATCGGGATCCATAAGTGATGACTGTGCCTGAGTCTAGCAAAGAAATCTAGCAAAGTCTAGCAAAGAAAGATGGATTAGCAGTGAAGATACCCAATTCAGAACTTATCAATAAGCAGTTGTGGAGCCAAGTTAAACAAACAGCCAATTTCAGAGTCCTCAAAAATCTTCAAATTCAGGAGTTTATTCAATGGTGCCAATGAAATCTTGAGCAGGAATTATAAATCAGTTTCCTATTCTGATCACTCCACTATCAGGAATGAAATTGCTTCACTCTCAAATGAGGTATTAGATTTTGTTGGATTTAAGCTTTTCCTGTTTGTGATATTTTCTATTTCTATAATTTTGAACCATAAATTCCGTAATTCTTCAACAGTGTCTGCTTGTTAAGCAACATTCCCTGGTAACCAACATAAATGATTGTTTCTAGACATAACTGTTAGTGGAGGCTGTGGAATTCTGTCATGTGGAATTTCTGTAATTTTCTTGTAGGCCAAAATAGGAAAATGTTTATTTTTCTTGCAGGCCAAAGTAATTCATAGACTTTCAAATTAAAAAGAAAAACTCCACCTGAATTTAATAATCATCATACTAATAATCCTTGCATATGATATAGCGTCTTATATCGTTGGGACGTCTCAAAGCACTTCACAGAATATACTGTAAAGTGAATTCACTGTGGATTCTGTGGCCGAAAAGTGGCAGCCAATTGCGCACAGCGATGTCCTTTACCTTCAAGTGCCCTGCTACATCTGTGCCTGGTTCACATTGTTGTCTAAAGCTGAAGTGACCACCTCAGTTATCGCTGACCCATCAAGTAATGCCATGTTACACCCGTAGAGAGTAGTGGAGAAAGGAGCCTTCCTTGCACCTATATCCAACTTACACTCAACAGTTGTGTGGGATAAGGGTTGGCAGTATTCTGGTCAACACTCTGTTACACCATTTAAGTGCTCCGGGCCTAAAGGTACTATATAAATGCAAGTTGTTTTTGCTGTTGTTTTGTAAAGCAAGTTCATCACATGAAGAGTAGTTCATTTCAGCCATTCTATTGACGAAGGTTAGATGCTTTCACAAAGGCTGTGTAGGAAGTGGGGGGGAATGGGGGTAATACAGTTGTTTAAGTTTCTCTTGTGCTTCTGCTAACAACTGTCTAAAGCCAGGTCATTAGTTTCCAAGAGGGAATCACTTGTAATGCAGGAGAATTACTGGGGAGAGAATACAAGATACAATTAGTGTTAGAGAAGAGCTGGAAAATATTTTGAATGTAGGTTTGTGAACAGGTCAAACGGAATATCAGTTGGATCAAGCTAAGTGCACAAACTTTTTCTTCCTGCAGTGTGCTATTTTAAGCCTTTCTATTTCAGATTTCTGTGGGAAAATGATACAGAAAGTAGCACGAAAGAGGTACTTTGTCAATTGTATTCGAGCAAAGGTTACACAACCAATTTGCTTTACAACAGCGGCACTATCACACGCACAAAATGTGACCTTTACACCCACGGTGCCATATTTTGAGTTGTCAGCACTTGGATCTAATCATCAACATACAAAGCGCTTTCCCACTTGGGTCGGTTTATTAGGGTGTTACTATAGTTCATGCAATCCATTCCCCCAATGGAGCGATTTGTATTTTTAGCAGGTTATTGTTAGTCCTTGTTTGTTCAAGGAAAAAAAATGCTATTATAAATCTCTGTGAGCACTGTGTCCTTTACCAATGTGCGTGCTAAGCCTTTCCTTTTATGAAATAGTAACCTTAGAATGCTTCATATTATACATTCCAAATTCAACATGTTTCAGAGGATCTCTTCCTGTTTCAAATCACTGCAAACTTGTTTTCTTTACTTTGACCAGTCATAACAGGTCCTGAACTCGCCAGTGTTTGAGAGTGTGTACAGACACAAGCCTCATTCTGTGGATAGATGATACAAGACCTCCTCAAAGAGATGGGAGTACCTCCGGTGTCCTGGGGAATGATCCTCCAGATAAAATTGGAGACATTTCAACATTATATGCATTGTATCAAATCAAGAATTATTATTATTCATTGTTACTAATTATTATTGTAAACTGCAGTAATAGTTCCATGACACATGCTGTTTGTTCATTGTAGCCGGAGATTAACAAGATTTTTGTGTTTCATGTAAAGGGGCAGCAAAGGCTCACCTGACTGTACTTCCTTCTTCTTTTGAGCAAAATGGGATCCCCAATCTGCTCCTCAGACTTGTCCTGGCTGGCAGGCATCATCTATCTCTCCATCTTTCCTGTGCTCTTCGCACTCCCATTATTAGTCATTGCAGTGTTATAATCTATTAATATTTTCAGTATAGAACACACCCAACAGCAAGGATAAGGTTCCATTAGGAAATGCAGGTCAACCTATAACTCGTGTGTTGAGTTACAGGTTGTGTCAAGCCAACGTTGCTTACATCAGCCCACAACTCTCCCCTCACCCTCTCGGACTGTTTATTTTTCAATTTTAGCAGCTAAGGTAAACTTGTTTTCAATGTGTGTCCTCACAGCAACCTCCTGACTCCGAGGTGAAAGTGCAGTACTATCAACTGAGCCAGGCTGACACCAGAGCTTTGCCAGAGAGTGATTGTTGGGATGAATTGAATCTTTGGAATTTTGAACGCAAGTTTCAATTCTAGTTGACTATGCGAGATTGAAGTAGAAAATCAGGGAGAAAATCAACATGGTTTGCAGAAGGGACTTCAAAGAGATTAGAAAATTCCTCACTTCCCAATTAATTTCTAAACCGGCTATTGTTGGTTTTTCTTTCAAACAGCCATTTGAAACAAGCCTGTGTGTTGACATCTATGAAAATCATCTTCCAAAGCAATTCGAACCCTCTGGCGTGGAGTCAGGCCTCCTTCTTATGTACATCCTTTCATTGTTGTGTGGCCTTCTCCAGACTCAATGCAAAACTGCAGTAAAGGCTGTTCCAAAGTTGAAGTATTTACAATCAAGCAAAGTCTGTCATTGATGGCTAACCTTACATTGTATGCAGATCGCATTCTGTTGAAACAGTTAATCAGTATTGTTCACATGAAGGCAACGTCACAAACACTTCAGTCCAAACTTTAAACTTGTTTTTAAAAGAGTGCTTTACACTCTTATTTGCGGGAGGATTTCCATTGAATTTCCAAAACATGTGCAGAGACTCACTGGAGTGCTGTGAAAATACACATCTATCTTATTGACCTTAAAGTCATCATGATGGCTGTGTACAATAGATGAGGTAATGCCAACAATCAACTTTCTGACTTCTGACTAAACACAACAGGCCACCAAGTCTTAGCCTGTAAGATGATTAGTTTTTCAAATTTAAGATCACACAGAACAGAGGGAAAATCTATGAATAGCTTAATTTGGAAGCCACATTTCTTCAAAAGAACCAGCTTCCAAATTAAGAATGAATGTCGGAAATTTCCACTATTCTGGACCATCTTCAGTTTGAAGACAAGATTTGGAGACTGCTGTGTGCAATTGGCTGCTGCATTTCACCCACAAAATACACAGTCAATTCATTTTACAGTATATCTTGTGAAGCGCTTTGAGACGTCGCAATGATGTGTTGAGGCACTTTATCAAATGCAAGGATGATTATTATTAAGATGGTCACAGGCTAACAATAGGTAGGATTTCAGGCCTACAATTAGCCTGGTCGAGGATCAATACTTTGGTTTTGGGCTAAGCCTGTAGAAATGGTCTATTCTTCAAATGGTTCAGATCCATCCTGTTCTTGTGCAGATCAATCCATTCAGGTTTACCTATGCTCAGCCCCTTTTAAATTCTTTATATTTCTTTTGTGGGCAGCACAAATGGCTCCCGCTAACCCCCCACCACAAGCACCACCACACACACACCCCTATGACAAGTCAGCACTGGTTTCAGGCAGGTCAGCTAACACCTTGTTAGCTAACTGGCCCTGTGCTATAATTGCATACAACAAAAGGATTGCTCTTTTATAAGGCTGAACTAGCTCGAACGGCAGTAATCTGATAGTTGCCAAAACATAGTATCTCACAGTTGGTTACCCATCAATTATTCTCACTTTTCAATACATGTTGGGTCCAGCACAGTGTTTATGACATGAAAAAATAACAGAACCTAATTATTATAATCTCTATTAGAAAGTCTCTTTATAAGAACAAACATTATTCTTGGCCCTGGCAAAAAAAAGTCCATTACAGTCAGCAAAGGAGTTCAATCCTTGATAAGACCAGCTCCTGGGAAGGAGAACAACATTTCTGATCCCCAGGAGTTTGTAGTATGAAGGTTTGACTGTATTTATGACCTTTTAACATACTCTGTCTGCGTCTTTGTTTATTTTACCATTCTGCTACTTTGAGCAATTCTCTCCGAAGCCAAGACGTCATAATGTAAACAATAAAGAGGAAACAACAGAAGCATTAATCCAAGTGTGTTCCATTTTCTTTCTGGACTGGAAATTCACACTGAACATAGGACACAGCAGAGGAGGAGAGACTTTGTCCATTACACTGTCCGGTATTTAAACATTAAGAAGATTGATGCTTAGTTACAGCACAGAAGGAGATCATTCTTGTGTGCATAGCCAATACAATTAACTTGTAATTTTTAAAGGCACATTAGAGATTGCATTGTGACGAGTTTTGTTCTGTTACACCTGCTAGCTTCCACAGCGTAATATATCAGTCAAGACATTCATTTCACCTGGACTCTGGAGATTTGTAATAAATAAGTCCTGTTTTTGATTCAATTGCATTGGCACCTCTGACCTTGGATTTTAGAGGCATTGTATGAAGCAATTCCCATGAACATTGCTGTCAGGGGGCCTGATAATTGACAGACTATAAAATGATGCTTTTCTTTTGCTGCCAAAGTGTCCGCTGGTACATTTCAGAAGGGATTTGAGGGTGTGGGCACCTCAGTAAGAGACTTTGAAAAGGTGTGGACAACACAATATTAACACCACTCCCTTATTTGTTAAGTCAGGTATTAATGGTTACAAGACAAAGGCGGCCAATTGGACGTGAGGTATAGATTAGCCATGATCTTATAGAATGGTGGAACAGGCTTTAGGGGCTGAACGGCCTACTCCTTTTCCATGTTTCTATTATCCAGTATTGTGAGCAACAAAATTGTTTGGCTGACTGGATTTTTTTTTGCTCTACTCCAATTTTTTTATTTTCAATAATTCCAAATGTTCCTTATTCATGTATATCTGGTGGTGAAAATGGAAAAAAAGGTGGGCCTTTAATTCCCTGCAGCAGTCACTACACTCGCAAGATCACAAGAGAGGTCTGGGTTTTTGCCAATCCAGGATCTTCTGCCTTTCCAGAATTCGCACCCAACCCAAATGTCCTCCTACCACAGGGTCCTGGTTTCAATCCTCCTAGCCTCTTACCCTCAGATCACAAACTATCTCCTTTCCTGAGGCTTCTGTGCGTGTCCTATCCACATACATCCGTTGGAACAAATACTTATTCTGTTTATTGCTGCTGAATTAAAATTACAAAGTTATTGACAGACTCGCTGAAACAATAGCATTTTACAAAACTCAGCTCCACCATGATCTATGAGATTTATGCAGAGCAGAAACCATTTCCATATTGTATGTGTATGGGGGGTGGGGGGTGATATATGTGGCATTTCATAACAGATCGATTGTGATAATTATCACAGCAAATCTGTTTATGAAATATTTCCAAATTTTCCTGATTTCTGAGTTGCATAACCAAAGGTCCTGAGAAATACTGGACAGCCACAGTTGAACAGTGTTCACACAGTCTAACACATAGATGAAAGGCAATGGCTGAGCAGGGCTGTAAGCAGCATCCAAAGGCATTCATTAGATTGCATCTATCTGAAATAATCAATTGTCTGCCTCCTTTGAGTTTGTAGGAGTTTTTTTCTGAGTCATCTCAACTTGTCCACACTCCTTCAATTCTTCTGCTTCCTGTAGGCTTTGCTGCTGACTGTAGTTCATTTCAATAGGAAAGCTCCAGCGCATGTGACTGGATTTGAGAGAGTTGAAACATTTCCTGTAGTTGGGTTATTTAAATGAACCTGCTTTCCTAGGTCAGTGCTGTGCTTGTCACTATAACAGCTGCTGACCATTGAATAAAGCTGACCTTTATTGTTACTACCCATTCAGAAGAGTTAGGCAAGCACACTGACTTCACATTAAAAGCTTTTGTTGTCTGTAGAATTTGTGTTAACTCTGAATGAAATCAGATCTGCTCGAATCCTACAAATTTCACCCTGAATTAAAACCGTTTTGGATTAGGAAAGAACAAAGGTACGTTGCCATTCCTACACCACTCGTGCTGTGGCGTATAGATGCTCATACATTTAATGTTGGGTTTGGAGGCGATCAAAGGTTAAGCTGCAGTTGGCATCAATGTCAATGTTAAACATGAGGGGTTTGTTTTGTAAATTGGCCTTTCCTTCTGCAGAAGTGGCAGCCCCCTGACTGGCAGCTGCCGAAGTCTGAAATTCCACTTTTAGCCTGTAAAAGATCATGCTTGTCCCAAAATTTAAGATAGATTAGCCTTCCCTCCCACCCTGACCCTCCAAACCCCAGTTCTGGTTTCTGGTATTGACTTAATTCTTTGACCACACTTTCCTCACCCTTTTCAGCTCTCCCTCTCCCCCACCCTTACTCGGTTGCACTCCCAATGTGAAAGGTGCCACACAAATGAGAATTATATTCGAACATAAGAAAATAAGAATTACTAGATGAAAGAAGACCAAGTTCCTCTTTCACCATCCTGGCAGTCACATGCATGTGTCGTGTCCCAAACTATATACTGTATCCCAAACATATTATTTCCTAAGAGAAAACTATCTAATTTGCTTTTGAAAGAATCAACACTTTCTGCTTCCACCGTCTCCCTAGGGAGCCTGTTCCATACATTTACAACTCACTTACTGAAGTAGTGTTTCCTCAGATTTGTTTTGAATTTACCCCCCCTTTCAATCGTATCAAGCCAGGATAATAATTCTCTCCTTTGCTTTTGCTTTTCATGCTCACATGCTACTGCCGTAGCATTTTGTGAAAATAAGCACAGACCTAGCACAGAGCCCAAGACCCTTTGATCTTCCCGCATGTCTCCAGGCAAACAGAGATGGTCGTCTGGCCATTTGAAGCCACTGAGCTGGCATGCCCGTTCCATGGCTGTGCTGTTAGAGTTCAAAGATCTGACATGAAGAGCATTGGACCATAGGCAGATACCTAGAGTGAGTTTACTGCAAGTTACCAGTGTAAATGCAGTAAAGCAGTAAGCAGACTGGTTTAATTTCTCATTAACACAATCTACATTTAATACAATACGGGTCGAATTGGTATTCAATGGTGCAATGTTAAATCAAGGATTTAATAAGAAGAAGAATCTTTGCATTTGTTATAGCACCTTATACTTTGTTGAAATGTCTAAAAGCACTTGTTAGAATATACTGTAAATTAAATTGATTGTATATTTTTGCAGGCAAAAAGATTTGATGGAAGCAACTGATAACTGGGAGATGGTTCGCTATAATACTATTAAAACAAATATTTTTGTTTTAGCTTATTTGCTAAAATAACAGGTTCTTCACTAGAACAGGTTCAGTGAAGCTCCTTAGGAGTAAATGCTTCATAATAATAAAGCTTGTCAGAACACGGTAACAGAGTGCTTTAGTAGACAATAAGCAGTATGGAGTTATTCCTCTGGTAATGGATATGATTAATCTGATGGCTCAAAAAAGAAAAGGTCCAAAGATTAATCAAAGATTTTGCAGATCCAGCAAAAACGTGTGGGCTAACAATAGACAATAGTTACTAAATATATCGGCCTAAATATACAGGAATTTGCCAGTTATATATTATCTCTGCCAGTAAATGTGGAAACAGGGTTATTAATAGCGTAGGAAATACATGTGCTACTACATTTGCTACTAGAAGTGACATGGTATGGATTTATTGTTAATGCTGGGTTTTGGATTTTTCTTATTTTTCTCAGTTAAATAAATCTATTGGGCTACTTTTGCGCCATACAACTTGTATTCATTGATCCTCTTTCCACTTTACATCAATACTATATTATATATTATAGATTAGCCACTCGCTGATATAACATGACGCTGATGGAACACAATGCTTATGGCTTCCTCATTGATACTCACACTTAAAATCCTCTTAATGGGGTGAAAAATACAGTATGCAATGTAATAATTATCACTAGTGATAGTTACCACATCACATATTGCATTTTACATCCCTATATTTCTAAAACTGCATCCAAGTCCTTGTGAATTTAAGCAGATGTGAGTGACAAAATTATGATGTCACAGGTCTGCATGTCTGCCAGTCAGCCAGCCCAGATATTCAGTGAGATTACTCACTGTAGAAATCTACTGGAATAATGGACAAACAGCTCCTTAACATACTTATTTGAATTGGGTTGATGTAGGGCATGTTACAAAGGGAAGACTTGACACGAGGCAAGATAAGATGGCATCCGTGTGAATTGGTGCCAGTGTGATCTGAATTCTTGAAGAAATTTTTGTTTACTTTGGCTCTATCTTGGAACACGTAAACAGGACTAAGTTTCTTATGTTTCAGCGGTTGACTTTTGTTCATCTGTGTCGAGTTTGTGTCAGTTTGCAGCAGTCTTGCCTCTGGGTCAAAGGGTTGTGAGTTGAGCTCATCAACTTGGCTGAAATCCAACAGCAATTCTGAGACAGGGTGAACAATTGGGAGGTGCTATCCTTTAAACCAAGGTCAACTTTAGTTCTGGTGGTTCAGGTGGATGTTAAAGATCCCACGGACCTATGTCAGAAGGTCTCCCATTGCCCTCACCCATATTTCTCCTTCTTCCAAATGCTTGTGGGTCGTTGCAGGTGCTCATATATTGCAGAACCAAACTCATAAAAGTGGAGACAGAGAAATTGTTGATAAGCTCTACAGTGCAGTCATCACTTTTACAGTTGAAAATCCCCAAGTCACACGTAGAACATATGACTTCATCATGTAAATGGTGTAAAGGCATTGATGTGGATACGGATGTATGAGAAATCTTTACAAAAAGTTTTCCAATCGACCTAGAACTCGAGCAGAGGCTGGAGACATGTCTGAATATCAGGCACCTTTCTCCCAGTTCCCCAACTGTTATCAGCAGTGGTGATCAAGATGGGGGGGAGGGGAAATCTGTTTCAAAAGCATGTTATTTTTACTCCATAACAATAGTCACTGCACATCAGAGTAACTCTTTGGAGTCTGAGTCATTTCTATGATGCGAACCTGGTGTGTTATATCCTATTGTGTGTGAAACCCTTTTGAGATGTTTCGATGTGATAAGGCACAATATAAATTCAGGGAGATTTTTTTTAAAAAAAGCTAAACTTTGGATGCAAACCCAACATCAAAAAAAAATTTGGCCATATCATCAACAACAACAAAATTACATTTGTATAGCACCTTTCATGTCAGGAGGATGAGCCAAGGCGCTGGACAGTCAGTGTTTCAGACCCGAGCTGGAGGTCAGGATCCTGGAGGGTGGAGAGCAGGGGGGGGGGAGAAGGAGGGTGATCAAAAGCACAGTCAAAGAGGAGGGTCTTCAGATGGGCCTTGAAGGCAAGGGAGGGGGCGAGGTGGTGAGACTGTGGGATGGAATTCCAGACGGTGGGAGCAGAGTGGCTGAAGGCTCGCCCGACAATGGTGGGGCGGGCGAGGCGGGGGACGTGAAGCAGGCCGGAGCCTGGTGAGCGGAGGAAGCGGGCAGGATGGTAGGGGGTTAGGAGATTGCAGAAGTAGTGGGGAGCAAGACCATGGAGGCCCAGGATCTTGAACTGTATCCTCTTGCTGCACTTATTCCAATAATTCTGCTTAGGATAAAACGCAGAATTGGTGGTATTTTACTAACATTACGTGTTGTTCCTTGGAGGATGTATTGTTGAACACGATTTCCAAAAGCAGAGCAATATAGTGTCACTGCAGTCAAGTGAAACACACATGCAAAGGTCACGACTTCAAAGCAGCTCAAGGATGCCTTCTGTCTTTCAGCACTTTGGGATGTCCTCCCAACGTGAAAGGCACTACACAAATGTAATTTGTTGTTGTCTGAAGCTCAAACAGGGAATGGTCTTAGAAAAAGTTACTAACAGCTTTGGTATTGAGTCCAACTCTTGACATAACGGGTTCCTCAGTAACTGTACTTAAGGTACTTAGTCACTACCACAGCCCAACTCATACATACCAGGTTTAAAGAACACACTAACTTAGGCCAATTGAGATGCAGAAATTCAGCAGCTTCTCAGATACCTCTTCAGGTTATAAGTATTTTTCTTATTCGCCCACAAAATATACAGTCAATTCACTTTACAGTATATTCTGTGAAGCGCTTTGAGACGTCTCGAAGACATGAAGCTATACTAAATACAAGGATTATTATTCTTATTCATCCTTCATCCACCAGTGTTTTCACTAACTCCTGCTGGACAGTATATACGTTTGGACACCAAGCTGCGATTTCATACCCCCACCTCCTTTCATGCACTCACCCTTCACCACAGTCAAATAGTCTGGCATTCTCAGTCTAGACTCACACAATGAAGAACGGCTAATTGAACAATGTGACAGAGAGTTTCCAATGGCCTGGTGAACAGTGTGTGAGGAGGGAAGAAAGATGTGTTTTGAAAGAGGGAGAATAATCTCAGAACGCAGGATTAACATGAGCCATGCTTTACCTTACTGAGAGCATAAGAAGCTTCACCTCCTATCATCTGCTTTGTGGCTGGTCTCTGTGTAAACAAGCACATCATGCTAAGGCAGTTACTTAAATTGCTCCCCTGCTTTTTATCACAATAAACAATCCACAGACACTAGAAATCTCTTCAAAGTCCCTGACATTCCAATGAAAAGATACTTCAAACACTAATAAAAGTCTGCTCAGCTAGCAGACCAATATCCATCTATACTAGCAGTCCTGCAAAGATCACATCGGCACATAGGACGAGACAGACTGAATGCAGACTCACAGTTTAAACTTAGCAATGCCTCGATTTACACAGCGGCAATGTTAAATGATCAGCCACAGGTTTTGCTTTCCTGCAGAACTTGGCTGGCAAGATGCCAGGTCAGAAGTTCTATACCAACTTTATACTAGCTTTATACCAGCTTTATACCAGCTTCATACCAGTCCCTAAACAGCTCTGAAGTCAAAATGAGGGAGTGTTGATTCCGAGCACATAATCCTGGAGTGCAATTCACTGAAAATCCACGGTTAATGTGAATTTACCAATACTGTATGTACAGTGAGGCTTCCCCGAAGATGTTTTCATACAGTTAATCCAGTAATAGCAGTGGCGTTAATCATAAATTTCACCCACAAAATACACAGTGAATTCACTTTACAATATGTTCTGTGAAGCACTTTGAGACATCTCACTGACGTGAATAGGCGCTATATCAAATATAAGGATTATTATTATTGTAAATAAAAGACAATAATGGTGTATTAATTGTATAGCATGCAATATTTTAATTTGACTATTCTCCCAACCTGGAATTCATTTTTGAGCTGTTCTGAAATATAACAACAACAACAAAATTACATTTCTAAAGCGCCTTTCACGTCGGGAGAATGTCCCAAGGCGCTGGACAGACAGAGTTATGGACCTGAGCTGAGGGTCGGGTTGGGGGAGGGTGAAGGGTAGTGGGGGAAGCAGGGAGATCGATAGCATGGTCGAAGAGGAGGGTTTTGAGCTGGGTCTTGAAGGTGGTAAGTGAGGGGGCGAGGCGGAGGGACTGCAGGATGGAGTTCCAGAAGGTGGGGGCAGAGTGGTGGAAGGCCCATCCGCCGATGGTGGGGCGAGCAAGGTGTGGGGGTGAAGCAGGCTGGAGCCTGCTGAGCGGAGGGAGCAAAGGGGATGGTAGGGGGTTAGGAGGTCGGAGAGGTAACATGGCGTAACCTGGCACCTTAAATCAAAACCCAGCACAGTAAAAGTAATTATACTGTATATACTGTATGTAATTCATGTTTGTGACGATTTGAAGATAAAGGCAAGAGACAAGCAGTAAGGAGACTCCCTTCACAGCCCATTGACTATGATTATGCGTTGTATAAATGCATGTTGCATTTATACAACGCATTTCACATTGGACAATGTCTTAAAATGCCCTACAAAGTGTGCCTGCAAGTGAGAAGGTGGAGGGTGGGGGGAAGGTGACTTAAGACGCAGTCAAAGAGGTACAATACACTGCAATAAATTTACATTTATATTGTGCCTTTCACGTCAGGAAGACGTCTCAAATCAGAGGCCTTTTGAAAGCAGAGATGGAGGTAGGGAATTTGGTAGATAGGGAGCCGCAGGTAAAAAGACTGAGAAAAGTTCTACAGAGGCAAATATCCAGCAAGGGTTTTTTCAATAAAAATAAATGAATGTGAAGTAAACAGTTTGATATTTATTGTTATATAATGTTTCCATTCAGCTGATACATGAGTTAAAGCACCAGTGACCGGTGTCTTGAGTGTGACTTTGCAGCAGTGTTGGCAGTGAGAGGAGATCAGTTTACCGAGCAGTAAGTAAGTAGGAACCCACTTGTTAGTCGATTGGTGGATTGCTTTCTGGAGGTAATAATCCATTCCAAAAAAGTTATTTTGTCACTCAATCCACAACTGTTTGTGGAATACCGCTGTGCGCAATTGGCTGCCACGTTTCGCCCACAAAATAACACATTCAATTCACTTTACAGTTTATTGAGTGAAGCACTTTGAAACGTCTCGAAGAGGTGATAAGGTGCTTTATCAAATGCAAGAATTATTATTATGATTATCAGGCTGCCCAGAGGAGTGGGTGAGTTGCTTTGACTGTGGCTCCAGTTGCTGAGTTGGCCAGGAAACTGCATTAAGAGCTTGTAGAGATTCCTGTTCAGCTCGTCTATCCCCACCCTCCCTACTGAGAACAGCAGAGATTTAAAGATCTCTTTAGCAGAAAACAGGGGAATAAAATGATTGCACGTTTAACCTGGGTCATATCCGTTCTCAGATCTTGAGCCAAACGGAAAGTGACCAGAGCTGGTAGTTTGCTAGTAATTTTCACAACTGTTCATACAGAATGCTTACTAATTGAATTCAAATGTATTTTCATTTTGTTCCCTGAATCTGCTCGCTTCAGACAGCACACATTTGTCAAGAAAGATTATTGGGGCTTTAGAGCTTTGTCAGCATATTATTGGGAAGATTGTCTTAAGATCTCATACCAAGCCTTATAATTTTGCTGATGAAATTGAATCCGAATCCAGTCTTAATCTCTCATTTAGAAACTCCAGAAGTGAAGTTCAAACCCAGATTTAGTTCAAAGTTCAAACCCACCTCCAACAAGTTGAAAATAATTGAATATTCCTTTTAAGGAAAAACTGCCAACAGGTCAATCAATGGTCACTGGTTCCACATGTTCACATGAGCTTAAAGATACTCTACCAAAGTGCAACACTTCATAATCCAAAGTGCAACTCGAGTGCGGGAGTCAATCATTGTCAAAGCAAAAACCTTCTTGATCAATAACAGGAAATGAGGTTGGTTCTAATGCAGGTTACATTGAGTAATGATTTAACATATTTGGTGAGGGCATTTTTTCAACACTATGGATTTTTTTTGTTAGCTGGGGTGTCTGACACATCTGGGTTTGGTAATCAAACCGTTATGGGTTTATGGATAGTTTAGACATTTCCAAGCATGCTATCGACATTTCACACTCCAAACAGGACTATCCGTGGCTTGGAATAATATTAATAATGATAATAATCTGTTCTTGACCCGAAATGTTGACCCACTCCACCATAGATGCTGCCTGACCTGCTGAGTGTTCCCAGCAATCTCCGATTTTGTTTCAGATTTACAGCATCTGCAGTATTTTGTGTTTTATAATAATCCTTGCATTTGACAATTGGATGTCTCCAAGAGTTTCACGTGAGTTACCGTAAATTGGAGTGACTGTGTATTTTGTAGAGGAAAATAGTGGGCAATTTGCATACCGCAAAGCCCTATGAATAGCCATGAAGGGAATGGCCTTAGCTAGGGGATTGTTGGCCACAACACCGGGAAAAAAGAATAAAAGGCTACCATCTTCATACATATGGCAACCCAAATATATGGAGTGTACAGCAGATACACCACGTGGGAGTGAGTTTCAAAACATTTGTGTAAATGCATCTCGTTTCACAAATACAAAATCCCCAGAAACGTTTCAGCAGTGGTGATGAGTTGTTGACCCTTTCATATTATTTCTGTGCTGCTGCCATTCATTGATGGAGATTTTAGTGTTAAAACATTACACAAGTGTAAACACAAAGGGCTTGATCCTTGAAGTAATGAATAGGTTTTAACCCATTTACACCATTTGAACAATGACTCCACTGCACATTTCTCAGTTAAATAGATTTGGCTGCAACATAAGTGAATTAACTCTTATTCCACTTATCCTTTTTATGTATAGTAACATAGGAACAGGAGTAGGCCATTCAGTCCCTCGAGCCTGTTTGTTTGGTGTATCATTGACAGAGGAGCAGAGACAGCATTAAAGGGACAGCCCAGACACTCGCTGCCAACTCAACCCAACCAGTAAGGAGTGAACAGTGCCATTTTTGAGAAACTGTCAATTTGTTAAATAAGCTGATGCTCACTTGACCTCACTTGAAAAAAATAAACAAACGTTTGCTTTTAAGCCAAAGGAGGAAATGACCTCAGGGGTTGTGCTGTGCAAGGCAATTTTCTTCCTGACAAAATCCTGGTTACCTAACATTTAAAATAATGTTAATCACAAATACACATGTGGCTGCACAAAACCCGGCTTTGCACTAACCAAAATAATAGTAATACTAATCCTTGCATTTGATATGGTGGCTTATCACTGTCGTCTTTGAGACGTCTCAAAGCTCTTCGCAGAATATAGGGAAAGTGAATTGACTGTATATTTTGTGGGAGGAACATGGCAGCCAGTTATGCACAGCAGTTTCTCACAAACAGTCGCGGATTGAAGTGACCAAAACCCCGTATATCCCTCCACACACACACACTCCATTATAATAAGCCCTCAATGCCTCCCTGCAATTCCAGCCACTTTGCCTTGCTGGTTAACCAGATACCACTTTGCTTGCTGGTTTCCCAGTCACGTCAAGCCGACCAAAGACCGATACAAGGTTTTTTATTTAATTTATTTTCCATCAGCCTTTGCAATTTTCCCTCAGCTCCATCCAGCCCTGAGAAAGAAAATAATTTGCATCTTACATCACTGGACTGTTTTGCACAAATCTAAAAAGTTGATAAGAATGATTTGAAGTGTGTTTGTGGTAGGACGTTCTTTTCGAATTCTAATCTGCAATGCCCATAACTGGCACAGCCACACACTGTGTTAACACTTGATAATTAAAGTAGCATTTGAGCACAAGAGGGTGGAGAAACAGCTTCTATTGCCAAAAGCAAGTTGTAAAATAACTTTTGGTGCTGCTGTGAAAGTTTACAAATCAAACCCTCTGTGTTTAGATTGGTTGCATTGCATTAACACTCAATTATAATGTTTATCGTGGCCTCTGATTGCTTTCCCTCTACTTTTGGTGAATGTCTGTTCCTTGAGATATCCCCCTGCCCCAGTGAAACCATCAATCACTGCCTTTGACAGGGTTCCTGTAGGGTGGAATGATCAGGAAGGCTCCGCGGAATCAGGACCTAAGAGGTCAAGTCCAGGTTGCCCAGTCTAAGAATGGCCATTCGTTATTAACCTGCTCGAAGCATCTATATTTGCAGCTACGGCACCACCCTGTTGTGAGTGAGTTGGCAGAGAGTAATAACACATCCTACGTTTGAAGAAATTTTTGGGAGCAGATAGCAGAAGCATCTGTTTAATTGAACAGCTTCCATTCCATAGCTATTGTGCACTGCAATTTTAAAATTCCAGGCATTTCAATTTAGTGTACATTTCGTCTCCGGCGGGTTCAATGGTAATGCAATTGCAGCCTAAAGTTCCTCCTAGAATTAACCTGTAGAATTCTTCAATTTAGCCTAATTTGGGAACCTCTACTTTTAAAGAGCTGCAGAAAACGAGCTTCCAAATGAAGACTGAATTTAAGTTTATACAGTTCCCCACCAGTTTTAAATTTTGAGACAAAATACGCTCACAGGTTGTGTTTCGGTGGAGTTTGAGGCCTTTGTGGGCAAGGCAAAATTTCAATTTGCGATAGCAAAATGCGCTCAACAATGTCTCCCACGAACAGCCAAGAAGTGAATGACCAATTTTATTAGGGCGAATTCTGGGCCAGGACACTGGGAGAAACTCCCTTCTCTTTTCCCTGCTGATTTTTAGGTTGTATTGGGTTTATGACCTTGTTGATCTTGAGTTCCATTCTACAGTTTGCAGAACTCATGGCCTCAATGGGGTGAAGTTAAATGGAGCCAATATAGCAATGCCAGAGCTGCATATTTGGCACTGATTGTCAGTAAAAGTGCTGATGGAAAGACTGGATAGCTCATTTACTCAGATCTCTGCTGTACAGGAAATTATGTGTGTCATATTTTCCCTGCCTTATTGTAGGCCGGCGAGATAGACAAGCCGTTGAAAGACAATAGGAGAGAGAGGGAACTCTCTTTTCTATTTGATGCTCATTGAAGTTTTCAAGCCCGGACTTTATTGTATTGCAAATGTTGTGAGATAACATATAAAGAAGTGACGTCAAAGCTAGAGGGTGACCAAACAGTCATGATAACTACTCTATTATCTGAAAAAAATCATAATTTCTTCAAGACTTATTAGACATTGTAATGATATCACTTTTTGGTGACCCTGCATAAGCTGTGAACTGTACAAATAATATGACGTAAGGAGTACTATCTAGAAGGCTCTGAAACTTGAATAATAATACTAATAAACACTATTGATAATAATGAATAAACCAGGCATTTGGTAGAGCTCCTTTCACATCCAGAGGCTGTCTCAGAGTGCTTCGCAGAATTTACCGAAAAGTGTAGCGATGCGTAATTTGCAGTCAAACGGTTAAATAGGGTTGAATTAAATTTCTTATGTGGATTGACTACAATTGGATCAATTAGTCAATTCTGTTTTATTCTGAAATTATTGAGAATTTTAACCCAGTTTGCAGTATATGAAACATCTGCCCCTTTAACAAAATGTTATGGGTATGAGTTGATCGTGTGGGGTATTATTGGTTTTTAACCTTGAAGATCTTTACTTCTGTTTCCCCTTTCCCTCCAATTCTGTATTCTGTTTTCATTATTTTAACTCTATTGCTGTATTAATTCATCTTTAGCTACCAACTAACTGTATTCTACACCTGTCCCCTCATTTTATTCTGATGGTTATGATGTTGAAACACTTTACTTACCTGTCCATCCAAGTCTCTCAGGTTCCACCATCCACTGAAGTACTTGTCAGTCTCTTATCATCCAGTATTGGTAGCTGGCTGGAAAAGGTTGATTTACCAACCGATCGATATTTGGGGCCAGATAATCTCAGCAGTTTCCATTATAGACCTGAACCATAGATGCTTTTTTAGATCATCAAATTTGAAATACTGCTCCTCAACAATGTTTCTTGTCTAGAGCCTCAGCAATGCAATTGTACCGAAATGAAATAGCTTATCACCAGCACTCTAGGGGTATATTGCATCTAAATTTTGACTGACGTTTAAAGGGAACATTCCTTTCAAACACCTTTTCCTAGAATACCTCTTGACAATATTCAATACATTGTTCCAGCAGCGTTCGCAGAGTTGCTTTGTGATGTGGGATTTGGCGCTACTTTGTCACAGTTGGAATGGGAATGACAGTCTATGTTATCATGTTGTGCTAACGTTGAATGCAATGATGGAAGGAGGACAGGCAGTGTTGACTGATCATTGCCAGGTATGCTGATGGCATTGCCAAAGCATGCAAAGCTTTCCTGTGGCTAGACTCTTGGAAACTATTACCACATACCCACATATCTTCTATTACAGTGAGTGTGTGAAAGGACCTTTCTAGTGTTAACGCCTGTACAACGCCCAGAAAGCACACAACACACGCTTAAGGTAGTTAAAGTAATGAAGACTGTCCTTATTTTGTAATGTTATCTAACAACAAAGGAGCTGGTCCTTAAAATAATTCAAGGATACCATACCCTATTAGGACAGTTGTAAAATAAAGGCTTGATTTACATTCCTCCTTTTATTCGGTTATGAGCAAATTCTATTCTGCAATAGTAATAATCTTTGCATTTTATGTAGCATCTTATGTCGTTGAAACATGTCAAAGCACTTCACAGGATATATGGTAGAGTGTAGTGACTGTATATTTTGTAAGCAAACACAGCTGACAATTTACACACAGCAATGTGCCACAAATAGCCATGAACTGAATCATCAATTTGAGGCATTTCGACGTGATGGATCAATTGTAAAAGTGCAAGCTCTTCCTTTTATTTTTCTAACAGTTTTGTGTTGGGTTGAATCTGGAGTAACTCTATATCAACGAAGTAGCCAGCACTGTGATTCTCAGCTGGACATTCCCCGGGGATGAAATATGCATTGCTGGTAATGCACAATTCCTACCACTTGTATATTTTTCCGCCACTGTCAATAAATGACAGATTGGAATATTCAAAAGGATGATTTTTGGAAGTTGTTGGAGCCAGAAATCACTATTGCTGGCAGTAAAGAGGCAGCACAAAGTCTGGCTCAAATTCTTAACTGGGGTGAATGTTTTTTTTTGCCCCCCTTCCCCTAAATAGCTCTTCAAAAGAAATAACTGGAATACAGGGCCCAGTGGCTCCAGTCTCCGGTCGTGTTCGTGACTTGTGCAGAATGTCAGACACAGAAATAGAGTTTAAAATTGGTGATTTACTCAAACTCTACCAATGTGCCAAGAAATGTAATTATGATAATAATAATAATAATAAACCTTGCATTTGATGTAGTGCCTTATCATGTCATTGAGTCGTCCCAAAGCGCATCACAGAATATCTTGTAAGGTGGAGTGACTGTATATTTTGTGAGGGAAATATAATACAGAGATATCAGAATGTAGTGGAGTTACTTTGTGTTGTGTGACTACTTTTCTAGTGGATTCCCCTGCCCTGTGTCTGGCATTCTACAGCCTCGGCTGACAACAGCAAAGGAAAGTAATACCCTCTACTGTAACGACAGCCAAAAGCAGCTGATTTCCATCAAGCCAGGCTAAGAAGAAGGAGTGATTGTACAAAGATATCTTAAACCTAGCAAAGTGAATCACTGCAGTACAATGCTTACAGTCGAAAGCAATGTGGCACTCATAGGGGACAAATTCCACCTGGATCTAGCTTTACTCTATTGAAAAGTTTAGATCATTGCTTTAGATCAAGGTTCTGGTACCAAATCAAAGTATTATTGCAATTATTATTTATTTGTAAAACATAGTTTTATTTTTTAAAGAAAAACACCAATGAAACATACAAGCAAAGCCTTGAGTAGTGTTATCAGAAGACTATACAGTGACCTTAGGGTGTGAGTCACTTGGAAACTAACAAGATTTTTTTAGGGTCGGGATTGGGAAATGGTAGTAAACAAACTTTACAATTCCTCAGGGGTAACTCCTGCAGTCAGAAAACACAGTGATTGCACTCATTGTTCCAGGACCTGTAAAACAAAGGGTTAAATAAATGTTTTGAAGAGATAAGGGGGCTCCATGCTGACAGGCAGCAGACTGCACTGGAAAAAAGCAGCATCTCTTTCCAGAGGTGATAAATCTGGAGGTTTCTCAAGAGTATCTACCAGCTCTGTGGGAGAGGCAGGAACCTTGTGATCTGGCTGGTATGAAGGAGGGAACTAGGGGGGGGAGCAGAGTGCCATAACCTTGCACCTTCCATCCAATACCTGTGTGGAGTCCCGTAGCATAGTGGTTAGCACACTCACCTCACAGGCGAGAGGACCCGGGTTCGATTCCCGGGCAAAGTGAAACCTTAGGCAAGTTTCCTTACTCTATACACCTCTGTTTACCTAGCAGTAAATAAGAACCCGGTTGGCAGATGGCTTTCAGGGAGTAATAATCCCTCTAAATAAAAATGTGGTCACTCAATCCACAGTTGTTTGTGGAATACTGCTGTGCGCAATTAGCTGCCACCTTTGCCCACAAAATACAGTCAATCCACTTTACAATATATTTTGTTAAGCGCTTTAAGACATTTCAACGACGTGATAAGGCACCATATAAAATGCAAGGATTATTATTATTATTACCTCCAATATACTGGGTGTTTGAGTGGAGAACCTTGGAGCCTTTCCATTTTGACCTGTTGGAGCCTTGGGTTGTGTTGCACCCTGCCCTGCCCTGCACATATTTGCTGCACCATGACGTTTGAGCAAGGAGGTCAAAGTGCAGATATGCAACACAGAACCACTTTGCTTGATTTTTTTGTGGCTTTAACCCCACCTAACTTTGCAATTTCAGTGCAAAGTGCACACCACCAACGTATGTGACAACTCTGAACAAGTCAGCAAGCCAACAAATATCTGCACTCCGTAACATGGCATCTGACTGTAACAGGAAGATCCCCATGTTAGAGACTCTTTTCAACATTATCATGCTGCAAGTGCAATCAGCCTTAGACAATACATAGACAGTAGTGGTAATGTACGAATGGCTAACCCAGGCAAATTTGTACCCAGGCTTCGATGCTTCATTTATACTGCACATTTCTGCTCCAGTTCAATACAAGATTGAGAATAACCCCTATATCAATGCTTATATTACCTGGGCTGGTAGATTATTCTAAACATTTGTCATTTTGAGGTAAAGATATTTTCTCTAATGTCTCTTCCAAACGCCCTGTTCGCCTATTGACATTGAATAGTCTGAGCTCCCCTTATCTATTTCACTTACTAAAGTATCCTGTAAATTTCAATAAGTGTTTTTCCTCCTCCCTCCCCCCCACTGTCTGAAATATTCTTTCTCAACAACAACAACTTGCATTATATGGCACCCTTCACACAGGAGACGTCTCACAGTGCTGTATAGTTGGGAGAAGGAGAGATTTGGTTTCTTCTGCATACTTGCACAACTATAAAACTTACCTTTCTCCAGATACTGTGTATTAATATAGTCTCTAATTCGACATGCCTCTATATAACAAGCTAGCTCAGGTTGCCACCATAGTCCCTATGATATGGAAGTGGGCATCTGAAGTGCCCGAGAGACCTGAAGGAAGCACAGCTCTGAGCTGGTGGAAACTCTGCCATTCCTTCTTTAAGAGCTAAGACAAATGTGATCCAGTGTGTTCAACATGGTGATAACAACACAAGACTTGTGCCTCTGACATGTTGAGAAATATTACTTGGCCTCAATAAATTCACTCTGGGGATGGCCCCACCTTCTCCTCTGACTTCATTCCTCTCTATTTCCAAACACAAACACTTGCTCTTGAAAGGCATGATGGCTGACTGTTACATGGCTCCAGTGTAATTTATGCCAAGGCCACTTCAAGTAATGCTCCTGTGTGTTAGCTGAGAAAGAGAGAGTCTTACTTTCAAAACGGCTTCAGGGACAGAGAGTTTCACACATGAACTACATAGACCGTAGAAATGGGGGGAGCGGAGAGGGTGGGGGGCCACATTGCATTTATATAACCCCTTCATGCAGGCTAGCTTCTCGGAGCTCAGATTATTACAAAATTGTGTGACAAGTTGTTACTGTTCAAGAATGAACTATGTATTTTTATAGCGCCTTTGCATGGGATCTCAAAGAGATTTACAGCAGTGTCCAATGTCATTTTTGAGGGCATAATTGGCTGCCATTTTGCACCCAGCAAGGTCCCACAAACAACTGGGATGTGAATGATCAATGTATCTGGATAATTGTTGGGAGATACTCCCCTCTCATAAGATTGCATTAAAGGAACATCTGCTTTTCAGAACTGAAACAACTCGGATATACCAGAAAACCACAGCTCTGGAAATGGTTTAAATATTGCATGTGTAATCTGGTATTACAAGCAGAGTGTTTATCACTCTATTAAACATATTTTCAAAGGGATTTGCAGGGTTTATATATTGATGGAAGGAGGGCGTCTGCATTTTTTCTTTTTGGCAAAAAGCTGAACTTCAAAGCAAAGTCCTTTCTTGGGTAACATTGTGGAACCGCTGATTTCCAGAGAAGAATTCTGAAATGTTAAGAGGATGGGATGAGAAAATTAAATCTGATCAGCCCTCATTCAATATTGTTTTCCAGAACTAATGGAGACTTTGATTTACACCAATGGTCTTGTGGAAAATTTCTAATTTTTTTTTGAACTGGGAACTATTAAGACCATATGCACATTGACAATGGCTTACATCTGCATGGAATCTCATTCTGTGTAAATTCAGCTCAACTGAAGATCTTTCACTGGAGACCTCTATGCTGGAGTATCTTCTCACTTTCATTGACTGACAGATTTGTAATCTTCCCTCCCCACACATCCATCAATAATAATAATCTTTCAATTTGATATAGAGCCTTATCATATCGTCAAGACTTCACAAAGCACTTCACAGGATTTACTGTAAAGTGTAGTGACTGTATTTGTAAGCAAACATGGCAGCCAATTTGCACACAGTGATATCTGACATACAGCCATGAAGGGACTGGTTGGAGACCACTGGCTCTGAAGACCGCTGGAGACTGTGGGTTGAAAGTCCTAACATGGCGTTTAAACCCTAGGCAGGGAGGGGAGGAAATTAAAGTAACGCTGCTAGAATTTTTTGGGTTGCAATAATTTTTGAACTCATCTCACCAGGGCTATCAGTACTTTGAGACCAGGAGGCCTGTTTGTGGTAATGATCGAGCACTTATTAGAAGTGCCGGGACTCAATAGATACATTAACTAGTGGTTAAATTCAGCTCCCCCTGATTTTGTCCTTTTCAGGCTGAGTTGTTAAGTGATGTGTTAGTGTCATTGTTGGTGACCCTCTCAGAGGTGAAAAGTATCTCAAGAGTGGACCTGACCTGTTCACTCCACAATATAGAGCAGTGTTGTTGGGTCACACCAAAGGGCTTGCGTACATGTGACCCATTCTGCCCTGTACTGCAGACTGTAAGGCAGATAGCGGAGACACAGGAAAGTAACACATATAATAGTAATCTAAACGGGAGGAAATAAACTACTGCCCCTAAAAAAGAGTCAAATTCTGAAAATATAATTTTTTTTGACATTTTGTTTTACATTTTGAATAGGAAATTAGCATCACAACATACTGGAGAATATTTTACTTGTGATGTATGAATAATAAGCCTTGCAATTAATTTAGTGCCTTATCACGTTGTCACGATGTCTCAAGGCGCCTCCCGGGATACACTATAGTGTGGCTGTGCGTATTACATGAGCGATAAAGTCTAAACACATAAACGCTCCCGCTTAAATACTGAGACAAAATATTACTCGTAAGTGCAGTGACATTGACATTAATACTGGGCATTTCCCCTCTTGTTACTGCAGCGATGCCCAGAGGAGACCCCACTCAAGTATCTTTAATAAGTAGAACCATTCGAAATCGTTACATGTTAAACCACAATGTGATGAATTGGTTGGGATGCCAGTTTAGTTTATTTAACAATGGTCAGCTTTTCACCAAGACTAAGGAAACTAACAGCTTTTCTCTTGAATGACAGTTTTAACATTTGAAGAGGTCGGCCCATTATGTAGACAGTCAGACAGACAGACAGTCTGAAAGCTTCCTGTCCTCACCCCAAATCACACGCCTTAAACCACAGCAGAGTCCACACTGGTTGAAGAAGCAAACTGTTTTAGTCAAACCTCTGAGGTAGATCACCTAGGCAAGACCTTGTTTGTTTAAGGCTTCAGCCTGGGAGGCTGCCCCTTTAAGATGTTCAGATCCCAGTGTATGTACTGTAGCGGCAATTAAAAATCTCCACTCTGTGCAGATGAAGAAACTGGCAGGAGGTTTAATGCAATGGAGAAAGAACGCTCCATTAGTACCTCCCTTTTCTCAAGGTGACAGGAACATTAATGGTTACCGAAACTTGTCTATTCTTTTCTGGTGACGTCTATTGCTAAATATCTTGGTAAAAAAGGAGAGAGACATGCAAGGCTTTACTCTTATCAGCTGGCCCTGGTCAGTGTCCTGCTGTCAAGGTCTAAAGTAATTTATGTCAGGGCTCTGAGCATTTACTTATCTCCACAGCGACTGGCTGGGCGCTGATCAGCCAGTCTGGCTCCTCTGTAGCCCACCAGGCTTTTCCTGCCAGCAGGGATAAGTGGGAACTGGGTGCTGTTTGCACCACTGCCAAGATACTAAACTACAGAAAAAAATATCAAACAGGCCAGGAACCACGGCACGGAGTATACAGTACAGCCCACTCACTCACTTCCCTCACGCTTTCTCATGGGCGATTCTTCACTAGCAAAAACAGACCTCTGTCTCTTTTTAAACTTCTGATTTTTCTCAATGTTTTCCACAGAACCGCAGTTACAATAATAACCATTATCATTAAAAAACATGCACTAAAAAAAAATGAGAAGTACTGTTTCTTTTTATTTTGTGGGTAGGGGGGGAGGGGGATAGTACATATAATCGGAATGGAGGGGGGGTCCCAATAATTGGAGTGAGAGTTCCCCAATGATGGGTGTGGGTTAGGTCAGCGCCTCGGGACGTGCTCCCGACATTAAGAGCATTATACAACTTCAATTTCTTGTTGTTGTAGTGGAGGTTTCTCCAATGATTTTGGGGTTCCAAAATGCAGGGGATGGGGGTACAAATGATCGTTTTCTCCCTTGACTCTTGTACAGTTTCCAGTTTTGCAATGGCAGAGTGTACTTAAGCACTCCGTGGAGCTTCCCCATGTGAAGGACGCTATATAAATGCAAGCTGTTGTTGTTGTACTAATGAGAAATGATCTTTCCTGAGAGAATTTCAGGCGGAGGGAATAAAAGCCCAAGCTTCTGCTGATAGTTTTATCCAAGACTAGAGAGAGAATGAAAATGGACTCAGATGGTGAGGGGTGGAGGGGGGGAGGAAGGGGGGATTATAAAACCTTTAGAAATTACACATCCATAAATGGGTCAAAATTAAGTTTTCAATAAAGTTTTTGCTCAACAGTCTGTGGCTTGAAGTATGTGGAAAAAAATTGAACTGTTTTCTATGCTTTCCTTACTCCTTGAAGAAACTAAGCTGCTTTTAAATTTAACCTGGCATTCAACAATATTTAGGTTTGAACAAAATGTCTCTGGGGTGCTATTACCTCCAAGTTCTTGTGATTTGTTTTGATGAAACGTTATTGCAGTTTTGATATAGTATAACATGCAAGCAGGTCAAATTACAATGCAGGATCAGTACAATTATACATCCATCACAGTAAATGGCTAAAAGATCTGATATGGGGAGCTTTGTACTGGTTGGTGCATCAGTCTGTGTGTGGAAGGCATTGCAAGCCCCAATAAGGATATCCTGGTTTAAACCCTGTTCTCCAATAGAGGGTCCCCGGATTGCAGCGCCTAGCCCCGTATCAGTTAGTAAAGGCCATTGTCTGGCCTACTTGTGAATATATGGCCTGTTACTTTAAGTGGTTTCCTCTCTAGCCAAATTTCCTTTTAAAGTGGCATTGTCACAGGCAACGCAGTGGCACAGGGAGTAAGAGCACCAGTGCATGGTGACATTGAGTGGTGGGATTCAGGCTTTATAGTTCTGCTCCTCAGAGCTCCTGCTCCCCCACCCTCTGCAGTATGATGGGGAGATTGCTGAGCCGGACGGAGGTCAAGATCTCTCCATGTAGGGAATCTGGGAGGGAGGATGGAGGGGGGAAAGGCAAGTAGGACGTCTGAAGAATGCCCGGTTTCTCCTGCTGAAAGCAAAGTGAGATCGCTTCCAACATTTAAAGCAATTAGGAGCAGGAAGTCTGATGGGCACTTCCCGCTCCTAATCACATTGGCTGGAGTTGGAACAGGCTCCAGCTTACGTGGGCTCCTCTGAAAGGTGTTTGTTTGTCAATGTTGATAAAGACCCGGTTTGTGGTACGACATGGAAAAGTAAATGTTTCATGTATTAAATGCATCGGTGTAATTAAGAGGATACTCAATGCATACATGAGGGAGAAAGGAGTAGAGGGGAATAGGAGGAGGGGTGATGGTTTGTGTTGAGTATAAACATTGGCACGAATGTTAGGCCGAATGGCCCGTTTCTGGGCTGTATCACTCTACGTGATTATTATTCTAAAATAGCAATCCCTTAAGTTTTGGTCTCCTTTGTCCCCTGCCCCCTCCTCCCCACCAAGAGGGACCATATTTCTGGAGTGAACCACTCTCACTCTCAGTGAAATAACATTCAAAGGCAGAGCAACAAGTACCAGATCAGGAGAGATCTGCAGAATCTGAATAGGATTAAAGATGCCCACAAACACACACTGCCCCCAACACAGTGATGTGAATTGTTTTCCCCTACGTATAGATAAGAGGTACAATGCTTTTAACCATTGAATGTTCTTCCTGGTACTATGTGATTTGGTTTTCTTTTCCACGAGAGGTCAATATCAGGAATGGAAGTGTGTGGTCTCAGTGCTGACCTGCTCTCTTCACCCCTGAGTGCTGTCTCTGTGATCCGTGAGGGCAAAGGGCAGAAGTCACAGGCGGGAGTACACAGAACGCACATTCCTGAAACTGACCACCTCTGTGGAACTGCAGTATCTTTATAAATGGTGGTACCATTATGTTTATGAACAAATAGTTTTTATCTAGAACAATATCACAGCAAAGGCGAGATACAGTGGTTTTCAATCTAGCATGATGCAACCTCCACCGCAACCTTCCCCATGTTATTTAGCAAGCAACATGGCAAGTTATTTGGAAGACTATAACATCAGCAATTTCTGAGTGTACGAACTCGGCTATTAAATCCTCAATTCAAAGCGCAAATCTACCATTACATCTGAATATTGAGTGGCGCATATTCCGTACATGGCTTCCAGTTTTGCCCACAAAGTCAGCCTGTGTCACTTGGAAGCACTCTTGCTTCTGAGTTAAAAGGTCGCTGGTTCCCCTTTCACTTGCGGGAAGGAATCTATAGCTTCAATGGCAATAATGGCAATACAGGAACAACTGCCAAGGAGAGCGCACAACTTTTTTCCAAATCCAACTGCAACCATTTTCTGGCAATCAAACCTTCCCTAAAGTCTGGGGAGGATTCGTACAGGCCAGCGGAGTAAACATACTTGAAATATATGACAGGAGAAACCAAAGGCAGTGGGAGGGTGTAATTTATTCTGCTGTCTCTGAATGAAGAATCAATGTGGGACACGGTAGTAAGGACTATGAAGACCAATAAGGCTGTCTTGTTGACGTGACATTAGGCAACATCAAGCACAGAGGCCTATCCTTCTCTAACATATGGGATTTCCTTGCCCTTAGACACCCCTACACCCCTCAGAGCAGTTGTCCTTCCAGCACTGTGAAGCACTTTGAGATGCCCTCCCGATATGGAAGGCACTAAATACAATACAAAATACAATACAAAATTGCATTTGTGTGGCGCCTTTGAGGTTGGGAGTTTAATTCTCTTTGTGATAATTATTCCCTATGGATTATGTTAATACCATATTTAAATAATCTGTGGGGAACAATAATAATAAAGGGAGTTAAACGGTGAGTTTGATTTTATCCTTTACCTTACATCAGAAAGGTTTGACCCCAGTGACAGAGAAAAAGGGACAGATTTTTTCTCTGCTCAATAGATATTGCACGTACTTTGCAGGTAAAACAAGTGGCTGGTAGGAAATCAATATCAAGAGTAATTTTGCTTCCACCAGTGTCATAATCTTTTGGAATTAGTGCGGTATTTTAATGAGGTTAGAAAGAATTAGCAGTCAGAGAGGCCTATCTGTGCAATTGATGGGCAGATAAGCACAAATAGCACTCGGGAAACCTTGAACACTTAATTGAATTTTACAAGGGCATGCTAATAAATCTGTCAAAAGACAGCAGCACAGAATTGTACCTGGACAATGATGTTAGAGATAATACATGAGAGTATATTGTGTGGCACAGGCTAATACGACAAATGTACCGAATAAATCTAATTATTCAAAAGGAACAATTGTTTAGCTGTATGTACGTGGCCCAGTTCAGAAATAGTAAGTCCCTGAGTTTACTCTCTGTTGGATGAAAGCCAGAACGTAAGTGGATAATGGAACCAAATGGGACGATTTGTAAGTATTTATAGAAAATATCGCTGGTGGGAATTTTGAAGTGTGCTGCAGCTGTGTCGAAGGATCAAGATTCTTCATCACACGAGTGCTTCAACCACCGTTTGGAATCATTTGTTTTCACATTTCTTTATTTGGTTTCTCAGTTTTCTTCTCATTAACAAATGATGTAATTGGGAAATCTTTTCCTGATGGTAAAGAAATAGGGTGCGACTCTTTCCTCCCAATCTTTTGCCTTAAATTGGAACCACACACACACACACGCAATAAATCCCAACCCGTGTTGGGAGGTGGGCTTACATTCCAGGCAGAAACTCCAGTGATGTGCTGGGGAGCACTGCATTGTCGAAGTTGATGTCCCTGGGATGAAAAATTATTATTAACCAGGGGTTCCACCTCCCTGTTCACATAGAAGGTAAAGATCCCGTAGCACTGTTTAAAAAGTGAAGGGAGTTTCCCCTGACAGGTGTCCGGCCAGCAATCATCCCACATACAAAATTGGTCATTCCTTTCACTGTTGTTTATGAGACATTGCTGTGCACAAACTGGCTGGCGCATTTGCCTACAAATATACAATCGCAACACATTACAGTAAATCCTGTGAAGTGCTTTGCGACATTTTGATGATGTGATATGCGCTGCATCGAATGCAAAGATTGCTATTGGTAGCAGCAGTAAGCTGTTATGTTCTTATTCAATTACTGCATTGGGTAAGNTTTTTTCAAACTTAGAGTTGACAAAATCAGTCCAAAATATATTTCCTTGAACCAATTTGTTAAGGAATTAAGTTCACTGGTCAGTACAGGGGCTTAATGAAAATCTAATAAAAACTCACTCATCTTTGCTACCTCGCTTATTAGGGAGACATATTGAATCATCTTGGTGAATCTTCTATGTCAATTGAGCTCATATTCAGGGACCCTAGTGTATAAATGTGTAACATTGCTCGGTAGCATTTGACGTGGAGTAGTTTGACGACAAATATAAGGCACTTTCAGCTTGTGTGTGTTTTTTTAAGAAATATATTTGTGGGGAACAGTTGCTGAATGAATATATATATATCAAATGTTGAGCAAATAAAACATTTGCTTCAAAAAGCTCAGTTGGGACTTGGCCTTCTTCCCTATATGTACTATGTTATGCTCTGCTAATCACATATATGGAGCCCAGCTCCATAAATCAATGGTAGAGCACCGACCTCAGAGTACTGAGTTTCTTGTACTTTATAGCAAAATAACGATTTTCATCTTAAAGTCCAAGGATTCTGTTTTATATTGTGAGGGGCATGTAGCCAAGGGCTAAAGAGTGACATTCTTGACAGAGGAACAAATTGCTTTGAACCTCAATGTTTTTGCAACATTTCAGTCTTTATTATCTGCATTTTGAAAGGAACCTGCCCTTTCCTTCTTCAGGTCACATTTCTACTTACAGAAACTAAGTTCCCCCTCCGTGTGTCAATTCATACAGAATTTACTGCTTGCAATCCAGTCTTGTGCTTTCTGATTGCCTGTTATTGTTCCTCTTTTCTCCAATTTATAAATGTCCTCAAATGAAACAAGAACTTGACACAGTGTGTTGTTTGCAAAATTGGTTTGTTAGAAACTGTGAGCAGAATTTAAACTAAAGAGTGGTCTCACAACTTCTCAGTTGGTAATGCTGGTGTCTGATGGAGTGAATCTACACCTCACTGACTCGAAGGGTACTGGTACCTGTGCTGAATTTAGCTGATTTCAGCCAAGGTTGCAATAGAGAGGCGGTATATGACCTAATTGGGCAGGTCTTTCAAAGAGTCAGCACAGGCACGATGGGCCGAATGTCCTCCTTCTGTGCTATAAGATTCTACAATTCTATAACACTCATCCGACCCTCTTCGGACTTTGAAAGAAAACACTCGATTGGAGTTGCAACCAAACACTGCGGTTTCTGTTAAATCTCCAGAGTTAATCTGACAAATGTTTATTAATTTTTGAATGGTTGAATTTCATTTTAGACATTTTCCATGTGGAAAATATTTATAATACGCTATCGTGGTTTATTTGGCACCATGTGTTTTTTTTTTAGACGACAAAAAATAACAGGACCACACATGACTTTTTCTCTATATAAAAAAAATAAAGTTTGATCTCTCAAGCCCACAATTTGCCCACAAAATATAGAGTTAATTCATTTTACAGTATTTTCTGTGAAGCGCTTTGAGCCGTCTAGAAGACATGAAAAGCGCAATATCAAATGCAAGGATTATTATTTATTATTATAAGTGAAAGTAATCTCTATTTTTTGGATTTGAGGTTAAAGCATTCTGATCACATAACTGCATCTCAGATTTGCTAAACTTTGGGATCCATGTTATAATAATAATAATCCTTGCATTTGGTATAGTACCTTATCACGTCGGAAGGATGTCTCAAAGTGCTTACTGTGAAATGGAGTAACTGTGTATTTCTAGGCAAATGCGGTAGCAGAACTGTGCACAGAAATGTCCCACAAACAGCAACGAAACGAGTGACCAATTTTATTTGGGAGATTGTTAGCCAGGACACCAGGAGAGAGACGCCTCCTTCTCTTTTCAAATTGTGCCACGGGATCTTTAAAATCAACCTGAACAGGGAAACACGACCTTACTTGGTTTAACATCTCATCCAAAAGACAAATGTTTAACCCATTCTTCCCAAATGACTGCTTCTCAATATGTCTGCTCACCAATGCACAATTTCAAGGAAGAAATGGGAGATTTCCTGGCCAAATATTCATTCCTCATTGTCATTCTTTGGGGGGTAATGTGGTGGAGGTGGAGGAAGGCCGTCTTGGTCAGGGACCAGATGTGGGGAAGAAAGAACAGCTGGGGTTCAATCCTGATACCTAGGTTGCGACTGTTCAGTGAGGGATAGGCCAGGAAGTTGGAAGAGATCAGGAGGATAGGAGATATTGAAGGGAGCCAATGAGTATGGCTTCCGTCTTGTCAACATTTAAGAGTTGCACTCATCCAGGCCCTGATGTCAGCCAGACAAGCCGACAGAACATCACCTGGAGTCGCAGCTGGAGGAGAAGTAAATTTGTGTGTCATCCGTATACATGTAGAAATTTACCCCGTGTCTTTGGATGTCATCGCTGAGAGGGAGCATATAGATGGGAAAGAAAAGGGACCAAGGATGGGGCCTTGGGACACCCCACAGGTGATCGGCTGGGGATAGGAGGAGAAAGCGTTTAAAGAAACAAAGTGAAGGCCAAAATGAAGTTAGGTAGGACTCAAACCAGGCTAGTGCGGTCCCACTAAGGTGGATGAGGGAGGAGAGGCTATGGATGAGGATGGCATGTTCGAATGTGTCGAATGCGCCCGAGGGGTCCAGGAGGACAAGGAGGCAGAGAGAGCCCTGATCACAGAAAGATCAAATATCTTAATAATTTGGGACCTTTCCAATCTGTATATTAATAATCCTTACATTTGATACAGTCTTTCACGTCAGGAAAACTCAAAGTATAATGATTGTGGCTCAGCTATATCAAAATAACATCATTGCACAATTGGAGGGCAAGTGCTTTTGGAGGGGTGGGGGGAGAGGGGTCACTAATATCCTGTAGGTAGTTGATGAATCTACAATTCTTTCTCATAAACAAGTTATCTAGTTTGCTTAAGAGTATTCCAAAACTAAACCGACCTGTAAGAAACAGAAAGCCAAAAAAAGGCATTTATATTCAGAACGCTCCACCAATTCTTATTTATTTTAGGATTAAGATCACAGCGCAGTGATTATGTAGCACAACAATCGCAGAACCCTCCGCCCTGTAACGCTAAGCAGAATCCTTTTAACATGTGCTACAACAGTGCACAGCACTGCTGGCTCAGGCTTCACATTTCGTGCTATCGCAGGCTACTTTCAACAGGATGAGAGTTGCCTGGAGTATACACCCTCAGACAAAGTGAGCTCGGTTTCCACAGCAACTTTCAGAACAATGTATAAATCTGCTCTCCAGATGCGGGACTCTAAAAGGTGAATCAAATAAGTCGCGCTCAATATGGCCAATGAAATTAAGTGGAACATAAAATCTCTGGTTCTGTACAGTATTATAAGTATACAAGAGGAACAGAAAAAATTAGATTACCAGAGGTTTGGTTCCGAAGTAGAAGATTGTGGGTTCAAGCCCCACTTCACGACTTTGAACTCACACAGTCTGTGCTAATGCTCCAGTGCAGTGCTAGGGATGTGCTGCATTGTTGTCAATGCCTTCCTTCAGATGAGACATTAAATTCAAGGTCCGTTTCACTTCTTGGCTGTTTGTTGAACATTGCTGTGCGCAAATTCAGTGGTCCATTCTTCCACAATCAGGACACTTTCCAATAAATCTTGTGAAGCACTTTGAATCATCCTTCTGACGTGAAAAGTGCTATATTAGATATTAGGATTATAATTATTGCTAAGAAGAGCAAGTGACAGGCCTAATAATCCACATGCGACCTTCGCTTATATTAATCATATATATATTTTTAATTAAAGCAACAATCCAGGCATAGGATTCAGCCTCTTGGCAAAGTAATTAATGTGTCACGTTTGGGAGCTATATTTCACTATGCTTTTTTTAACTTTGTGCCTGATAAGGAAATTTTCCTGGTAGCAAGTGAGTCACTTCTGTAGAAAAATGAAAGGCAGGTCACATATAGTGGAGATTGGCTCGCCTCAGCACCTCAGGCTCTGGCAACATCAACCTCCATGGTTGCAACTCACCAAGCCAGTCAGGAACCTGGGTGTCTTGTTCGACCCTCAACTGTCTTTTCTCCCCCACATTCAAGCCGTGACCCGCTCTGCCTTCCCTCACCTCCATAACATCGCCCGACTCCGTCATTACCTCACCCCTCAGGCCGCTGAAACTCTTGTTCATGCCTTCATCGCCTCCAGGCTCGACTATGCAAACGCCCTGCTTGTCGGCCTTCCCAACTCCTCCCTCCACAGGCTGCAGATAATCCAGAACTCTGCAGCCCGTGTCCTCTCCCGCACCAAACTCCGTGACCCCATCTCCCCCATTCTCACCCGACTCCATTGGCTCCCTATCCTTCAGAGGATCCAGTTCAAGTTCCTGGTCCTCACATACAAAGCCCTCCATGGCTTCGCCCCACCCTACCTCTGTGACCTCCTAACCCCCTACCAACCCGCCCGTTCCCTCCGCTCAGCCGGCTCTGGCTGCTCCATGTCCCCCGACCCACCCGCCCCACCATTGGGGGGAGAGCCTTCAGCCACTCTGCCTCCAACCTCTGGAATTCCATCCCCCAGTCACTCTGCCTCACCCCCTCCTTAGCCTCCTTCAAGTCCCGCCTCAAGACCCTACTCTTTGACCATGCCATCGGCCACCCCCCCTTCCCCTCCCCTCCCTTACCCCCCCCCCCCCCAACCACAGCTCGGGTCTGAAATGCTGTACACTGTCCAGCGCCTTGGGATGTCCTCCCGACGTGAAAGGTGCTATACAAATTTGATCTTGTTGTTGTTGTTGTCCTGTAGCTCAGTGGTTAGAGCAAGCAAGAGATCTGGGTTTGATTCCCAGCAGGGTGAAACTTTGGGCAAGTTTCCTTACTCCACACACGCCTGATAATAATCCCTCAAGAAAAATACAATAATAAATTGGTCACTTGAATCCAGAACTATTTGTGGGGACGTTGCTGTGTACAATTGGCTGCCACATTTCACCCACAAATATATAATCAATTCATCTTACAGTATATTCTGTGAAGTGCTTTGAGATGTCTAGAGGATGTGAAAAGCGCTATATCAAATGCAAAGATTATTATTATTACATAATGGAAATTACTGTATGAAAGGGCTCCCCACCCATGTGATATAGAGGGGAGTTTACTGAAAAGTGTCTCTGCGTTCTGCTTATTGTACATGAGAAGCAATCAAGCCACTCCACTCATGGGAATGTTCTGCTCTCTTTCTCACATTAGTGTCTTTTGAATCATCTGCAGTAAGCAAGCAAGCAAGCCTCTGTTCACCTAGCAGTAAAAGGAACACGGTTGTTAGTCGATTGGCGGATCGCTTTTCCGGGGGTAATAATTCCTTGCAAAAAAATAAAAAAATAATAATAATTTGGCCACTCAATCCACGACTGCTTGTGGAACACTGCTGTGTGCAATTGGCTGCCGTGTTTTGGTCACAAAACATGCAGTCAATTTACTTTACAGTATATTAATAATAATAATAATCCTTGCATTTGATGTATTCTGTGAAGCACTTTGAGATGTCTCAAAGATGTGATAAGGCACTATATCAAATGCAAGAATTATTACTATAATGATTCAACAGATCAATAAACCAACCAGTTCTTGCCTTCATTACAACTTGAAGAAAAAAACTGAACAAACTTCAGCATTGTTTGAACCATTTCCTGAATTACATTAGTTCCTAGTTATATATGGTTGCAAGCGAGAGAACCCAGTTTCATTTCCCAGGCAGCGGGAAACCTTAGGCAAGTGTCCTTACTCCATACGCCTCTGTTTACCTAGCAGTAAGTAGGAACCCGGTTGTTAGTCGATTGGCGGATCACTTTCCAAGGATAAGAGTCATCCCTTCAAAAAAAATAAAAATAATAATTGGGTCACTAAATCCATGACTGTTTGTGGGACACTGCTGTGCACAATTGGCTGCAGTCAATTTACCTTACAATATATCCTGTGAATCACTTTAAGAAGTCATAAAGACGTGATAAGGTGCTATATCAAATGCAATGATTATTATCATTATTGGTTGAACCATTTCTTGAATTAAATTAGGTTCCAGTTATATATCGCTAGCTAGAATCTTCTCCACAATCTATGAACTTGCAAGCCCTTCTCCCATTATTTAACTAATTATGCCTTTTTATCCCAGTATTGCATATTTTCCTCCAAGCCTGATTGAGTGAAAAAGTCTCCGAAACTCCCTGGATGTCTCGAAGACAAATTATTTTTTGAGGACTGGGATTTGTAGGGCTTCACTCCTTACGTGGGAGGATACTTAAGAACCAGGACTGAAAGGTGCCATTGTTACAACCAGACAGTGGCGTGGGTCTGCCCAGAGCTGTGTGATCACTCTGGTTGTAAATCAGTGGCTGCTTGCTGGGGATGTGGTTGAAAGTGTTATCTACACCCCTGCTTACTTCCAAGACACTTTGTCTGCAGACTTCAACTGCACCATCTCAGTCAAGCTCTCACTTACAACAGGTCACAGACAATGTTGAGATGAGGCTTTATTTCCCATGCACTGCATCACCCTCGGCTTTTTATCATCTGGGCCATTAAGTGGCAGGAGACAGTGACTCAGCTCAGTATCTGCACCTTCCTTCTACATGGAGAGGAGTATCGTAATTCATTTCAATGTCCCCAGGATTAAGAGGGGTGGGGTGGGGGTAAAAAAATTCAGGCAGCGTTCCCCAACAGCAGTTTTGGTCAGTAATCCACTGGAAAATCAATCCACAGAGGGCCAATGAGTCCGGATCCGTCTGGTCTGATGTGATGCCCCCTTTCCTCCCCTCTCCACTCCCCATGATTAAATACTCCGTTGACAGTCACTGTCCAGGCCCAAACTTGAAGTAACCCTAAAATCCCACAGAGCTATCTATTGCTCATCACAACAATACCCCGGGAACAATCACCTCCTTCAGGACGGGATGAGTGAAAACACAAAGTAAAGGAAATAGGACAGAGATCAGAGCAAAATCTTCTATAATCAGACACAAATCATACATTTTGCAATGAACAGCTCCAATATCCTCAATTGTGAGTGATGGTACCTGGGATAATGATTTAATTGCAGGGTACAGTTGGGTTTCATAAATCACATGACTGAAGTTCCTACCTCCATAACCATTACTTGAGTCCCTGGGTTATATTACTGCCCTTAAATTATTGTTTCTTTTCTTTTAATTTAATTTGACTTGATTTGATGGGATAGTTTTGTTTCGTGCTGGGTCTGGTTTGTGTTGGGAGAGGCACTGAGTTCAGGCTCCTAGTGCCCTCACTGCTTGTCATTCATGCTTAGTGACGTACACACGGCAAGATTAATGATTTTGACACTGGGGTCTGTTAAGCGCCATTCACTAAAAATAGCAATCTTTTCCTCCCAGCAGATTACACTTTTCTCCTGTGTTTTCATTCAGTTTTCCGTAAGCGCAAGTCTAGAAGATAGCAGGAAACACTGTAAAATTCCTACTTAAAACATTATAGGGGTTTTGTTTGCGTTTATTAACATTGAGATAATGTTAGGGCTGAGCAAGAAGTTTGGAGAATGGATCTGGCTTCACATTGCATCAGTGAGCATATTGATAACCCTGCACACTCTGAGAATACATCAATCCAAATGGCAACCGGTCTCTGTGTGATCATAATATGTAATAATAATAATCCTTATATTTAATATATCGCCTTATCATGTTGTTGAGACATGTCAAAATGCTTCACAGAATGTACTGTAAAGTGAATTGACTGTATTTTGGGGGCGAAATCATATTATGATTATAGCTCCTAAACATTTTTCACTCAGTCAAGTTAAGGGGATAGTAACTGATTGAAGGCTCGATCATATGATGATCTTGCTTGCTACGATGGGATGTACTTGGGTTTTTCGACTCTTTAAGCATTTTTAGCTGATACGTAGAGAATCCCTTTATCCCTGAGGTTTGTTCACACTGCTTATATGACGCATTATTAGGTCACCAGGTGAGACAAACATCTTCCTCCATTCCAAAAAAACAGAGGATAGGTGACCTCACACCTAACATTGTCGGGACCCAAAGTTTTATAATGATCAATAACTGGCTGACCAACCGCTTCTTGCAATGCCTTTAAACTGTATTGTTGCCAGTCTCCAGAGAGTGGAACAACTCATTAAATAAACTAAGCAATGGACCGCTTTGTTCATTGATTTTCCACCCACAGACTTGGGCGCTGAGCAAAATAGTCTTCCCAAAGGATGCCAACACTCCTACATGAGGAAGGTGACATTCTGCCCACTGTTCTAGGCAATATTTTTCCCCAAGCAACAAACAACAACAATTTTATATTTATATAATGGTAAAAATCAGACTTGAAATCAGAATGTCTCAGAGCACATGGAAAAGCATGGTTGACAAGAAAGGTCTTAAGGTGGGCTTTGAAGGGGTCTTTCAACAAGATTGAAACTAACTATTCTATGATGGTGGAAATCTTAAGCTGTTTTGTTTGAAATGTGGTTTGGGGATACATTCCTTGAAATAAATTAGAATTTGCTGTGTGCCTTTGGTGCCACAGAAACTCAACACTGCAGTTTTCTTTTGACTCTGGTCATTACTCGTCAGTTTCTCTCTGGCTTACCTCCATTTCTCTAATTTAATCATTAAAAATTTGGGCTGAAGTCACCAGCCTGTTCGAAGTAAAGTACAGTCCATGCTGTCTGTGCGTTCATTAAATATTACAGTTTGGCTTATCTAAGGCAATGGATTATGTAAGCATTTTAATCAATTGCGTGACTGTGTTTAGACTCCTGATACATGCAATTAAAAGAGATTGCATGGGAAATGTCATTGCATTAGAAGTGTGGGACTTCATCTAAGCTTTCATTTCCCCTTCTCCCTTGCTCGGCATCCAACTCTGTCACTGCGCATTGCTCTGAGACGCTATCCTGTGTGAAGTGACCTATACAAATTAACTCTTTTGTACTAAGTGGCCTCTGTTCTCTCCTAACCCTGTCAGTGTGAGTCTCTATTTCAAGGGTGACTCAACCAAGTCAGAGTCACACACAGACCGGTATTCCCAGTTAACCCCAATGCCCGGTCACTGGAATGTCTAATCGGAGGCTGCTCGCACTAGTAGACCTCCGAGGTTGACAACTACCTTCCAAAGTGCTTACTTATTTTCTTGTCTAGAACACTACAGAGACTCAAGGATACATTTGGTGGAAACAACAGCTCTTTATTAAAACCTAGCAACCTTAGGCTACCTTGCATATAGGGAACACAGCAATGGAAAATATACAACAATGAGATCCAACATAAATACCACACATAACTATAACAACTGGCAGCACAATACTACAGTATTAAACCAACCTTGACTGTACAGTAGTCCTGTACACGTCAGTAAGTACCAGATGACGACCATTAGTTAGTGACCACGAGGAGTGCCGAGCATTGCTTTATATAGACGTGTGGCTCAGCTCACCGTATGATGCGAATGCAAGGGTTTTTTTCCTCGCTAGCGCCAACGTGTTACTTTACTCTGCGGGCTGCCTGTTAGCTGACTGTCAATCAAGCAGCCATGGACCTATATATTGTTGCCCTCATGCAGGCCGCTGCAATCGGCTTCTGCAACTTAGAATTACAGAACCCATTTAAAGGAGCAGGCTTTCCCATTTCCCTCAAATAATATTATATAGTTACATATACATATTATTTACACATTAAAAAAGTCTGCAAGAATAAGGTAACCATGATAAAATGCAAATAGTAGTTGTCATTGTAGACGTCAGTGATAGAAAGCAGAGCAAATTTCACTTGACTGACAAGAGGTGTATTTATGTACTTCGTGGCTGTTTGTGGGACACTGCTGCAGGCAATTGGCTGCCATGTATCACCCACAAAATACACAGTCACTCTATTTTGCAATACATTCTGTTAAGTGCTTTGAGATATCTCACCTGTGTGATAAGGCGCTATACCAAATGCAAGGATTATTATTATTATTTTAATCAAAGGCGACATGTATGGCTTTCGAGATGAGGAGCCGTGCGTAACTGGATTTGACTCCAGTGTGAAAGGCAGGAGAATAAGCCCTGACCTTCAATGCAGGGGTAGTGCTAAAGCTTCCTGCTCACCATGGGTTCCCATAAACGCGTCAGTGCAAAGTAAACACAGTCCGGGCAGGAAAGCAGTGCCTACCTTTGATCTGTGGCATGTGCCTGGGATAAGGGTGGAGCAGATCGTTGGCACCTAACATGCCTGGATTGAAGAGTCTGCAGGTTTATATCACTGTGAGCCTTGAACCATAGCACTGTGGTATCCCCAAAGCCTCGTTTACACTTGCAAGCCCATTAAAATCCCATTTATTAGTCAGTTTAGGAGGACTTGAAATTAACTAGATCTCTCTCTCTCTTTCCCTCTCTCTGTCATTCCCTCAAACCCAAGCCTCCCTTGAATCAGAACTGGCATGGATGAATTTAAATGACATATTCCCTGCCATCTTGGAGTTTAGAATTGCAATTGAAATCGGCACAGGATCTGCCTGTGGGCGTCCGAATCAGCCTAATACAACTTGTGCTGCTTCGCAAAGCTCAACATTCCCCTGACGTTGGCACTATATAAATGCAATTTGTTACTTGTTGTTGACTCAACAACACTGCGGTTAAGGGCTGGGGAGTGTTCGTTCTGAAAGCCAGTCTTTGCAGTAACTCTGGGCTGCTTTGTACTTGACCAGTTGGTATAACTTTAATAATAATAGTCCTTGCATTTGATATAGTGCCTTATCACATCGTTGAGCCGTCTCAAAGTGCTTCACAGAATGTATTGTAACGTGGATTGTCCGTGCATTTTGTGGGCGACTAAACTTCAAGCAGGGACAGTGTTTGCCCCCAGGGGGCCCCATGCGAAGCTCGATTCCAGGAACCCTACCAGTCTCTGGGCAACTGAACTTAGGCACAGGTTAGGAGGGCAGCCGATGTGGGTCCAGAGCAGCTGCGGGATTGGCTGCAGTGAGGTGCCCATTACACCGAGTGCCCTCCGCCGTCAGGTTAGATTGGCTGGCAGTCAATTTCAATGGGTTTTCACCACGCAATTGCGATTGACTGGGGCCCTCTCACTGCATCAGGGCCCCAGGTAACCACATGGGCTACATGTGCCAAACGCCACCAGTGGCTTCAAGTTTGCGACAGATGTGAATGTTCAGGACCGCTGGAGTCACCCTGGGTATAATTGAAAATGGTCTCCAAACGCCTGGGCACAAGTCAATTCACATCAATTTGTTTAAATGAGGAGGGTCTGTCAGTCAGTGTGGAACGTTTTAAGGTCTGCTAAGATACGGCAGAATTCTATTGAACCTGAGCGAAATAAGGGTGATCTGACTGCGAAGTGATCCTGCAGTTCTCACAGTGTGTTAATCTGTCAGTGTAGTCCGTTAAAGGTGTGAAAAGACTTTGAAGTGTTATCTGGAGGATGTTTCGATGCTTGGTGTAAATAGGCCTCATGTGGTGTCAGCTTGGTTGGGCTGCTCGAGCCCCCTCTGTGGCATGAACCTTTTGAGAACCTCAGCCAGTCAGTCAGGCCCTCTCATTTATCTGCGTCGATGTGGGTCACACTGACTGCCTCTAGTCACTGGCAATGGAGTTAGCAGCCTGGACTCCAGACCCATTCACAACTGACTGACTGACTGAACCAGGCCCCTGAGATGCTTGAGAAACACGTCTTACTTTAGTGAATAAAGAAGACGTCCTTTACTTTTGCTGCCCCGATGTTAAAGTTTGAATAAAACCTTTATTATTTGGGATCCAATGTATGGTACAGTATTTTGTAAATGATTTCCTTAACAAGGGAGTTCAATGGAAAGCGCTGATTTTCAAAAGGAACTTTTATCAAAAGGAACTTTCTAAACAAAACAAAATGGATATTTCATTACTGAGCTGTTCCTATGATAGTCCTATCAGAAGCCTTGCCTCTGTGTGGCTATCTTGTTGGTGCAGATAACAATGCTGTGCGTTTCCAGGAAGAAAAATAGTGTGTTTGCAGCACGCCTCCACTTTCAGCCAAAAACGTTCACAAGATCACAAGACTGGTTTTGATGAAGAAGGCCCTTCGTCCCATCTGATCTCATCCCTCCAGAACACCCACCAGCATGTCCTCCCATCACAGCACCAAGCTGCTTTTTCATATCAGTCCCAGTGCCCTGGCCTCAGTCACTCGTGTTGGGCAATTTTAATTATCCTCTTGTCAAGGCTCAACACAGAGCACTGCCAGTGAGCACTGAGCACGGTCCGCTTTCACAGACAATCCAAGAGAAAACTTTATATTAAAATAATTGTTTATTGTGTTCTGGCAAATGATGCTGCAGTGGGTTTGGCACTGGCTCCGATGACTGTAAACAAGCTGAACCGCATTGAGCAGAGTTACGTCTCCAAAGTTTTCACCTCTGTAGCTTTTCCTTAGATTCTGCAGTGAGCAAAGCAGGTGTCAGCCGTAAAGTGGTGAACCTGAGTTTGGTTCTGGGCAAGTGCTGGATGAAACACGTTAAAAGCCCCAAAACTTTGAGTTTCAAAGACAAGACGATACGAAGCTGATTTATAGATGTTGATCGGATTTTGTGCTGAATGACTGCCACCTGGGCAGTAAAAGTATACCGTCCTGTAAACCAAGAAGCCGAATGATTTTAAACGGCCAAAAGAGAGTAATAATAATTCAGATGTAACTTTGAATCCCCCCCACCCCCCACACACACACACACCCTCACCAGACACACGCACAACAGTAAATTAGTGGAATATTTAAAGGTTGTCACTCTAACCTAAAGTAAACATATAGACAGCAAGAGACAATGTCCAGCATGAGCAAGTACTGTCACTAATTGTAGCCAAATTCCTAAAATGTATAAAATAACTTAATCTTCCAGACAATGTGCTTCCAGTTTCCTTTGTATAACATATGGCCCAAGTGGAGGCTATTTTCTCTGAGAGAATTGAGTTTAATTTCTTTTCAAGTGGCATAAATCACATCCCTTGGCATTGCATGACACACTGCCTTGTGGGTGGGCTCACTTCCTTGGCAGCTAATTTGCATCCCAATCCAAAATTACTAAAAGAAATGCTTTTTATCAATGTGCCTGGCTCCGACCCTTACTACATAATTATTATCTCCAAGCTAAAACACGATTATTTGTTGCTTTCTTACAGCGAAACGTTTCAGCACATCAATCAAACCTGCATGTTTCTTTTTAATAACCTTGTATGGAATATAAGGCAGACACGTCTAAAAATCTCCAAATGAATAAACTTATATTGATGGATGTTATGCAACCAGGTAAATAGTCATTTGTTTGTCTATTTTCACCGGGAGGATTTGCCATTGCCTTCGTGTTAGCCTGGGCAGAAAAGCTAAATCTGGATTAATACTCTGTCACAGATAAAAAACATGTTTCTGACGGTGTATCAGAAGGAGACCATGAGAGTTCACCGCATGTTGCTTTAAACTCTCTTCTGAACAGCAATCAATCAGCTCTCCCACAGCCAGCAACACTCACTGTAACCCGGCCACTGGAGCAATAATCAAAGGCAGAATGGAATCATGTATCTGGCTGCTGCTTAAAAGATAAGGGCATGACTAGGTAATGACTACCTCAAATTGGTCATTTTGACTGCTCGGCGTAAAATGTGAGTATATTCCAGTGGCTCATGCAATATTGGGGGGTTGCGCTGCATTGTTAGAGATGCCATCTGTCGTTTGTGATGTTCAACCCAGGTCTTACCTGTCTGTACAGGTTAAAGATTAAAGATCCATTAAAGATCCCATGGCACTATTTGAAAAGAGAAGGGAGTTTCTCCCTTCCGTCCTGGCCTACAGTCCCACAAATAAAATTGGACATTTGCAGCTTGGCTGTTTGTGCGATGCTGCTGTGTGCAAACTGGTTCCCGCATTCACCTATAAATACACAGTGACTACACTCACAGTTAAATCTTACAAACCACTGTGAGAGTCTCAACAATGTGATGAAGCACAATCTCAAATGCAAGGATTATGATTATTATTATTACTACAGTAAAACTCACATACATCTGATTTTTATAAATCGTATAATCGCCTAAGTCGTAATCTGCCCAAGTCCCCTTCAAGAGTTCATATTCTATGCAGTTTGACATAACTCATACTTTTGAATAATGTAAGGTCCCAACAAAAACGACCTATGTGAGGTTTTCTGTATTATGACTGAAACAGGAATGCCAATGGAGTATTAAAATGGCAGCCGCTTATTCATACGTGAAAGTTATGTTTCCTTTGACTGGTTTTGCTCATGATATCATACGGTTGCAAATACTATATCAAATGGTGTACAATAGCTACATGTTTTCTGCATTTAGAAGCTGGACTTATGAGACTTTGGGTAAGAAAGAAGTTCGTAAATACTGCAAGCTGGAACTTTCCAGTAGAAAACGCTTTCACTGCTGATCCATCAAACATATGGAATAGCTTTCTGCAGTTATTCCTGTGACGTCTTATTAATGGAGCAATCAATCAGAACGTCCTAGTCAACCACAAAATTATAGCTCCATCTGTTTGCCACTGAGAATTACTGAGTAGAGGGTAATTGTATATTACATTGCATGAGTTACTGAAGGAATTTATGGGAGGGTTGGGGGTTAGGGAGTAATTAATTAACTTAACATTTCAGAGAGCCCAGCATTTGGCAAATTCTTAAATGATCGTCTTTTTCAAAACCGTTTTTTTTCTTGTAGGTTTCTTTTAAGAAATGGGTTTAAAAACCAAAATCAATAATTTGTAAAAATTTTTTTGAATTATCCCATGGGATCTTTATCGTCCACCTGGACAGGCAGACAAGGCCTTGGTTTAACATCTTGTCTAAAGGATGTCACCTCCAACAATGCAACACATCTCCAGCACTGCACTGCAGAGTCAGGTTAGATCTGATCAGCCATGATCTTATAGAATGGCAAAACAGGCTCGAGGGGCTGAATGGCCTACTCCCTTTCCTATGTTCCTCTTAGGTGATTCCAAGTCCCAACTTCGGGCTTGGAGCCACAACCTCTGACAGGTTGATTGTCATCACCGTATCAAATTGGTCAACATGTCCATAAATTAATTATTAATTTGATAGAGAAAATACTGTACAGGAAAAATGTTTGGTTATTGCAGTGACCCACAGGATAATTTCTCCATCTACACCAATGACTAAATATTCATACAGCTCAAATTTTGTAGCACGTGTATTGTAGCTGTGTTGAAGTCTTTGAAGCCTTATCTTTGCACAAGTTGTGTGTGGCTCTTAAAGAGATATCCATAATCGTCAATCAGTGCTCTGAGTGCCACATTAGTGCAACCAATAACTCTACCGACTGTTATGTTAACAATGATAATTTGTTTCCTTCTTATTTCGTGTGCAGCGCATGCTTTTATTCTTTTGATTTTGCAAAGAATACAAACATTAAACAATTAATGGTGATTTACATTGTTATCTGTCTTGTTATTTCCCAAACTAGCATATATTGTGGTACCCCTATCAATTCATGATAAGTTCAAACTTTAAAGCCAGGAAACAGAGCAGTGTGAAAATCATTGATTGAGCCAATGCGAGAATAAAAATAGCCACGTTATTGAGGCCACAAAGCACTGTTCCTCGAGGTGTAGTTTGCTTTATTTAAGTGATATCTTTATTTGACAGAATGCAATTCCATTCAGTGCTTCGGAAAGACTGGTGGTGAATTGTGGAATGTAGAATTTATAGCTCAAGGGAGCGAGCAAAATCTTCTTCACCAATGAAATCCTTTGTACTTTGCATGGCCTCTGACTTGAGCATTCATCTCATTTTATCTCTATCATTCATTATTCATCTGCTTGTTTCAGTATTCAAAGATGCTATCCTGGTGAAGGACACTATATAAATGTAAGTTTCTGTTGTACCTACAGATTGTTCCACAAAGTCCTGTTACCCTCATTTTTTTTTACACAGTGCACTGACCAACAACTGAAACATGTGGAAGAATGATGATAATTATATTTAGAAGAACTTTATTTTGTGAAGTGCTTTGAGACATCTTGAAGACGTGATAAGGCACTATATCAAATGCAAGGATTATTATTATTATTACTTAATGCAGATTAAGCATTAATCTGGACATACAGATGTCCAGACGATGGGTGTGAGTAAGCTCCATCATCTTCTTGGTAGGTACTGATCCATCACCATGTTCAGTGCCACATTTTCCATACGATAACGTAGTGACGAGGACAAAATAATCCTCCGACAGCTTGTTTCAGCTCCTCTTTAGTATCGTATCCCTGCTTTGTAACAGGAAGGCAGGTAAGGGACTTTGTGGTTGCCCTGGTACAGTGAGAACTGTTACTAGAGCATTCGCTGCTTCAGTACTTCCCAGTTGGTACGTGAATTGCAATGTCTTTTGGAAGAGCGATGCTTTGGGAAGCTTGTATAGTTATTGGAATCCTTTCGACATATTCCACCAGCAGCGAGTTTCAGACCAGACGTGTATTACAGTTGCTCTTCTGCACATGCTGTTTGACTTAAAAAACAAATGCATGTTCTGTGAGTCACAAAGTGGCAGACGGCACTCGAAGGGTTACGTACAGTCAGTCATAACCACCAGGAAGTGCTGTACAAACAAAGGAAGTCAGACTCTTTCTTGGGAGAAATTTGTACTAAAACTATTTTCATTGCTGTTCTTGATGCACAAGTGTGATAAAAGCTGGGAACTGGCCCCAGTACATTGTTGCTCCTAAATGCTGGTGCCTGTTCTGAACTCACTGTTTGTAGCAGAATAACCATGAGACAAGGCAGTCCACAATGAAAATACAAAGTAAACAGCTTCTACCCATTATTAGTTTGACTTGGCCAGAGCTCCTGCATTCATAGGGTGGCCTCTCCTTTATTACAGAGCAGGAAACAAAAAACCCTGCAATACTTAGCAATATTCCTTCACAGGTGCTATAATCACATCCTGTACCAGGCTCGCAAGTCACCCTTGTAATTAGCATTCCACTGTCTATAAATAACTCACACGAGACATGGCTTTTTAAGACTTCATTTATTATTGTACAAGCAAATTCTGCTCATAAAAGAGCCGTATGTTTACACCAGGCTCAATTCTAATAAATAAATTTAAAAATTGATGGCCCTTTGCGTTTATTTCAGGCCAGTGTTCAGTTAGACTGACTTTAGTTTTTATTTACACCGAGGGAATTAATTCTGCTGCTTCTGTCACTAGGCTTTCAATCTAATCTGTGATGTTATTATGTACCTTAGTAGATATTTAAAAAATCTTATATTTGGTATAGCCCCTTTCACGTCGAGAGGACGTCTCAGAATTTACTGTAAAGTGTAGTCACTGTGTATTTGTGATGTTTCATCTGAAGGATGGCACCTCTGACATTGCAATGCTCCTTCAGCACTGCAGTGGTGCATCAGCCAAGACTGCGAACTCAAAGTCCACACATGGGACATGAACTAATTATCTTTTGAACTAGAGGAGAGGGAACGACCAACTGAGCTGACACACAATAATAATAGTAATCCTTGCATTTAAGAACATAAAACATAAGAATTTGCTAGGTGAAAGAAGACCAAGGTGCATCTAGTTCGCCTTGCTGGCAGTCACTTGACATGTCGTGACCTAAACTATATACAGTATTCTGAGATATTACTTTCTAGCAAAAATCTATGTAATTTGTTCTTGAAACAAATGCTTCCACTGTCCCCCAGGGAGCCTGTTCCATAGGTTTACGACTCGCTCACTGAAGTAGTGTTTGCATTTGATATAATGTTGATGTGAAGATGTTCATAAGCATTTACTGAGGCCATATCTACCTCCTTAAAACTGCAATAATAATAATCCTTGTTTTGATAAAGCGCCTTATCACATCTTCGAGACGTCTCAAAGCGGTTCACACAACACACTGTAAAGTGAATCAACTGTATATTTTGTGTCCACATAATGATTCAAAGCAAGAAAAACAGTCACATCAAGATTAACAAACAACTTTTGTTGCACTTGATGTTGCTGTCACGGAATGGCGCTATTCAATTTATTGGGTAGAATAAAACCTGAGATTTAAGAGGCAATTACTCACATATATATATGTACATAACAACATACGTATGTGGGTAAAACCTGGATGTGGGCCATTGTTAAAAAATACTCAAACAATGAGAAGTCAATTCAGAGGAGCAATGATCGCTTGAAGTATTTTGATACTGTGTCAAATGAAGTGCATGATTTCATCAGTTGATTTAAGAGAGTCACTTGTTCATAGAATAATAATAATAGTAGTAATAATAATAATAATCCTTACATTTGATATAGCGCCTTTCATGTTGGGAAGACTTCCTAAAGTATTTCACAGGATATACTGTAAAGTGCAGTGAATGTGCGTTTTGTTGATGAATTAAACCTAGCCCGGGACAAGAATGAAATGCCAGCAAAAGTTACCAGGCATCAAAATTATTCTGTGGTATGAAGAGATCTGTTTGCCTATCAATGCAATGCAACTGTGTTCACGAGCTGGCACTAATGAAACCTTACGAAACAGAAAGGTGTTCTCCATCTTGTGGTGATTATTGGCAAGAGCATCATTCATGAGTTCCTGCGAAAGCTCAATGGGTACATTTTGCAAACAATTTGCTCCCCCTCTTCCCCACGCCCCCAAATTCCACTTTCCATCATTAGCAAGGTAGAGAGAGCAATGTGCTGAATGCAGGCATCTCAACGGTACTGCAGTTGGCTAGACAGTGACCAGCTCGGATCAGGATTTATATGAACCAGGTTTGGAAAAGAAAATAATCGAACAGCAAAAATATTTACACCTCAACCCATTTTATCAAAAACAGTGAGCAAACTAACATGTTGCACAAGGCTGGGACCTCTGATTGGAACATGATGATAATAATAATTAATAATGATAATAATAATCCTTGCATTTGATATCGTGCCTTATCACATCGTTGAGACATCCCAATGCACTTCACAGAATATACTGTAAAGTGAATTGACTGTATATTTTGTGGGTGAAACATGGCAGCCATTTGTGCACAGCAGTGTCTCACAAACAGTCGTGGATTGAATGATCAAATTATTATTACGTTTTTTTTCTAGGGATTATTATCCCCGGAAAGCGATCCAGCAATCGATTTACAACTGGGTACCTACTTAAAGTTAAGTAAACTGCTGCTGCCACTCTCCATGTAAAGGCTGGCGGTTGTCCTCACTTTGTCTGAGGAGCTAAACATTACAAATTGGGCATTTGGCAAATGCATCAGTTCGGATTGAAATTTTCATTTATATATCATGCTTGGATTAGATGGTTTATAATGGAAGTGACAGGGATGCGTTTGTTGCGTTGGAGTTTTTGCGATGGATCAGACACACATTTATTTGCAGTCAGCATGTTCCCTGGAATAAGTTACAAAGTGCATTCTCAATTTTGTCTCTTGCCACCAGCTGAAGCATTAATTTGCAGTGTGTTGCTAAAAGCATACAATCATGACACTTTGCAATGATTCCTATGAAATGCTTTGAGATGTCCTGCAGTTGTGAAAGGCTCTGTATCAAATGCAAGGATTAGTATTCATTATAAAATTAGACCACGCAGATATCAGAATCAGAGAGAACGTAGATATGGACCACACCCTGGTCTGGGCTGCTTTGAATAGGCTTCACATATCAGCCTTATTTGCATTAGGTGTGTTATCTTTCGAAGGATCTCCTGTTGTCTAGTGTTTGTGCTTTAACAACAACAACAACAACAACAACTTGGATTTATATAGCGCCCTCCACACCGAACGGCATCTCAGAGCGCTTCACAGTAACGGATCCTGGGACCGAGCCAGGGGGAGGTGTGGAAAGGTGACAAGTAAAAGAACAAAACTTGGTGATGTAAAAACACAGATCGTCTAACTTAACAACTGTAACTGGTTCAGCCACGGCAACACATCGTAACAGTGTTTTCTAGGAACAAGAAATGGTGACTGAGGTGAAGTCCCGTCTGCCTGTTCAAGTAGATGATAAAGATCCCATGGCACTGTTCGAAAAGAGAAGGGACTTTATTGACTTTATTTATTGACAGTGTCCTGGTCAATAAATACCCCAAAATAAAATTGGTCACTCACTCCACAGCTGTTTGTGGAACTTTGCTGTGTGAAGGACGTTATACAACAACAACAACAAGATTACATTTGTATAGCGCCTTTCATGTCGGGAGGACATCCCAAGGCGCTGTAATATATAAGTGCTGACAATTGGCTGCTGCATTTTGCCCGCAAAATACACAGTCAATCCATTTTACAGTACACCCTGTGAAGCGAATTGAGACACCATGACAATGTAATAAGCGGCTATATCAGATGCAAGGATTATTATTATGATAATTATTATTAATGTCCTATTGGTCCCTTTCTGAGTTCCCAGCATCTGTTTAGTCAGTATCTCACTTGTTTCTCTCACAATTTATGCACTGCAGCAGTGAAGGTTGAGCTGTTTTACAGCATCATTCCAACCGTGAGATGCGCTGTAATTGCCAGTGCCAGGAAGGCATTTTATTTTCACCATTTGTGCAGCAAATCACAGGATCTCAGACACAAAGGTCGCAATTAACGCAGCGATTCCATGTTTGCAAATGTTGCATTTTCAGCCCCAATGTGCATTTGTGTGGAGGAGTTCTATTCAAGCGTGTGTGTGTGTGGGGGGTGAGGAGGGGTGGGAGGGTTGGGGTTGTCTGGGTGAGCGTTAAGTGGTCTATTTGCCTGATTTATTGATCATTTCAGTTTTTTAGAGGCAGAGGAGTGGAACTCTGAATATCCTCAGATGGGTTTCTGTACAAACTCGTAAACCAGCAAATAAATCCTTCACTCAGTGCACTGCAAAGCCCCAGAAAATGCAAAACAGAGGCTGCGAAGGAAACTGAGACAAACGTGTTCACTTCGTGTAATTCGTGTTTGCTTAAGGGCTCCGAGATGCCGTCCTGCGTGAAAGGGAGCTCTATAAACGCAAGTTGTTGTTGTAATATGAGGGAACATTTTTCAGATGGAGGAAGATGTGTGTTTTTTTTGTCCACGCATCGGGCCAAGTGGAAATGCTCTCCGAGGGCAAATTAAAATTTATGAGCATTGGTATGAATGCTGCGTGGTTTCCTGCAATCTGAAAATCCATTTCCTACCAATTGTGTTCCAAGTTAATCGGCTGCAACTGGTTCTTTGCCGCAGCCAGGAATATTCGCTGTCTCCAGCCTGGTGCAAGGTTGACATCCTCAGCTGGATTCGTCTACACAAGCAATCATACTCTGAGCACTGGAAGTGCAATGCAAGCTAAATGGTGGATGCAGTCGTTTGAAGCATTTGTAAAAGTCAAGGATTCAGCTATTGTTAATACGGTGAACCCAGTATTGAAATACTTGACTCTATTTCCCTCGCATTCCTTCCCCTTCCACTTCTATTTAAACTCTGATCCTGTTTTCAGTTCAGACTTTATACTTGGAAATATACAGCGGTTTCTTGATTTTGAGTATTATTTTACCCCCATCAGTGCTGGAGGGAAAGCTGCCATCCTCCAGATGAGACATTAAACTGAGCTCCCATCTGTGACTGTTCAGGTGGACGTCAAAGATCCCATGGCACTATTCAACATAGAAGAGAGTTTCTCCCGGTGGCCTGACCAACATTCCCCTGGATAAAATTGGTCGTTCGCTTCATGGCTGTTTGTTGTACATTTCTGCGTGCAAATTGGCTGCCGCACTTAGCTACAAAATACACAGTCATTACACTTTACACAAAAGCTCTGAAGTGTTTTGAGGTGTTTCGATGTGATTTGCTGCCTATCCGCTAAACATTTTAAAACATTTTCAGGCTTTTATCATCGCAGGTCTAACCTAGATTTGAACCAACTTAAGTTTGCAAACAGCTCCTTCCAGTGGAAGATTTTGGAATGAACACCTACAATACTTACCTACACATTGCACAGTAACTACAGTACTTACACTGCAATAAATCCTGTGAAGCGCTTTGAGGTATTTCAACGACATGATAAAAAGTTCCGTTAATGCAAGGATTATTATTATTAATATTCCACAAAAACACGGTCTGTATTTTCTCCATTACTATTGTTGAAGTATTGGAGATGCTGTTACATTTCTTATATGAAGTACAGGTGAGCAAAGACAAGCATAGCATCTACAATGATAACTTTGTGCTTTGCCCAGAGACACACAAATGTCTGTCTTCCAGTCATTTCCATGACAAGTACTGGCATGATTTAGGAATCCACAGCCATCAATGAAGTTGGGGGGAAAGCATATTATTATTTGTCAAAAAGCAAAATACTGCAGATGCTGGAAATCCGAAATAAAAACAGAAGTTGCTGGGAACATGCAGACGGTCAGGCAGCATCTATGGAGAGAGGAAAATTAGTTAACCTTTCATGTCTATGACCTTTCATCAGAACTCTGCCGAAACATAGACCTGAAACATCAACTTATCATTTGTCAGCCTGGCTCAGTCGCTCTAGCTCATTAAGTCAGAAGGTTGTGGTTTCAAGCCCCAAGTCAGGGGGTTGTCAGGGTTTGTCGAAGCGAGGTTGGTGATTTGCTGCAGTGTGTTCCGCAGATAGTCCCACACTGTGGAATAAGTGTCGCATCCCCATTAAATGTTTTTTATCTTAAGTTAAATGCACCTCAGTCACTGGAGACAAAGTCAGAGACACAGACGAAAAAAAACGCAATGAACAATTCCAGTAATTTAGTCGATTGATTGATTACATAAAAATCAGAACAAATCAACGAGTGGAACAGATTGCTAGGAAAAGTGGCAGAGCTCAAGACACTGGACTCATTTAAAAAGTGAAGCTGTGACGGGGGGATGGAAGGTGAGTATTCTGGAAGGTGAGATCAGATGAGCTGAAAGGCCTTCTTCATCCAAACCAGTTTGTGATCTTGTGAACTCCACCCTGAAAATCAGGAAATGTAGGAAAATAGTGATGTGCTAATCACATCTCATACCGCATTTTGCAACCCCCCCACCCTCCACCCCAAAACTTTTACCAATGTGCGGTGTATGAAGAACTCTCCAATCGGGGGGGGGGGGGGGGGGGCAGAATTTAGGCCCATGTAGCAACTGAACCTGAATCAGAACCCGATGCTGGAAAGGAAAGGGTAGTTCTCTCTTGTACATTGTGCTGCATATAGTGTGCAGCAAGGTTTCTACCCTTGAGGCAGCAAATGTGTTTTTGCCACTTACCAAACAAGTATCTCAAGACAAATGGAATTGTAAACTATAATACCTCCTCATATTGAGAGAGAGTTGCTTTGATGGATGTGTCCAAATTAGGCTGAAACATTATGCTGCTTGTTCAGGTGTAAGGTGTAAAGAACTCATAACACTCTTCAAAACAGAGAAGGGCATTTCTCTGTCCAGTCCGATAACTGACCAACCAACCAACTTCATGGCTGTTTGTGAGACCTTGCAGGTGAGATCTATGCAAAATAGTGAATGCTTGACAGTAATTACTACTGAAACACTTGAGAGGTTTTGACGTTAAGACATTATAAAAATGTATGTTTCTTCTATCTTCGGTTATAAATTTACCAGTAAAAGGGGAGTCTGCCATTACCACTAAAAAGATTGAATAAGAAATAAAAGGAGTGATACATGAGCAACACATTGTACACAGAGACCTTGAATGCTGCATGCTGTGGACATATTATACATATATATATATATATAGAAATATGTATTGTGGAATCCTGTAAAGTATTGGTTAGAGCACTCACCTTGCAAGGGAGAGGACCTGGGCAGGGCAAAATGTTAGGCAAGTTTTCTTAGCAGTAAGTAGGAACCTGGTTGTTAGTCGGTTGGCAGATCGCCTTTCTGGGGATAATCATAGAATCATAAAATTATACAGCACAGAAGGAGGCCATTCAGCCCATCATGTCTGTGCCAGCTCTTTGAAAAGAGCTATCCAAATCAATCCCAGTTGCTCACTCTCTCCCCATAGCCCTGCAAATGTGTCCTCCCCAAATAATTATCTACTTCTCTCTGAAAAGTTGTTACCGAATCAGCTTCCAGGCAATGCATTCCAGATCTGAACAACTCGCTGCGTGAAAAAATTTCTTCTCACCTCCCCTCTGTTTCTTTTAACAACCATTTTAAATCGGTGTCCTCGGGTTACCGACCCACCCGCCAGTGGAAATAGTTTATCCTTGTTCATCCTATCGAATCCCCTCATAATTTTGAAAACTTATATTAAGTCTCCTCTTATCCTTCTCTGCTCCAAGGAGAATAATTCTGGCTTCTCTCGCCTCTCCTGATAACTGAAGTCCCTCATTCCTGGTACCATCCTGGTAAATCTCCTTTGCACCCTCTTCAATGCCTTGACATCCTTCCTAAAGTGTGGTGCCCAGAACTGAACACAGTCTCCAGCTGAGGCCTAACCAGTGTTTTATAAAGGTTCATCATAACTTCCTGACTTTTGTACTCTATGCCCCTATTTATAAAGCCGAGTATCCCGTCTGCTTTTTTAACAGCTTTATCTACCTGTCCTGCCACCTTCAAAGATTGTTCCAGGTGTTGCTACATGTGTTGCTCATGTATCACTCCAGGTCTCTCCGTTCCTTCACCCTTTTAAGATTCTAACATTTAACTTATATTGCCTCTCATTCTTCCTCCCAAAATGCATTAGTTTACATTTATCCACATTAAGCTTTAAGCCAGGTGTCTGCCCATTTTACCAGTCTTCTATGTCCTCTTGCAGTCTGCTACTATGCTCCTCATGGTTTACTACTTTTCCTAGCATAGTATCATCTGCAAACTTGGAAATTGTACTCCCTATACCCAAGTCCAGGTCATTTATATAGATCAGAAAGATCAGTGATCCCAATACCGACTCCTGGGGGACACCACTGCTCACTTCCCTTCAGTCAGAAAAAGAACCGTTCACCTCCACTCTCTGCTTTCTGTCTCCCAGCCTGGTCTGTATCGATGCTGCCACTGTCCCTTTAATACCGTGGGCTTCTATTTTTCTTACAAGTCTCTTATGTGGCACTTTATCAAACGCCTTTTGAAAATCCATATAAACTACATCAACTGCACTACCTTCATCCACCCTCTCCGTTACTTCATCAAAAAACAGACATAATTAGACATAATTTGCCTTAACAAACCCATGTTGGCTGTCCTTTATTAACCCATATTTTTCTTAGTGAAAATTTATTTTGTCCCAGATTATCATCTCTAGAAGTTTCTCCATTACTGACATTAGCTGACTGGCCTGTAATTCCCAGGTTTATCCCTCTGTCCCTTTTTGTACAGGGGAGTAACATTTGCTCCAGGAGAGTACAGGGGAGTAACATAATTCCTTCAAAAAAAACAATATAATTTGATCCCTTCAATCCACGACTGTTTGTGGGACACTGCTTTGTCATCACCTCCAGGCTCGACTTTGCAAACCCTCTGCTTGTCGGCCTTCCCAACTCCTCCCTCCATAGGCTGCAGATAATCCAGAACCCTGCAACCGTGTCCTCTCCCGCACCAAACTCCGTGACCCCATCTCCCCCGTTCTCGCCCGACTCCATTGGCTCCCTATCCTTCAGAAGATCCAGTTCAAGATCCTGGTCCTCACCTAAAAAGCCCTCTATGGCCTCGCCCCACCCTACCTCTGCGACCTCCTAACCCCCTACCAACCTGCCCGTTCCCTCCGCTCAGCCGACTCCGGTCTGCTCCACGTCCCCCGACCCACCCCCCCCCACCATTGGAGGGAGAGCCTTCAGCCCCCAACCTCTGGAATTCCATCCCCCAGTCACTCCGCCTCGCCCCCTCCTTAGCCTCCTTCAAGTCCTGCCTCAAAACACTCCTCTTCGACCATGCCATCGGTCACCCCTCTTCCCCTCCCCTCCCTTCTCCCTCTTTGACCCCAGCTCGGGTCTGAAATGCTGTACACTGTCCAGCGCCTTGGGACGTCCTCCCAATGTGAAAGGCACTATACAAATGTAATCTTGTTGTCGTTGTTGTGCAATTGGCTGTTGTGTTTCACCCAGTCAATTCAGTTTACAGTATGTTCTGTGAAGCGCTTTGAAACATCTCGAGGACTTGATAAGGCACTATATCAAATGCAAGGATTATTATTATTATTATTACATATGAAATTCCAATGTCACAATAACAAATTCCTTGTAGTTGATATAGTGCCTGAACGCTGGATGAACGGTTCCTTAGTAAGACTCAATCGCTTCGCTGCACTATTTCCGTTGAAGATTTTCGTGTGATTTGGAGGTGGACGATTACTGGGGAGTAGCAGAGCCTAATGCATTGGCACATCCCCAGGCATTCCACTACTGATTCTACCTACAGCTTGGCTTTGTCCTTAAAACTATCAAGCAGTCCCAATGATAATACCTCATGCAATAACCACAATTTTGACATTTAGCTTTAAGTAGCTGTCGTCCAATTTATACGGTAATGTAGTAGCAAGAATTTTTGGAGTTGTTTTCAATTCTCCTCTATCAGAAAAGAATAAATCCATCCAAACCAGTTTGTGATCTTGTGAACTCCACCCTGAAAATCAGGAAATGTAGGAAAATAGTGATGTGCTAATCACATCTCATACCGCATTTTGCAACCCTCCCACCCTCCACCCCAAAACTTTTACCAATGTGCGGTGTATGAAGAACTCTCCTATCGGGGGGGGGGGGGGGGGCAGAATTTAGGCCCATGTAGCTACTGAACCTGAATCAGAACCCGATGCTGGAAAGGAAAGGGTAGTTCTCTCTTGTACATTGTGCTGCATATAGTGTGCAGCAAGGTTTCTACCCTTGAGGCAGCAAATGTGTTTTTGCCACTTACCAAACAAGTATCTCATGACAAATGGAATTGTAAACTATAATACCTCCTCATATTGAGAGAGAGTTGCTTTGATGGATGTGTCCAAATTAGGCTGAAACATTATGCTGCTTGTTCAGGTGTAAGGTGTAAAGAACTCATAACACTCTTCAAAACAGAGAAGGGCATTTCTCTGTCCAGTCCGATAACTGACCAACCAACCAACTTCATGGCTGTTTGTGAGACCTTGCAGGTGAGATCTATGCAAAATAGTGAATGCTTGACAGTAATTACTACTGAAACACTTGAGAGGTTTTGACGTTAAGACATTATAAAAATGTATGTTTCTTCTATCTTCGGTTATAAATTTACCAGTAAAAGGGGAGTCTGCCATTACCACTAAAAAGATTGAATAAGAAATAAAAGGAGTGTTACATGAGCAACACATTGTACACAGAGACCTTGAATGCTGCATGCTGTGGACATATTATACATATATATATATATAGAAATATGTATTGTGGAATCCTGTAAAGTATTGGTTAGAGCACTCACCTTGCAAGGGAGAGGACCTGGGCAGGGCAAAATGTTAGGCAAGTTTTCTTAGCAGTAAGTAGGAACCTGGTTGTTAGTCGGTTGGCAGATCGCCTTTCTGGGGATAATCATAGAATCATAAAATTATACAGCACAGAAGGAGGCCATTCAGCCCATCATGTCTGTGCCAGCTTTTTGAAAAGAGCTATCCAAATCAATCCCAGTTCCTCACTCTCTCCCCATAGCCCTGCAAATGTGTCCTCCCCAAATAATTATCTACTTCTCTCTGAAAAGTTGTTACCGAATCAGCTTCCAGGCAATGCATTCCAGATCTGAACAACTTGCTGCGTGAAAAAATTTCTTCTCACCTCCCCTCTGTTTCTTTTAACAACCATTTTAAATCGGTGTCCTCGGGTTACCGACCCACCCGCCAGTGGAAATAGTTTCTCCTTGTTCACCCTATCGAATCCCCTCATAATTTTGAAAACTTCTATTGAGTCTCCTCTTAACCTTCTCTGCTCCAAGGAGAATAATCCCGGCTTCTCTCGCCTCTCCTGATAACTGAAGTCCCTCATTCCTGGTACCATACTGGTAAATCTCCTTTGCACCCTCTTCAATGCCTTGACATCCTTCCTAAAGTGTGGTGCCCAGAACTGAACACAGTCTCCAGCTGAGGCCTAACCAGTGTTTTATAAAGGTTCATCATAACTTCCTGACTTTTGTACTCTATGCCCCTATTTATAAAGCCTAGTATCCCGTCTGCTTTTTTAACAGCTTTATCTACCTGTCCTCCCACCTTCAAAGATTGTTCCAGGTGTTGCTACATGTGTTGCTCATGTATCACTCCAGGTCTCTCCGTTCCTTCACCCTTTTAAGATTCTAACATTTAACTTATATTGCCTCTCATTCTTCCTCCCAAAATGCATTAGTTTACATTTATCCACATTAAGCTTTAAGCCAGGTGTCTGCCCATTTTACCAGTCTTCTATGTCCTCTTGCAGTCTGCTACTATGCTCCTCATGGTTTACTACTTTTCCTAGCATAGTATCATCTGCAAACTTGGAAATTGTACTCCCTATACCCAAGTCCAGGTCATTTATATAGATCAGAAAGATCAGTGATCCCAATACCGACTCCTGGGGGACACCACTGCTCACTTCCCTTCAGTCAGAAAAAGAACCGTTCACCTCCACTCTCTGCTTTCTGTCTCCCAGCCTGGTCTGTATCGATGCTGCCACTGTCCCTTTAATACCGTGGGCTTCTATTTTTCTTACAAGTCTCTTATGTGGCACTTTATCAAACGCCTTTTGAAAATCCATATAAACTACATCAACTGCACTACCTTCATCCACCCTCTCCGTTACTTCATCAAAAAACAGACATAATTAGACATAATTTGCCTTAACAAACCCATGTTGGCTGTCCTTTATTAACCCATATTTTTCTTAGTGAAAATTTATTTTGTCCCAGATTATCATCTCTAGAAGTTTCTCCATTACTGACATTAGCTGACTGGCCTGTAATTCCCAGGTTTATCCCTCTGTCCCTTTTTGTACAGGGGAGTAACATTTGCTCCAGGAGAGTACAGGGGAGTAACATAATTCCTTCAAAAAAAACAATATAATTTGATCCCTTCAATCCACGACTGTTTGTGGGACACTGCTTTGTCATCACCTCCAGGCTCGACTTTGCAAACCCTCTGCTTGTCGGCCTTCCCAACTCCTCCCTCCATAGGCTGCAGATAATCCAGAACCCTGCAACCGTGTCCTCTCCCGCACCAAACTCCGTGACCCCATCTCCCCCGTTCTCGCCCGACTCCATTGGCTCCCTATCCTTCAGAAGATCCAGTTCAAGATCCTGGTCCTCACCTAAAAAGCCCTCTATGGCCTCGCCCCACCCTACCTCTGCGACCTCCTAACCCCCTACCAACCTGCCCGTTCCCTCCGCTCAGCCGACTCCGGTCTGCTCCACGTCCCCCGACCCACCCCCCCCCACCATTGGAGGGAGAGCCTTCAGCCCCCAACCTCTGGAATTCCATCCCCCAGTCACTCCGCCTCGCCCCCTCCTTAGCCTCCTTCAAGTCCTGCCTCAAAACACTCCTCTTCGACCATGCCATCGGTCACCCCTCTTCCCCTCCCCTCCCTTCTCCCTCTTTGACCCCAGCTCGGGTCTGAAATGCTGTACACTGTCCAGCGCCTTGGGACGTCCTCCCAATGTGAAAGGCACTATACAAATGTAATCTTGTTGTCGTTGTTGTGCAATTGGCTGTTGTGTTTCACCCAGTCAATTCAGTTTACAGTATGTTCTGTGAAGCGCTTTGAAACATCTCGAGGACTTGATAAGGCACTATATCAAATGCAAGGATTATTATTATTATTATTACATATGAAATTCCAATGTCACAATAACAAATTCCTTGTAGTTGATATAGTGCCTGAACGCTGGATGAACGGTTCCTTAGTAAGACTCAATCGCTTCGCTGCACTATTTCCGTTGAAGATTTTCGTGTGATTTGGAGGTGGACGATTACTGGGAGTAGCAGAGCCTAATGCATTGGCACATCCCCAGGCATTCCACTACTGATTCTACCTACAGCTTGGCTTTGTCCTTAAAACTATCAAGCAGTCCCAATGATAATACCTCATGCAATAACCACAATTTTGACATTTAGCTTTAAGTAGCTGTCGTCCAATTTATACGGTAATGTAGTAGCAAGAATTTTTGGAGTTGTTTTCAATTCTCCTCTATCAGAAAAGAATAAATCCATTGTTTTAGATTATTTCATTGCACAATAAATATAAAAGCAATGATTATCATAATTCAGCCCCACCTAGACCGGTTAGGTATCTAGGATACGGTGCGAACATTCAGGTCAGCTTTACCAGTCTGTCATCCAGGTTATGAAGAAAGTATGGGCACAGGTTCTGTTTATAACTTAGAATGGGTTTCACAAAGCCACTTTGTGAAGCTTCCAATTCAAGCGGGGTGTTAGTTGACTCATTACAATAACCATGGCAAACAGGACATTGGATTATATTGCCAAATCAGGTGCGTTCAGGTGTCCAGAAGCCATTTTGTGCTCTGGTCAGGCAACACCTATAATACAACAACAACAACAAGATTACATTTGTATAGCGCCTTTCACGTCGGGAGGAAGTCCCAAGGAGCTGGATAGTGTACAGCATTTCAGACCCGAGCTGGGGTCAGGGGGGGTAGGGAGGGGAGGGGAAGGGGAGTGACCGATGGCATGGTCGAAAAGGAGGGTCTTGAGGCGGGACTTGAAGGAGTCTAAGGAGGGGGCGAGGCAGAGTGACTGGGGGATGGAATTCCAGAGGTTGGAGGCAGAGTGGCTGAAGGCTCTCCCGCCAATGGTGAGTCGGGTGGGTCGGGGGACGTGGAGCAGGCCAGAGTCGGCTGAGCGGAGGGAACGGGCGGGTTGGTAGGAGGTTAGGTCGGGGGTTAGTGCACTGTGTACTGCACACACTGCTGGTCACCATGACATGAAAGGGTTGCGCGGTCCCTGGAGGCAGAGTAGAAGAGAGCAACGAGGATGATCCCCAGTGTTAGTGGAATCAGCTGTGAGCAATCATTAAACAAGCTGGGTTCCTTCAATCTTGAAAGAAAAAGTCTCAAGAAAGGACCTTATAGACTGTGTCAGCCAGGCTCAGGGGTAGCATTCTGAGACAGAATGTTGTGGGTTCAAGCCCCACGTCAGGACTTGAAATTTCAACGTCTAAACTGACACTCCAATCCAATCCTGGAGATGTGCAGCATTGTTTGAGGTACCATTCTTCGGATGCTACCCTGTGGTCCCGTCTGCCTGTTGAAGTGAACGTTAAAGATCCCATGACACCATTGTAAACAAATTTCTAAATTCAGCCCTAGTGCACCGAATATCAACCAAACTGATGAGCACTTAAACAAGTCACATTTCCCACTATTTCCTTCTCCTCCTGACAGTGATTTTTTGCTCCAATGCAGTGCTGTGGGAGTTCCACATTGTTGGAGGTTCCATCCTTCACATGAGATGGTAAACTGAGGTCCCATCTGTCTGTTCAAGTCGATGTTAAAGATCCCCATGGCACTATTCATTAAGAAAATATTGTTTCTTCCATTGTGCTGATCAACAATCTTCCAGATGAAATTAGTAATTTGCTTTATGATTTTGTGGGACAACGTTGTGCACATATTGGCTGCCACGTTTGCTTACAAATGCAGTCACTACGCTTTATAGAAACATTGTGCAGTATTCTCAATATTGCAAGTGCTATATCTTATCCAAAGATTATTATATGAAGTTACTTTACAGTGTGTTCTGTGAAGCGCTTTGAGATATCTGGAAGACGTGATAAGATGTTATATCAAATGCAAGGATTATTATTATTATTTTATTATATTAATCAATACAACAGATACATGTCAATGAAGTTAAGCATGTCATTCATCTCAAGCTTCACAAACATATTCAAGCTTCGCTCGTGACACTGAAGTAATTTTATTGAATGATCCCTCCTTGTAAGCTAGGTGTTGCCCTAGGTTAAAAAAAAAGTTGTACATTTTTCTTTGAATCTTTTAAAATTCCTCTCCCTCTTGGCTCTTAAGGCATTATGTTCGCTCCTGTCCAAACATGCAGAATATTGGGTTGCCAGCAGAACGTTCCCATCAGCTGGCCAGAATTTGACACAACAATTTTTTGCGAATGCCACTTCGAACAGAAGTGACTCCCAGCGTGAAAAAAAAGTTTACCACAAAAATAACGCGCAAATTAGCTCAAAGTCACATGTGAAAAAAAAATCAGGTTACCTTTGGATGTCAACATTACGTAAAGGTAAGTCTGGCAAATAGATTCAGGGAGGGCTGGCAGCTCAATTCAACAGTACCAAAGGAACACGTGTACTTTCAAAACAAATTGTATGGACCAAAGTGCTTTATTTTTAGGGTGGGATGGGCTGAGGAGAGGGGGTTTCTCTGGGAAAAAAAAAGTTGATTGTGTTTTTAAGCCAAAACAGTAGCCTAAGAAAAGTAGGTTCAGTTACAGTAAACTGCGAAGGAAAACTTTTAATTCTGTGGGTTGAAGGTGGACTAGTTTTACCTGTTATAATTTTATAGGGAAACCTGTTTGACAAGTTGATGGTAACTTTGCTCTCTCCAGTTCAGCTGCCAGAGCCAGTGAAAGACGCGTAAACTGGATCTGCAAGTGCTGTACTTACTTAATGTGTGAGCTGAAGGCATTGGTGTGCATCCTGCTGTCTGCGTTTGGGGTGGAGATGCTGGACTCTTGAGGAGAGCACAGACCGAGCTGCAGTTTTGGTTCCAAGTGTAAGTACTGTAATTGACATTGCCTCTAAAGCTGTCGTGATTGTTTTTTGAACTAACTTGAGTGTGCGTCGTGGGGGGGGGGGGGGTGCTTTGTGTAACATGTAACGTTGCTGTTTGTGTGTGTGCTTTTTTACTGCATGACTCCCAAAAATTAACTTCCACCATCGCTTTATGTTCCATTTCTGGCTGCATGGCACCCAGGGAAAGTTCAAAAGAAAAGTGCATTGACTTTTTGTGATGGGGGAATGCTAAAATAGCTGAATGTTTGAATAAAACAAAATTAACATGCGCTTTTCATGTCATGTGTCGTTTGGTGAGGCTGTGAGACAAGAGTTCCTTAAAGTGTTCTCTCTGTTTTGAAGGCGGTTTTATATAAGACATTGGCAGATGTAAAGATGCGTAAGTTTTGTAAATTGATTCAGACAGCGGTTTGGAGACAAACAAAAAAAAGGTGGCACAGGCATGTTACATCTTGCAATCCAGTCCCAAAAAGAAAACCCTTTCGGTTTCTTGCAATTACTAATTGTGGAGGTATTTGAAGACATTTAATCTCTAAAGTGGTGCAAAAGTTATCAAAGATCGTGGATTTGAACCCTGCCTTTCTTCTGTTAATCTTTGGTGAGCTGCGTGTTCGTGGAAACTGGGATCCAGGTGTTGCACAGAAGCAGAGCGAGAACGAAAGAGAGAGAAAGAAAAAGAGAGAAAACGGGAGGAAAGAGAAAACAAAAGAGAGAAAGGAAAAAGACAGAATAGGAAGAGCGAGAGAGAGAAAAGTAAAGGCGACACCAAGTCAAAAAGTAAAAATTACAGCAGGAAACAAAGATAGTGGCACAATTTGTTACTATCAATAACAAAAATATTATGTATCAAACTTTAATACAGCACTTTATCATGTCATCACGATGTCTCAAAGCGCTTCACTGGATATACTAGGAACTGTAGTGACTGTGTATTTTGTGGGCAAAACGCGGCAGCCAATTGCGCACAGCAATGTCCCACAAATAGCCGTGGAGTGAGTGACCAATTTTATTTGGGGGATTGTTGGCCCGAGTACCAGAGAAACTCCCTTCTCTTTTCATATAGTGTCATGGGATCTTTAATGCCCACCTGAACAGGCAGATAAGACCTTGTTTTAATATCTCATCCAAAGGACAACACCTCTGACAGTGCAGCACTCCCCCAGCACTGCACTGGAGTGTCAGCTTCGACTAATATGATTCCAATTCCTGATGTTGGGCTTGAACCCACAACCTTCTGATTCAGTGACGAGAGTGCTACCACTGCGCCAGGCTGACACACTAATTAATCAATGCTATCAATGTATCAAAGTCTGATTTATTGTCAAATAATCTTTATAAACATCACTGCAATATTTTTGTTCACTATCTGCAGAAATTGGTTCCGTGTTAATTTACTTGCTTACTGTGATGTCTTCAGTCATAATGGGTGTGGACCTTTTAATAATTTTACTTGCTTGACTTTGATCATTACAATTATTCAGAAGGTAAAATATTTAGAGTAAAACAGCTCACCAGTGAACTCCTTGCCCCCCCCAAAGGTTTCAATGCCACACGAACGAAAGCAAATTGTTTCACTTAAGCAAGCAGACTTATCAAGAGTAGGGGTTACAGAGACGTAATATACTTTCTGCTACCATTTTAGAACTGTATTAGAATTTTAAGAATTATGTAGCTTACATTGCATTTATATTGGAAGGGTAGCAATGAGTGGCCAACTCTCTTTGTGCAGGAGTGTTCACTATTACGCTTATACTCACCAGGGTCTCCTTCCCAGATCTGTGACAGGGAGGGCTTGGTGTGGTGAGAATTGAGTTGCAGTGTGACAGTGTTCACATGCACGTAAGGCTTTGCGTGTTGCTCTTAAACTGTCAGTTTAAGCAGATTCAGTGAAGAGGGAAATGTTCGCAGTCAGAAAGAAACTTTCCCAATGTATCTCAGAGTTGGGTGGCAGGAGGAGGGATTGTTTTATAACTACTTGTGAACAGAGTACAAGGTCATCTGCTGAGAAGAAAAGTTGCACTATGCAATAATACACTAAGTTTCAGGAATTAGTAATTTCCGTACGCAATATAAAGTATAAACCATTCAAATGTATTTTTAAAAGGACAAAAATGCAACAATGCATGAGGAAACGTTCGGCATTCAAACATTGCCCATCTGTTTCGGGAAATCAAACATGTTTTTATAATAATTTTTCTAATATTATAATACAGTCAATCTACTCTACACTATATTCTGTGAATGCTTTGAAACGTCTTAATGGTGTGATAAAGCGCTATATCAAATGCAACAACAACAAGACTGCATTTATAGAGCGCCTTTCACGTCGGGAGGGCATCCCAAGGCGCTGGACAGTTGTGTCGGGACCCAAGCAGTGGGGGGGGAATGGTCAGGGGGAGGGAAGGGAGGGAGCGAGGAGGGGGTGGAGAGTCGAGAGGGGAGATGAAATGCAAGGATTATTATTATGATATAAGTTTGTGTAGTTTTTACAGGACTGCAACTTTTGAACAGTTTCAAAGATACAAGCTTCACGGAGATTGCTACTTTGTGTTCAGTGATGCTGTAAAATTTCAACCAATTTGCATTGCTACCATCATCTTTAAAATTCCCCAGAACAGGTCAGCATTCGGATGCAACACTTTATTACCCTGTAAACCTAAATTGTGTCAATGCCACTTAAAGATACGCTTTGCAAGTACTATGTAGCCAGCGAAAAAATCCTGACACAACACTGCACCCCTGAAAGATCATTAACACGAGAGAGGCAAAGTTCATTGACTTTATAGCCATAGTTCCTTTAGTCTCGACTCCACACGTCTTGTTGGAACTACGAGCTCCTGCACCTCTCATGTAAACTGACTGGAGATTGTTTGTTCCACCTGTGTGGCTTAATATCGTTATATACAACCTTCAGGTATAGTGATGAATGTTCAAGATCAGACTGGACAACTGGTAGGAGATACTGAGCAGAGATTGGGTGTAAATGGGATTAATGTTCTTGCCAATGACGCACAGTTTGAGAATTGGGCACTTTCTCTGTGCCCAGAGATTCTGTGGAGAAATGTGCTGTGAAGTGACTAAACCACATACTTCTGGAAAGTGCGGATGCTGTTGTCTAGTATTTTTTGACATTAAATAGTTTTTGAGTAATTAGTTTTAGTACTTTTATCGTCGGCTTCCAAATACAATAAACTGGAATTAACACAATTAACAACACTCTCTCTAAAAATATGACTAAGGTACTAAGGTAATTAAGGTACATTTAAGCAACTTAATATGCCAAATGATTATTCTTTTAGTTGTGATATAACATAAAATATTAAAACTTGTGTTGCAAGCTGCAAACTAGGCTCGAGTTTTTTTCAGTTTCTGACATCCCAAAGCCAGCCATCTCCAAAGCATGAGTTTCACAAGATCTGACCAAGTCTTTTCTTCTTAAAAAGCGTGTTAATCCTTCCCTGTAGTGCTAACATGTGCTTCCTGGTTGGCAAGTTAGATATGGAGTAACATTTAGGACATTTTAGATTGGATCGTTGAAGCTACACCACAAAGAGGATGAAATAGGAACATAATAATAATACTTGCATTTGATATAGTGCTTTATTACGCCATTGAGATGTCTCAAAGTGCTTCATAGAATATATTATAAAGTGGATTGACTGTGTATTTTGTGAGCGATACTAAGGAAAAGGCCATTCAGCCCATCAGACCTGCTCTACTAGTTTTACCAGATCATCTTTCAAGCCTATTTGCCTGCCTTTTCTCCATACATCTTAATCTGCTTCAGTGACCAGGCATCTATCTATTTCCCTGTTAAACATCCCGATCAATTGTGCTCAATTGTGTGAAGAAATTAGCTCTGATCTCAGAAAACATAAGCAGAAGGCTTCTAACAATAGGAATCTGTCTGCTTCCCAGATACAAGCATGTGTACTGCAGTCACCACACGTCTGCCACATTGAAATGTAATCCATTTACGTTCTTGCAGATATGGAGTCGAAAGTCAGCGTGATTGCTTGAGGACAACACTGAACAACCATGGATGCCTTCACAGAGGTCTGGACAAAGATCAAGGAGATACATGACCGGGAAGTGCAAGGTACAGTAATTAATTATCAAATGGATTTGATAACTCTTCAAGACATTTGTTGTATATCATAATTATACATAAAACCATGGATGTTTATAAGACATTGACCTGCGTAAAGGACTGACGCATTTACTTACAAATACAGTCACTCCACAGTAACATCCTGTGAAACACTTTGAGACGTTTTCCTGATGGGAAAGGTTCTGTACTAAATGCAAGGACTATTATTATTATAGATACATTATATAAAAAGGCACTGTTAAATTATGCCTTTATTTGAAATGTTTAACAAGTGCTTATCATTTTTATTATTTTAACAAGTGCTTATTATTTTTGTGCGAGAACATGTGTTCTAATCTAACACATATTTTCCCAACGAAAACAATGTGGTATCAGTGAGTGAGATGATTACTTTGCTTTTAACAGGGATTTTTTTCTTTGTTTCCCTCCACTAGGGCTGCGTGCAAAATTAACCGAACTAAATGTGGAAAGATGTCTGTGAGTAAAAGACCTTATGTTAGCTTTAGAATGGATTCATCTTGAGTTTATGATTATGCATATGATTATTAACACCTTGGGACATCCTCCTGACATAAAAGGCGCTAATCAAATGTAATTTGTTGTTGTTGTTACTACTATTATTAAAAGTTTTAAAATGATTTGATCCTCTCTCCCATCAGTTAATAATAATAATAATAATAATAATCCTTGCATTTGATACAGCGCTTTTCACGTCTTCTAGACGTCTCAAAGCGCTTCACAGAATATACTGTAAACTGAATTGACTGTATATTTGTGGGTGAACGCGGCAGCCAATTGCGCACAGCAATGTCCCACAAACAGTCGTAGATTGAAAATGACCAATTTATTATTGTTTTTGGTTTTGGAGGGATTATTATCAGGCTCTGTGTGGAGTAAGGAAACTTGCCCAAGGTTTCGCCCTGACCTGGAATTGAACTCAGGTCTCTCGCTTGCAAAGTGAGTGCTCTAACCACTGAGCTACAGGACTCCATTAAGACATTTGAAAACAGATTCATATTGTAATCTCTACCCAATTTGATTGGTTTTATACTGGGAGGCTCTCTGAGTTGCTTCGTGTTTTGAACCATTGGCAGGAATAGAGAGATAAGAAGTTAGATTAGATTCTTGAGATATCAAAAGTTGAAAGGATAGTGAAATAACATCATATATTTGTAAAACTTTCCTCATTCCATAAGTAGAACGCAAACAAAACAAATCCAATGATTTGAAGGGGAATGGTTATAACTATTTACACCATCTCACCAAATGTTCGTCTATTGTGAAAATAGGTGGAAAATCGCGACATTTCTGATAATATTGTTACTTACTTAACAGGAAATAAGGGGACTTACAGAAAATTAATTTTTTTTAAATTAAGGCCGTAGTCAAGAATTTGCCAAACGCTAGGCATGCTGAAATAATAATAATAATCCTTGCATTTGATATAGCGCTTTATCACATCTTCGAGACGTCTCAAAGCTCTTCACAGAATATACTGTAAAGTGAATTGACTGTATATTTGGTGGGAAAGGAATGACCAATTTTTTTTAAAAAGAATTATTATCCCTGGAAAAGTGACTAACAACCGGGTTCCTTCTTACATGTGGAGTGAGGAAATTTGCCTAACGTTTCACCCTGCCAGAAATCGAACCCAAGTCTCTCGCTTGTGAGGCGAGCGCTCTAACCATTGGGCTCCACATTAGATAGGACTGTTAAATTTGGTTCTCAAATTAATTACAGACAGAATCCTATATTTCTTTTCTAAAATGGCCATTAATTATACATCAAACTGTGGATTACCATGCCTCCTTCAGTATAATCCATGTTAATAGCTCACAATAGCCTTGTAATCTCTGCTTCCTGTAATGGGCCACCCTGAAATTCATGCAGTTAACTGTAGTTTAATCAATGTCTTGTATAGATTTGCTATTTCCTTGCATTTATATTCTATGCTGCTAAATGCAAAACCTGGAATTCTATTCACTGTCATGTAGGCACTCCCACCTTTTAAAAGCTATGTATTATCTGAAATCTCATTATTTTAACTTCACAATTGTTGTTAAAAGTTTATAAAAGGTACCAATCAACCTGAGTCTGATCCAGGGTCCTTTTTCATAAAACCACAGAACAAATCACAATAGCTGGACCAACCAGTTCATTTTTATCCAGCAGGTGATAAGTTAAATCAAAAGCAGGAGTGTTTTTCTCTGCTCAGTACAGATCACAGATTATGAAAAGGTGAATGATTGGCATAAATGGAGTAAATTGAGATACAGGTTGGATTTCACCCTTTGCATCTCTAGGCATACAAGTGCAGAGACCAGAATAGGAGACAAATATCCCGAGTGTTATAATCTCATTTAACACAAAGGCCAGACTATCCAGCCAATTGCTATGAAATGGTAGATAACTGCCCCTGAATGTTTGTTTCTTCCAATATACCCTAACATTGCTGGCAGGGCAAAACCTTGGGCAAGTTTCCTTACTCCACACATCTGATAATAATCCCTCAAGAAAAAACAAAATAATAATTTGGACACTCAATCCACGACTGTTTGTGGAACACTACTGTGTGCAATTGCCTGCTATGTTTTGCCCATAAGTATACATAAGAACATAAGAGATAGGAACAAGAGTAGGCCATTTGGCCCCTCAAGCCTGCCTCGCCATTTAATAAGATCATGGCTGACCTTCTAACTTATTTCCATTTACTCGCCCTATCCCCATATCCCTTAATCACTTTAGTTTTTAAAAATCTATCGATCTCAATCTTGAATATGTTCAAGGACTGAGCATCCATAGCCTTCTGGGGTAGAGAATTCCATAAATTACCTACCCTCTGAGTGAAGAAATATTTTCTCAACTCAGTTGTAAAGGGCTGACCTTTAATCCTGAGACTATGACCCCTAGTTTTAGATTCTCCAACCAGGGGAAACGGTTTCACACTATCTACACTGTCAAGACCCTTAAGAATCTTATAGGTTTCTATAAGATCACCTCTAATTCTTCCATATTCTAGAGAATTATAGGCCTAGTCTACTCAACCTCTCTTCATAGGTCAACCCCTTCATCCCAGGAACCAACCTAGTGAACCTACGTTCACCCCCTCAACAACAACAAAAACAACAAAATTACATTTATAGAGCGCCTTTCACATTGGGAAGATGTCCCGAAGTGCTGAACAGTCAGGTGTTCTCCCCCCTAAGGCAAGTATATCCTTTCTTAGATAAGGAGACCAAAACTGCATGCAATATTCTAGGTACAGTCTCACCAAGGCCCTATGCAATTGCAATAAGACTTCCCTACTCTTGTACTCTGACCCCTTCGCAATAAACGCTAACATGCTATTAGCCTTCCTAATTGCTTGCTGTACCTGCATCCTAACTTTCTATGATTGGTGTACAAGGACACCTAAATCCCTCTGAATACTAACACTATTCCCCTCTAGAAAATAATCTGCTTTTCTATTTTTTCTGCCTAGATGAATAACTTCACACTTACCCACATTATACTCCATCTGCCACTTTGTTGCCCACTCACTTAACCTGTCTATATTCTTTCGCATCCTCCTTGTGTCCTCTTCACAGCTTACTTTCCCACCTAGCTTTGTATCATCCGTGAATTTAGATGCATTAAGCTGTATTTCCTCATCTAAGTCATTGATATACATGTAAACAGTTGAGGCCCATACAGTCAATTCACTTTACAGTATATTCTGTGAAGCGCTTTGAGATGGCTTGAAGACATGAAAAGCGCTTTATCAAACGTAAGGATCATTATTATTTATTATTATAACATTGCATTTTCTTTTCTACAAGGTAGACAATTCCAATGATATATGTACAAATCCCCCACAAAATCCATTCCCATATTATTTTGATTTACACCCCATGCGATGTCAGGAGTAAACAACCAAATCTTGTGTTTATCCATGGTATAACAAGAGCTTTGTGTTACACAGTGACTCACAACAATTGGAAGAACTTTTTGCCAAGAACCATCAGCTGAGAGAACAGCAGAAGATCCTTAATGAGAATGTGAAGATTTTAGAAAATAGGTGAGAGCAAAGAGAGTTCCTTTTTTTTTTCCGGTATCCTTTCCAAGCCGAGATTTCCCCCTTAAACATTAGTGCATTTAAAGAAGACTTTTTATATGAGTTTTTTCTTCCAATTAATGTACAATCCATAACTAATGGTCTGAATTTAATAGAGATCACAGAATTTGTATGCTTAACAATTTGAGGTTCCGGCACCATCCTTAAAATGTGTGGATGTTTAAAAAGGATTTCACTGTAGTTAGTAAATCCAAAGTTAAGTGAGGTCATAATAATAATCCTTGCATTTGATACAGCAACTTATCACGTCATTGAGACGTGGCAAACCGCTTCACAGAATATATTGTAAAGTGTATTTTGTGGGCGAAATCAGCAGGCAATTGCACGCAGCAGTGTCCCACAAACAGTCGTGGATTGAATGACCATTTTTTTTTCTTGGAGGGATTATTAGCCTAGAAAGCGATCCGCTAATTGACTAACAACGGGGTTCCTACTTACTGTCAGGTAAACAGAGGCGTGGGGAGTAAGGAAACTTGCTTAAAGTTTCGCCAAGCCCGGGAATCGAAGCTAGGTCCTCTCACTTGCGAGGCAAGCACGCAAACCACTACACTAGGTTATTATTACCCTGAAGTTATTTTGTCTCATATTTCTATGGAAAACATGCTGATTACATGTTTCTGACAGATTGCGAGCAGGATTATGCGACAGATGTACAGTCACACAAGAACTTGCTCGAAAAAAGCAGCAGGAGTTTGAAACCGCCCAACTTCAAGGTTTTCGGCACATTTCGCTTCTCAGTAAGAACTCTGGAAACATTACCAATTGTCACAATTTCTCCAGATTTTGGGAACAATCTCACTCGCAAGGCCTCTGGATCTCACCCAGTTTCCTTTTCGTTTCTTCTCTTCGCAGATTGTGAAATCAATAGACTGAAAGAAGAGAACACACTGCTTCAAGTGGACCTGAGAAAGTTGAAATGTTTCTTAGAGTAAGTACACAAGGGAGAAAATAAAATATGAAATAAGATAAATTTTGTAGGCAGAAGAATAAGAGGAGAATGTTCTTTCAATCGGTGGCTTGCTGCATTTGGGATTGACTGAGTCAGCATAGATGATGTAAGTATTCTCCATGAAGAATTTTTGTGTTGTAGCATAATTCTTGCACCTCCCATAACGCACATGTAGGAAGACCTTCTTCCAATGTGAGAGTGGCCGAATGCGTGGTCGAAGAGTAGGGTCTTGGGACATGTTTTGAAGGAGGGAAGGGAGGGAGCAAGACGAAGGGACTGTGGGATGGAGTTCCAAAGGGTGGGGGCGGAGAAGCTAAAGGCTTGACTGCTGATGGTGGGGCAAGGCGGGTTGGGCAGGTGAGGAGTGGAGCAGGCTGAGAGCCTTATCACATTGTTGAGATGTCTCAAAGCGGTTCACAGGATAGACTGTGGGAGAAAAAAAAAATCTGCTGGACAGTTTTAGTTTTCGTTATCTTTAGCAAATAATTGTAAATCCATTATTTGGATTCTAGGGAAAATATTTTATTATCGTTCCTTCCAAATTATCATTGTCAGCAGTTGATTTCTTTATTTTTGTGTTTTGTTGTACTAAGTCTGAATGTGCTTACCTTCATAGGGAGAGGAAAAAGCAGGTTCAGTCTTGGGAAACCCTTTTCTTGTCAGACACCAATGTACATGTTGGTTCCTCCTCACACTACAGAAGGAACCAAAGCTCAAACAGCAATTTCAGTTTACAGTCAAATCATCAAAGGGATGAGCAGGAGCTCAGGCACTTTACGGAAGGTAATTTGTTGGATCTAGCCTCACATGATGGCTGTGAGGTGCTCAACAGTAATTAATAATTCTTGCATTTGATATTGAGTCATCAAGATGTCTCAAAGCGCATTATGGGATTTACTGTAAATAATAACAATCCTTACATTTGGTAAAGCACCTTTCATACGGGAGGTTGTCCCAAATTGCTTTACAGCATGTACTATAAAGTGCAGTTATTGTGAGTTTTGTGGGTGAACACCGCAGTCAACTTATGCACCACAGTGGCCCTCACTGACCATTTTTTACTTGAATTGTTGGCCAGGACACTGAGAGAAACTCCCTTATCTTTTTGAATAACACCTTAGTTGAACATCCCATCAAACGGACGGCACCTCCAGAAATGCAGCGCTCCCCCAGCACTGCGTTGGAGCATCAGCTTAGACTATGTGATTCCAAATCCCAACGAGGGGCACAAACTTCTGACTCGGAGGCGAGAGCGCTACCAACTGAGCCGTTGATAAGGCACTACATCAAATGCAAAGATTATTATTAATATTTATAGTCAATATGAAGCTTTTATTGAATTGTCTAATTTCTGTTTCTGTCTCAAGGAAGCCCCACTCCCTCTATACATTCTCCAAATTGTCATTTTCCTGATTCACCCGTCTTCGATGTGGTAAGCATGCACATATATTGTTGCAATACGTTTTTAAATGCAAGGTCCTTGGCCAGCTGTTTGTTTTGACAATTGCACTCTCCCTCAATCCCTCCGCCTTGCCCCCTCTCTCCCCTTTTTCAAGTCCCGCCTGAAAACCTTTCTCTTCGACTGTGTTTATGACCCCACCCCGGCTCAGAGTCAGGGTCCACTATTGTTAAGCGCTCTGAGACGCTGCCCTGCATGGAGGGCACTATATAAGTGCAAGTTGTTGTTGTTATAATGTCAATGTATTACAAATTTATAATATCGATGAAATTTGTTTAGTGTGAATTTAGGTTGGGCTGCATATAGAAACTATCATATAAATATGTGACATACAATAATAGCAAAGGAGATCGACATTCTGCCTGTCAAGCCTAAACTGGTACTAGTTCATCCACTAGAGCCATATGCTCTAATCACAATTCATTGCTCTTTCCCTGTGCTCTTATTTATTCTTTATCTTAAAACATTTCTCCAATTCCTTTTTGGACGTTGTTATACTCAGCTGCATAATTCTGTGCTCCAGGACTCGTCAACATGTAAAGGTTTCTTCTAACCTCCCCTTTAACTCTATCTTTATGTCTCCTTGTTACCAATTTACCAAGTAATGAGAATAATCCTTCATTGTCCATCCTCTCAAAATCTTCCAGGAATTTGTAGACATCAACAGGATCCCCTCTTAGCCTTCTTAAAGCAGCTTACAATTGATTATTTAACAGAGCTCAGTTAGTGCTCTTGTTCGTTGGTGGTGGTTGGTCAGGGATCGATTTCCTTTACATGCAGTGTAAAGGTGAACAGCTATTGGGGTTGAACCATTCTGCATGCTGTGGCTTGTCAAATAATAACTCAAATAACTTGGATTGAAATCTGAGCAGCATAGTGCACGGTATAACATACTGACGTTTAGTTGGAAACCTAAATATTGCATTCGGTTTGATCTTTGATTCCAGCATCCTCAAAGGATATCTAATCATTTACATGGAACAATAGCATTGATAACCGAGGGCAAAAGATGTCCCAGCTGCCCAGAGCAAGACCAGGCCACAAACTCTTGTGCAGAACTCCAAGAGCAGAGCCATTCTAAGTATGTGATATTTAATGTTTTTTAAGTAATAAAACGCGTACTCCTTATTAATCATAATAATAAATAATAAATAGTAAGATCACTGATCCATATTGTATGGGCAACCACTTATCTCTTATGTTTTCTTGGCTACAGGGATGCACTGCATTGTTTTTCACCCTGCAGAAAAGATGGAAACAGCACAGAAGAACCAGAAATGATGAAGCATCCAAATACTGGGGCATACCATGATACCGGTGATCTCAATAAGAAGAAAGAAGAACCAACTGCTGAGGATGTTATGGAGAAGCCTCTAGATTTATCAGATTGCAGTAAAAATAAGGGGTCACTTCAGTCTACAAGCAAAGATGAATTGTTCCTTAAACCGGAAACAAAGAAACCAAGATTGAAAGAGCCACAACACAAGAAATGTCTTATGGGTGGAAAGTCACTGAACGTAAAATCCCAGAACAATATGTACTGTTTTGAAACAGACACCAAAGTGGTGAGTGCTAAACAATCCAATAAGCATAAGGTTAGCTTTATCAAGCCTAAAGATAGAATACCATCTAACTGCAGTGAAGACACTGTGTGCCAGAGCTAACCTAACCTTTGAACAATGAGGTATGTTACTGTGATCTGCAACAAATAAAATACCTGAGCTGTGGAATTATCATTACCTTCATTTCTGTACGTTATATTTGAATATCTTCTTATGAGAACGATGGGGGGAAAATGGTATACAGTTCTCAAAATTGTGAGATTAATATCTTGAGCCTTTTTGGGGTCCCTTTACAAGGCTACCACTTACATGTAACTGAGTGTTGTTGACAACACTGGAATACGTACATTGGGAGAGCACTGCTGTCTTTGATACAGCGATTACCCACCTCCAGAGATGGGTTTCGTAGCTTTCCCTGCAACTGCACTGCCAACAGCTAAAGTAATAATAATGATCCTTGCATTTGATATAGCGCATTATCACGTCTTTGAGACATCTCAAAGCGCTTCACAGAATATACTGTAAAGTGAATTGACTGTTTATTCTGTGGGTGAGATAATCACTGACCGCGCAGGCAGGCTATGCCCCGCACACACAGACCATGTGTTTTTCACCCTGACGGATTACCACACAACAACAACAAAATAACCAAATGACATTTATATAGCGCCTTTCTCATCAGTAGGATGTCCCAAGGCACTGGACAGTTAAGGGCTTGCATCCAAGCTGAGGGTTAGAATCAAGAGGGGTGGAGTGAAAGGGGTGGATGGATGACAGTGGGTGGGTCGGAGGGTGGCCGAAACCACGATCAAAGAGGAAAGTCTTAAATCAGGCCTTGAAAGAGGCAAGGGAGGGGTCGAGGTGGAAGGATTCCGGGATGGAGTTCCAGAGGGTGAGGTTGGAAGGTTTAGAGGGTAGGGGCGGTGGGATGGATTTCCATTTTGCAAAGTATCCATAACTATGAGCACAGGAACATGCATACATGTGGTTAGTCCTTTATTGCACCTCAAGCGCTCCGGGATGCTATCCCGCTTGAACGGCGTCATATAAATGTAAATTGTTGTTGTTGCTGCTGTTGTAGCACCTGATGCTGTGGAATCCGCCTCTCAGTGTAAATGGGGTGAATTCCATAATGTTGAATTAACAGTTACATTCCAGGGACACAAGTCTATAATGACAGCTGAGAAGCACCAACTCCCTAACACGTTTCGATTTAATACTTTGGGAGATTTTGCACTGATTCCTTTTTGGTTAAGCTGCTTCATTAAAGACAAAGTTGAAGATTCCATGTTTTGCTTTCAACCACAATGCCCCGAAGCTTTGGAACTCTCTCCCCCAATTCCTCTGCCTTGCCCTCTCCTTCCCCTCTTTTAGATCATGACTGATCTCTTCGACCGTGCTTACGGTTAGCTCCTCCCTTCCCTCAAAAACCGTGGCGTCAGGCCCCCACCACTGTTAAGCGCTCCGAGATGCTGCCCCGTGTGAAGGCCGCTATACATATACGTGCAAGTTGTTGTCATTGTTGTTGCTCACTATCAGTAATGGTGTACGATGTACTATACTGTCATTTGTGAACTATGCTGCATGAGCTGAGATGGAGGATTGGCTGATCTGCTTGCAGGCACGGTATAACAGCAAAACTGGCTCCAGGGAAGCAGAAGATGATTCCAGAATGAAAATGAATCTGAGGCCCATAGATCCCAAGGCCGAGAATGTTGGGAGTCAACGAGGTAAGGATATTTCATTTCAAATTCTGGATAATATTTGCATCAACTTCACTTTCCATTGTCATACGGCGCTGTGTAGGGATGAAAAACTGTGGGAGATAATCATTTTCTATGCAACATAGTGTGATAATATTTTATGTTTTCTTTTAAATCAGTGGAAGTTCATCTACAAATTTTGAAAATGCCTTCAGACCCGTATGAGACCACTCCATACAAGGTCAGTAAATAATTCTTCAGGAAGTTGGAAAGTGAAATGATTAAGCTGCAGAAAGGGAACTGTTGAATTCCACAAATGAATCAAATCCTCGTGAAAATTAATAACAATAATCCTTGCATTTGATATTACACCTTATTGTGTCGTGGAGACGTCTCAAAGTGCTTTACAGGAATATACTGTAATATAAGAGAATTGACTTTGGTGGGTGAAACCCAGCAGGTACTTGCACCCACAAACAGTTGTGGATTGAGCATTAATCAATTAATTAACTAGCAAATTAATTAATTAATTAACAAAAACATGAATTACTCTTGAGCGTGATTAGATTGAGCTATAATGTCACTGGTCTCATCTTGTATTCTGTGCCTGATTTTTGATACTTGGATTCTTTTAAAACTGCAAGCCGAAGCTCGAATGGGTATTAGGATGTTTCTAGTTGGACAGGGAGTGGGAAGCTTGCGAGACAATGCTTATGGCCTTTGTCTGGTTAAGCTCCAACTGTATCTCCGCACACATTCTGGGATCCCCAAGCCTCGACTTGTGCCAACCTGCAGCCAATACTTTACTGCATTACTGAAGGGAGCGCCTTTCCGGGGAGAGATTGCTCATTCCATTCCATTCCATTCCAGATACTTACATGTGGAAATTTCCACATGTAAGTGACATATGTGCGTATGTAGAACTCTCAGTCCGGATGCCCTCAGGCATGTAGATGGGTTCAGACACTCACCAAAAGAAAATACAAACCTCAATCATTTTAGAAGTGTTACAATTTACTTTAGCAGTATGAATGTTGAATACTGATGCCTTCGAAAATAAAGGCCACCTGATTGTATTTAAAATACCTGGTTCATGATTATTGTAATGTTGCTCAGATTATGAGTATGAAAAATAAGAATAGAAAATAATAGTGGAGAGAAACAATGCGTAATTGAATTCCTTTGTTAATCGCAAAAAAAAGTCAATGAAAAGCACTAGTTTCTGGGAGAATCTTTTTTGCGGCGGGTTTGCTTTAAGTTTTTTTCACTTGTTGGCACTCTAGTCTCTGAGGCAGAAAGATGTGGGTTTGAGCCCCACGATGGGACTTTGGACTCACAATCTAGGCAGTGCTGGGGGAGTGCTGCATTGTTAGAGGTGCTGTCTTTCAGATGAGACGTTAAACTAAGATCCCGTCTACCTATTCAGGTGGATGTTAAAAATCTCACAGCTCTAAAGAGAAAGGGAAAAGAGAAGGGAGTTTTTCCCAATATCCTGGACATGAATCCTCCAGATATATTTATTCATTCACTTTGCAGCTGTGTGGAAATTGCCTGCTGCGATCGCCTGCAAAATACACAATCGTTACACTTTACAGTAAATCCTGTGAAGCCCTTTGAGACGTCCTCCCAACATGATAGGAGTTGTATGAAATGCAAGGATTATTATTAATCGTATTATCTGTTTCTCTCATTAGATCACGGAGTTTCAAGACGTGCAAGAAAACCAAGAGATTAAATCTGAAAGCGTGAAGGGTGAATCTGAGAAGAGTGAGGCACAACTCAAAAAAAAGAAAAAGAAACGAATGCAGCACTATTGGACTTCAGGTAAGAATGCGCTGTAATGCAGCCCAGATTATGAGGACTGAGTTTTCGTGGAGGAATATTGTTCTATTCACCACCCAATTCTACTGTTATCTGCAGAATAATTATAATCAGACACAGAACCGCTGGACATAACAGATTTGAGGTCTCAATAAGGCAGCTGCTTAATGAATATGAGTCATTTACAATTTCTTACTTTGTTAGGTCACAGCCACAATGTGCTACAGGAACATGGCTCTAAATCCATTCTGGGTTCAACACAGGCAAAGCAGGCATGGAGACAAGCCATGTCTTTTACATGAGGGAATGTAAAACTGGATGTAGGCATGGGTGTGTATAGCTTGTACAAACAGGTTTGCACCTATTACTCGATCGTCTAAGCACACCAGCAATCTAATGGGGAAGAGGAGTGGAGGGAGTGTCTGTCTGTGTGATGTACATAGCTGTGTACAAGTGTAGTTGCTGACCTGAGGAGATCTGTCCAGGTTATGGTGAAAAGGATGAAAAAATGGTTGACTGTGGTTAAGTGTCTGCAGAGGGTATTCCCTCTTCCTAATTTTTTTTAAACTGAGATACAACAATAATAATAATAATAATTGTTGCATTTGATATAGCGCTTTTCACGTCTTTCAGACGTCTCAAATCGCTTCACAGAATATACTGTAAAGTGAAGTGACTGTATATTTTGTGGGCGAAATGCGGCAGCCAATTGCGCACAACAGCGACCCACAAACAGTCGTGGATTAAAGTGATCAAATTATAATTAGGTTTTTTTTTCTTGAGGGATTATTATCAGGCGTTTCGAGTAAGGAAACTTGCCCAAGGTTTTGCCCCGCCAGGTCTCTCACTTGCAAGGCAAATGCTCTAACCACTGAGCTACAGGACTATATTACAGGAGATTAAATAGATCAATGAAATCCAACGTATCCCTGACACCATTGTCAGACTGTTTCTTCCTTCTCCCACTCTCCACCCCCCCAACACACACACACGCAAACACCACTTTATTAAAGAATGAAACAGTTCAGACGTTCTTTAAAAGCCACTTTTAATATTCCAGTAGCACAATGCAGCCGGTCCTAACTTTACAGTCGGCAAAGTATAATAATTATAATCCTTGCATTTGATATACCAGCTTTCAAGTTGGGAAAACATCTGAAAGCGCTTCAGGGGTGTAGTAACTGTCTAAATTGTAGTTAAACAAAACTGATTCAATGCAATTCAATGCAGTGTGACATTTGGGCACTCAGAGTGTCATTGCCACTTAATTCTGGCACAAAAACTGAACCATCAAGAATAAACCAGTTTATTCCCCTGTAAACAGCCAGGACCTCTCTCTCTCCCAAGTTAATACCACATGAAACCTTTGATTCTGTTACAACCTATTAATGGTCTCCCCGGAAGCACTTGTTCCATATATGATTGTTTTCTGTGAAGAGACCAAAAGTTGCTCAATCTGACGTGTGGCCTCGCTATGAAATTGATCTGTTTGTCTAGCTAATCATTTGACATATTCAGAAAATGTTTTCTCTGGAGATAATATACAAAAGCTGCCGAGACTTCTTATTTATTAGATTCGAGCACGGGCTCGCTTGATTAAGAAGGTGCTGAATTTATAGCTGTATCCGTTACCTCCATCCTGTCTGCCCCTGGGTAGACATAGCCCTGAAATTTAAACTTCACTATGGAATTTGCTAACACTGATTATGTGCAGAATGGGTGAGGCAGTCATTAGGCTGGTATTTATATACACCTTGTTTCCCACGTCAAACATGTCAAACAGAGTTTGTTTGAAGTTAGTTCCAAATAAACCGACTGTCATTTTGCAACTCAAACATTGCATATAATTAGGGTACCATGAGATTTTCAGCTAAATGACAGGTCATAAAGATCAGAGATTACCCTCTACCATTGCTGTGCCTTTCAATCCAAAAATAAAATGCACTTAGAAAAACTAAATATTTATTTACGGTCAATCTGGGGTCTGATACATGCCCCCAAACCCATGGCTATGCTTAAGAGCATCCAAACTATACTGAGAGTTCCACATCTGCATACATGGGAATTTCCGTGTCTGGATTGGAATCCGCATTCTCTTGCTGGAGGGACACACTTTGCTTACCTAATTCTGGAGAGTATTAGGCATAAACACCATTCTACTTGTTAGGGCTTTGGCTTGCAGAGTTAATAACAGGAGCCAAGTGGGAAGAAACCTAATCCCTAAAGTTAAACTACAAGCCACAAGTGTGACAATCAGTGTTTCAGCCTCGCTCGGTTGGTAGCACTCTTGCCTCAGAGTCAGAAGTTTGTGTGTTTAAGCCCCACATCGGGACCGGAATCACATAGTCTAAGCTGACGCTCCAATGCAGTGCTGGCAGGGAGGGGGTTGCATTATTGGAGGTGCTGTCCTTCGGATGAGATGTTAAACCGAAGTCCCATCTGCCTGTTCACGTGGACGTTAAAGATTCCAGGATACTATTCGAAAAGAGAAGGGAGTTTCTCCTGGTCAACAATTCCCGAAATATAATTGGTCACTCACTCTATTGCTGTTTGTGGGACACTGCTGTGCGCAAATTGTCTGCCATGTTTTGCCCACAAAATACACAGTTAATCCACTTTATAGTATATCCTGTGAAGAGCTTTGAGACATCTCGACAACATGAAAAGGTGCTATATTAAATGAAAGGATTATTATTTATTATTATTACATAACAAGAGTGAATTGCTTTGTAATCGCTTTGTGAAAAGGAAGGGATGCTGAAGAATGTAAATATAAAGTTTAAACTAATCTAAACGTGAACTAAAATGTATTAGCAGCACATTCAGTGAATGGAAATGTGGTGTGTGGGTAAGCAATGATTTTATTTACATTCAAAAATATTATAATGGAGGTTGAAGTCCTAATGGAATTCTGTTCTGGAACTAAAAACAGATCCATGCCATTTATAGCTTTGATTAGCATATTTATTTAGTATTTGCAAGTTTATTTACATGTTGTAGATTCTGGTAAAGGTGTACAATACGATATATTCTGGTGAGAAATCCTTTATCGAGGACATAGCTGCCCTTCAGAAGATAGCAACAAAGATAATTTCAGGAACATTTCAGGAAATTAAGTTATAAAGAAACATTAAAGAAGTTTATTATAATAATCTTTGTGTTCGATATAGCACCTTATCACAATGTCGAGGTGTCTCAAAACACATGACAGGATTTACTGGAAAATGTAGTGACTGTGTATTTTGGGACAAACAGCAATTTTAGGACAGACACCGGGAAGGGTTCCTTTACTCAGAAATTAACAACTGGAACAGGTTGTCAGGAAGAGTGGTGGAGGCCAGGACATTGGGCTGAAAGGTCTTGTTCGTCCAAACCAATCATGTGTGCCCCAGGTGAAGGCATCATTGGGATTTGGTTGTGATCCAACTTCCGCCTTTCCCATATATACAGACACACACGCATACACACACTGCATAGTCCACTAATGCTGGCTGTAGCACAACATCGCAAATGAAGAATAACCAGTTGTACAAAGCACTGGAGAATAGCCAACACCTGTGGCAACCTCAACCCAGGGTAATTTGCCCCTTTCAGGCAAGGAGCAGGCAGAGCATTTATTTAAAACTCTGAGACAAGGAAAAAAGTTCTGAAGATTTACATGGCCTCTTTCCCTGCATCCTTATAACTATTTTTATTTATAGCATCATACAAGAGAGGACGAAGGCCCAAAAGACCCAAATCAGAACCAATCTCCACACATTCCACACAACCCAGCACAGAAATTCTGGACAGCAGCCTATCCAGCTTCCCAGATTTAACTCTCGAGAGGTAAGGATTGATTAGGCTTAAATCACGCAAGTAATCTAAGGCTCCAGAACAGATGCACTGCTGTAGGTCAGGATCTGTAATTCAATGGCATGACGAAATCAACAACAACAACAACAACAACTTGCATTTATATAGCCCTCCTTACGCAGGGTAGAGTCCCAGAGCACTTGACAGTGGCGGAGCACAACATCGAGCCAGGGGGAGGGGGGAGCTGACCTTAGGCATGGTCGAAGAGGGAGGTCTTCAGGCCAACCTGAAGGTGGGAATGTAAAGAAAGTTCATATCAGTAGCCTGTAAAAAAAAATCCAAGGCAAGTAATTTGTATTACAACTTTTTGAAATAATGTGGAGAGAAATTTCACCTGGGTCTAGACTTGCTCTATTTTCTCAGCGTTTTCGAGTGACCAGAATTTGGCAAAATTGTTGAAGTTCAGTCTTAATTTTGAAACCGTTTATCTGAGATTCTTAAAAGAACTTGAAGAAAACCGACTTGAAAGTTAAGACTGTATTTAAAACTTTACCAATTAAGACATTACCAAATTCTAGGACACTCGAAATGCTTAAAAAAAAGAACAACAATAATCCTTGCATTTTTGACATTGTGCCACATGGTGTTATTGAAATGACTCAAAGAGCTCCAGGGAAGCTATAGAATTTAATGACTGTGTTTTGTAGGTGAAACGTAGCAGCCAATTTGCCCAGGGCAATATCCTGCATATAGCCATGAAGTGAATGACCAATTGTGTCTGGAGGAATGTTGGCCAGGAACTCCCTTCTATTTTTTTAATGTGAACTTTAAGTTTAACCCCACCTGAACAGACAGACGGAACCTTGGATTAACGTCTTATCTGAAGGACAGCGCCTCCGACAATGCACCGCTCCCTCAGTTCTGAGCAAGGCAATGAGCTCAAAGTTACCAGGTGGAATTTCTCCGCCCAGTTTTTAACACCAAAGTTATTAGGCTGTGAGCGTTTTTAATCTCCTTGCCTTCAGTGTTTCACATCCCTGAGATGGTGTCCTCATAAATTCCATGACAATACTGTACCTGTAGGTAATAATGGTTTAGCTCCCTGCCACCCAGTGGACAAAATGGAGAATAACTTTGTACAGCTGCCCGACACAATTCATATGGTTGCCAATAGTAGGGCCGGTTGGTGCCCATGGTGTCCGTGTCTTGAGTGGCGAAGGAGAGAAAATACGAGTCGAGGGGGGGAAAGGCATGCCCGTGCACAACCCGGCAGTTTGACCTCAATTGGTACAATTGGTCACCTCATCATTGGGTCGCAAAAAGATGAATTTACTCACCTTAAATTGTCTGCAGGTAATGTTTTGAAGGAAGTGTTCTGTCAAGACTTATAGTTATTGATGAGGAAATACCAATAGAGCTGTGAATTAGTATTCAGTGACCTTGTATGTTACAGAATTTGGTTACTATATCTTCGTCGTATGTTTTATCTTCCAGACCAAACTGAAGAAGACATTTATTTCAAAGACTGCTAAGGTGAAGACTGAAGACTTTCCATGAATTGAAGGAAGTTAACAACAACAACAACAACAAATTACACTTGTATAGTGCCCTTCATGTCAGAAAAACATCCCAGGGTGCTAGACAATCAGGAGTTTGGGGAATTGGGATCAGAAGGGGAGGAAGGCAGGGGGGCTGGAGTGGGAGGGTGGCTGAAGGCACATTCGAAGAGGAAGCTCTTCAGATAGGACTTGAAGAGGCAAGAGAGCGGATGAGGCGGAGGGATTACGGGATAGAATTCCAGAGTGTGGGGAAGAGATGCTGAATGCCCGTTCACCAATGGTGGGTTGGGAAGTGCGGAGGGCCTGAAGCAGGCCGGTGTCCGCAGTGCGGAGGGAGCGGACACGCTGATATGGGGTTATGAGGTCGGGGGGAGCAAAACCGTGGAGGGCCTTTAAGGTTACCAATAGCAGCTAGAATAGCAATTACATTGCATTTCATCAGCAAAATGTCTCAAAGTGCTTCACAGGATTTCCGTATTTGCAAGCGAATATGACGGCCAATTTGTATACTACTGTACCTGCAAACAGCCAGTGGGTGAATTATTTTTAACCAATTATTTTTCTGTTTGTTGGCCAGGATACCAGGAGAAACCTGGCCAATTGTTGGCCAGGATACCAGGAGAAATTCCCTTCTCTTTTCAAATAGTGCCATAGGATTTTTAATGTATATAATAATAATCGTTGAATTTGATATGATAATAATAATCCTTGCATTTGATATAGCATCTTATCACGTCTTTGATACGTCTCAAAGCGCTTCACACAATATACTGTAAAGTGAATTGGCTGTATATTTTGTGGCGAAATGTATGCCTTAACAGTAATGCAGAACAACAACAACAACAACAACCTCAGTTTTAATGTCTCATCCAAAGGATGGCACCTCTGACAACTATCAGAGATCAGCTAACAACTACCAGCCCTTAGAGGTAAAAGGACAAGTGAAAAAATCTGATTCAACCCCTAATGTGAATTGTAGCAGTGTAAATAGATGCACAAGTTATAGCCATTTGGCATTTACAATTCATTCCCCAATGTGAATGGAGTACATACTACAGCGAGTAAATGCAACAGCTGTTGAGATTTAACATGTAATTAGTGCGAGTATATTAGCCTCTTTCAATAATTTCTAAACATGGCCTTCACGTGAGAAACATTCTTATCTGTTTCCATAACAAAAGACTTTAGCACGGGGCTGTAAGAGAGCACAGAGCTGTCGTTGATCTCTGCCTTTGCAATTGTGAAATTCAGGTCAGTTGTTTTCATGCATTTTTCTTTGTTCACACTGCACCTGGGTCAGCTCAAGAAAATCAGACACCATTACTCACCAAACAGCCAAGGCACCGTCAATGTTAGCACACTTACCGGCGTATAGACATCGCAATCTATTTCACATCTAAACAGCCATCTGAAATGACATTTTCTTTTCCCATTTCGATTGTCACATTTAGGGATTTGTTCATTGAACTTTATAACCAGAACAAACAGTGATTGTTTACAAGACCTGTGCGAAAATGTATTAAAATCTAAAACATTAAATGTTCCTAATTATATTCTTCCTGTTTCCGTTTTCTTAACATATTTCTGGATCACACAGTGCCTAGAGGGCAGACATACGGCAGAATATTTTGAGATACACACTGAATATTCTCAAGTATCTAATAATAATAATTATCCTTGTATTTTATAGAGTGCCTCATCAAAGTGTCTTCACAGGATTTACTGTCAAGTCTAGTGACTGTATGTCTGCAGGTGAACCAGTTTGGATACAGAAACATCCAACAAATAGCCACAAAGTGAATGACCAATTTGGAATGTTTTTTGTTCTTTAATGGAGGTTTATTTTCACTATGATGAAGTAAATCTCTGTATAAATCAGACTTATTACTTGATTTTTCCAAGACTCCAATAAATAACAATAATAATTCTTACATGTGATATAGAGTCAGGAGGACAGCCCAAAGACCTCTTCACACAGCTGATTGTAAGTGATTCAAGGGTGAAATATGCTGTTCATTTTCCTCTGAAGCATGCCTCCTTTTCCATCTTCCTTATTGCCTCCAACCCGTATTTCATCTAGTTGCTAAAATGTTAGCTTCATTTCCATAGTCAATCTATTGCTGAAAGTAAAGAAACACAGTTTGAATAGTGTCAAAACAGAAAACTTCCATTATGACTTAATTCTGACGACGTCTCTATCAGTAAATGATTTAGCTATTGACTTCAGTCTTAGAAACCATCAGTTTAAACTGTCAGTATCCTATTACACAAATATTGACTGTAGTTCAGGACTACAGCAGTGAATCATTGACCCCAGGGTTGCAGAAGTGAACTAAGAATGTGAAGGTCACAACTGCAATTACGGGGGCAAAACCTTATCAATTAAGGCTTGCCATCAAGTAGATTTATTCTGAATTTAAGGAATGTTTTCATGTATAAGCATGCGTTAGACCATTACTTTGTGTTCCACCGCTCACTCATAACATCAGTCACTGACATCAAATGGCTATCAGTGAAAATCGCTTTCCCACATGCAGAATCTCTTCGGTCTGAAACCACATGTTTTACTGTCAAAAATATATTATACAGCCCTTGAATCAATTTAAAAATCCAGTTTTACTGCATTGAAAAATAGCAGGACCAAATGAAGATTCAAATAGACGTTTCAATCTGATGTGCTTTGTATGATTGGTTGTGCTCTTGCTCTCCCAACTCCATCCAGCAGTACCTTCGCTTGTCCCCTTCTCCCTCTATCTTTTCGCCCACGCTCTTGACCACTTCCCCCAACCCCCCACCAAAAAAAAATTCCCAGTGTGCCCGTGCCTCCAGTCAACCTTTGAAGTGTTTTCAGATATCCTCCTGACTTGAAAGGCGCTATTTAAACATGAATCGAAGCCTGGCAACTCAAATGGAGTTCTATGAAGTACTTGGATTTTAATGCCGTCGCGGCCATTGCTGACTCTCCTGGTGAACGTCCAACCTGACATCGGTTGTCGTGTGACATCACATCCGCCCACCACTTTTGAATTTCTGAGCCTGGACTCACTGGGAGTAAAGCACTGTCCCCCCCTCCCCTTGCTAACCCTGCCACTCTGACACCCCCCCACCCCCGCCAACCCTGTTCGCTCTTAGTCTCGGCGTGCACATTTTGGTTACCATCACCAACCCGAGCTGCTTCCCCAAAATGATCCCATCCCTGTCCTCTTCTCTCCATTACTCCCACTCTGTCCTCCTCTCCCACTATCCTCCCTGACTCCTATCCCTGCTTGACCATCCCAAAGCCTCCCTCTGCTCCAGCCTGCAAATCCTCCTTCGGGTCCACCGTGGGAGTCGCCGCTGGCTGCCCCATCCCCCATTCTCACCGCAAGGCCCATCGGTCCCTGACCCTGCGGGCCGACCTTTCTTTCCTCATCCACTTCCCCACCCTCCCTGTCAATCCTCCCACCCTCACCCCCACATTCCACCACCAACTGTCCCCTCCGCATTGGCCTGTAAAATGTCCACTACGTCTCCAACAAAACACTTACCATCCAAGTCCTCACTGTCGATGAAAACATCGACATTCTCGCCCTCACTGAAACCTGGATCACTCTAGACAACACGTTCCCTTTGACAGAAACCACATCACCCGGTTGCACTTTCCATCACACTTAACCTAACCTTCGTGGTAGTGGGGTGGCTCTCATCTCCCGGTCCCCACTAGGTCTATCCCCTTACTCTTCTGGAACCTTCCCCTCCTTTGAGCACCTTACCCTTTATCACCCCTCCAACCTTTCACTCAAAATTCTCCTTATCTATCGCGCCCCCCAAGCCCTCCCCCACCTTCCTCCCCAACATCTCCACCCTCCTATCTTCCCTCTCCCTCTGCTCCGAATGCCTCCTCATCAGATTTTCCTTCACTTCACTTCAACCCCTCCTTGCTACCTCTGCTGACTACTGTTCCCTCCTCTCCTCCCTCAACCTCTCCCTCCACATCCACTCCACCACCCACCTCAGACCATTATTTCATCTCCCTTAACTCCTCAATCTCTCTCCCCACCACCACCCAACCCACCTCCATCTCCTACCGCCCCAGAAAAAAATCTCCCCTCCCCCCTCCATCTCCGCTGTCTTGGAGTCATCTAAACTCCTCTGCCTCTGGGCTGCCTCCGCCTTGGCCACTCTCCTCCACAGCTCCCTTTCCACCATTCTCGATGCCCTTGCTCCCCTCACTGCCCAAATTGTCTCCTACTCACGAAAGTCACCCTGGTACACCAGCAACCTCCACTCCTTTAAGGCACAAGTGTGTGCCACTGAACGCACCTGACTCAAATCCAACTTAATAGTCCGTCAGCAGATCTGGCTGGACCTTATCAAATCTTACTGCTCCGTCCTCGCCTCTGTTAAATCGTCTTTCTACTCCAAGACAATCTCGGAGGCCAAGGACAATTCCAGGCTCCTCTTCTCCATCACCAACCAACTCCTCCGCCCACCCTCGTATGCCTAGCCCATCCTCTCTTCCAATGCCAACCACGAGGCAATGCTGGATTTCCTCAAAACCAAAGTCGAGGGGATCCTCTCAGCTGCCTCTGCCCTTCTATCTGCTACAGCCTCCCCATCTCCCACTCCCATTCCAGCCCCTAACCATCTCTCCCTCCGCACCTTCAAACTCGTTTTGCCTTAATAACCCTGGACTACGGAGGGAAATGTGCTGCCTAATCCAATGTATGCAAGAATAGAGGGCAAGGCAGAGGTAGCAGAGAGAAATGAAGGTGTTGCAAAGAAAGTGGAATCCTGTAGCTCAGTGGTCAGAGCACCCTCCTCGCAAGCAAAAGACCTGGGTTTGATTCCTGTCAGGGTGAAACGTTGGGCAAGTTTCCTTACTCCTCACGCCTGTGTTTACCTAGCAGTAAGTAGGAATCTGTTTGTTAGTTGATTGGCGGATCACTTTCCTGGGGTTAATAATTCCTTCAATAAAAAAATAAACATTAATAAAAAAAATTAAAAATAATAATATAGTCACTCAATCCGGGTTTGTTTGTGAGGACGCTGCTGTGCGCAATTGGCCGCCTTGCATCGCCCACAAAATATACAGTCAATTCACTTTACAGTATATTCTGTGAAGCGCTTTGAGACGTCTCGAAGATGTGATGAGGCGCTATAGCAAATGCAAGGATTATTATTATTATTATCATTATTATTATTATAAAGAAGGAAAAGTCCAGGAATTAACTGCAATTGCAATTGGGGTCCTGTTGCTCAGTGGTTAGAGCACTCGCTTTGCAAGTGAGAGACCTGAGTTCAATTCCAGGCAGAGGGCGAAACCTTGGGCAAGTTTCCTTACTCCACACAGAGCCTAATAATAATCCCTCCAAAACCAAAAACAATAATAAATTGGTCATTTTCAATCTACGACTGTTTGTGGGACATTGCTGTGCGCAATTGGCTGCCGCGTTCGCCCATAAATATACAGTCAATTCACTTTACAGTGTGTTCTGTGAAGCGCTTTGGGACGTCCTCCCGACGTGAAAAGCGCTATATCAAATGCAACGATTATTATTATTAATATTCTCATTATTATTATTATAAAGAAGGAAAAGTCCAGGAGTTAAACACAAAACACAGGTGGAGAGACGTTCGGCCAATCCGAGCAGCGGAGTGGCGGTGAGTGGCAGGTTCGGGAACCAATCGGGGGCAGGAGATGGGACCGAGCGCGGTGAGAACGAGCCAATGGGTGGTGGCGGTGGGAGGGGACGAACGAAGCGCGCGCTGAGGGCGGGGCCGCGCGGCGCCCCCCCTCCCCTCCCCCCCTCCCCCCTCCCCCAAACCGAGAGCGGCGCCGCTGCTCTTCATTCCGGACGATGGCCGCCGCCGCGTGCGGTCACGGCAGCGCGCACCGCTTCCCGGGCCTCAGACACGGCGCCGCCGCCAGAGGGGAACCGCCGCCGCCACAACCGCCACAGCAGCAGCAGTCAGCGAGGAAACGCAGCGATTCCCGGCGGAGACAGGCCGCCCTGCACTTCCTCAGCAACATCTCGCTGGACGGCCGCCTGCCCCTGGACGTCACCAACGGGTTCGCCGAGCCGGAGCCGCCGCTCGACGACGGGTTGGCCTCGGTCGGCCTGGGCTGCGTCCGCTGCATCTCGGCCGTCCCGAGCGGCGCGGCGGTGACGCAGACGCAGACGCCCCGGCCCGGGCCTGCCCCGGCCCCCGCGTACGCCGCCGGCCCCGTCTTCGTGCTTCCCAGGGACGCGAGCCTGTGCGCCCAGGCCCAGGCCCAGGCCCAGGGGGCCGCCGAGGGGAACTGCGAGGCCCCCGGGGCGGCGGGAGCGGCGGGGACGACGGGGACGACGGGGACGGGGACTCCGCTCCTCAAGAGCGCGGCTCCGGGGCTGCTGTCGCCCGCACAGGCGGCCGGTCCCCTCGGCCTGGACCTGCAGAAGCAGAGGTGGGTTTGTCATCGTTGTCAAACAGTCACTCGGGTCTCGGCAGCCTCTCCCCCCCCCCCCGGCTGTCCTGTCAGGTCAGACCGGCGCGGGGTTGTTGTTAATCCCCGGGATAGTCAGCCCCCGAGGGGGGTGGGGGGTGTGGTGGGGGGTTTGGAGGTTGCGGTGGTGGGGGCTGTGCTGGGGGGGTTGTGGGTGGTGGGGTAGGGATTGTGGTGCGGGCTATGGGGGTGGGGATTGTGGTGGGGTGGGGGGGGGTGTTGTGGTGGGGCGTTTGGCGGTTGTGGGGGGTGTTGGGTGGGGGTGGGGGGCTGCGGTGGAGAGTGTTGGGGTGGGGGCTGGGGTGGGGGGGTTTAGGGGTTGTGTTGGGGTGGGGGCTTTGGGGGGTGTTGGGGGGGGTTTGGTGTGGGGGCTGTGGTGGGGGTTTGGGGGGTGTTGTGGTGGGGGCTGTGGTGGGGGTTTGGGGGGTGTTGTGGTGGGGGCTGTGGTGGGGGTTTGGGGGGTGTTGTGGTGGGGGCTGTGGTGGGGTTTGGGGGGTGTTGTGGTGGGGGCTGTGGTGGGGTGGGGGGGTGTTGTGGTGGGGGCTGTGGTGGGGTTTGGGGGGTGTTGTGGTGGGGGCTGTGGTGGGGGTTTGGGGGGTGTTGTGGTGGGGGCTGTGGTGGGGTTTGGGGGTGTTGTGGTGGGGGCTGTGGTGGGGGTTTGGGGGTGTTGTGGTGGGGGCTGTGGTGGGGTGGGGGGGTGTTGTGGTGGGGGCTGTGGTGGGGGTTTGGGGGGTGTTGTGGTGGGGCTGTGGTGGGGATTTGGTGGGGGCTGTGGGGGTGTTGTGGGGGGTGTTGTGGTGGGGGCTGTGGGGGGGTTTGGGGGGTGTTGTGGTGGGGGCTGTGTGTATGTAGCTGATCGGCTGGACAGCGGTTTGTTTATGTTAAAGGGACCCACGCGAGCTCGGGCTGGTCTGGGCTCCTCCAGTGTAAGTGGGTGTTTCTGAAACAAAAGCAGAAGTCGCTGGGGACACGCAGCAGGTCAGGCAGCATCTATGGAGAGAGGAACGCGAGTCGACGTTTCGGGTCCACGACCTTGACTCGCTTCCCAGCGACTTTTTTTTTGTATTCAGAATTCCAGCATCTGCAGTATTTTCATTAAGTGGCCTTTCTGTCAGATTGACGTATTCTTTTCACTTGTCGCTTGGAGATGTCTCGTGAAGACGTGATAAGGCGCTATATCAAATGCAAGGATTATTATTATCAAGGTATGTAGCATCTCAGGCAACTGTTGTTTGAAGGAGCCCTTCAAATAGTCCTCTTTCGAAACGTCAAGTGATCAGCTCTGTCTTTGCCAAAATCAACTCAGGTATTCATTGTGAATACAATAATTCTACTGTATTCACTCCTACGTTCTTAAACTTGATCTGCATTAGCCTGACAACACTGACATTGTTTGAAGCTTGGCTACTCTTGAGACGTATATTTGCCTTTAAAGGTTGTAGCCTGTGATGAGCAAACTTCTTTATTTTTTCAATGCCGAATGCTTTAAATATACAGTGCTGCCTACTGATTTAATCCATTGAAGACTTTTGAATTTAGACCAAGTATGTTTTCTGCTAATGTAACCTTTAAAATCCAGGCTGTTGTTGAATCATCAAATACCTGAATACTTAACCTGCAAATATGCTTTTGCAGAGGAATTTTACATTCAGAAATTATTTAAAGAAACGTGTAGTTGGTGATCATCATTTGATAATGATAGGTTAATCGAGTTTTGGTTTTGCAAATAACCTATGTTTTTCCATCTCGCCTCTCACTAGAAAATTGACACTTAGTTGATTGGCTGCTATTTAAATCCGATCTTGTGTGTTGTTTGATAAGTAATTTATGATTATACTTCTATCCGGCTGCATTTTGTTTTCCTAAAAAAAGATAATAGGCTAATTTGTCTTCATACTGGGGACAAACTATTTTTGATTGAGAAGACTGTAAGGGAATATAACTATATGTATCCTGTCTCCATGCAGATGGTTCCTGTTTTGATGGCACTGGCTTGTATAGCGAGAGATGGTTTGTGATGCTAGCAACCTGATTCTGTACCTGACCCCATGAATGCACAGAGCTTATAGGCCCCCATACCAGCAGCAAACATGATATATGGCTAATTAATGTATTATTTTGGAAGAGTGATCAAGACACTGGTAGGAATTCCCTATTCTCCTTTGAAATGGTGTAATGGGATCTTTAAGGCCCTTTAGCAAAATGACTCTTTGATGTAACTCTTCATTCAAAGGCAATTTTATTCTAAATCCTTAGTTTAATTCATTTTATTATTATTTTAATGTGGAGCTTGAAATTACAGCCTTCTGTTCCCAAGTTGCTATCAACTGATCTAATTTTGTACAACATATACAAATCAACTATTTAAATATAGAAGTAGAAACTTTTGTGCACGTAAAAACTTTTGTAAATTTTGTGTGGCTGAGTTCATATATTATGCATTTGATAGAATCCTTAAAAATAATTCATGGAGTACATTGATAACCTTGCAAAATACTTCACAATAAACAAAAGCTTATTCTTAGTTGGATAACAAAAAGAATTGTGTGACATTGAGTGTGTGTTTTATGAACTCAAGTGATTTATTTTTTGTTCCAGTGATCCTTGCCAGTTATTCCTTTTGTGTCATATGAGCCGTGATATTTTACCTTTATATATTTCTTCAGTTCAGGCTTCCTTTTCTTTGGGTGGTTATCAAAGAGACAGATTAATATTGTTGACATTGTGCTCTCCTTGTGATATGAGTAATTTTAACAGAGCTGTTGAACCGATTGCAAATCACTGCACATCATTGAAAGAAAATGTAAATGGAAGATGCACACGTGGATGAAGTGGTTTACAGAAAATAAATGTGCCATGAACGTAGGCGAATGTAAGTCATGAACGATCCAATTCATACCTCAAACAAAAAATTACAAGGCCTTTTTTAGGATTAGTATTTTCCTTCAATCTCTTCTGATTCCGTGGATTGTTGTCTTATCATTATGTGTGCAGGTTAGTAGTGTTCACATCGAGGAGATCGCTTCAGAGAAACTGGACTGTGATACAGGAGCATTAGCATGAACGTGTACAAGCTAGATTGACACAGACATGTTGAGAGAAACCAATAGATAAGTGAAAGATTGCAATCAGTTAAAAGGGATTGGATAGAAATGATAGCAGGATTTCGTACATTAGAGCACTAACAAAGGTTTTAATCACCATTGTCCTTTTGACTTGAAGAGAAATTAATTCTGCTGAGCAAGTCGTATACTAAATTCCAAACACGCAACTTTGCATGATTGTGGCACTGGTACGATAATTACATACAGCATTTTTCGCATAAAATAGACATCTTGAGGTGCTTTGCAAAATATGATTAGAAATGAATGTTAAATATGCAAGTAGGATTCTTTTAAGTTTTATGCTTACAACTTGCTGAACAGACAGAGCTTGGAAGCTGACGTTTTGTGTACAAACCCCACTGCAGTCGCGTGGTATGGAACTGCTCTCAGATCTCCTCGACTCCATGCACACTGTTTCTTAGACACACTCAATGTCAGTGGAGATGAGATTCTGTGCAAAATCTGCTGCCGTGTTCCCAAAGACCAGCACGGCAAAAGAGGAATTGAAACACTATTTTGTGGTGATTTCAGAATGGCTCTTCACTTTTTAAATATACGGTGTCGATAAAGTAGCAATTGTGTTGCCTTAAATATGATAGCAAATTGAACAGTCTTATCGTTGTTTCATTCATTCACTGTTGGGTAACGATGCCAGTCATTTTTATTCTATAAAGTAGTATTTCTATTAGCTTATTTTGAGTTGTGCCTGATACTGCAAAGGATTCCTGACCTTTGTTTTGACGTAAATCTAGAATATGGTTCATTTAAGCCGTTCTGTTCAGGAGTACCTAGTTAATTGAAATGTATTAAACATTGGCTGTCAAATTATTACAGTGGGAATAATAACATTCAGCTCCTTTCATCTGGGATAAATCTCAAACCACTTTAGAAATACATTAGAGAGCATTGAGCGGAGTAAGGAAGATTAAACGATGTGGACAAAAGCAGAGATGTTGTAGAGATGAACCTTAGTTGAACCATGAATCTGAGGCTGGTGAATCCAGCACAGAAATACTATTGATGAATTTCCCACTGGGGACCCCAACCACTGTATGGAAATAATTGAAGTGCAGGTCTTAGGTATTCCTTATTCTGGAATGGTCCGGTTTGGCCTCTTTGTCCTTAAGATCATTTCTTAGATTTGTCACGCAATAAGAGTGACTGACTAAATGCCATCGTGTCACAACTTTATGCAGAAAGTTCACAATTGTACGAGTTTAAAAACGCCCAAATGGGAAAGACTGCTGAATAGATTCCTCTAGAGGATTTGTTGAAAAAGGTTATGTCTTCGGGTTATTGCTCGGCTGGAGAGTAAACAGCAAATACCATATGGTCATGATTACATAAAAGCTTCACTGGAATTCAAGGTCATTCTTGGAGGGCTAAATTTAATTTACTTTCAAGTAGCATATGTGCATGTTATGTAAGTATTGTGGAAATAAACAATACAGGAACAACATTGAGAACATTTCTTCTTCGATTTCCTGAAAGGTGACTTTTGTTATTTGCGATAGTTGACGATAGTGGGGTAAACTGCTTCCTCAGTTCATGAAGCCTGATTGATGTACTTAGAGTTCTCTTTTTTAAAAAAAGCTGGATTTTTAGAAAAGTACTCAACTGTGTTTTAGATATCTTTATAAATATAATTAGCATTTACAGTAAACAAGTGGAATAACTCGGGCTGCCAACTGATTGATGTCAAATTCAGTTGCTTTGTTCTGTTGGAAAGTAGACTTGCAAGTTTAACCTTTTATTACAGTTTAATCTTTAATCAAAGCAAGAAAGAACCTCCAGATTTGCACCCCACTTTCATTGATTTTTTTTTAGTAGTGTTTTCAGGCTTGTACTCAGGCTGTTTTTTGATTGCAGCCTTTGACAGGCCAGTTTCCCACTTCTAACAAACAGTCGTGGATTGAAGTGACCAATTTTATATGGTCAATTCTAAAGCATTTTTCTTGTGTCCAGTGGAATTAACAAAAATACACCAAACTAGATCACAGAAAAGTAGGTCAGTGGATCACTGCTTCCTAGAAAGAAGATTCAGATGTACAAAGGTCAAATAAGATTGTCTGAACCTGAAAACAATTGCTGGGGAAAAGTCTGTTAACATGTGTTATGGTTGAATCTATGTGTAGAAGGTGTCTAATCTAGTAGATTTTTACTGGATATTTTGAAGGATGAGGGAATGTTTCGTCCGCAAGTGTTATTTAAATGACTGGTAATTTCTAATTCTGAAAGAGTGCTACTCCATTCATTGTAATTTGGTATTGTTAGTTCACCAAAGCTATTTTCCATTTTCACAGATCTAGAACATCATCAGGATCTCCTCATCCAAAAAACACAAAGAAAGTTCACTTTATCAAAAACATGCGCCAATATGACACCAGAAACAGCAGGTAATTGCTTATCAGAATGTGTTTTCGCTGCGCTGTATCCTGTTTAAATGTGGTTGTTAAAATTTATTTAGGAGTATGTATTATCATTGGTCTTAACTTTGTGTGTCGTTATTGTCATGCAATGTAACCAAAGTTAGCTAGTTCCATAAAAAACTAGAAATGAGGAGAGTTTGGCCTACTGTAAGAACTTTTAAGATGTTAAATACCAATATTATGTTAAATGTTGGGTATCTGGCAGTTAGATGATTTACGCAAGCCTATGTTTGTAGAAGTTCTAAATCATTTTGTCAGTATTGATCAATCAGGAATGTTTAATTTGCAACCCATTTTCAAGTTGACATCGACACTCCAGGCAATAAGAACATGCAGTCTTTTTTATTCTGTGCTCTCTTCCAAAGTGAAACTGGCCTGAGCTTGTCTTGAAACAAAATACTGTAAAGTACTTCTGGCAATTTGTATTTCAGGAATTATACACAGGATTAGATACTCAATTTATGCAGGCTAAGACCTGACTGCAGATATATTTTAAAATAAATTCATTGGTGGGGCCTTTCTGACCATGGAGTATAAAATATATGCATGGTATAACCTTGTTGTGAACCATGTGTATTGAACCAACGAGTGGATTATATTGTAGTCGGGTCATCATGAAATACAAGTATTCAAGGCCGGTCTCAAGACCCTTCTCTTCGACCATCCCTTTGGTCTTCCTCCCACCTCTCTGCCTTCCCTCACCCCTACACCACCCCTCCCCCATGTTTGGGTCCCGAGATCTGACTGTACAGTGCTTTGAGACATCCTCCCGACGTGAAAGGCGCTCTATAAATGTAATGTTGTTGTATTCTGTGTTTCTTGCAGCCTATTCCCAGTGAAACCTTTGCTAAGTATCAATATTATGACATGGAAGGATTGTGTAAACTGATGGATTTTTTGGGTTTCTGCCATGTACAGTCTTGAATGTAATTGTGAACTGACATATGATCTTCTTGATTTTTCAGGATCGTTCTTATCTGTGCAAAAAGGTCACTGTGCTCAGCTTTTTCTGTATTGCCTTATGGGGAATTCATTAACAATAGGTGAGGAACTTTTTGTCTCTTTAAAAAGTTTGATATCCCCAAATAAATGTAAGTAATTAGACACTTCCTGTATTATTATAATGAAGTTAGAATCCCATACAAAGAGCTAAATAATTATTTCCAAATGTTATCTATTCAGCTCCAATTTGCAACAATAATTGTCTGTACAGTCTTTTTATACTAGACATAGAACATGCAAACTATCAACTGTTCACTGTTTCTGAAACAAAATTATGTGAACTATTTTCCTTCTTTATGTGCATTGGTTCTCTCTCTCACAGCGAACCAATCTGCTTTATTCAGATGTCTGATATTTGAAGGTTGGTAATGGGCCTAGTTAAAGTTTTTGGCTCTTGCTCTATAAATTTAATATTTCAAATTACTATTAAAAGAATCAAACCTACACACTCATCATTCTAATTTAGAATAATAATTCTTGCATTTGATGTAGCGCCTTATATTGTTGAAACATTGCAAAGCACTTCACAAGACACACTAAAGTGTAGTGATTCTGTATTTGTAGGTCAATTTCCATTTCAGTTAAACCCTGCTTTGCTAATTGCTGAAATGGTTTTCTTCTGCCACTGGGTACTATTCTGGTGCTGATCGGAGACAATGCATTAGACTGAAGATAATACTGCCTAATTCTTTGTTGGATCTGGATTTACGTCAATTTTAGATCAATAGCACTCAGTTTCTCATTATATTCAATAATATATGAATTTTCCAAGATTTTGCTTTTGATTGTCCAGCACTTTGTTGAATATAAATTTCCTTCACTTTAAATTTAGCATGTTGTTGACATCCGTTCTGATTGATGGGAACAAACCAATGGGAACGGATGCTTTGTAGAGGAAATCGCAACAGGCACTCCATAAATTCTACAAAGGAATTAAATGGAAAGTTAGAGGTTGGCAGATCCATAGGAAACTTATGCAATGTTTTGTTCATTATCAGTGTAAAAGCTTGTGATCTCTTTGGCACAGAAAGTAAAAAAAAAAAAAAATTGATAGAAATTGGTATTTAGAAATCAAGCTGACTGCTAATGTTCCAGTTGAAAAGCACTGTAAGGTTGGAAAGATGGCTAGTTAAAGTTTCTGTTAGTATAGATTTATGAATGTCTGCAGAGAATATAGATTAATGGCATCATTAACCAGAGCATACAGTTTAGGTCGACGCTCCAGTGCCGTGATGGGGGCTGGTCTGCATTGTTGGAGGTGCCGTCATTCAGACTTAAACCAAGGTCGGTTTGCCTGTTTAGGTGGGCATTAAAGATGATGCTATTCGAAATGAGAAGGAAGTTTCCACCAGTATCTTGGCCGACAGTCCTCCAAATAAAATGTGATTCACTTTTTGGCTGTGAGGGATATTACTGTGTGCAAAAAGGTTGCCATGTTCGCTTACACTCAAACTCTTCAAATGATAAGGCACTGTGTCAAATGCAAGGATTATTTTTTTCATGATTTCAAGAACTTCACAACAATTTCTAATTCCGTTGTAAATTTATCTGGTTTGGCCTTCTCTTCATATAGTGACAATAAGTTGGAAGGACAAAGGCAACGCAATCCTTCAGGTGGTGGTGGTTCATCAACAGACATGATTTTGGGACTTGATGGAGTTGAACTGGGTGCGGACGGAAAGGTAAAAATGATCTGCATTTCACAATAGGTGTGCATGAGCTTTATGTTGAGTGAATTTCGAAAATTTAGTTGGAAAATGTGTGCAAGTCTAAAAATTAATTGAAGACCATTAGTTTAACAGTATAACACACCCCTAAATTTTTCAAAACAATTTGGAATGATCAGGATCTGTCTGTAAAATTGTCTGTTTGATCGAATGCTATACAGACCTTGTATGGTGAAAATATTTGGACTGTTACTTTCAATTCTTTTTGAAACTCTTTAAAGCAGCAGATATTGACACATTTTACCATTAATACTCCAGCTTGCATTGTCTTTCAATCTATGAGCACTTTAATGAATTACTGACACGGGTTCACTGCTTGCAGTTGGCCAGTAGCATTATAAACATGTTGCACATGAAAGATGCTGAATGTTGAAGTAAATGTCACCTATATTCAGACTTGGAACTCAGAAATCTGATGTGCGCCAGAAACTTCAGGACCTGAGAAGGTTAGAACAGTCTGGTAAAAGTTGAGAGTGAAAATTATGTAGTATTCCAGATGTTTGTTCTGAGGGGCTGTCAAATTGATGATTCTATTTGTAGTTTAAGTGCAGGCTTACAGCATTGAGACAGCTACTAGTTTCATGAACACCCGCCTGTTTTTAAATTCATCCTTTACTGTTGATAAGAGCACTGTTCCTCAGAACAGAATATCTAGGGCAATGAATCAGGCTCACCTTTACTCCATCCTTGGCCATATCTTCAAGTCCTAGTGTCTCCCTGTCTGCCCCCAGGATTGATTTATAACTTTATAAATTGCAATTTTTGGAATATAGGTGCAGTTCATTTCAACACCGCTTTGCTCCCCCCACTTATCCTATTGTAGTTCTGTAGTTTTTAACAATTATTTTGAAACCTCGGTGGAAAACCAGGTCAACGGTGTAGGACACCACAGGTTTGCAGAGAGTAGTAGAAGCATGAGATGAACCAACATTCTGGATAGATTTTCAGGAAACTGAGAAATATAGAGTGTTCTTCAGTTTTCAGTCCCTGTGACAGAATGAGTTGAAGTAAGAGCTGTGATTCAAACACAATGGGGATGCACAGAGGAAGAGTGTTGGATGGTGTAGTTGGAGCATGGAGGAATGAGGGCAGAATGTTCACAAGAGCAATGGCCATAATAGTATTGTTAAAAGCAGAAAGATCAGAGGTTGAAAGGTAGGGATCACCCATAAGACTACGAGCTTTTTCTTGTATCTGTCCAGGACTGTGTGAGGCCAAGAATATCAATAAATGAAGAAGGACTAAAGGTGGAACCATTAAAGGTAAGAGGTGGAAGCTGATGGTTGAACTTGTGATAGACATGAAGAAACTGTCTTTAATAAAAGCACCAAGATTGTCATTGCTGCTGAATGCTGTTGAGACAATTAAGGTTTAGTGATTCGGCCATTGGACAGCACTGAGGAGGAATGTAGGTTCTGTGCATCGAGAGTGTGCTGTCTGCCGAAAGTTGATGGAATGGATTCTTCAGCAAAAGAGTGCTCAGAGAGTTGGATGGTGCTAGAAGCCATTGATAAAGAGAAGGAAGAAGCGTGATAAAATAGAGCCCTGGAGGAACTGCTGAGTTGACAGAGTAAGAGAGTGAATCACAAACTATAACACACACAGATCTTCCTTGAGAGGAATTATATTGTTATCAGTATAACTGGAAATGGAAACTTCTTCACATGTGTGTGATATCAGATCCTGTTGAAGGCTTTGTTCTGTATTTTTTATAACAAGACGATAACAAATAAATCATTAAGAGTATTCACAAAGGTTCTTTCTGTCAGTTAAAAATGTTGCTGTCAATCTTGATTATACAAGAAGCTTTAAAGTGATAGACAATTTGTGATATTAGCAGCTTCTACAATGTTAGAAAGGTATAAGCACACGAATGGTAGTTTGAAAGGTAAGGTTTTAAAATAAGGTTACTTATGTGACAGTCATGGCTAGTTTGATAGTCAGATTAAATTTTTCAATTTTATTGGATAATCCATGACTACCTGGGTATTTTGTGAAAGGTCGCATTTAACATCCTCAGTCAGTCATCAAGCGGTTTGCAATATGTGAACTCCCAGTCTGTGTCGGTTGAATTTGCAGTGGCTTGGATGTTTGTGTTGTAAAAATTGCACAAAAGATTTATTTGGTCCACATCATATATCTGGAGGGATGTTAAATATGCAAAGTTTAATGTTACTGCTTTTTATTTATCCCTTGTGCTACCAAATTATGGAATTGTAGAATAATAGGCAAGTTATTTTGTGCATCGCAGTGGACTTCTAGGTAATATGCAAGACTATTTACTGTATATTTCTTCCTGTTTCAGTCAGTCTCATATGCACAATTTCTGTATCCAACCAATGCTTTTGTGACGCAAAAGAGTGTATCGGAGGTTTCAGGTCCATGTCTACCTGCTCGAACTAGCGTGCATCGAAATGTTGCATCTGGAAGAATAAGTAATGCCACAGTAGCAATGGAATTAGGTATGAGACTTCTTCTTTTCAAAGAAAACTATCTCCATTGATTTACAATGTTCAAGTGTCCCTCAGATGAAATCAGGTAATTGGCTGCCACGTTCACCCCAAATACAGTCACGCCACTTTACACTATATTCTGTAAAGCACAAATCCTCCCAATTTGAAAGGTGCTGTACCAAATGTAAGGACGATTATTAAATAATGCAAATCTCTAACCTCAACTGCAACCATTATTTAACAAGGTTGTAGGTAGCCACGTTGATATAAAGACGGATCTTTTAATATGATGGAATTTACAGACCCTGATATACTGCTGGTCCATATATAACCCGGATGTAGCATGGACTTGTGGTGTGGTACATCAGGGTTATTTATATATGTGTATATATACTTCCTGCAATGACTTGCCAGCTTCCTTTGCTTAGGTGCAGAACACTTCCAGAATCTGAGTAATCACAACAATTGCACATGCACAGCTTTATTATTATTATTATAACATCAGCAGCAACCTGCTGACCTGGAAGTGTTACCCAGTTGTCATGGTCCATGATAACATGGAGTCTGATTTCATGGAGCCAAACTACCATTTTCTAACCATTCATACTTGGGAATCAAAGAAATTTGTCTGTGTTTATATTTGCATATGGCCAAATATGCAATTTCTTTTTCTTACCCAGTATTTGCATCATTATGAGGTCAGATATAGCACAGATAGATACAGATAATGTACTATTTGTTCCATGGGTGTGATGTGCCATCATTTTCAGCAGATGAGTTAAAGGAGAGCAGTACTTAAATGTATGCCCAGTACACCACACTGAATTTCAGGTTAAGTTATTAAAGATCTTAAACAGCCAGGAGCACTCATGGCTACATAAATGTTTAAATAAAAACTTAAGAGCTGTCCAATGTTCCACCCTGAAGCCTTTACAGCTTTTAAATCAGTGACAGAACAGACTCTCACTATGGTATGAGAGTTTAGCAAAGAAAATGCACACCTTTCATTTTGCTTTCTGTTTTGTCTTTAGGGAGTGAATCCGGAGACTTGATAGAATATGATCCTAATCTTCTGGACGATCCACAGTGGCCATGTGGAAAACACAAAAGGGTTTTAATCTTTGCGTCTTACATGGTAAGCACTTTTTGTTGCAAAAATTGTTGACTGTTCTGGTGTGCAATTTTTTTGCTCTTTATCGAATAACATTTCCATTCATTTTTCTGTTGTATTTCTCTCAGTGTAAGTTATGGAGGTGGCGGCAGAAATCTAACCAAAGAGTATTATGCTTCCGTGGAAAGTTAAAATCAGTGATCGGCTATGTATGAATTTTCAATACGTTTCGTGTCAGAGCAGGTTTAGTTTAGTAAAATATGATGAACAATAAAATCCTTTATTCTACGTCATGCTATTCACAGCCAGTTTCCAATCTAATCCATTCACAGCTGTCTGTATCCTTATTTCCTATGAGTACGTTACATCTGGTAGATTAATGTTATTTTAGTCCTTTGACATTTTTGTCACTTATTCCAATCGATTTCAAACTTTGCATAATTTGTTTAAAAATAAATGTATTTACGATCCTTTTGTTTGCAATATAAATACATTCCCTAAGAAAAAAGCAATAACAACAATGGAAAAATACCATACCTCCTGGTGAGGGATTGTTGGGTGATTGAGCAGCTTATGTAAGATTGGTGCATTACAGGTAGATTAACTGAAGGTTACATAAATATAGTTAAAGGATTTTTAAGAGGTAACCTTGCCAAACAATTTGGAATTTGTTATGGGGTTTGTGTGGCTTTTTTTAGACTTGTGCTACAGAACCTTGTGCTAATTTAAGCTTAGTGCTATTTTATCTCTGAATAGTGCTTTGGACCCTCCAATTGTGAATGTTTTGATACTCTATAGTCCTTTCACTTCATTTTCTCAATAAAACCATATATATATTTATTTAATGTAATCTTGTTATTGTATAGATATATATATATATATACATACACTAAATGTTATTTGTTGAAATGCTGTTAGCATTCCTAGGTTTTGACCTTGTGCCAGTTAGTTTGGAAGTTGCTCAGCTGTTCAGCATCGCTCCCTAGGCCTCTCTGTCACCAGTCATTCTGATTGTTGCTGCTTTGCTTGTTTCTCTACCTCACTGGGTACTTTGAAGACCTACCATACTATTTGGCCCAAATATATATTGAAAATACATTTAGTGCATGACCCTGGTGTCCACGGTCCTCGCGGTGTTTGATCTTTTTAGGGGAGTGATGGAAATCCATACAAAAACAGTAATGAGTGACTTGCGAACAGGTAACGTCCCAGTAATGATCTCTCTCTTTTCTCCCCCCCCCCCCCCATACACACACACACCACAAAATGCAGGTATAAATCCTGGAATCCCACTTGGACAAACATTTTGGTTTATTCAATCACCGCTAAACAGTAACGAATGTTTTATTTTTTGGTTCTATTGACATTCTGGAGTTACAGGAGTGCTCACTTGTAGTGTCTGGTAAACACTGCCCATATATTCTTTGCTGTTTACTATGCTAAATCTTTCAGGGAAAAAAACAAAAGATTTAATTTTTAGAGCCACAAAAGATTTTCAGTTCTTTTTGTAAAGTTACAACAGGTGACATGAATGTGCTTAGCTTTGAAAGTTTGAGAATTTAAAGCAATTTCCCATCACATTTGCATCCCATCAGTGCGGATCTTTATAATTTTCAACTCTATAGTGCAGTCACAATATACTGTATATCATTCTGTGTGGTCCTCACAAGGAAATGTTCTTGTTTTTTGCCATCAGACAACAGTAATTGAATATGTGAAACCATCTGACTTGAAAAAGGACATGAATGAAACCTTTAAAGAGAAGTTTCCTCACATTAAGCTGACACTCAGTAAGATAAGAAGGTAAATTGCACTGCGTACTTTTGACTGTCTTAAATGTCCATTTGTTGAGACAACGCTGGACATTTCTGTGCCAACAATTTTTTTGTTGTAATAATAATGAACTTTGCATTTGATAAAGCGCTTTTCATGTCTTCTAGACCTCTCAAAGCGCTTCACAGAATACACTGTAAAGTGAATTGACCATATATTTGTGGGCGAAACGCGGCAGCCAATTGCGCACAGCAGTGTCAGACAAACAGTTGTGAATTGAAAATGATCAATTTATTATTGTTTTGTTTTTTGGAGGGATTATTATTAGGCGTGTGGAGTAAGGAAACTTGCCTAAGGGTTTGCCCTTCCTGGACTTGAACTCAGGTGTCTCGCTTGCAAGGCGAGTGCTCTAACCACTGAGCTACAAGACTCGACAGGACTTCAATTGAGAATATGATAATCCTTGCATTTGATATAGCACTTTATCATGTCATTGAGATGTCTCAAAGCGCTTCACAGGATATACTGTAAAGTGGATTTACTGTGTGTTTTGTGGGCAAAACATGAGAGCGTGATTGCTCTGTGCTTGTGGGTGTGTATCTTAAAAAATATGATATGGGAATGAATACATCTGTGTCAATGAAAACAATCTCTCATGAGCCAATGAAGACATCCTCTCATGAGCCAAGCAAAGAAATGATAGTTAAAGCTGTAATCATGAATTGACTTGTGTACTGCGATTGCTGGAAGGCTTAATTGGGAATGAGAGATATTTTGTTAGTGTTGCATGCAAATTGGAAGTGTTTATGTTAAGCAGTTTCAAACGTTACAAAAAGACTTTTTTTTGAGTCTACACATTTTGTTTTCTTTCTAGCCTGAAACGGGAGATGCGGAACCTAGCTGAAGAATGTAACTTGGAACCCTGTACTGTAGCTTTATCTTTTGTTTACTTTGAGAAGCTTGTACTCCAAGGAAAAGTCAACAAGCAGAACAGAAAGCTTTGCTCAGGTGCCTGCTTACTGCTAGCAGCCAAAATCAGCAGTGATCTCAAGAAGCACGAGGTTAAACATCTGATTGATGTAAGTGGAGCATTAATCACTTTCTTATTTGCTGTAGAATTAAACGTAAAAGTAGCAAATGTAACTGTATAAAAATAAATTTAGAAAAAAGTCATAGCATAGATAAATCGAGTAATCAAATTTATGCTGCATTTGTTTCTGGATTTGTCTTATAAGTTAACACACATTGAATAGGCATATTAGTTTATATTCAGGCTTTCAGTTTTGATGTATTAGCCCAAAACTACTTAAAGTCAGAACCCACATAAAGTGCTCCAGAAAGAAAGTGAATCACTGCTGTATGTAAATCTCTCAGAATAATGCACATCTGACAGTATTTAGAAAACCTGCCTGCTCAGTTTTCGGAACCTCATTATTACCTCATACTGAGAACCTTCATGGGCTTAAGTGGTTAAATTCCAGCAATGCCCCCGCTTTTAGAAACACACTTTAAGGCACACTTAAGAGGCCCTGATATCTTCCCTTATAAGTGCAGCTGTGTTCTCCAAGATTAATCCAGTAGGGTGTGTGTGTTCTTTGTTGAGAAATTGTACACAACGAAACTGGCAAACAGAAACTCCTGTTGTTCTCAGTATTTGTAATTGGGAGGCTCTTGAGCATTATATTTATTTATATATATATATATAGAGAGAGAGAGAGAGCAAGGAGATCCAGGGTGTGTCAGGCACCCATCTGGCCAAAAAGATTAATTCAGCAATTATTGAGATCTTGAAGTCTTGTTTTATTTGATGTGTTCCATTTTAATTTCTATTCTTTGAATCCGTCTATACAGAAACTGGAAGAAAGATTAAGATTAAACTCCAAAGAGCTGGTCTCTTTTGAATTTGCAACACTTGTGGCGTTAGAGTTCGGCCTCTACCTTCCTGGGAAAAAAGTGTTTCCTCATTACAGGCGCCTTGTCCAACAATCTTAGGCAAGACTACATTCCTACTGAAGACCACAAACTTAGGACAAATGGGAAGACTTACTCTGAAATGCTGCAATAGTTTATACTGTGATTCTTTTCCCATAATGAGCAAGAAGTTACTTGCAAAGTACTGATTCAGCCAGCTGCCATCAGTTTTTTTTTAATACCAGATTTGTGCCACTTTTTTTTAATGTGGAAGCACTTTTATATAATTGGATGAACCTCGTGAACTGATATATTTATGTAGCATCTGTTCTATGTCACGTGACATGATTATATTGAGAACTATACCAAAAATTGAGGAATGGGTACCACAACGTTCCTGGACTGGCGCTACTGTGATTTCACTTTCTATGCTGTTTCTTCTTCCAAGCATTGTTCTACTGTAATGGTAAATAATGACTGCTCTTAGTTGCACAATTAAGCAAGCACTCTACATTAGAGCTACTGATTCAGCACATTTATAGTGCTAAGCGGTAAATATGTTTGGGAAATTTTTGTTTTTCTCTGATGTATATATTATGTGAAAATGTTTAGTTTTCAATAAAAATTGTACTACTTTTTATGTCAACTCCATCTAAAAACTTTCCTTCTAATAAATTTGCAACATCTTCCATGGTCCAATTCTTAACCTTAGCATTGGAGGTAGTTAGGAAATTAATAATGTGTTAGTAATTAAATTGGTCATTAACTTTTTGTGGAAGATTGCTATGTGCAAATGAGCTGCCGCATTCTCCTACAAATGGTCACTCCACAATAAAATCCTGTGATGCGCTTTGACCACTATACCAAAAATTATCAATTGAAATGATTATTAATGATTATTTATTGGAAATTGTAATGTCAAAATCCAATTTGACTCCTTTAAACTTAATTGGGAACTCTAAATTGTTTGCTTTAAATGTTCTGATGTGTTGTACACTTTAAAATGTGTATTCAATTTATCCAAATCTATATTGCATCTTAATTTTTGAGGCAAATTTTTTCGGAATTGTATGACAATTTCATGGTTTAGTAGTGGAACCAGGGGAAGATGAATTCGGAAGTTTGCATATGGTGCCAACTTTTACTAGACGATGGTTTGCAGCTGTTGGACAGCAATTCTTTAAAAACTGTGAAAAAGCACAATACAATCACCTATTTGTTGAGGTGTCTTCTCTCTTTTTGTTTTGCAATTTCTGTTACAAAGGTTTTCAACTCCCGATTGTAACTAGTCTGTTACTTAACTGTTGCTGAAATGTGCATTGTTTTACTTCATGGAGTCTCCAGATCAAATTTGGTTTATAAAGTACTATGCCTATTTATTTGTTGTATGTTAAGGGAAAAAATGAGAACCCACTTATTTGTTACCTGCATTATTTTCTATCCCATTTCCGTGTTGCTGTAGACAAGCAGAGAACTATTTAGGTAATTCTAAATAATCTTTGGCATTTTTCTAAGCTATGTCGCACCGTGTCTCTTGTTGTACACATTGATTAATTAAAAAGCTTTAATTGGTCTGTTATACAAGTTTATCCACATTTTTATTCTGTATTAGTGGAACTGCAATACTTCCAAGTAAAATTTGTAATTTGTATACGGTGGGCTCTGGTTACTTTGCAGGAAGAGACTTTGGTACGTTGAAAACTCCGCAGCTAGAAAATCCCATTGCATTTATGAAACCTTGAGACAGCTTTCAACGATTAGGATTTTTACCAAATGGCCTGGCAACGGTACGCGGAACAACTGACTCATTATGTCTCCGAATACCGGTCTGCTTCATGTCTGCCACCCCACCATCAGTAGGCAAGCTTTCCTCCATGCCAACCGACCCTGGGCTCCCAGGCAATCGTGTGAAGTATCCTCCCAATGAGGCATCCTCCCAATCTGAAAGGCACTGTTATTAATGTAAATTATGTCAATTCTCATTCATTTTGCCCGTGTTTGAAGCTCCAGACTGAACTCTGCCCCGAAAGGGTTTTGACCTGATGGAGGTCCTTAAAATTATGAAAGGTTCTGGTGGGGTAGAAATGGGGAAGATTTTTCCACTTGTGGGGGAGACCAAAACCAGCGGCCATTTGGGCCGAATGGCCTGTTTCTGAGCTATATATTCTGATGTATTCAAATATATTCTAATGTATTGGCCGAGTGGAGGGAGCGGACCCGGTATCAAATGCCGGGGTTCCCCCCCCAGTGTTGCTACTGTTGCCACTTCAACCCTCCGCGGCGCCGGCAGGTGGCGCTCGGTGCCCCGCACGCTGGGAGGGGGAAAGCCCCGCTGCCCCTCAGTGCGCGCGCAGCCGCCGCCGATCACGTGGCCGCTTGAGGTGGCGGGCGGTCCACCGGAAACAGCCGACCCCGCTTCCGGCGCCCGCCCTCCCTCTTTCGGTGGTGGCCGTTGACGAACGCGGAGGTGAGCGCGAGGCGGCGGCGCCGCGGCGTTTAGTGACGGCCACTGCCCGCCCGCCCGCCGTGACCCTTCCCCGGTGGGCGGCGGGGAGACTCGCCCCGGGGCTGGAGTGGGGTTGGGAGGCGGCGGGTTGAGCGCCCGGTGGGGGCCGCGTGTTCTCCCCGCACGCGCCCAAGGCCCAGGCCTTGAGAAATCGTCACCGAGGCCCCGGTTGAGAGGAGCCCGAGAGGGAGGTGTGGGGAGGGGGGGGGCGGGAGCCGCACGTGGGTCCAGGCTTTCCTGGGCTGCTGCGGGGGGGCCCATAGACCCCGTCTCACACATGGGGCCTCCGACACTCGCCGGGACTTCGTATCCGGTAACGTTGGCAATGAAAGCTCGCGATACGACCGACTGCCGCAGGTTTTAATAGCACTATTCATCATCATCATCATCATCGCAATCCTCGCGTTTGATACGGCGCTTTTTCTTGTCTTCTACGCGTCTCAAAGCGCTTCACAGAATGGACCGCAAAGCGAATTGACTGTGTGTTTGTGGGCGAGGGGTTTGTCGCCCCTTCCCCCCCCCCCCCCAATCTGGCGCTTGGTCGTCAGATAGCCCGAGCCATTTCATTTCTGTCCCGAGAAATGGGTTCGTTTCTAACCAACTTCTTGCCGCGTTTAGGGAATAATAATAATAATAATACGTTCGATATCGCGCTTTGTCGCATACAGTCGCGACGTCTCAAAAGCACCGCACGGGGCTACGCTGTGAAGTGGATTCTTGCCGGCGATTTGTGGGTGAAGATGAGCGATTGTGCGTGTAACTGTTCGAGGGAAACCGTCGCAGAATATGGGAAGTGATAAGAAAACTGAAAAGGCCAGAGATGATCGATCGCTAGCTGGAAGAGAAAAAAAGGGTTAACATTTCGGATGGGTGCCCTTCAATATAGTTTATTTTTTGAGCTAACTCAAAAATATCCAGTTTAATGGTAGAGCAGATTTCTGTGAGGCACTTCTGAGATGTCCTCCTGGCTTGAAAGGCATTATCAAATGCAAGGATTATTATTAAAGCTACTAGTGATAGTATAACCAGTGTGATTTTGAACATACATGAAATACTTTAGGAATACTTCATAATCTTCACGTAAGTTATTGAAGATTGTATTTGCAGCAATTCATTTAAGCCTTGTAGGTTTGGTGATGCTTACCATTTACATATTTGATCACATTTACTATCTATTTCCAGGTCTTTTTTTTTGGCGTCTCTAGGTCCTGCTGTAACAAGGCATTGAAAATGCAGAACGACGCTGGTGAATTTGTTGACCTTTATGTTCCACGCAAGTGGTAAGTATAACATATTTGCAATATCCTTTGCATTGCATGTAGCTGTTGCACTTTGCTAAATTATGAATTTTCCCTTTTAGCTCTGCCAGCAACAGAATTATTGCGGCTAAAGACCATGCCTCCATTCAGATCAACCTTGCTGAGGTGAGTTAAGTCTTGGATCGGTCTAGATGTTGTAAATCCAGAGTGATCTTTGTTGAAAGATACACATCAAGGTAAAAATTCAGTTTATTATTACAAGAAGTGACTTGTGTGGAAATTTCATTTGTAGCTGACATTTCTTTAGGTAATATGCGTAATGCTAAATGGTATCCAGAACTAAATGTTCTGAATATTTTCAATATTTTGGCAGATTTCAGTGATATATTGCCACTGACCTGCAGATCAATTAAAAACATTCTAGATTTATCATGTTTCCTTCTATATCCTTATTTTCATTCCAAACTGGCCTTGTGTCAACCAGAAAACATTTAATTTTGACACGTAGACCTCCTTTGGGTATACATACGTAGCCGTTCTGTAAATATTACATTCCAATTTAGTGTCAGTGGTTTTACAAAGTATTATTCCAGTTGAATTGAGTATTTGTATATTTTAAAACTATTTAGAATAGCCCTATATAACACTAATTAAACTGTTTCAATCTTAATCAAATTGTATAAATATACTACTTTTCTAGTTTGCTGGCGTAATTCATATTTATATAAAGAATCATAAGAAATTGTGTATTACTATTTAAAGCTATTTTGGATTTAATAGCCATAAATATAATGGGAGTGAATCAAAGCTGCTCCTAAAGTAGAAGTGTGTATTAAACAATTGACATTTTTAAACATTTTTATATGACTTGTGTGCTTCTAAGCTTGGGTTGCCTTTAAATTTGAAAGGTTTCAAGGAGAGGAGTTCTAAATTAATATGGAATCAATGATGTGTGAATCAAGAGTGAAAGATTTGAGGCTGATATTAATTTGAGTATTTTTAATCCATTTAACTTCTTGTTAATTTTATCATAGGTTGACAAAGTAACAGGAAGATTCAATGGTCAACATAGAACCTATGCCATCTGTGGGCTATCCGTAGGATGGTAAGCAAACCGATCAATCGTTCTTCTTGCGTGCGAATAGTTCTGAGGCACTTGAACTCAATTATTGGGAATTTTTAAAACTGCAAGCTCAATATTTAAGTTAAACTTTACAGTTATTATAATAATAATAATCATCCTTGCATTTGATAAAGCGCTTTTCACGTCTTCTAGACGTCTCAAAGCTCTTCACAGAATATGCTGTAAAGTGAATTGACTGTATATTTGTGGGCGAAACGCAGCAGCCAATTGCGCACAGCAGTGTCCCACAAACAGTCGTAGATTGAAAATGACCAATTTATTATTGTTTTGTTTTGGAGGATTATTATTAGGCTCTGTGTGGAGTAAGGAAACTTGCCCAAGGTTTCGCCCTCTGCCTGGAATTGAACCCAGGTGTCTCGCTTGCAAAGCGAGTGCTCTAACCACTGAGCTACAGGACTCCACACATCAATGTTTCACCATTTTAAGTACAAAATAGTCTTAAGGGGGAAATTATCCAGCAGTATATGTGTACATTCATCAGAAATGAGGCCTTGGTTAGTTTATTTTCCCTCAATAATTCCTTCTTTTCGCCAACAAAATACAGTCAGTCCACTTTGTAATATATTCTGTGAAGAGCTTTGAGATGTCTCAATGACATGATAAGGTGCTATATCAAATCCAAGAGTGCTGATGCCATGCATGCCATAGCTAATTGATCCATCAGCTGGTTTCTGTTCTGTATAATGTATTTTGACATTGACCACTGTATTTACCAATTTAGCAATGGGGGGAGGAGGATTCCTGCTAACTACACTCTTAATGTAAATTTCCTATCTACTGCTGAAATCCAATTGAAGGTGCAGAGATTATTTCTTTAAATGCCCTTTATGTTGTGTCCATGAAAAAAAGTTTTATCATAGGTTTGTTATCTCAGAAATGTTTTGGAGAGGAAAGAAAGTCTTGATTGAAACAATGCAATGTATTGGCAGAGGGCCTTCAGCTCTAAACACTTTGTCCATTATAGGGGGAATCAGATGACTGCATCCTGAGGTTGTCGAAAAACAATGGTATTGTTACCAAGTAAGTGAACTGTTTCGTCCATTTGAATGACAAATTAATGTATTTTCAACCAGTATTGTAACCCCAGTCTGCTTTTTAGCAATCACCTGAAAAGAGTAGGCTCCTGTACAGTAGGGAGCTATGAACAACGTGTTTTCTAAATGAAAATACATTCACGTATCAATGTTACAGTTGATCCTACTTTAATGCAGTGTTTTCTAATTAGACAAACTCAATTCATAGAATCATAGAATTATACAGCACAGAAGGAGGCCATTTGTGTCTGTGCCGGCCCTTTGAGCTATCCTATGAAAAGAGCTATCCTATTCAATCCACCTCACCTCCCCTCTGTTCCTTTTAACAACTATTTTAAATCAGTGCCCTCGGGTTACCGACCCACCCGCCAGTGGAAATAGTTTCTACTTGTTCACACTATCGAATCCCCTCGGAATTTTGAAAACTTCTATTAAGTCTCCTCTTAATCCCGGCTTCTTTCGCCTCTCCTGATAACTGAAGTCCCTCATTCCTGGTAAATCTCCTTTGCACCCTCTCCAATGCCTTGACATCCTTCCTAAAGTGTGGTACCTAGAAGTGAACACAGTCTCTCGCTGAAGCCTAATCAGTGTTTTATAAAGGTTCATCATAACCTCCTGACTTTTGTATTCTATGCGCCTATTTATAAAGCCGAGTATCCCGTATGCTTTTTTAACAGCTTTATCTACTTGTCCTGTCACCTTCAAAGATTTACTTATATGACACCTCAGATCTCGCTGTTCCTTCACCCCCTTTAAGATTGTACCATCAGCTTAAGTTGACAAAAGAATAATTTTCAACAGCAGTAATTTTGATTACGAAATTTTGACCATTTCCTTTTTACAAAAAACACAGAAGGGGCCATTTTTTAAATTTCTGTAATGGACAGTGCAGTAGGTGTCATACTGAACGGCACTGGTGGGCAGATTCTTTGGTTATATGAACGTCAAGTATGTCCAGTATTAAGATCAATTACATTTTGTGTGTCATGTTAGACTGTTAAGGAAATTTACGGGTGGCTTCATTGTAAGGTCTATGAGAGCTGCAATTTAAGCTTGGTGTTATCTGAATTGTGTTGTAACATGTCCCTTTCTTTTTTCTAGGACCATCTAAAAATCTGAAGATGCTGTCTTTGGGAAATCTATCATTTGCATAGAAATAAAAACTCAAAAAAGAAACTTTCTGTGTTTTTATGCAGCACGAAATAGTTTATGGCAATCCAAGATTAGGTTCATTTGGTAATTTTGCTATATTTATATTGACTAATCATATTCTGAAGTTAGAGATACTACAATGACCGGCAAGTTCTTTATTTGCTTCAGACATTTGATTCAACACAGTTCATAGGCAAATTGTATTACTGGGATATTTGTACAATCGAAAATCTTATCCACTAAGTTGGCACATCAAAATTTCTGTTTGTAGTACTCTGCAGCCATGATATATACACAAAATACACAGTCGTCACATTACAGTATATTCTGTGAAGCGCTTTGAGACGTCTTGAAGAACTGATAAGGCGCTGTATCAAATGCAAGGGTGATTATTTATTATTACTGAAGGGCACAATTTCCTCTGGTGCTTTGGGATAACTTTTATTATTAATATCTGAGCTGCCAACGATCATGTGGATTATTTATGACTTGCCTGTTACAATTCTCTCCAGCTGCACTATGTCATACTACTACGCAACAAGAAATTACCCAGGTTAATCAAATAGAAACTGTGTAGCCACTGAGCTTCAGTGTATTAGTTGTTCAGAAATGTGGTCCAGACCATCCATTCTAAAGGGATGTGAGAGCAAAAAGATCACAAATTGTACAAGAAGGTCTTAACTGCCCGACCAAAGCCAATGGAAACCTTCACTTCTGAACACTGCAAGAACTAGTGCTGCCAATACAGTTCTAACTTTTGGCAGTATTTTTCCTAAAATGATCTGCCAAGTTCTGCTATTCACCAATGGGTGGTGCAAGAAGCATTCACACCAATTTAAATTTTCTAGCTCCGGGCATTCACTAAATCTTACAATGATAATGTACGTTTGTTGTGAATTGAAATCTACAAAGTTGTATAATGCAATAACCTAATTTAGAGGGTGTACCCGCTACTGAAGTCTGGTCAGCCCAGCACATCCCTGCCAGAGAGCTGTCGAGGTTCGCTTGTTACGAAGAGGGTACAAGATTTATTCATAAAATAATATAATAATAATGAATTAAAGGTTTACATTGAGTACAAATTCGTTAGTGAGTAAATATTGTGAAGCATTATCCGTCTGTCCCCCCGCTGGGGGTCAGGCAGTGGTGGATCCGTTGCGCTGAACCTGTTTATTCATTTCTATAACTTCCCGTAAACCTTTGTAAAAATGCAAATCAGCTCCAATCGTCAGAAAGCCCTGAAATGAAAGATTTTATAATCAGATTCAACTGTGGCAGCTACTCAGTGACCAATCAGCAGTACCTCTTGACGTGCAATCCCAAGTCACTTTGCTTGTCCATTCCTTGCAAGACAGTCATTCACTATGTACTCCCGAACCTGTTTCTTCTTCCAAAATGAACTCACATTTTTGCTTCATTAACTTCACTTGCCACTGCTCTGCCCATTGCTTTAATCAAGTCCTCCTGCAGTCTCTTTCCATCCTTCTCACTATTCAACAACAACTTGTATTATATAGTGCCCTTCACACAGGATAGTGTCTCAGAGCGCTTAACTACACGTGTCAGCCTGGCTTTCTGGCTTTTCGTCTCCCAAGTCGAAACGTAGGTTCAAGCCCCTCATCGGGACCTGGAACTCATATAGACTTAAGATGGGGCTCCAGTGCAGTTGATGTGCTGCCTTGTCAGATACCTTTTGCATGAGGCATTGAACCGAGGTCCCGCTTACCTGTTCAGGTGGACGTTAAAAATGCCTTAGCGCTATTTGATGTCGTGGCCAATAATTCCACAGTTAAAATTTTTCACTCACTTCATTCAGCTTGCCGCTTAACACTTCAAACAATCCCAAGCTCCTGTTCTCCACCCACATTACCTCCACACGCCTCCTCAAGCTCCCTCGATCCTCACCTCAAACGCCAATAGCAAAGAGGTCATGGACTTCGTCTCAAAGATAGACAACATCTGCTTGGTTACATCCTCTTCCCTAAGTTCCCCAGCACTCCCCCCATGCCTTCTATCTCACCTACTTTTTCTGCCACTGCCCCCACCCTACACTCTCAAACTTGCCCTTGCACTTGCTGCTATGCTTCTTTCCATTCTCTTCTGGCTCCATTCTGCTCAGACTATGTTCTCAGTTCATTGTGGAGAAATATATATTAGTCAGCTTTTACCATATGGTTTTCCATGACCTCTTTGATGAGGTCAATGCCTTCAGGAAGTGGAATTTGGACTCCTCTCATGGTTCTCTCTGTCAAAAAAGGAAATGGAAACATAAGAAGAGAGTTTGCAGCATCTCAACCACAAACATTGGTTCTTACGAAGAAGGCCTTTGGCCCATCTGATCTCATCCTTTCCAAACACCCATCTGATCATTCCCTCACTCCACCAATCAAACCCCCCTCAACAACCACAAACTGAACAAATCCAGTGTCCTAGCCTCAAACACCTTTCCAGTTGTTAATTATCCTCTGGGTAAAGAAAACCTTTTGTGGAGTATTGTAGCTTAGTGGTTAGAATATTCACCTCGCTAACGAGGACCTGGGTTCGATTCCTGGCAGGGTGAAATATTGGGCAAGTTTCCTTACTCCACACGCCTTTGTTTACCTAGCAGTAAGTAGGAACCCGGTTGTTGGTCAATTGGCGGATCGCTTTTCCGGGGCAATAATTTCTTCCAAAAAAAATAATAAATTGGTCACTTCAATCCATGACTGTTTGTGGGACACTGCTGTGGCAATTGACTGCTGCATTTCGCCCACAAAATATACCGTCAATTCACTTTACAGTATATTCTGTGAAGCGCTTTGAGACGTCTCGAAGACGTGATAAGGCACTATATCAAATGCAAGGATTATTATTACTCAAGGGTGCCTCTTGTTTGGACCATTGGCATGTTGACATATACTGACCATGTGTCTCCATGTGTATGAGACATTGTATAACCATCCAGGCTAGTAACTGAACCTCAGTGAGTTGAGCCTCCTGTCTCAGTCACACGCATGCCTGACTGTATATCACTGTCAACTTGATTTGACAATATTTATTGGGACTGCAATAAATCCAACCTCCCGGGAGATGGTTCTAATTTCACAAGAAAGGAAGTCAAAAAAACCTGCTCCTTGGAGCAGGACTTCACCAGCACATACTGAGCATTATTCCATACATTTATCACACTGTACAAAGAAGCTTTTCCTGATATTTATTCTGAACATACTTACTCCTTATTCCCAATTCTCTCCTCCACTCCAAATTTTTTGACTTCCCTTAACTCAAATCTATCACATTGATCTGCTGGGTGCCTGACACGTGGAAACCCGTTACAATGATCAGCTGAGGTGTCTGATACCTGATGAGCCGGAGGGAGCGATCTTGCCTCACTCCCACCTCTCTGACTTTTTCAAACCATACCAACCCGCCTGCTCCCTCTGCTTGATGGGCACTGGCCTGCTTCATGTCCCTAGCCTTCCCGCCACACCAACAGCATCAAGCTTTCTGCCCCCACCCTCTGGAAGTCCATCACTTTGTCTCTCCCCTTCCCTTACTTCCATCAAGGTCCATCTCAAGACCTTCCTCTTTGACCGTGTCTTTGGTTATCTTTCCCCCCTCGCCCTGTCCCCACACCCTTGGCCCCCAGACCCACCTCAGGGAAACCTTGCACTGTCCAACGCCTTAGTACATCCTCCCAACACTATAAAAGGTGTGATATAAATGTAAACCTGTATTGTGTATGAACGCTTGCTCACAGCGCAGTGAGCATGTAATGTGTGTACATACTATTGACGATTGGCAGGATGCTGACTTTCAGGAAAGCTTTGACTGGAGTTTGCAGAGGGATCAGCTGAAAGAGGAAAGCAAATATCAGTGGCTGGCCACATCGCCTCCCGACATGAGTTAGCACTGAACAGTAATGCACACTGTTTGCACACTTTCATTGGGTGAGGCGCTTGACACTCGTACACTGTGGGAGAGCGATGCTGCGACTGCAGCGAGGGCCTATCAGCCTAGCCTCCAACTCACCAACAGGTACTGCCAACAGGTGTGAGCCTGGCAATTACACAGGTACAGGGGTCAGCATGGTAATAATAATCCTCGCATTTGATACACCGCCTTATCACGTCTTCGAGACGTCTCAAAGCGTTTCACAGAATATACTGTAAAGTGAATTAACTGTATATTCTGTGGGTGAAACGCGGCAGCCAATTGCGCACAGCGACGTCCCACAATTACACAGGAACATGCGTCAAGCCTGGCAATGTGTGGGTTCAGGCCCCCAGCTGATGGTGGATACAGACCGCAAGTGATTCCAGGGTTGACTTTGGTGAAAACATCTTGAATCTGTTGAAGACAAAGTGATTGAATATATCATTCCCAATGGGCAGTGTCTCCCCCGCCACCACTCATTCACACTCCCTCCCCATTCCCCTCCCCCACTCACCTCTCACACTCACCTCAGACTCATCTCTCACACACTCCCCTTTCACGCTCCCCTCTCGCACGCCCTCCCTCACATGCCCCTCTCGCACACCCCTCTCACACGCCACTCACATTCACCTCACAATCCCCTCTCCCTGTCCACTGTCACACACCCTTCCCGCCCCCTCACCCCCCATGCTCCACCTCTCACACTCTCCCTCTCACACTCATCCCCCCTCACCTTAACCCTCACTCCCCTCTCACACTCACCTCTTTAAGTCTAATTTTATTGAGAGGCTTTTTGATTTCATGGTGACTTGTGCACTCAACTTCGCCTCCTGAAACAATAACAATCTCAGTGATTAACCCGAAGTGAGACGTGTCTGAATATTGCACTGGACTCACTGTGTCCTTTTGTTTTGTTGCCTCATTGTATCTGAGATACTCTAGGTTCTAGGTTTTTATAAACCTCTATAAAGTCCCCTCTGACTCATCTCTCAAGACTGAAGAGCCTGAGCTTGCCGGAATCGTTGCTCATTCCTCTAATCCTGGGGATCATCCTCATTGCTCTCCTCTGCCCTCTCTATACTCTGGGGAGCCCCTTATGTCACAGTGACCAGCACTCAATGCAGTATTCAAGGTGTAGCCTCAACCAGATCCTCGAACAACCTGAGTATGATGTCTGGGGATCTTAAACCTTAAACCCAACCTCATTTAGCCATACAGTATAGCCCAGCATCATGTTTGCCTTGTTTACTCTTGCCTCACACCGTGTTACATAGTGAGTGATGAGTCGAATAACAACCCAGGATCTCCCTCAGCTTCCCCCCTTTGATAACGTCTATCCAGCGATTGAGTACATGTGGTTCCTATTCTTGGGTCCTATATGAGGTATTTATCTGCATTGAATTGTTGAAAAAGAAACTGCATCCTGATGTTGTCAGAGTGTGGTGGAGGAACACAACATTACCATGATTATGGTGGCCAGCGTCACTGTGGGGGAGTTCGAGGGCACGAGGAGGACATTCATCAGAGCGCTCACACTGACCATGACACCGGAGGGTTTGATGGTACAGTGAGGAGGAGCCGTGACCGACAGCTCCAACAGCAAAGGAGCCTTAGTCGGGGACGTCACTGGGGCCTGGACACCAGCAACAATAGGAGGAAAGCAGTGTTATTCCCATCCACATTACCCAGACTCGTACAGAGTGACAGACACTCATTGTATAGCAACAGACACTACAGACGCTCACTATATAGAGTGACAGATGCTCACTGTATAGAATGACAGATCCTGGCTTCTCTCGCCTCTCCTCATACCTGAAGTCCTTCATTCCTGGTACCATCCTGGTAAATCCCCTTTGCACCCTCTCCAATGCCTTGACATCCTTTCTAAAGTGTGGGGTCCAGAACTGAACGCAGTCTCTCGCTGAGACCTAACCAGTGTTTTATAAAGGTTCACCATAACTCCTGACTTTTGTATTCTATGCCCCTATTTATAAAGCCTAGTTTTATCTCCCTGTCCTGGCAAAGATTTACTTATATGAACCCTCAGATTGTACCATCAGCTTATATTGCCTCTCCTCACTCTTCCGCCCAAAATGATTCACTTTACATTTCTCCACATTAAACTTCATCTGCCCCGTGTCTGCCCATTTTACCAGTCTGCCTATGTCCTCTTGCAGTCTGCTACTATTCTCCTCACTGTTTACTACTTTTTCCAGCTTAGTATCATCTGCAAACTTGGAAATTGTTCTCCCTATACCCAAGTGCAGGTCATTTATACGGATCAAAAACAGCAGTGGTCCCAATACCGACCCCTGGTGGACACCACTGCACCCTTCCCTCCAGTCAGAAAAACAACCTTTCAACACTCTCTGCTTTCTGTCTCCCAGCCAGCTCTGTATCCATGCTGCCACTGTCCCTTTAATAACTTAGGCTTCTATTTTCCTGACAAGTCTCTTATGTGGCACTGTATAGTCACTCAACAACAACAAAATTACATTTGTTTCTCTTTGACCGAGCCTTCAGCTCCCCTCTCGACTCTCTTCCCCCTCCTCGCTCCCTCCCTTCCCTCCCCTCACCCTGACCATTTCCCACCTCCTCGCTCCCTCCCTTCCCTCCCCTCACCCTGACCATTTCCCCCCTGCTCGGGTCATGACCCAACTGTGCAGCGCCTTGGGACGTCCTCCTGACGTGAAAGGCGCTTTATAAATGGAATCTTGTTGTTGTTGTTGTTGTTGTTGTATAGCGCCCTTCACGTCGGGAGGACATCCCAAGTTGCTGGACAGTGTACAGATTTTTGGACACGAGCTGGGGTCAGCGGGGGAGAAGGGAGGGGAAGGGCGGTGACCGATGGCATGGTTGAAGAGGAGGGTTTTGAGGCGGGGCTTGAAGGAGACTAAGGAGGGGGCGAGGCGGAATGACTGGGGGATGGAATTTCAGAGGTTGGGGGCAGAGTGGCTGAAGGCTCTCCCGCCGATGGTGGGGCAGGTGGGTCGGGGGACTTAGAGCAGGCCGGAGCCAGCTGAGTGGATGGAACTGGTGGGTTGGTAGGGGGTTAGGGGGTTGCAGAGGTAGGGTGGGGCAAGACCATATATATATATATATGTAGAGTGACAGACGCTCACTGTATAGAGTGACAGACGCTAACTGTATGGAGTGACAGACGCTCACTGTAAACATCACTGACCTGAAAAACAATTGCTCCAAAGAATGTTGTCCTCAACAAGTAAGCGAAATCCAGCGACATCTAAACCCGTGAAAATTGCAATTAGCAATCATTGTAATGAGGGCATTCCAGAAACTGCAGTAAAGTGAATGATTCAGAATGGAGTGAACGTCTAACCTGGCTCTCTGGAATCTGAATCCTTAGAACATTGGCCGTGTAATAGGCAAACATGGCCGAGTCAAAGAAGTACTCAGAAACGGCCATGTGCAGCATCCTGTTCATCTCCTTCACCACTGGCACCACCCCTCTGTAGGCCAGTGTCTCATTCTCATTCTCCAGTGGATAAAACATCCCCTGAAACAGGACACAGCGAGCATGAAACATCGCACCACTTGCTCACTCCAGAAATAACACCACTCGCTCGCTCATTCCAGTAATATTAACAACAATAACTTGCAATTATATCGCGCCCTTCATGCAGGATAATGTCTCAGAGCGCTTAACGATGGTGAAGCCTGACTACCAATCAGGGCGGATTGTAAGCACGGTCAAAGAGGAAGGTCTTAAGGCATGATCTGAAAATGGGGAAGGAGGGAGCAAGGCAGGAGGATTCAGGAAGCGAGATCCAGAGCTTTGGGGTCTTGTGGCTGAAGGTACGGCCGCCGATGAGGCACAAGCAGGAGGCCAGAGCCAGTCGAGCAGCACCCAGAATGGCCAGGAAATGGAATACAATTTGGGTTGTGAGAAGGAGATCTTAATCTCGTTGAGGAGTCTTGTAGTTCAGTAGTTAGAGCACTCGCCTGGCAAGCGAGAGACCTGGGTTCGATTCCCAGCAGGCCGAAACCTTGGGCAAGTTTCCTTACTCCACACGCCTAATAATAACCCCTCAAGAAAATATAAAATAATAATTTGGTCACTTCAATCCACGACTGTTTGTGGGACACTGCTGTGCGCAATCGGCTTTCGCGTTTCGCTCACAAAATATACAGTCAATTCACTTTACAGGATATTCTGCGAAGGGCTTTGAGACTTCTAGAAGACATGAAAAGCGCTATATCAAATGCAAGTATTATTATTATTAATCCCACACTCCACTAATGTCACACCGCTCGCTCTATCCAGCGCCTTCGACATCCTCCCGATGTGAAAGGCGCTATACAAATATAATTTTGTTGTTGTACCTTCATTAACATGACACCACTCAATCACTTACCCCAGTGATATCGCACTGCTCACTCAATCACTTACCCCAGTGGTATCACACTGCTCACTCACTCACTCGCTCACTTGTGATATCACACTGCTCTTACTCTGAAATCCATATCCAGCCGGTCAGACATGACCTTGGGGTCACTGAGAAGAGAATAATCAATCCCCACGTATTTATCCACAGGGGTTCTCACTGGAAAAGAGAAACAGTGAGATGAGTGAGCCTCTTCTGGAATTGACCCTGTGCAGTAAATGAAGTAAAAGTATCTTGTCAATACAAATTAATTTTCTCTTAAATATTTGGATACTTGTCTGTTTTTATTGAACCAGTCAAACCCATTGTGGTGTGGTGTGGGAGGGCTGTCCTGCAATCAGAGCTAACTCCATTCCTATTTTTGAAGGCATTGGAGTCAATGTTATGGGAAACTTTCATCTGGAGACTCTCTTCAAGATCTGAATTTTTTAGGCTGCAAACACATTCACAAAATCTCTTCCTTCCACAAGATGCAGCCTGCCATTTTTGCACAAACCATAGGAACCTAGCACAGGAGCCATTTAGCTCATCAATCTCTAGGTTTGCTCCTGCAATCGAGCCACAAATAATAATCTTTACATTTGCTAACGTACATTTCATGTCAGGAACACAGCTCAAAGCACCTCACAGGAAATACTGTAAAGTTCAGCGACTGCACTTGTCATGAACCTGGCAGTCAATTTGCAGTGTGCAATGTCCTTTCGAAGGGGAAGGTTTTCTATAAACGTAAACTGATGGTGTTGTTTGCAAATGCAGCCTAAACATGGACACTGCCCACTGACACCATCATTGCCATTGATTGTTATTGACCTGGAGAATTCGAGCTTCACACACCTGGAACGGTATCCATCATAGTGTTGAGTGAGACCAGTGCTGCGTGGCTCAACACTGGGCAGATCTACAACATCAACAGAAAAGGATTAGTGAGGGAAGACAGACAGAGAGAAGGCAGGCAGAGACAGATACAGACAAACACAAGCACAGATGCAGCCAGGCAGACAGATAAAGACACAGACAAGCAGACAGAGAGAGGGGGAGGGGGGGTGAGAAAGGGTGGGTGGGGGGGGGGTGGCGAGAGAGAGAAATGGAAGGGGAGGAGGGGGGAGGGCAAGGAGGGCGAGAAAGGGGTGGGGGTAGCGAATGAATGAGACGGGAGTGGGCAGGGAAAGAGAGAGGGGGGGAGGTGTGGTTGAGGGTCATGGGTGGCTTACCTGCTTGTTTAAGAGAAACCGTATACCCATGGTGAGGAACACTGACATGATTTGATAAACACTCCTGCAAATAAAGACAGCGGGAAAGTGAGGAATTGAAGGTAGTTACTATTTACATGCGAGTCCCTATACTAACCTCACAATTTAGCCCTTCCATCTCTCGTATCATTCTGGTGAATTTGTGCTGGACTCCCTCAAGGCTTTCAACAACAACAACTTGCATTTATATAGCGCCCTTCACATGGGGTAGTGTCCCCGAGCGCTTTTCTGACAAGTGCCAGGCTGTGGGGAGAGGTTTGAGGCTCCCAGCCTAATAACAGGATTGCAATATATTTGAATACATTAGAATATACAGCACAGAAACAGGCCATTCGGCCCAACTGGTCTATGCCGGTGTTTATGCTCCACATGAGTCTCCTCCTGCCCTTCCTCAACTAAAGCCTATCAGCATAACCTTCTATTCCTTTCTCCCTCATGTACCTATCGAGCTTTCCCTTAAATACATCTATGCTATTTGCCTCAACAACTCCTTGTGGTAGCAAGTTCCACATTCCCGCTACTCTCTATGTGAAGAAATTTCTTCTAACTTCCCTATTTGATCTATTTGTGTCGATTTTATATTGATGGCCCCTGGTTTTGGTCTCCCCCACAAGTGGAAACATCTTTCCTATGTCTACCCTATCAAAACCTTTCATAATTTTAAAGACCTCTATCAGATTAACCCTTACCCTCCTCTTTTCAAGAGAAGAGTCCAAGCGTGTTCAGCCTTTCCTGATAGGTATAACCTCTCAGTTCTGGGATCATCCTTGTGAATCTCCTTTGCACCCTCTCCAGTGCCTCTACATCCCTTCTATAATGTGGGGACCAGAACTTCAGTATTCTAAGTGTGGTCTAACCGACGTTCTATAGAAGTTTACCGTAACTTCCCTGCTTTTCATTTCTATCCCTCTAGAAATAAACCCCAATGCCTGGTTTGCCTTTTTTATGGCCTTGTTAACCTTCTACTTTTAGTGAATTGTGTATGTGTACCCCTGGATCCCTTTGCTCCTCTAACCCATTTAGTTTTTTTATTTTCCAGGATGTATGGAACAATATGCACAAAACGTGTTTGCCGTCTTACTTTAATGTTCCAGAGAACTGTGCTGTCAAGCTGCTGATAGCCGCAGTGCAGGTCATGTTTGTGATTTTAAGTCTCCCAGCCGCATTGCGTCCGAGCATCAAAACCGTCTCAAAACTCACTCCATCCGCTGACGCGTTGACCTGACCCACGTCATGACTGCAACAAAATTCAGAGTCATGAAACCAGCCTCTCCCTTCCCAGCCCCCACATTCCCCCATGCCCCTCGCCCCCTCCCTCAGTGCAGGGGCCGTATCATCCTGTCCGTTCCCTCCGCTCTGTGGCCTGCTCCACGTTCCCCCACCCGGCCCACCCCACCATCGGCAGTCGGGCCTTCAGCCTCTCTGCTCCCACCCTTTGGAACTCCATCCCACATTCCCTTCGTCTCGCTCTCTCTCTTGCCTCCATCAAGGCGCATCTCAAGACCCTCCTCTTCAACCACGATTTTGACACCCTCCTACCCTCCCAGATCCCAACCTCCCCCCAGCTCGGGTCCAAATCCCTGATTGTCCAGCGCCTTGGAGCATCCTCCCAACATGAAAGGCTCTTTACAAATGTAACATTGTATTGTATTGCCCTCGCCCCCTCCCTCAGTGCGGGGTGAACACAGCGTCAGACACTCACAAGAGCCAGTAGAAGAGCTTCCTGTGGAAAGTGATTGAGATGGAGGAGTTGTGCACTTGGAAGCAGAGGCCAGTGTTGGGGTGGAAAAGCAGAGCAGCCGAGGAGAGGTTCAGGTCCACAATCCTCACACTGTCAGACACCAAAACACATCAGGGAGAGAGGCGACCCCAACCCCAAACCCCAAACCCTGGCCCCCAACCACCGCCCCCTCCCCCACCCCCAAACCCCAACCCTGGCCCCCAACCACCGCCCCCCCCCCCCCCCCAACCCCCAACCCTGCCCCAACCACCGCCCCTCCCCAAAACCCAAACCTAGCCCCCACCACCGCCCCCTCCCCCACACCCAAATCCCCAACCCTGGCCCCCAACCACCCCCCACCCAAACCCAACCCTGGCCCCCAACCACCGCCCCCCCCCCACCCCCAAACCCCAACCCTGGCCCCCAACCACCTCCCCACCCCAAATCCCAACCCGGCCCCCAACCACCGCCCCCTCCCCCAATCCCAAACCCCAACCCTAGCCCCCACCCACAGCCCCCTCCCCCAAACCCAGACCCAATCTCAACCCGCAGGCCCAACCTACTCGCGGATATTGTAGTGGAAATTCCCCTCCTTCCCCGACAACTCTGGGATTGTTATGTTCTCCAGTTCCTCAGCCACAAAATTCAGCCCTTCCTGTCGGACTATAAAACAAGAGATCTCAGTTACCCCGCACACATCTCCTCCACCTGCACACATACCCCACACACCAACTCCCCAAACACACACACACCACATGCACACCAATACCACACGCACACCAACACCACGCGCGCACACATACCAACACCACACGCCCACACACACCAACACCACACGCACACACGCACACACCAACACCACACGCACACACCAACACCACACGCACGCACGCACACATCAATACCACACGCACACACCAACACCACACGCACGCACACACCAACACCACACGCACGCACACACCAACACCACAGGCGCACACACACACACCAACACCCCACGCACACACCAACTCCCCAAACACCACACACCACACGCACAAACACTACACACCAATAACCCCCCCACCCCCGCTCCATCCCGCTGTGTGTTCTCACTGAGGTCCAGCCCCGATGATGTGATGCGGATGGTACAGGCGGGTTTTGTTTCTGTAGCGATGCTCAAGCTGAACAGCTGCACAAAGAGGAGGACGAGGACCGCCATGACACCTGGACAGTCAGACACAGCGTCAGTCAGTAGTTCCCTCATATACTGCCCCCCCGACCCACACACACACAAACACCCCCCCACTTACAGCCTTTTGCACACATACGCAGAAGACCCCCACACACACAGACCCCCCCACACACACAGACCCCCGCACACACACACACATACACACACAGAACCCCCCCACACACACAGCCTCCGCACGCACAGCTCCCCCCCCCCACCCAACACAGCCCCCCACACACACACACACAGAACCCCCCCACACACACAGCCTCCGCACCGCACAGCTCCCCCCCCCACCCAACACAGCCCCCCACACACACAACACACAGCCCCCCCCACACACACAGCCCCCCACACACACACACACAGCCCCCACACACACACACACAGCCCCCACACACACACAGCCCCCACACACACACAGCCCCCCCACACACACACAGCCCCCCCCCACACACACACACAGACCCCCCCACACACACACACCACAGCCCCCCCCACACACACAGCCCCCCACACACACAGCCCCCCCACACACACACACAGCCCCCCCCACACACACAGACCCCCCCACACACACAGACCCCCGCACACACACACACACAGCCCCCACACACACACACAGCCCCCACACACACAGCCCCCCCCACACACACACACACACACAGCCCCCCCACACACACACAGCCCCCCCCCACACACACACACAGACCCCCCGCACACACACATACACACACAGAACCCCCCCCACACACACAGCCTCCACACCGCACAGTTCCCCCACCCACCCACACACACACAGCCCCCCCACACACACACACACACACCAGCCCCCCCCCCACACACACAGCCCTCCCCCCCACACACACACAGCACCACAGCCCCCCCACACACACACACAGCCCCCCCACACACACACAGCCCCCCCCCACACACACACACACAGCCCCCCCACACACACACACAGCCCCCCACACACACACACAGCCCCCCCACACACCACACAGACCCCCCACACACACCAGACCCCCCCCACACACCACACACAGACCCCCCACCCACACACACAGACCCCCCCCCACACACACACACAGACCCCCCCACCACACACACAGCCCCCTCCCCACACACAGCCCCCACACACACACACAGCCCCCCCCACACACACAGCCCCCCCACACACACAGCCCCCCACACACACACACAGCCCCCCCCCCACACACACACAGACCCCCCCCACACACACACACAGCCCCCCACACACACACAGCCCCCCCCCCACACACACACACAGCCCCCCCACACACACACACAAACCTGTCCGTGTGGGGGGTGGTGGCGTCTGTGTTTTGTAGTGTCTGTGGGAGGGGGGTCTCTGTGTATAGGGGGGGGACGGCTGTTGTGGGGGGGGTCTCTGTGTGTGTGTGGGGGGGGGGGTGTCTGTGTGGGGGGTCTGTGTGTGTGTGTGTGAGGGGGGTCCCTGTGTGGGGGGGGTCCCTGTGTGGGGGGGTCTCTGTGGGGGGGGTCTCTGTGTGGGGGGGTCTCTGTGTGGGGGGGTCTCTGTGGGGGTCTGTGGGGGGGTCTCGGCTGCACTTTGACGAAGCCCCGGACAGTGTGTGTCAGTCACCGGTGATCGTGAGCAGCGCTGAGGCTTCAGCGGCGGAGAGTCACCGACACCGACACCGCCACTGTCCCCGAGACTCACCGCGGCCGCGGCTCCGCAATACCGACTCCACCCGCACAGCAGCTCCAGCGGAGGGTCCGTGTGTGTGTGTGTGGGGGGGGGTCTGTGTGTGTGTGTGGGGGGGGGTCTGTGTGTGTGTGTGGGGGGGGTGGTCTGTGTGTGTGGGGGGGGGGGGTCTGTGTGTGTGTGTGGGGGGGGGGCTGTGTGTGTGTGTGGGGGGGGTCTGTGGTGTGTGGGGGGGGGGGTCTGGTGTGTGGGGGGGTCTGTGTGTGTGTGGGGGGGGGTCTGTGTGTGTGTGTGGGGGGGTCTGTGTGTGTGTGGGGGGGGTGTGTGGGGGGGGGGGTCTGTGTGTGTGTGGGGGGGGTCTGTGTGTGTGTGGGGGGGGTCTGGTGTGTGTGGGGGGGGGTCTGTGTGTGTGGGGGGGGTCTGTGTGTGTGTGTGGGGGGGTCTGTGTGTGTGTGTGGGGGGGGGTCTGTGTGTGTGTGGGGGGGGGTGTGTGTGGGGGGGGGTCTGTGTGTGTGTGGGGGGGGTCTGTGTGTGTGTGGGGGGGGTCTGTGTGTGTGTGGGGGGGGGTTGTGTGTGGGGGGGGGTCTGTGTGTGTGTGTGGGGGGGGTCTGTGTGTGGTGTGTGGGGGGGGGTCTGCGTGTGTGTGGGGGGGGGTGTGTGGGGGGGGTCTGTGTGTGTGTGGGGGGGGGTGTGTGGGGGGGGGGGTCTGCGTGTGTGGGCTGTGTGTGTGTGGGGGCGCTGGGGGGGCAGTGTCCAGGTCTGTGTGTTTGGGGGTGGGGGGGGCAGTGTCCAGGGTCTGTGTGTTTGGGGGTGGGGGGGCAGTGTCCAGGGTCTGTGTGTTTGGGGGTGGGGGGCAGTGTCCAGGGTCTGTGTGTTTGGGGGTGGGGGGGGGCAGTGTCCAGGGTCTGTGTGTTTGGGGGTGGGGGGCAGTGTCCAGGGTCTGTGTGTTTGGGGGTGGGGGGGGGGGCAGTGTCCAGGGTCTGTGTGTTTGGGGGTGGGGGGGCAGTGTCCAGGTCTGTGTGTTTGGGGGTGGGGGGGGGCAGTGTCCAGGGTCTGTGTGTTTGGGGGGTGGGGGGGGCAGTGTCCAGGGTCTGTGTGTTTGGGGGTGGGGGGGCAGTGTCCAGGGTCTGTGTGTTTGGGGGTGGGGCAGTGTCCAGGGTCTGTGTGTTTGGGGGGGGGGGGGCAGTGTCCAAGGTCTGTGTGTTTGGGGGTGGGGCAGTGTCCAGGGTCTGTGTGTTTGGGGGTGGGGGGCAGTGTCCAGGGTCTGTGTGTTTGGGGGGGTGGGGGGCAGTGTCCAGGGTCTGTGTGTTTGGGGGTGGGGGGGGCAGTGTCCAGGGTCTGTGTGTTTGGGGTGGGGTGGGGGCAGTGTCCAGGGTCTGTGTGTTTGGGGTGGGGGGGGGGGGCAGTGTCCAGGGTCTGTGTGTTTGGGGGGGCAGTGTCGGGGGGTGGGGGGGCAGTGTCCAGGGTCTGTGTGTTTGGGGGTGTGGGGGCAGTGTCCAGGGTCTGTGTGTTTGGGGGTGGGGGGGGGACACTCCCCTGCGTGAGGGGCTCTGTATAAATACCGCGTGTTATTTTGCGCTGTTATGTAATGTTGTGGGAGATGTCGGGGGGGGGGGGGGGGGAACATTCAGCCACGGACTAGAGAAGCAACACAAACACGTGGGCGGAGTGAGAACCTGCGCCAGCGAGGGGGGGGTGGGGTGGGGGGGGGGGGTGGGTGGAGAGTGATGTCCAGCGCGGGCCACAGGGGAATCGTTCGGGGTGGGCAGAGACATCATGTTCAACATCTCTCGCCTAAACCAGCCCCCCCCCAAAAAAAATACTCTCGAGCGAGGTCACTTAAGAGGGGGAGGAGGCGCTGAGTCGGGTAATCGAGGAACAAAAGCCGTCGAATTATTTATTGAGTCATCGCACTTTGGGACGTCCTCCCCCAAGTGGAAGGCAACTTGGTGCGTAAAACGTATTTAAACTCGAAATGTTTAACTGTATCGTGGATTAAGGCGGTTCTCCTACACTAATTTTTTTTTCCCCTAAAAAAAAATTCACAAAATGAAAGGCCGGGGATAAAATCTTAACCACTAGCATTAAGTAAATAAAAATAAACAGGACATCAATAAGTCAATAAGCAGAATAAACATTAAATACAGAGTAGATAATGGCAGCGCCGGCGGTGTCCAGACTGCAGAGTATGGTTATTTGTGGACAGCGAGACGCGGGGGAAATGCTTACGTCCGGAGTCACTGCGGCTCAGTCTTTGAGCGAGTGAGAGACACTCTGGCATATTAGGGAGGGGGGGGGAGAACTATCTGGTAACTTACTCCCAGAAGTCACACCACATAACAACAGCAGCAGCAAGATTGCATTTATAGAGCGACTTTCACGTCGGGAGGACGTCCCAAGGCGCTGGACAGTTGGGTCGGGACCCGAACAGGGGAGAAATGGTCAGGGTGAGGGGATGGAAGGGAGGGAGCGAGGAGGGAGGTAGAGAGTCGAGAGGGGAGCTGAAGGCACGGTTGAAGAGAAGATAAGAAACAGGTACAGGAAGAGTGCAGCGTAGGGGTAATCCAATGGAGGCAGACACAGAGGAACCGCAGGAACTAGTCCTGTCGATGACATTGCTCCGTGTGAGGATGGTCAGAATGCTAACCAAGAACCATGGAGCGGGAGGTAGTTTAAGAGAGGGGGCGGGTGGGAGGAGCAGTATAGAAAAAGAATAGAAACATTGTACTTATAGGGGATACGATAATTAAGGGGATAGATGTTATCCAGTCATGATCGAGAGTCCAGGAGGATGTGTTGCCTGCCCTGGTCCCAGGGTAAGGAATATTTTGAAGTAGCTGGGAGGGATCTCTAAGGTGATCACAGGCATGGTCAAAGAGACAGATTCTAACGTGGGAATTAAAGATACATAACGAGGGCAAGGTGGAGGGATTAAGGCAGGGAGTTCAAAACGCTAGGGGCTGAAAGCTCAGGGACTAAAGGTGCTGCAGAGCAGGTTGGGGGTCATGAAACAGGTTTACGTTTGCTGAGCAAAGGGAACTACTCGTGCTTGTGGGTGGTTGGAACTGGGCAGAATAGCAAGGAGTGCAACCCTGGGCTACATTCCCAGGCACTGTTTGGACACAGATATTACACACTACAAGCTTAAGCTGCAGTGTGATGACCTTGAAGCAAGCTAAGACCAGAGTACACAACAACTTGCACTTATACAGCGCCCTCCACGCTGAGTAGTGTCTCAGAGCACTTAACCGTGGCGGAGCATGACTCCGAGCGAGGTGGCCACAAGCACGGTTGAAGAGGAAGGTTTTCAGGTGGGACTTGAAAAAGGAGAGGGGGCAAAGCGAAGGGATTGAGGGAGTGTTCCAGAGTTTCAGGGCGTAGTGGCAGAAAGCATGACCTCCGATTGTGGGGTGGAGGATGCGAGGGACGAGCAGGAGGCTGGTGCCAGTCGAGCAGAGATGGTGGATTGGGGGGTCGGAGAGGTAGGGAAATGCCAGAGTGAAGAGATTTGAACACAAGTGTGAGGATCTTGAAGTCAATCCGTTCGGTGATGGGGAGCCAGTGGAGCTTGGGCAGAACTGGTGAGATGCAGGTACAGAGCTTGGTTTGGGTAATTATGTGAGCGGCAGAGTTCTGAATGAACTGGATCTTTTGAATAGTGGAGCTGGGGAGACCAGCAAGGAGGGCATTGAAATAGTTCAGGCAGGTGACAAACATAAGCACGAGGGTTTAGACTGCATTTGGGGTAAGGCACGGTCGGAGGCGGGCAATGTGGGAGAGGTGGAAAGCAGTCCTGGTCAGGGATCACATGGAGGGGAGGAGGACACCTAGATTGCACACTGGTTCAGTGAGTCTGGGGGAGAGACCAGGGAGGTTGAGGAGTTTAGATCCGCAGGAGTGAAGACATTGACAGGAGCCAAGGAGTATGACTTCCGTCTTGTTCATATTCAGCTGTCGGAAGTTTGCACTCATCCAGGCCTTGATGTCTGCCAGACAAGCTGATAGAACATCGGTGGACCTGGAGTTGGTACTGGAGGAGGCAAAGTAGGTTTGTGTGTTATCCCCATACATGTAGAAGATATCGACCAAAGGGAGCATATAGATAAGGAAAAGAAGAGGACCAAGGATGGAGCCCTGGGGTACTCTGCAGGTGACTGGGCGGAGGTGGGAGGAGAAACCATTTGCTGAGTTGAAATGAAGGCTGTTAGTTAAGTAGGACTTGAACCATGCAAGTGCAGTGACCTGATCAGATTTAATGAACGTCGTTGAAACCAAATTAGTGTCTTTATGTAGCAGAGGAACACACGTGAGCCTTTTAATTAGAAAATATTCACTCATAGTGCACTTTATTCACATAATAAACACAAAATGAACATTAGTGTTCATTTACATAATTGGCCACACAGACAGACATTCAAAACACAAAAGAGACAGGAATGGGAAGCACAGCCTCAGCGTTGTACCTCACTCAACATTGCCACTGGTCACCAGACGTTTCCTGCAGCTGCTTTCTGTACGCTGGATAAACAAGATTGTGTTAAAATTTAGTGCAGCATATTTACAACAATAATTTATACGTGGACTCCCTCTACCTCCTCATCCTCGATCTCTGTTGCTTTTGACACTGTGGACCTTCCCTCCTCCCTCCCTTGTATATTCTGTGAAGCGCTTTGAGACATCTCAAAGACATGATAAGGCGCTATATCAAATGCAAGGAGTATTCTTATCATTATTATTATTATTATTATCATCTACCTCTGCAGGACTGCGCTCTCCTGGTTCCAATCCTACCTGACCCACTACTACCTAAGAACCTCCTCTTCAACCATGCCATTGGCCGCTCCCCTTCCCCCCCTCTGACCCCAGCTCGGGTCTGAAATGCTGTACACTGTCCAGCGCCTTGGGACGTCCTCCTGACATGAAAGGCGCTGTACAAGTGTAATCTTGTTGTTGTAGAACTTTTTCAATTTTGCAATCAGACATGATTTTTGCTTTGTTTATTATGTTCCCATTTGTTTGAAGAGAGAATTTCTCCAACAATCGTCCAAATAAAAAGTCATTCTGTTTAATCATGGCTGTTTATGTATTCATTTTACACAAATTGGTTAGTGAGATTGTCTAAAACAGTAACTTTACAGTATATCCTGTGAAGTGCTTTGAGATGTTCCTCCCAACATGAAAGGCACAATGTCAAATGTGATTATTACGTGGGGAGTGGTATTATCAAAGTACATGAACTTGTGCTGCAAAGTGTTCTTACCTTGTTGGTTAGACCATAACTGAGCTGCACCAACATTCAGGGGACTTTGTATGTTTGGCTCTGTTGGGTTACAAAGAGGAGAGAAAGTTAGGACTGTAAACAATTGATCGCTTAAAGAAGGTCAAACAGGACAAATGTCAAGAATATCAAATATCATTCTGGCCATTGCAAGGTCTCGCAAGCAGTGGTATGTTGTCGCTAATTATTTAGGTACACACCTCCCTAAATGTTTGTAGAATAGAAAGATTTTAATTTCTATGTGAGAAAGCCCATAATGACAGCTGTATGGATGGCAGTGTTTATATGCTTACCTCCCAACAAACTCTGAATGGACAGCAGGATCGTCCTCACATCATAAAGTGCTGACCATTTATCCTTGAGAATATCAAGACAAATGTTTCCTTCTGTGTCTACATTAGGATGATAACAGGCGGTGATAAATTTGACGGTGGGAGCGTTGTATGGGTAGCCACTTGGGAACTCCAGCAACAGTTTGTACCTCAAACCTTCGTAGACCTGCACATAAGAAATCAGCAAGGTTTCATTTACTCGGATACAAATACCCAAACTGAAAAACTCCCATCAAAATAATGCCAGATGTGAACTTGCCCCAGTCTGACAGCAATGTTTACAAGACTGTAAATAGATTGTTTACTTGCACTCACACACAAGTCTACATATTTTCTTAAGTCTTTTTCTGGAAAAATGATTACATTTTCTGGAAAAATGATTACATTTTCTGGAAAAATGATTACATTTTCTGGAGGGTAAGATACAGATGTCTATGAAAGACAAGAACCATGCAAGGATGCCCAAATCATTGCCTTTTGTAGAATATATAATCCTTTCATTCAATATACAGTAAAACAGTATATACAGTACAGTGCCTGTGCCCACCCATCTATGTGCCCATAGACCAACCGCTTCTCTCTGCCTGACACCTTCTTCACCTCCCACCGCCCTTTCCCCTCCTCCAGCCCTTCCTTTCTCCCCCCCTATCAACACCTTCACCTCCACAACCTCTGCCTCTGGTTTCTCCGAGTCCCCCCCCACCCACTTTGTCTCTTGATGGGCTCTTCTCAGATTTTGTTTCTTGGTCAGCCAGGTGTCTTCCAAGCCTCTCTAACAGTCGTAGTTTGAGTGTCCACATTTTTTTCTTTTTTTATCAGGGATTATTACCCGCGGAAAAGGGATCTGCCATTCAACTAACCATTCGACTACTTACTGCTAGTTCCTACTTACAGAGACGTGTGGAGTAAGGAAACTTGCCCAACATTTCGTTCTGCCCGGGAATCGAACCCAGATCCTCTTGCTTGCGAGTCAATTGCTCTAACCACTATGCTACAGGACGCCACATGAGGTAAACTAGAAAGTGAGAACGGTGGAAAAAAAGCCTGTGATAAAATCAGTTTGAGGTATGAAAAGAGTGAGCCATTGAATTTGACAGTAACCTCCCTGACCCCCTACCAACCTGCCCTCTCCCTCCGTTCATCGGGCTCCGGCCTGCTCCATGTCTCCCGCCCGACCCACCCTACCATCCGTGGCCGGGCTTTCAGCCTCTCTGCCCCCACACTCTGGAACTCCACCCCAAGGTCCCTTTGCCTCGCTTCCTTCCTTCCCTCCTTCAAGGCCGGTCTCAAGACCCTTCTCTTTGACCGTGTCTTTGGTCTCCTTCCCACCTCTCTACCTTCCCTCACCCCTACACCTAACTGTTCAGCGCTTTGGGACGTCCTCCAGACGTGAAGGACGCTCTATAAATGTAATTTTGTTGCTGTGTTGTAAGTGAGAATGGAGTATGAGAGAACAGAGAAAAGATGAATAAGTCAGTGCAAAAGGCAAAAACGATTGAGTGAAAGAAGGGGGAGATAAAGAGACCCAGCACACATGAAGTGACGTCAGCAACATTTTGCTCACCTGGATATTAAAGTTTTTAGCACGTAATCCATTGGGATTACAAGGTTAGTCTTACCGTGCCTGCAGCTCCATCAATAGTTCCAATCCACCGGAAAAGATTGTCTGATTCTGGGAAAGCAGAAATTCCTTTGTCACCAGACATCTGGGATGAATATGAAGCAGAGTTAAATCTTAACTTAATTCTCAGCACAATTATATTACATTACTCATGAAGTTTATAGGAATTGCCCTCCCGGTAATTTGAGAACATTAACCTTACCAATCATTCCTAAACCTCATACAATACAACTCTGGGCGGCGCACAGGCTGCATCCATTCCCTGAACCATTCCCAACTGCAGGCCCCCTCCCCCCCCATTACAGCAGTTCAATGTGCGGGGAATGGGAATAATAATGCAGCCGTCACTGCAGTGTCAGGGGAAGGAAAGCGGCTCTCACCAACCACCTCTTGATGTTCTCGAGATCTAAGTCCATTTATTTCATACCGAGCTTACTCAGTTGCTCAGTCCTCCCCCTCTTTCTCGCCTCCCTAAGCTCTTGCAGTTATCCCCAGTGATCACTCCAAGCCTTGGCGCCCTCCCAACCTGCGCTCAGTTCTGTCCAAATTTCGGTAAACAGGATGCGTCCCTCTGAGGAGAGTGCACACTCCATTCCAGACACAGGAATTTCCATGTGCAGGTGACATCCACAGGACTAAGAGTCTAAGAGTCTGGTGCTGTGTCCCAAATCGGTCAGACACACAGCTGACCCCAAAAATCCTCCGTCACTCTCTCATGTACAGATATTCACATCCAATTTTGGAGCAAATAGCTTTTCAAATAGACGGAGTTTCACTAATAAGTGAGATCTGTAAAAACTGATTTTATCTTCATTGGCATTCACCCACCCACCCACTCCCCTTGTCTTACCATTAGGGTCATCAGCTCCTGCTGCAGTCTGAAACAGAGAGAGAGAATGGCTCTCACACTCACATAGACAACCTTCCCTACACACTCCCACACCCCCCCCCCCCCCACCTGCACTCGCCCCCCACACACACCCTGCCCCCCCACACACACACCCTGCCCCCCCCACACACACCCTGCCCCCCCCACACACACACACACCCTGCCCCCCCCACCTACACTCGCCCCACACACACACCCTGCCCCCCTCACACACACCCCGCTCCCCCCCAACACACACCCCGCTCCCCCCATACACACACCCGCTCCCCTCCCACCACACACACCGCTCCCCCCCACCCACACACACCGCTCCCCCCCCCACACACCCCCCCCCCCCCCCCCCCCCCCCCCCCACACACCGCTCCCCCCCCCACACACCGCTCCCCCCCCCACACACCGCCCCCCCCCCCACACACTGCTCCCCCCCCCACACCCCCCCCCCCCCACCACACCCCCCCCCCCCACACACACCGCTCCCCCCCCCACACCCCCCCCCCCCACACACACCCCCCCCCCCCCCACACACACCCTGCCCCCCCCACACACCACCCTGCCCCCCCACACACACACACACCCTGCCCCCCCACACACACACACACCCCCCCCCCACCTACACTCGCCCCACACACACACCCCCCCCCCCACACACACCCTGCCCCCCCACACACACCCTGCCCCCCCCCACACACACACCCTGCCCCCCCCACACACACCCTGCCCCCCCCACACACCCCCCCCCCCACACACACACCCTGCCCCCCCCACACACACACCCTGCCCCCCCCACACACACACCCTGCCCCCCCACCTACACTCGCCCCACACCCACACCCTGCCCCCCTCACCCCCCCCCCCCCATACCACACCCCGCTCCCCCCCCACCCACACACACCGCTCCCCCCCCCACACACCACACCGCTCCCCCCCCCACACACCGCTCCCCCCCCCCACACACCGCTCCCCCCCCCCACACACCGCTCCCCCCCCCCACCCGCCCCCCCCCCCACACACCGCTCCCCCCCCCCACACACACCCGCTCCCCCCCCACACACACCCCGCTCCCCCCCCCCACACACACCGCTCCCCCCCCCCCCACACACACCGCTCCCCCCCCCCCACACACACCGCTCCCCCCCCCCCCCCCCCCCCCCCCCCCACACCCCCCCCCCCCCCCCACACCCCGCTCCCCCCCCTCACACACCTCCTGGTCACGGAGCCGCGGGTGGCGGAGGACCCGGTGCCGCTGGATTTGCCGGAGTCGCTGCCTGTGGCTGTGGCGGGATCCACGTTCTGAGCCATCGCTCCCGGGAACAACAGGAGCTGTGGGGGCTCAGGGCTCGGGGCCGGTGGGGCTCGGGGCCGGTGGGTGTCGGGGCTCGTGGGGTGTCGGGGCTCGGGGCCGGTGGGTGTCGGGGCTCGGGGCCGGTGGGGTCGGGGCCGGTGGGTGTCGGGGCTCGGGCTCGGTGGGTGTCGGGGCTCGGGGCCGGTGGGTGTCGGGGCCGGTGGGTGTCGGGGCTCGGGCGGTGTCGGGGCCGGTGGGTGTCGGGGCTCGGGGCCGGTGGTGTCGGGGCCGGTGGGTGTCGGGGCTCGGGGCCGGTGGGTGTCGGGCTCGGGCGGTGTCGGGGCTCGGGCGGGGGTGTCGGGGCCGGTGGGTGTCGGGGCTCGGGGCCGGTTGGTGTCGGGGCCGGTGGGTGTCGGGGCTCGGGGCCGGTGGGTGTCGGGGCTCGGGGCCGGTGGGTGTGGACGAGCCGTTGGTCGCTGCCGTTGTTTGAATCTCGCTCCTCAGACTCTCAGCCAATAGCAACAGCACAACTGCACTGACCCGCATCCCGGCCTCTGATTGGCTCAACTATATTGAGCGCGCGTCATATCCGGGGGCGGGCGGGGCCATGTGAGGGCCATCCCCCGGTCGATCAGTGTGAGGATCCGGACACAGTTCCCCGCGGCGCCGTTTCCGGTTCCTGAGCCCCGGCGGTCCGCGATACTCCAGGGCACTGCCTGGGAGGTCAGACCAGTCAGTGGGGGAGGGAGTCATCCCCCTGAGCTCCTGTTGACCCACCAGCCAACGCCCCGATGAGATGGTCCTCACTGGACAAGCGGCGGGAAAGCAGCAATAGCAGTGGCAGACTATGTGCTATTGGCCTCATAGACTCCAGGCTCCGCTCTCATAGGCCGAACCACGCGTCCGCGCCGCGATCCGAATCAATCTCACACCCCATTCCGACATCCTTCCCAAAGTGTCGGGATGTGTTGGCTGTCTTTTTGGGGCCATCGTGTCTCACGTTTACGGCCGTCGTGTTTCGTGGCACATTTGAAATCCCGCAAACAGCCGTGAAGTTACCCAATTGGGTAAAAATTACCCAATTTTTCTGGGTAATTGTTTGCCCGGACGTCAGGAGAAGCTATGTTCAAACAGTGATGTGGGATCTTTAATGTCCACCTGAACGTGCAGGTGGTTTACTGCCCCATTTTAAGTCCCGTGCTCCCCAGCCATTGCAAATGATTGGGTCAAATTGGGTTCGGAGCTCATAGTCCTGACACAGGACAGTGAGCCAGGCTGACACCTACATCATATAAATGAACAAGAGACACCCCCACCCCACCCCCCCAAACATGTGCATGTGGTCAGCCTGGTGGGAATGTGGTGGTTCTTTGGGTCAGCTGGTGTCTGACACAACCAAATCCATTAAGAGTATTCCAAACCAGACAGAGCCTTGGGACATCCTCCTGATAAGAGCGGCATTATACAAATGTATTTTTTTGTTGTTTAGTTAGAGTTATACCCATGAGATCCCCAGGAAAGAGTGATGGGCAATTCAGATTTGAGACATACTTGCACTGAGATTGATGCAGGTGTGAAGTTGTGAAGGAAAATTTCAGGATAGACAAAAGGAGGTATTTATTTATCCAGAGAATAATTAATGACTGGAAAAGGTTTGTCAGCAAGAGTGGTAAAGGCCAGGACACAAGACACATTTAATAATAGCTTGAATCTGTCAGGGGGCATGGTAGGGTGGGTACGGTCTGAAGGGTGAGATTAAATGGGTTAAAGGACTGAACCAATCTTGTGATCTTGTATGACTCGCAATGGAAGTTTGACAGCTGGCATTTTGTTGAGGATTTTCAGGCTTGATAATCAGCTAAATCCATAAATTCAGACCTATGATTGAGGGTTTTCAGTAGCATTTGATGTGAAGTAAGGGAGCAGGTGACAAAGGTGATAGTTTTGGATGAGCGAATACCGACACTAACATAATGGCCTGAATGGCTTCTTGCCATATGATAGAAATGCACACTGAGTGTGAAGTCAGTTTTATACTCACAGGATTGCAGGGTCACACTTGGTTATAATTTTTTCATGATACAAAATGTTGCACTCTATTAAGGGTTAAATGGGAGCTTAGCATAGCAGAGTAGCAACAACATGCATTTATATTGCACTCTACACACGGGGTAGCATCCCGGTGCGCTTGACAGTGGCGGAGTCTGACACTGAGCCAGAGGGAGGTGACTGTAAGCGCGATCAAAACGAAAGGTCTTTATGGGGGGTTTTGAAAGTGGGGAGGGAGTAAGGGGGCAAGCCGAAAGAAATAAGGGAGCTCCAGAGCTTCGGGGCATAGTGACTGAAAGCACAGTGCCTGATGGGAGAGCTGTGGGGACGAGGGACAAACAAGAAGCCGGAGCCGGCTGAGCGGAGGCAGCGGGTGGTGGAGTGGGGGTAAGCAAATCGGATAGGTAGGGAGGTGCGAGGGCATGAAGAGATTTGAAAACAAGTGAGAGGATCTTGGAAGTCGATCCGTTTGGTAATTGGGAGCCAGTGCAGCCTGGCACAGACTGGTGTGATGGGCGCCTGGAGTTTTGTGCTGGTTAGTAACTGGGCGGTGGAGTTCTGGATTAATTGAATTTTGTGTTTGGTGGAACTGGGGAGACCAACGAAGAGGGTGAAGAGTTCGGACCCCCAGGAAAGATGTTGACTGGAGCCAAAGAGTATGACTTCCGTCTTGCCAACGTTCAGCTGCAGGAAATTTGCGCTCATCCAGGCCTTGATGTCCGTCAGACAAGCTGACAGGACATCAGCGGACTGGGTGTCACAGCTGGAGGAGTAGATTTGCGTGTCATCTGCATACATGTGGAAGTTGACTTCATGTCTGCGGATGACATCATCAAGGGGCAACCTCCTTCTGACAGACTGCCGCAAGTCCCAGTAATGGTATACACTTTCCTAATTTTGCTGTAAAATTAATTCTTTAAATCTGAGTGGAATATTGCTGCAACTTTTAATACATAATAGGTGATCTAAATTCTTCAGATTCCTAGAATAGGTTTCCTGTGCTCATTGCCATTATGTACTTGGCAGTTGCCAGCAGTAATAGCCATCTCCTGTGTTCAGGATTCATTAAAGGAAAACTCTTGATGCAGACATTCAGTCCTCAAAATGTTAACTACTTCACTGAATGCTGCGACTGTCTCCTTCCAATGGAGCAGGTCTCTACCCTACTCTCTATTCTTTTTCTGTTCGGACAGAGATCATATACTTCTGCATTTTCTCCAGCATCCAGTTGGGAACACCAAAGGGTTTGAGTTCTTCCATTCTCAGCTCCGGGCAGCCTCTGCAGCAAACACAAGAGAAAATTATGTTTTATTCACAATTAAAACCAATAATCCCCAAGGTACCACCACATTTGACATTTTTTCAATACCTGTCTTTACTATTCATGTTTGATTGAAAGACAACTTTCACACACAATCATTTACAGTGAATCCTGTGCAACACCAAATCTATGCAATATTGTTTGTTGCTTTTCTATTTCGCAAACCTCTCACCTGTAGTCTTCACTGGCTGCAAGCTCTTGAATGTCATCTTCCAGCAGCAGATAGGCCTAATTATAAAGAAGTTAAGGTTATGACACATATCCCACAGTTTGAGTTATCTCCCCGAGTTCTCACTACAATCATTTTCAGGTCAAAGTACTATAGTAAAACTTGCATAAGTCTTATCTTTACAAATCGTATAACTGCCCAAGTCATACATTCACCCAAGTCCCATTCAGTTTCCTATCAAAACTACTTAAGATTTCTTTGCACTAATTGTATTAATCATCTCCAAACTCATAACGCTGCCCCCCTACGCTCCACTACTCCGCACTTACTGGCTGCATTGAATCGTGGGAAATGACGTCTTAACCCATCGACGACGTGCACTTACCGGCTGGCTGCATTGAATTGCAGGAAACGTAGTCTTGATCCATCGCTGCATGTGCAAAAGATCTTCAGTTCCCGCGATTCAAATGCTTGCCAGTAAGTACACAGGCGGTGATGGGTCAAGACACATTGAATCACGGAAAATGTAGGCTTAACTCGTCACCACATGTGCACTTATTGGCTTCATTGAATTACTCATGCTCAATGCAGATTATTGATTAAATCGGATTATATACAATTTATTCAGTTTGCCAGCAGCTTGGACGTGTAAGTCATATTAAATGTTTTCCTATAGCACAAACTTTCCTGCACTCTGCATATTTACTCTGAATGACCATTGTCACACTAACCATCAGCTTTGTTCAGTTGGTAACACACTCTGTGTCGTACTATTCCAGGGGAGAGGGTGCTGGTTACGATCACATTTGTACTTTGGATTGTGTATGATTACAAAAAGTACAAATGATGCTTCATGGAGAAATAAGGTATATTTTGGGACGTGCAAGAAGGAACAGTCACAAGGTCTCAACCTTAGGAATTAAAGAAAATTGATGGATGTTTGTGCAGAGCGCGGCAATTCAATTTTATATCAAATACCTTGAAATGTTGAGTTCTTGATATCACTATGAAGCATGAAGAAAGGACAAAATTGCTAATTGCAATTGCAAGTCACAGGCCTCTGGGCCTCTCGCCCTGCACCTGCTATAGAGGAGTATTGACAGAAGCTGAAAGAAGACTGGGGAATGGTGCATGGCACAAACGGATGAAGAAGAAAGAACACGACTGTTAAGGAAGCTGTGACTGCACACCATCACTCTATCAAGCCACACATTCACTCTACTTTATCCTCTCCTTTCTGCACTCACACACTATGCATTAGAAGAGATGAAAGATGTAAGTAGCAATGCTGACAGTATTGAGCTAAGCTTTCTCTCCCATTTTTAGGTAAGTTTGCAGATCAGCTGAGTGCAATTATGATCAATGTCCTAGCAAGTCAGTACTCACCATCTTCCCCCCTGTTGCTGGCATATGATGTTTGTCTGAAAGCCAGTGTTTATCATGGGAGTCAGCAGCATACTGTAAATCCAGAAATAGTGCAGTATATTCATAGCTTTGTTACGTGGATATATCGGTCACATAAATACAATGAAGAATATGAGGAAAGAATTGGAAAGTGGCATTCAAATAAGGCAACCTAAGAACAGAAAGAAGTGGTACAGGGCTAAAATGTTTGTTTCTATATAAGTCATATAAGCAAACGACATTCATTACTAACACGGAGCACATACCCAAAGCCAAGCGCTGAGCACTTTATGACAATGACAGTTGTTGACACATTGTAGATATAATATAATTATATTCCAGTTCTGGTGAATATCTTGAGTCCTCGACAGGGCAACATTACAATACACAGCAAACAGCAAAGGCAAACTGAACGTATAAGCCAGGGAGGATAAGATTAGCACAAGACAGATGGGAAGGCTTGAGAAGGTTTCAGAAGGGGAGAGACATGTTCACAAAAAACATAATGGAATGAGAAAACAGTGGACAAAACAACTTGAATTTTTATAGTGCGCTTCACATGGGGTAGCGTCTCAGACACACACATCGAGGGGAAATGTGCAAGAGGAAAACTGTTTACAGTCTGGTGATAGGAAAGGACTGCGAATGAAGGTTTTACATGCAGATGTTTGGTCTTAGCCCAATTGCTCAAGAGTTACCTTAAAGAGTTCAGGATGTTTGATGTAGATTCGACCACGAGTGCCGCCCATTCCCAAGGCTCTGAAACACGTAAAAATATCATCCTGATGAAAAGCCTAGTAATACTAATAACGACGACAACAACAACAAAATTACATTTGTAAAGCTCTTTCATGTCAGGAGGACATTCCAAGGCGCTGAACAGTCAGGCATCAGGACCCGAGCTTGGGGGAGCAGGGTTGGGATGAGGGAGGGTAGAGGGCAGCTGAAAGCACAGTCGAAAAGAAGGGCCTTGAAGGAGGCAAGGGTGGGAGCAAGGCGAAGGGATTGTGGGATGGAGTTCCAAAGGGTAGGGGCAGAGAGGATGAAAGCCTGGCCACCAATGGTAGGGCGGGTCGAGTGGGAGACATGGAGTAGGCCAGAGCCTGCTTAACGTAGGGAGCGGACACGTTTATAGGGAGTCAGCAAGTCAGAGAGGTAGGAGGGGGCAAGGCTGTGGAGGACCTTGACATTTGAAAGTGAGGGCGAGGATTTTGAATTCTATCCTCTGAGGGATATGGAGCCAGTGGAGCCGGGCAAGGATGGGGCTGATGAGGTCACGGAGCCTGGTGTGGAAGAGGACACAAGCTGCAGAGTTCTGGAAGATCTGCAGCTTGTGAAGAGAAGAATTGGGGAGGCCAATGAGGAGGGAGTTTCTGTAGTTGAGTCTTGAGGTGACGAATGCCTGTATGAGGGTTTTTGCAGCCTGAGGGGTGAGGCAGTGGCTGAGTCAGGGCACGGAAATGGAGAAGAAAGAACAGTTGGGGGTCGAACCAGACTCCAAGGTTCCTGACTGGCTTGGTGAGGTGGAGTGTGCATCTGTTGATGCTGATGCTGCCAGTGCCTGAGGTGCGGAGGTGCTAGTGCGAGCCAATCAGGAGGGCCTCAGTCTTGCTGACATTCAGCTGTAGAAAGCTGGCTCTCATCCAGGATTTGATGTCTGACAGACAGTTGTCCAGGAATCGAGGGTGGAGGCAGAGAGATAAAGTTGGATGTCATCTGCATACATGTGGAAGAGTTGATCCCATGTCTGCGGATGAGGTCACCAAGGGGGAGCATTTAGGGGTTGAAGAGGGGAGGACCGATGACAGAGTCCTGAGGAACACTGCACAAGACTGTACAGGGACTGGAAGAGAAACAGTTGGCGGAGACAAATTAAGAGACGTTGTGAGAGATAAGACCTGAACCATTCAAGGACAGAACCTTGAAGGTTTAGGTGAGAGGAGAGGCGGTGGAGGAGGATGGAAGGCATGGTATCAAAGGCAGCAGAGAGATCGAGGAGGACAAGGAAGCCCTGGTCACAGATGGACAGAATGTTGTTTGTGACCTTGACCAGAACAGTTTCAGGGGAATATTGGGAGGGAATGGCAGTTGGGAGGGCGGAGGCAGCTGAATGGATCCCCTCGATTTTGAACTCGAGGAAATCCAGCATCTCCTCACAGGCAGAGCTTGAGAGAATGGGCAAGGCCTCGGAGGGTCGATGGAGAAGCCGGTTGGTGGTGGAGAATAGGAGCCTGGGGTTGCCCTTCACCTCCAAGATTATCTTTGAGTAGAAGAATTATTTGGCGGAGGCGAGGACGGAGCAGTATGTTTTAATGTGATCCAGACAGATCTGCTGATAGACCATTAGATCAGATTTGAGCCATGTGCGTTCGGCAGCCCACACCTGATCCTTGAGGGAGCGGAGGGCTGGTGTACCAGGGTGAGGTTCATAATTAGGAAGTGGTTCGGGAGGTGAGGGGGGCAAGGGCATCAAGAGTGGTGGAGAGTGAGTGGTGGAGGAGAGTGAGGAGGGTAAATTAGTGCGGCAGGTAGGCCAGAGGGGGAGGAGTTCAGATGACCCCAGGGCAGTGGAGAGGGATTGCGGGGAGACTTTTTTTCCTGGGGCAGTAGGTGATGGAGGTGGTTTGGTACCGGTGGGGAGAGGGATTGAGGAGTTAAAAGAATATGAAATGGTGATCGGAGATGGCTTTGGCTGTGATTGTGATATCCAAGACACTGAGGCCCCAAGTAATCACCAGGTTGAGTGGGTGGCCATGAACGTAGGTGGCAGAGTGGATGCGGAGGGACAGGTTGTGAGAGGAAAGGAGAGAGGACAAGTCCAAGGAGAAGCAGCAGGAAGGGGTGAAGTGAATGTTGAAGTCGCCAAGAACTTAATAATAATAATAATCCTTGCATTTGATATAGTTTCTTTTAGACTTCTCAAAGCGCTTCACAGAATATACTTTAAAGTAAATTGACTGTATATTTGTGGGGGAAACGCGGCAGCCAATTATGCACAGTCATGGATTAAAGTGACTAAATTATTATTGGGTTTTTATCTTGAGGGATTATTATCAGGCATCTGAAGTAAGAAAACTTGCCCAAGGTTTCACCCTTCCAGGAATCGAACCCAGGTCTCTCGCTTGCGAGTGCTCTAAACACCGAGCTACAGGACTCCACTTCAACCATTATTATTCGTCGAGGAATAATAATAATCCTTGCATTTTAATAGTGTCTTTCACATCAGAAGGATGCCTTAAAGATTTCACAAGATTTACTGTAAGGTGTTATAATTATTTTGTAGGCAAATGCAGCAGATTTTTATCAGGTTTATATTTTATATTTCTTTGAAATAAAAGTTGTGCCATAATTTCACAAACTCCTGATTTCCAGACATAGTCATCAAGATGAAGGAGGGTTCTTTGAGGGGGGGGTGTGACAAACATTTGAATCTGCTGCTTACTTGTTAGCACGAGATCCAAGCACAAAGGTTGTCGCTTCTTTCAATCTAGCCGGGTCCCACTGAGGAAAAAAGCTGTTGTTTAGTTCCCATTCATTCATTGATCAATCTTTTGAAGACAAATTTTAGTCCCTTACACTACAGACTGGCCAAACACTTCCACTTATAATAACAACAACCCTTTGTCATTATCTTATCATCTCAAACATTTCACAAGATTTACTATAAAATGTGATACAGTAAATGTGACTGTATTTTGTAGGTGAATACTGCAGCCAATTTGCACGCAGCAACGTCCCACAAACAGCTATGTAGTTAATGACGAATTTTAATTGAAGGACTGTTGGCCAGGACACCGGGAGAAACCTCCTTCTATTTTTGAATAGCGTCATGGGATCTGTCCACCTGAACAATACAATACAAATTTACATTATATGGCCTGTTCACATTGGGAGGATGACCCAAGGCTCTCGACATTCCTGGCTTGAGAAAAGCTAGGGTGGGAGCCAAGCGGGAGGGAAAAGATAACCGAAAGTGTGGTCAAAGAGGAAGGTCTTGAGACGGGAACTTGAAAGAGATGAGGGAGTGGAAGATGTGGAGGGCCTCTGGGATGGAGTTCCAGAGAAGTAATAAGGTAATTAAGCAAGACATGATTAATAATTCATTTCAGCGTCCATCTCTCTTCAATCCTAGTACCTTGGTTTTAATGGTTTCTCACTGCAGCTTAACAAGTAATCTTTTTGACATTAATACGTGTGCTATTCATTGTTCTTTATTGGTGTGTTCCCGTATGCCAAGATCGCAAAATGTTGTCCTCTCTTGCATCCTCTGCTTTTTCCCACATTTTCTTTATTGTTTGGATGCTCTGTGGATATGCTGGGGAGGCTGTCTGGTGTTCTATCCCCCAACTCTGGGAATCTTCTGTATTTTTCACTCTTGAATTATGGTCCATTGTTAACAAAATGAAAAATTATTTTGTAATCTTTGCTTTTTGATACAGCGCCTTATCACATCAATGCAACGCCTCAAAGTGCTTCACGGGATATACTGTGTACTTTGTGGGCAAAACGCAGCAGCCAGTTGCGCACAAGCAGTGTGACCCAGACAGCCACAGAGGGGATTGTCGGCCATGACACCGGAAGAAACTCCCTTCTCTTTTCGAATAGTGTCATGGGATCTGGAACATTAACCTGAACAGGTAAACGGGACATCTTGGTGCTAATCTCTTGGGTATGTGAATGAAAAACTGAGTGAGAAACACAAAGCCTACTCCCTGGGTTGAGCATCACTAATCAAAAGCTTAACCGTGAAAAATAATTTTATTACTAATTAGGGTTAGGTTAATAAATTAAAAATGGATTATTATTGACCATTTCTGAAGACGTGTTCCTTAATTCCACATATTCAAAATATCGTGATGTGTAATCGATTCCTATGAAATGATTACTCATTTTCTTTATAATAGAACAAATCTGTTCCCACTTTTGCCCATGCCCAGACTGGTCTCTAATACCACATGGTCTTGTCTCTTTATTTTGGTATATGGCACGTTTCATTATTTTCCAATGTAGTCCATTACATGTTATGTATTTCCTCACTTTTGTGCACCATATTTATACCATTCATTCTTTCTCTTCCCTATCTTCTGTGTTCACTCTCTCTCTCTCTGAGTTCCAATGCATCAATACTGTGCTCTTTCTCCCTCTCGTTGACGTCTGAGCTGTCCATCCTTTCATTGCGCCTTGATCACTCATGATGGATCTCAGGTATCTGCTTGCCCTTGTATATGCCTTCCTTTCTACTCTCCTGTTCTCTTTTGTTCTCCGTCCTCCGCCCTGGAGGGCATGGAGGGCGCACTGTAAGTGCAAGTTGTTGTTGGCCATTTCTGCATTTCTTTTGCAAATATAGCATTTCTTCCTTCCACTGGACATCGGCTGAAGTTTCTCACTTTTCATTTGATTGTGCCTTTGGCTTCACCTGGATACTTGCTTAAAGTTAAGGGTCTTCCTTCATTTGTCCCAGCGGATAGAAGATTTGAACAATCTGCAGATAACTCCATATGTATTCTAATAACTACACACATCGTCATTTCCCTGTGTCCTTTTTTGCTTCCTGAATCCCTCCTGTTGGCTGTCCATTAAATGTCATCATCCTTAAAAGATCTCTCCACAGGACGCAAATGAGCGAGGTTTGCTCTCATGGGGCAGGATCGGCAGGCCTTGTGGTGGAAACACTCAAACACTTGTGATGGGATAGGTTAGGTTTTGGAACAGCCATTGACGAGTGCCACAATGAGCTCAGGAGAGATGCCCAGGCTGGAGTAGATGGAGGCTGTGGGTCGCCAGGAGGGAGAGAAGGTGGGGAGGGCAGTAGGACAGGGACAGGTGGAACCCAAGTTTAATGTGCACAGCACTGGAATGTCACCCTATACTCTATATATCATGGGGTCAGGCTGACATCTGAGCAACACTTCAATTCAAAAATAAGTCAAAACTTATAAAATTCTGCTGAAAGAGAGAAAAAATTAAAAGCATTACCTTTGGTCCTTCACGTTTGATTGGGTCACAGATCTTTGCCTTTGATCTGATACAAAGAGAGACCAAACACATCAGCAATAAACAAGAATCTGGACAGTCCAATGACAAATGTTATATCTTACATGTAAAGGTTACATGAAACATCTCAGTCCTCACTCCCACCCCTCACACTGTACACTCCTTACACCTCCCCCACTGCTCCCCCTCACACCCACTCTCACTGACACCCTCCCCCCTCATATCCACCCCCTCCCTCATTGCGCACCCTCCCCCCTCTAACACTCCCCTTCACACCCACCCTCATACCCACCACCATCCCACATACCCTGAACCCGTACACCTCATCCCTCACTTCCTACATGTCAGTTTCGGCAGGGACAGTCGCGAGCAAGCCAGCATCAGGGCCTCGAAAACCCACGTAAACCGAGCGGGACTCACGGAAGATAAGTCAGGCAGCGGCAGGGAGTCATAAGGCTGGTCTCCCGGGGATCGGGACAAGTGTCAACCAGTGGGGGGCCGGTAGCTGTAGGCTGAGCCGGGGCCTCGTGGACCCTGAGGTGGGGTGAGTGTCGTGGGGCCGTGGTCTCAGAGATCTGGTGGCGGCCATTACCTGGCCAGGGGGAGTCGCCATTTTGGACTTCCAGATTTTCCTGCCATTCTGCAGGTACAGTGTAGCTTATACCAGTGTCTCCCTCCCTCCCATCCTCTGTCTGTCTGTCCCCCCTGTCCCCCCCATCCTTCCCCTGCAGGCTTGCTAACCACAATGTCCCCCTCCCTGCAACTCTTCCGCTCTGTCCTGCTCTCTCTCCGCCCCCGCCACCTATCTCTGCTTGACCCCCCCACTTTCTTCCTCTGCTCCAGCCTGGGAATCCTTCGCCGGGCTCATCGCGGCACTCAGCGTTGGCTGTCCAGCAGCAGCCGCACCGACTGCCCCATTTCCTACTCCTTTGGCTTCCCATTCCCCAGAGGATCGTCCTCACTTTCAAGGCCATCCATGGCCTTGCCACCTCTCTGACCTGCTGACTCCCTACCAACATGCCCGCTCCCTCCATTCAGTGGGCTCCGATCTGCTCCATGTTTCCAGCCTGACCCGCCCTACCATCGGTGGCCGGGCTTTCAGCCTCTCCGCCCCCACGCTCTGGAACTCCATCCCACAGTCCCTTTGCCTCGCTTCCTCCCTTGCCTCCTTCAAGACCAGTCTCAAGACCCTTCTCTTCAATTGTGCCTTTGGTCGCCCTCTCACCTCTCTGCCTTCCCTCACTCCTACACCACCCCTCCCCCATGTTCGGGCCCTGTGGGACGTCCTCCCGACATGAAAGGCGTTCTATAAATGTAATTTTGTTGTTATTGTTTCCCTGTGCTCTAGGAACACAACTGGGGATTTGAGGAGAAAATACTCACACTGGGACACTCTGTGTCGTCCGCTCAAATGAAACCAAGTGTCCGGGGGGACGTCCTTTCCGCTGTAAAAATAAAAAGTATGATCTTTTAAAAGTTTACACTAATATTCTTGTGCTAAAAAGGCTGGTTTAAAATGTTTAAATATGTATCAAACATAGAAAAATTAAACACAAAAACATAGCAAGGTGGTCTCAATACACAGCTGTCCATGGTGACACACCATCCTGCCTGAAATCCTCTCATGTCGCCTTTTAATGACTTTCTGCACTTTAGTTATATCCTTACACTTATTCTAATTTGATCAGACAACATTGGATGACAAAATGGTAGTACAGTCTTCCTCAAGTTGGTAGCACTCTCAACTGTCAGAAGGTTCGGGATTCAAACCCCACATCAGTATAATGAGCACTGAGCCTAGTCTGATGATTCTTACATTGTTGAGTGTGCCGTCCTTCAGATGAGATGTTAAACCGAGGTCCCATCTCCCTGCACAGATTGACGTAAAATATTTGATGACAATACTCAAAAAGAGAAGGGAGTCTGAGAACAAACAAACTGGAGCCAGTGAGCGAGAGAGAGATTAAGAGAGTGAACGGGAGAGGGCTGTGTGAACAAGAGTCAGAGAGCAAATGAGTGAGTGGGAATCAAAAAGCAAAGGAGAGTCATAGAAACAGGAGTAGGCCATTCAGCCCCTTGAGCCTGTTCCGCCATTCTATAAATCATGGCTGATCTGTACCTCAAGTCCAATTACCCACCCTTGCCCCGTAACGTTTAATACCCTCACCCAACAAATATCTATCTCAGTCTTGAAAATGTTAAATGCTAGACTTTCACATGAGGAATAGAAGGGTATGGGGGGGAAGTAAGGAATGGGTGAAGACTTGTGTGGAGTATAAACCACACCAGGTTTGGTTGGGCTAAGTGACCTGTTTCCATGCTGTGCATTCTCTGTAACATATTCTGATTGAGAGTCACAGAGCAAACAAAAGTCAAAGAGAGAATGAGATAGTCAGAGAGCGAATGAGAGATTCTGAGAGGGAACAAGAGTCAGAACGAATGAGAGTCAGAGAAAAAGCTATTGAGTCAGATAGTGAGAGATTGAGGATCATAGAGCAAACGAGAGAGTCAGAGAGTAAATTAGTGAGAGTCAGAGAGCAAACAAGAGTTAGAGAATGAACAAGAGGGTCAGAAAAAGGATGAGAAATCAGAAAAGAAGTGACTGAGTGTCAGTGAGCTAGAAAGTGAGTTAAAGAGTAAACGAGTGAGAGCGAACAAGTCAGAGAGCAAATGAGAGTCAGAGAACGAGCAAATCAGAGAGCAAGTGTCAGAAAGTGAATGATTGCGTGAGAGTGATCGCGTGTGTGAGAGTGATCACGTGTGTGAAAGAGTGATCGAGTGTGTGAAAGAGAGTGATCAAGTGTGAAAGTGACTGAGTGAGAGTGATCGAGTGTCAGAGAGTCATCGAATGTCAGAGAGTGATTGAGTGCCAGAGAAAGTGATCAAGTATCAGAAAACATGATCTAATGCCAGAGAAAGTAATAGTGGCAGAGAAAGTGACTGAGTGTCAGGGAAAGGGATCTAGTGGCACAGAAAGTGACCGAGTGTCAGAGAGTGATCTAGTGTCAGAGAAAGCGATCTAGTGTCAGACAAAGTGATTGAGTGTTAGAGAAAGTGATCTGGTGTTAGAAAGTGAACGAGTGTCAGAGAAACTGATCGAGTGTCAGAGAGAGTGACTCAGTGTCAGAGAGTGATGTAGTGTCAGAGAGTTAGTGAACGAGTGTCTGAGAGTAAGCAAGCATGAAAGCGATCCAGAATCAAAAAGAGTAAGCGATCAAGCATCAGACAGTGAGCAATTGAGAGCGAGTGATCGAGTATCAGACAATTTTCGTGCTCTGCATGTTGTGTGGTGCTGAACTCCATATGAGCCTTACTTCCTATAATGGAGCGAACAGCAAATGATAGTCTGGTAGCCAACTGGTGTGATAGTCAACATGATTGCTTAGCACGTCTTTAAACTGCTGAACTACATCCCGAGGACTTGTACGGTGAGCAGGAAAATTAGCTTTGCTCTTTTCAACCCCAGTCATTGGCTTCCTTTCATCCCCTTACTCTGGTGTAACCCATGCTAAACACCATTACAGAGTTATATAAAGATTGTGCCAGCTTCCACGAACAAGATATAACACATTCTCATACAACAATGTTTTATTAAAAACCTCCGAAAATGTTGAACATCATGTTAAACATTTATGAGCTTACGCGTTGTAAGCCCATGAAGAATGAAGAAAGAATTGCTGGTTTATTAAACAAAGTATTAGGTTAATATTGACTTCCCAAATATTAGGAATAAAAGTGTCAAAGATCAGCTAAAAGTAAAAAAGTAAATGGATTTCTGCCAGACAAAGATATAGTTTGCCTGCTACATATTAAAAATGTCATTAGAAATACGGAAAAGGCATGTGGAAAAAGATGAGCCAATACATATATTAAATATGATGCAGTTTGGTATGGTATTGGAGTCAACAAAACTACCCACAAGGAAAAAGGATCTGTATAATATAGAGGAGCAATAAAGTAAATGAAGAACATGATAGAAGTGTTCAACATACTATAGCAAAGTCCAGGGAGGATACTTTGAGTGGAAGCCTTGAGCTTCACACACCATTCAAACTTTCTTCCAAATTACAGGGTGAATTAGTTCAATATCTTTGCTCAGAATTATGAGTTCAATATCTTTGCTCAGAGAGAATGCACTTTTCCAGTTATCTTCAGATGTCTTGTGCGTCTTCATCCATGTTGAAAACATGCTGAAGCCCAGTTTTCCATCAATGTCAAAATACATCAGAAGGTTGCTCTACTTCAGATATTTTTAATATTACTGTATCTGCATGCACATCCACATCACCCTGGAAATCAGTCCGGCTGTTAGATCCAATGTTCGCTTCGTATTGATATGGTGTCAGGTGAAGGTAATGGCACTTTTAACATTCATCTATGGAACTTGACACAGCCATTTAACATGGTGACTAATCGTAACAGCGTTTTGCAGGCAAAGTGGTAATTGTGATCGTAGGTTTGAGGCATTGAACCAGACTGGTGATCTCTGCACTTCAGACAACCACATGTGGATTTCCATTACTGCTCAAAGGTAGGAAAACTGGAAAAATGATATATCTTGAAATGTGGATTTCTAGGCATAGATCAGACTACGAAAAGTCAAGTTGCACCATTTCATTTCTACATCTTAGCAATATTTTGTAGAGAACCTGAGAAACATTACTTTAGATGATAGCTGTCTCCAAAAGGGGTATGGTTTCAGATGTTTTGTTTTGAGGAAGTAGCCCTGTTTTGAATAACATTTCAAATGGTACACAATTTATATCCCCTGGCACCCTGATGTATCACGTTATTACGTTATCAGGGACAAGAGAATTCTGAAGGATACGGCCTATGCCGAGCTACATTCTAACATTTTTCCGTTAAACAAATCCCTTTGGTCAAGTGAAGGAAGTTAATGCTCACAAAAGCAAATTGTCACAATATTCATGAAATAATGTCCACAAATTTCAAGGTATCTGGAGCTTTTGCAGACATGGTTACGGTTACAGCTTGTGAGTCATAGGAGTTTTATGTCTCTGTTTTGGGAATGGAACTTCATGGCAATTATAGAGTCCTCTTCTGTACAGAACATAACAGCAATGATGTTTTGAACTGGACATAGTCCTAAGCAATGTTAATGATAGGTGTCAAAAAGATGTACAGTAAACATGCATGCCATGAATGTATGGATCTTTGAGTTAATATAGATGAGGTGTCAGAAGTCATAATGTTCAGTGGCACAATTTAGTGTGGTCTTCTTGGCACCCACGAGGTGCTAGCTGAATAATTGGGAACATTCCCTCTACACTGTGCTGTAGAGCACTCCCAAGTTAGCTACATTACAGGTGAGACAAAGAGGAAAGCTTCCTGAAAGTGTTTGAATTTTGTGTCTAACCAAATGTCTACTACATCTAAGTGATCAACAGTTAAATCTGCAATTTCTAATGATGTGGGTTGCAGGCTGATGGTGGCATTGACTATGGAGGATGAATACATGTGAATTCCCTCAAAGCACAGCACAACAATATTTGAGTCGAAAATAAGTTTCAATGGCTATGTCTCAATAAGTTTCAAAGATTATGTCTATGTCTCTTAATATTTTGTGTCCTGCAAATAAACAAAATTATTGTCAGGAACAAAACTGATCCCTTGTATGGGAACAGATATTTGTGTGAAACACCTCTTCACAGTGATTGAAATTCACAAAGACTTCCAATCTACATTGGCACAGAACCACTTCAACTCACTTCTAAAGGTGAACTCAGCACAGCTGAACCCACCTGACATTGATCTTCTTGTAATCTCTTTTCTGCTTCAACTTCTAAATATAGGACAACCTCATTATAATGCACCTTGATATTGTGCAAGTCCACTTATAACTCAAGTTTCCAGTGAACTCACAAGCACAAGAGCGTTTGCTGGTTTTCCTGAACGCCAGATGCACACACAGCACACAGGAAGCAACTTCACCGACAGTCATTTCACCGAAAGTGATGTCAGTGGCAGTCATTGTTACAGGAAACCAGCCTGCACAGCTCTGATCCATCTTTACTTGAAGGCCAAATGTGTTGGATACCCCTCATCTACTCCCAGACCTCCTAGGTTAGATAGAGCACGGGTAAAAACTGAGTAAAGCCCTCCTACACAGTCCTTTCTGGCACTTCCTGATCAGGTACTTCAGTATAACAATTATTCATATATCAATGTCTTCAAAAAGTAAAAGGAAAACAAATAACTACTGAAGTTTCAACTATTGAAGATGTCTAGACTGAGTTTCAAGTATAAAATGCAGGGAGCCTTAATTGGAGAGAGGAACAAAACATTATGAAGAATCGTGAACTGGGACATTTTGAAAGTGCACTATGTTATGTCACTTTCTGAATAAAATTGTATTGTCTCTTACTTGGCTCTTTTTACTCTGGAAATATAATGTATTTTAGTCATTTATTCTGTAGCAGTAAAGAATTGAAAGTAGGACAAATCATTACCACCATCTGAGATTAATATTGCACCTGCTAAAGAAACTGAATTTTGTGCCCAGGCTTATTGTCCAGGTGAGAGTCTGCAATATTGTTTGCACCTTTAGGAATAAACAACAACAAAATTATATTTGTATAGCGCCTTTCACGTCGGGAAGATGTTCCAAGGCGCTGGACAGAGTTCCGGACCCGGAGGGTTGGGGTGAAGGAGAGTGGAGGGCACGGAGGGAAGCAGGGAGATCGAAAGCACAGTCAAAGAGGAGGGTCTTGAAGATGGCAAGGGAGGGGGTGAGGTATAGGGACTGCGGGATGGAGTTCCAGAGGGTGGGTGCAGAGTGACAGAAGGCATGCCCGCCGATAGTGGGGTGAGCAAGGTGTGGGGGGTGAAGCAGGCTGGAACCCGCTGAGCGGAGGGAGCGAACAGGGTGGTAGGGTGTTAGGAGGTCGGAGAGGTAGGGGGAAGCAAGACCATGGAGGGCTTTGAAAGTAAGGACCAGGAGCTTGAACTGTAGCCTCTGTGTGATGGGAAGTCAGTGGAGTTGGGCGAGGATGGGGTTTATAGGGTCGCAAAGCCTAGTATGGGAGAAGACACAGGCTGCAGAGTTCTGAATGATCTGCAGCTTGTGGAGTGAGGAGTTGGGGAGGCCGACAAGCAGTGAGTTTGGTAGTCGAGCCTTGATGTAATGAAGGCATGTATGAGGGTTTCGGCGGCCTTTGGTGTGAGACAGTGTCAGAGCCGGGTAACGTTGCGGAGGTGAGGGAAGGCAGAGAGAGTAATGGCACAGATGTGGGGTAGAAAGAATAGTTGAGGGTCAAACAGGACCCCAAGGTTCCAGACTGTCCCATGTCATATGGGTTTTATGAGGTGTCTGAAAGGACGTAGTTGGCTCTGAGCTGAAGAGGTTAACTGAGAGTACTATAAAAGCTGAAACCAGACACAAAATTGTGAGGATTAGACACAGACTGCCCCACCAAGCACAACCATACAGCACAAATTGCATAAAGTAGAGACAGTGCGAAAAAGCAGAGAGAGTGAGAGAGTGATAAGAGAATGTGAGAGGGTAGACAGAGAGTGTGTGTGGGAAAGAGGGGCAGTGAGAGAGTAACTGGTATGAGTGTCCCCTCGCCACTGGGACGGGGGCGACCGAGGACAGACACAGAGCTCTGTGCCGGGCAGTTTCCTCACAGAAAGCTCTTCCCCAGTGAGAAATATCTCTACATTCAACATTTCTACCATCCACAATCCTGACTCTACGACCTCCCGACGCAACCTTTCCCTTTGCCCAGCAAACAAGCTTGCTTTGTGTCCCCGCACCGCATCTGCCCCATCATCACCATTCTGCCCCCTCTCTCTGGAGCTCCATTGCTGGAGTCCCTCGACTCACTCCCTCCCTCCCTCATGTTCTTGTGGACATTTAAAATGCGTCACAGAACATGAAAAAGCACAATAACAATAACTTGCCTCACAAGTGAGGACCTGGGTTCAATTCCTGGTCCGGTCAAAACGTTGGGCAAGTTTCCTTGCTCCACAAGCCTCTGTTTACCTAGCAGTAAATAGGTGAACAGAAGCATGTGTCTGGAGTAAGGAAATTGGCCTAAGATTTCACCCTGTTCCACCCGGGAATCAAACTTGGGTCTTCTCGCTTGCTTGCAAGCACGCCAAGTACTACCCTACAGGAACTCAACTTCACAAATAAAAATTCACTACACATCCCAACCTGTGTGGCTCACTGCATCAAAGTTGAGTACTATCGCCATGTAGATATATTTACAGGTTAGCAGTCCTCAAGACAACAGCCACATAGTATAGAAAGGGAAAAGGCTGCAGTTTTGCCCAGTAAGTTTCTTCTGTCTCAATCCGCTGGACAAAACATTTTATTATTGACCCGGGAAACCCACCGCTGTGATCAAGTCACATGTATGTCACCTGCACATAAAAATCATGTCCACAAATGGCTCCCTGGAGGGACGCACCCTGCTTATCTGATTCATGTGCCACATCTAGGAAGCAGGAAACAAAGACCAGTTTGGCAACAAGGTTTAATCCTGATCCTTTGCTTCCCAGTGTTCATGGGCATGAATCGCACCAGTTACCTCCTGAGCCACAAGCCCTTGACCTCAGCAGCTGGAATGGAAAGAGTCTAGTTTCTCGTTCTGCATTGTGGAGCAATCTTGGTGCCATAGGTTTAAATTTTCACCACGTGTGACTTCTTTATATTCAAATGTTTTCTAACCATACAAGCATTTTAAATTTGCACTTCAGTACCCACTTACCACGCTGTCCACAAGTGTCAAGGGCCAACACCAAACATAAAAATGTCAAATATTATGATGAAGAGCATTGGTTTGTTTCTGAGTGATTTCACTTCTGAGTCAAGTCTGCTTACTCCTTTCTTTGTTGATTCAATGGAGTGGTGGTACCTCGGTCCTGCTCAGTTGATCTGTCACCATGATCTTGACTATGTGCTAAGCTACCAGGTCTACTTCACATAGTAAGTTGCTTTTTGTGAGAATCCACTGGGCACTCTATGCAAAAAGCAGTGGGAAAGGGCATACTGAAACTCTAACTGTGGCTTTTTCAAGTTCACGAGAAGACCCAGGTATAAATCTATCTCCTTTAACCAAAGCTTTGTGAAATCTCCAGCCCAAAACAAAAGGATAACAACTTCCACTGGTAATTTACCCACAGGTGTATAAAAGCATCCCACGATATTCACTGCTGTTCAGGTAAAAGGTCAATGTCTGCCAAAGAATTATGAGGTTTTATAATGTATGAAAGTATGAGTCAACTAGTACGAGTCAACTAAGAGTCATAAGTATGAGTCAACTAAGAGTCATAAGTATGAGTCAACTAAGTGTAAATGTGTTAGTTGTATCCACCACCTGTAGACCATCACCAACTTATTCCCTTGATCAGTGTGAGATCTATTATATGCCACCTATTCTCAAATCCCCACACTTCAGCCATTATTCAACAATTTGTCCTCCTCTAGCCCTGCAACACATTATTCATAGGTGCACATATACCTTCTTTGGTACAGGACTTCCCCGCAGATTTGTGTCATCCTCCGTTTGTCTTGCACGCTGTAAAAAAAATATATTTTCATTAAATGCAAAATCAATTATTTTCAAGTTTGAAGACAAATATAGAAAAATTACATGCACTATGAGTGAAAGCTCTGCCCCACAATCAGCAGGCAGGCTTTCAGCTATTCTGCCCCAGCTCTCTAGAACTCCATCGCAGAGTCCCTACAACTCTCTCCCTCACTCAATCCTTTTTAAGGTTTCACTTGCTCAAGCTGCATCTCTTTGATCAAGTTTTTGGTCATCTTTCTCCTTCCCACCCACGTCAGCCCACATCCCCAGCTCGGGTGACCAGCCAGCAATGTCAAAGGATTTGACCCTAATACACTGCTATTGTAGGAAAAAGGTAGGATTCATCATCCCTTTCTTTCCTCCCTCACCACCAATGCTTCACATATGAATGGTCACTAGAAGGGGTCCTGAAGAGTTTATGATATCTGTTGCAGCTATGCTTGCAACCAAAGGATCCAATATGGAATGTAGACTTCAGTATTATTAAACTTTATATTTTACTTTATATTGGATTAGGATACTTTATATTAGATTATTATACTTTATATAACGATAGATCTCCAAAAATATGCCCATGTTTTTCTCTGGTGCTACACTGTTGCAGAATATATTAGTACAGATGTATCTCTCTGGAACCATGTGTGATTTCCTATGTCGCTATTTTGCTGTATGCATATCTCATATTTTGGAGCTTAATAAAAGCATTTTTAAAATATAGCTCATCAACGATAGGAGATCCCCGAAAAAAATATCCTCATGACACTCGGGCATGCAAGACCTTTCCAATGAGGTATACATCATGTCTCTACGTCAATCGGACATTGTTGTTTTATTAGTATAGATTACAAAGTAGCAAAATAAAATGTACCTTCATGACGGAATTTTCTCCAACTGGTTTGGCAATTGTCTTCTCATCATCCGAATACATCATCTTTGCCTAAGTCGATATAAAGATTAGGAGCTATAATGGAGTTACAAATAAAGCAAACCTCCCAAACCAATTTTCTCTTTTTCTTTCATAGAAAAATCAGACTAAATATCATAAAACATGATTTGCATACGATGGACAAGGGAATAGAAGGGTAGAGGTGAGGGGAATAGGTGTGAATCTGGTCATGGACTCATTGAGCCAAACTGCCTAGTTTCATGCAACATCAAGTTATGTAACTCTATACAAGAGACATAACCAGAGGTTAATATGCACAACTTGGCCAAGTTGACAAGGCAGTTACAGGAATCCTAGCTTTTCCAATGCCTTGCTCACCAGGAATCCCCCAACCCTCCCAAGCTCCACACCATAACCAACTCCACACTCGGCATCCTCTTCTGTGTTAGGCTAGCCAATCGCTTAATCCTCACCTCGGTCCACCAGTTCTGGGTCAACTTTAAGATCATTGTCTGTATCTTCATTCCACCCTACCTTTGGAATCTAAGCTCCGTGAGCCGATCACTGGCTCCCCAACCCCCAGAGGATCGAGTTTAAAATCCTTGTCCTCACCTTTAAAGACCTCCACGGTTTTGCTCCTACCTCTGTGACCTCCTAAAACCCTATTAACCAAGCAGGTACTGGCCTGCTCCATGGCTCCCGGCCTGCCTGATCCACCATCGGAGGTCGGGCCTTCAGCCTTTCTGCACCCACCCTCTGAAACTCCCTCCAGAGCACCTCCATCTTGCCTCCTACCCTTGCTCCCTTCAAGGCCCGTCTCAAGACCTTCCTCTTCAACCACACCTTTGGTCATCTTCCCACCACCAACCCCCCTTGCCTCTACCCCTCGTGTGTAATGGCCTCTTCTCATACTCTAGATCAGTGGTGACCAACCTGTGGCCCAACGCTGGAAGTGGCCTGGGAGGCTGTCAAGAAGCACACACCCACTCCCCGAAAATTGCACAAGTCTAGATAAGTCCATGTTCAATGTCCATGTTTTCAGCTTTTTCTTGATTGAATATTCCTTGATAAATCCATAAATCAAGAAATATTCGATCAAGAAAATGTATTTTGTTAGCTGACCATAACGGTTGGCCTATCACTGCTCAAGACTGTTTCCTACCTGTTCTAAGCAGTTCTTACAGGTTTCTTGCACCAATTGGTCTGGATCCACTTCTTCCCCAACATTCTCCTTCACATTCCATGCTGCCTTTTGGAAAAACTGCAAAAGTAAATTTAGTCATGAACAATAATAATAAAACAGTAACTGGATGTGCGGGATTCAGCTAGAATAAAGCATTAAGACCAGGGCACAGTACAACCTTATTCAACCTAAACATGGGCCTGGTTATTGTAGAGCCCAGTCTTGTAAACCAAAACTTGTTCCCCTCCACCCCATCAGTCAATATCTGACATACACAGAACCTCATCACCTCGCTTACAAGTCTCCAAACCAAACAGAATTCAACATATGCCACCTACATATGGAAATGTTCACTTCTGGAATGGAATACTTAGCCTCTTCCCGGAGGGATATACCCTCTTTGCCTAACTCCAGAGAGTAATAGCGCGTTGGTTGGCAAGTACTGCTGGTAAGGCAGGCTGGCTGGGTTGTCATCTGGATAGCGCGCTCGCCTCGCATGTGATAGGACTGGGTTCAATTTCCTGGCAGGACAAATCCTTAGGCAAGTTTTCTTACTCTACACACCTCTGTTTATCTAGAAGTAAGTAGGAACCCATTTGTTTGTTGGTTTGGCAGATCGTTTTCCGGGGGCAATAATCCCTTAAAAAAATTGATTTTCAATAGGCGTTTTGTAAGGTGCCATGTAAACAAAATCCAAGATGGAAAAAGTATGGGTGAGTAAAAATAGTCTTTCAGAGAGACATTCAATTTTGTGTCATAATATTCTACGATTCTCATGGGAGAGGGAACAGTCAACCTACTCAAGGGAGCATTCAAATAAATTTGGGATATGCGCAGACCGTTCAAGGTAACACGATAGAACGAAAGCTTAAAATATTCTGGCAAAGTTATTTACACATTTGTTATCTTAGGATGCCAGACAGAAAAAAACATTACCTTTGTGTACTTGTTGATAACTGCATGGATTTCCTCATTAATGTGAGGCTGCAGAACAGCTCGTAACAAATCCATGGATATGGTTGGATCTGTAAAACTGTGGAGAAAGTGTAATGTTTTAAATGTAAAGAATAAAATAAACACAACAAACCATATTGAGATATACCCTATGCCAAGAAACAGCCTTTAAGTGACCTCAAAACAAAACTGCTGAATATCCATTAAACATAAATATGTTACAGATCTTGGCATTTGGATGGTTGTTTCTACAAACTTGCTGCCCTTACACCAACCAGAGAATCAGGTAAAGAAGTCCTTCATTTGATCTCATCCTTCCACAATACCATCCTCCCTTCCTTCTCTGGGCATCACTCCCCACCCCCTCACCATCTCGCTCCCCAATCCCTTCGCTCCCCACTGGACCTCAGCCCCCCTCCCCTCCCTCGCTCCTGCTGCCATTTGGCTCCTCCCTTCACCATTGATCCCCGCCGGTTCCTGCTCGCACCATCTCGCTCCATCACAGGTGCTCGCCGCCTCCCCAATGCCATAGTCCCCCACCAGGATCTGGCCACTCACTCCCTCGCCAGTGTTCGGTCACAAGTTGAAATCCCTAAATTCACAATTTTACTGAAAATGTCAGGGATTTTGTGAACTCCCTTGTTTCACAACTTTGATATACCTGCGGTTGGCTTACCTTACTGCCATTTGTGATCGACGACCCCTACGGGCAACCTGACGGTGCTTGATCATGATGTTCCAAGGGTTCTGAAAAACAGAAAAAAAACATTGTAAGGCACTGCTCCATTCCAACTGCATCACACATGCGGCAGGGCAGGAGAGCAAGTGGGGTAAGGGGGTGGGCGGGGGGCAATGTGGGAGGGAAAGACGGGTGTGGGCGCACAGGAGGGTGAGTGAACGCATTGCCACCATTCTCCTGCCCACCTATCCATTGTACGATGGTTCCACCAGTGGCTGTCATCAACAGTGCCATTGCCAGATATATTTGGAATCTTTGCAGCACCTTATCATGCCATCAAGACATCTCAGACGTTTCACAGGATTTTTTTGTTAAGCTAATGACCAAATCATGTAGGCGAGCACTGTAGCGAATTTATACACAGCAATATCCCACAAACAGACATGAAGTGAACTAGCAAATTTTATTCGGGGCCATCGTTCGCAAACTCAAACCCACCACCTGCTCCCTCAATCCCATCCCCACCTCTCTACTCATCTCCCAGTTCCACCTTCTGGCCCCTCTCCTGTCCGACATCATCAACCTCTCCTTGTCCACTGGTTCATGCCTCTGTACCTCAGGCTTTGGCAGCATCAACCGCCATAGTTGCACACTTCAACTCACTGAGCTAGTCAGGAACCTAGGTGTCTTGTTCGACCCTCAACTGTCTTTTCTTCCCCACATCCAAGCCATGACGCGCTCTGCCTTCCCTTACCTCCGTAACATCGCCCAACTCCGCCACTACCTCACCCCTCAGGCCATTGAAACTCTTGTTCATGCCTTCATCACCTCCAGGCTCGACAATGCAAATGCCCTGCTTGTCGGCCTTCCCAACTCCTCCCTCCGCAGGCTGCAGATAATCCAGAACTCTGCAGCCCGTGTCTTCTCCCGCACCAAACTCCGTGACCCGATTTCCCCTATTCTCACCCAACTCCATTGGCTCCCTATTCTTCAGAGGATCCAGTTCAAGATCCTGGTCCTCACCTACAAAGCCCGCCATGGCCTCGGCCCACCCTACTTCTGCGATCGCCTAACTCCCTACCAACCTGCCCGCTCCCTTCGCTCAACCAGTTCCAGCCTGTTCCACTTTCCCCGACCCACACGCTCCACCATTGGCGGGAGAGCATTCAGCCACTCTACCTCCAACCTCTGGAATTCCAACCGCCAATCACTCCGCCTCACTCCTTCGTTAGCCTCCTTCAAGTCCCGCCTCAAAATCCTCCTCTTCGACCATGCCATCGGCCACCTCCCTTCACCTCCCCCCCCCCCGACCCCAGCTTGGGTCTGAAATGCTGTACACTGTCCAGTGTCCAGTGCCTTGGGACGTCTTCCCAACTTGAAAGGCGCTATACAAATGTAATCTTGTTGTTGTTGTTGGCCAGGACACATGGAGAAACTGCCTTTTCTTTCCAAACAATAATAATAATAATAATCCTTGCCTTTGATATAATGGCTTATCATGTCTTCGAGACATCTGAAAGCTTCACAGAATATACTGTAAAGTGAATTGACTGTATATTTTGTGGGCGAAACACCATAGCCAATTGCGCACAGTAGTGTCCCACAAACAATTTTCTTTTGAAGGAATTAATAATGCCACGGGAGCATGGGGGAAGGGTGGTGTAGGGGGAAGGAAGGCAGAGAGATGGGAGGGCGACCAAACAACAACAACAACAACAAGATTTCATTTATAGAGCCCCTTTCACGTCGGGAGGACGTCCCAAGGCGCTGGACAATTGGATCGGGACCCGAGCATTGGGGGGAAATGGTCGGGGTGAGGGGAGGGAAGGGAGGGAGCGAGGAGGGGGTAGAGAGTCGAGAGGGGAGCTGAAGGCTCGGTCAAAGAGAAAGGTCTTGAGACCGGCCTTGAAGGAGGAAAGGGAGGGACACAGGTTAAAGTTCCCGAGACACTTTTGGTGGGGTGGGGGGGGGGAGTCAGAAGTTTCTTATGCTCTGTGTCCTGGACAAGAAGACCCAAATTTACCCCCACCCGCGGGCGTGTGAGGCGGACATTGCCGAGCGTAGAGTTGCGACTGATTTTGCCTCCGAACGGTCACTACACTTGAAAAAAATTGCGGTCCCCTTCAACCCACGGCTGTTTGCGGGGACGCCGATCGGCCGCCGCCGCCGCCGCCGGGTTTCGCCCACAAAATGCACAGTCAATTCACTTCACAGTAAAGTCTGCGAAAGCGCTTTGAGACGTCTCGAAGACGTGATGCGGCGCTGCAGCAAATAGCTGATAACGAAGGATTATTATTATTATTATTATTATTATTATTCTTCACTGAGGAACCGTTTTCCGTCCTCGAGATGACAACAATAACAATGCGGATGACCGGCCGCTGGGGAGAGCACAACGCACAGGCCCCCGGGGCGGCCGGAAACCGGCAGGAGCCGAACAATAACGGGCCGCGGTTCCCTGTGACAGGAAGTCTCCCCCCCCCGCACCCCCACCCGCTGCGAGCGGCGCCATTACCGCGCTGAGCTGCTCGGGGTCCTGCTGCAGGCCGCGGCCCTGGTTCTCCTTCTCTCCACTCGCTCCCATGGTAACGCGCTCCACACCCGCTCCCGCCGGCCCGCGCGCTTCCCCACTTCCGGCCCGATGACGTCACCGTCCCCGCACGTCACGGCGAGCGGCCGCGGTGGGTGGGGTGGTGGGTGGTGAGGGGAGGGGAGGGGGCGGGGCCGGGCGGGACGCCATGCTTGTGCGGGGCAGCGGCTGCATCGCCGCTCACTTCCGTTCGCCAGGGTTTTCCCATCGGCCCGGGCGCCATCTTCCCCTAGCGCGGCTCCATAGCTCAGGGGTTAGAGCACTGGTCTTGTAAACCAGGGGTCGCGAGTTCAAATCTCGCTGGGGCCTCAACTTTTTTTTTATTATTTATTATACATACACATATCTATATATATATATACACACACACACAATTAAAAAAAAAACAAGATCAGAGACCAGATCGCGCTGGTCAGAACCTGCCCCAAACCCGCCCGCCTCCCTCCCCTCTCGCTGCGGCGCCGGCGGCCGGTTCCTCCGCGGCTGCCCCGTGGGTGGGTGGGTGGGTGGGGGAAACCCCATCAACAACAGCAGCACCGTGGCCTCCCAACCCTGAGGCCCCGTTCCCCCGGCCCCCGCTCCGCCGTGAGCTGTGACACGCAGTTGTCAGTCCGGCGATGACTGCAGAGGGATCTCACTGATTTGGTGCTTTGGGTCGTTGCTGCACGTGTATGGCACGATTTGGAGGCTCGTGGTGCGATCGGGAAGGAGCGGGCGGGCCTCCGATCCCGTGAGGAATCCGTGGGGCAGGTCGTGGCTCTGTGATGGATCTCAGGAGGTGCGTCAGGCTGAGGGGAAACCCACTTACGTTGCACCCTATCGTCAACTACTGCAAGCCTTTTGACCTCGTGCCTCACGATGAAACCGGAAGCCGCGGGAGTACATGGCCGAATCCTGGATTTTATCCGGAATGTGTGCTCCAGCTCCAAGATCTGTGAAGGATCGACTGCGGACTCACTGAGCCCATCGCTCTGGAAAGAGAGGGGCAAGAATGGGGGTGATAGGGTCGCACTAGGCTCCACGACCCTATCATCCCCATCCTTGCCCAACTCCCCTGGCTTCCCATCACACAGAGGATACAGTTCAAGATCTTGGTCCTCACCTTCAAAGCTCTCCACGGTCTTCCTATCTCTGCAACTTCCTAACCACCTACCTTTCGATCTCCCTGCTTCACCTCCTGCCCTTCACCCTCCCCGACCCCAACCCCCAGCTCGGATCCGTAACACTGATTGTCCAGAGTCTTGGGACGTCCTCCTGACGTGAAAGGGGCTATACACATGTAATTTTGATGTTGTTGTTGTAAGGCAAGGCTGCCCATTGTCACCCACCTTGTTTGATGTGTTCATCAACGGCATGTTGGATGGCATTGAGGGGTAACGACTTGATGTATGTGCTCCAGGCCTCTTCGGTTTGCGGACCTTCTGCACTGCACTTACCATCTTGTCTCTATTTCTCTCGCTCACACACGCACTCTCTCTCTTGCACACACACACTATCGCACACAGACAGCACCTCTGCAATCTGCTGACCCCATATGAACCTGTCTGCTCCCTCTGCTCAGCAGGCTGTGGCCTGCTCCATGTACCCAGCCCGGCCATCAGCAGTCAGGCCTTCAGCCTTTCTCTCCTCACCCTATGGAACTCCAGCCTACATTCCTTCGCCTTGCTCCGTCCCTTGACCCCCTCAAGGCACATCTCAAACCTTCCTCTTCTTCCGAGCCTTTGGTCATCCTTTTACCCACCATCCTCCCCTCCTGCCTTCCATCATTCCCGATCCCAACCCCCAGCTCGGGTCCAAATCTCTGACTGTCCAGCACCTTGGGAAGTCCTCCCGACATGAAAGGCGCTATACAAATGTAATTTTGTATTATATTGTACTAGATGTGACCGAGTAGATCCAATAAGAGAGCACATAACAGATTAAAAGCCGAGAGATAAAATAATATGAGGAGAGTAGAGGCTGTGGGGCCAACAATAAAATTGAGGCATTTTCAAGTTTGGAAAGTGTTTTCATCTCATTGGAGATGTCGCATAACATACAGCATCTTGAACACTGGGCCACCCAGTGGGACATGGTGGTGAGTGCCTCCAAGTGGGGAAACATGGTTCTGCATCAGGAATATTGATTGGAAGATACATGGGACGCCAATCCCAATTGTTGATTCTCATCGGTATCTGGGGTTGTGGTGGACACCAACCATTGTTTGAACATGTTCTGAAGGATCGCGTTGAGGAGGGAAGAGCACTCTGGTCTGGATCATCTCTCTCCGAGGATAACAACAAAATTACATTTATATAGCACCTTTTACGTCAGGACATCCCAAGGTGCTGGACAGTGTTTTGGACCTGAGCTGGGGGTCGGTATCAGGGAGGGTGGAGGACAGGGGAGGAGGGTGATCGAGGTCACAGTCGAAGAGGTGAGTCTTGAGATGGGTCTTAAAGGAGGCAAGGGAGGGGGTGGAGTGACTGTGGGATGGAGTTGGCTGAACTCTGGCTCAAGGCCCACCCACCAATGGTGGGGTGGGTGAGGCGGGGTACATGAAGCAGGCCACTGAGCGGAGGGAGCAGGCAGATTGGTATGGCATTAGGTCATTGCAGAGGTAGGGGGATGCAAGACCATGGAGGGCTTTGAAGGTGAGGACCAGGATCTTGAACTGTATCCTGTGTGATGGGAAGCCAGTGGAGTCGGGTGTGGATGGGGGTGATAAGGTCACAGAGCCTGGTGCAGAAGAGGACATGGACTGCAAAGTTCTGGATGATCTGTAGCCTGTGGAGAGAGGATCAAAGTCCCAATGCAGGTCAAACTTATGGCATGTAAGGCTTGTGTGCAAGTTTTCAGGATTCTGAGTTCCTGGGAATTCAGTAGAGAGGCTTCCTCTCGCCCATTTGTTAAGTCCAAGATCAAGCAGTGAGGTGGATTTGTGGTAAACAGGGGAAGTGGCTGTGGAGGGAGGGGTGGGCTCCAGCTGGTCTATTTGATAAGGCCCCTCACACGAAGTCCTGCATTAAGCAGCTGGTGCTGAGAAAGCATTACACGTGGACCTCGAGAACATTTAAGGTGGCTAGCACGTCACAAGTGGTCTTGTCATGGTCCTCTTATCATGCTGAAGGCAGATGTCTGTTAGAGGGCTGATACGGACACTGGCTCAAGGACAACACCGACTTACATAAAACACTGATGAGCACACAGCACAGCCTTGAATAAAGTTTTGACTTTTGAGCTACACCGACAAGCACGCAGCACTATCACTGAACAGCGCTGGCGAGCACACTGTATATTTCTATAAATAAGTACGCAAGTGGTCTTGGAACAGTTAGTATAAAAGGCCCCCTAATTAGGGAGACAGTGAGTCACGGAATAAGTAGATTAGATTGTAGTATTTAAAGTAGTAGTTAGCAAGCGACAGGACCGGGGTTTGAATCCCAGGTGGAGTGAAACCTTATGCAAGTTTCCTTACTCCGCACACATTTACCTAGCAGTAAACAAGAACCTGGTTGTTAAGTCGCTTAGCAGATCATTTTCCAGGGGGGCAATAATGATAATAATCCTTGCATTTGATATAGCGCTTTTTCACGTATTCTCGATGTCTCAAAGCACTTCACAGAATAGACTGTAAAGTGAATTGACTGTATGTTTGTGGGCAAAACGCGGCAGCCAATGGCGCAGAGCAGCGTCCCACAAACAGTCGTCGATTGAAATGATCAATTTATTATCGTTTTTTTTTTAGATATTATTATCAGGCGTGTGGAGAGTAAGGAAACTTGCCCAAGGTTTCGCCCTCTGCCGGGAATCGAACCCAGGTCTCTCGCTTGCAAAGCGAGTGCTCTAACCACTGAGCTACAGGACTCCACACAATAATCCCTTGGAAAAAAGCATTTGGTCACTCAATCCACGATTGTGTGGACAGTGTTTGTATTCCATAAGAATGCCTATCCTATATCCCAGCTTTCCGCCGCATATCCCTCAGCATTATTCTCTCTTAACCATATATCCAGTCTTGTTTTGAATGTGCACAACAACTGACTGCAGCAGAGAACTCCACACTGCAGCTCGTGGAGGGAAGTTTGGAAATCTGGTGAGCAGAGTGTTGCCATAGCCAAGCCTGGATGTGATGAATACGTGGATTAGAGTTTGCGGCCCAAGGTTGTCACTGAAGCAGGTAATGTTCCGGAGGTGGGGGAAAGCTGAGCAAGTCAGAGCTTGAGTGAGAGGTTTAAAGGTTAGTCGAGAGTCAGACTAGATAGCCAGGTTCCGCACAGGCTCCAAGAGGTGGTGTATGATGCTGTCTCACGTACAGCACCAGCCAGCACACAGGAGACTCGGGTCCTGACCAACAATACTGCACATTAATTGGCTGCTTCCCTCCTGCCCCAACCTTGCTGTGCATATTGGTTGCTTGTGTTTTCTTCCAATTATCAGTAACACTTTAACACAATAGAGGGTTTGTGTACTGGAATGCAGTTCTGTGAAGTTGCCTTTGAACAGTTTGGAGATATAGTCCACACAGGTCAAAGCAGATATCTATTGATTCCGATCATCAGCTTTTACATTTACACATTCACTTAATTCTCAACATTAAAAGAGGTACAGTATATACACTTTGACATTGTAATGGAAAAAATCTACAGACACTATTAGCAAAATTTAAAAAAATATTAGGCGGGATCGCATAATCTGAAAAACAAATAAGAAAGCTGAGAAACGGACACGGTATCTGTTATGAAACATTTCATAGTATATATTACACAAACATCTCCTGGTTTTCTCCTCTAAACACCTTTGTAAAAATAAAACAAAGGAAACAGTAAGAACCGAGAGGCTGGTTTGGGTTAGAAAGTGGCTGTACATATGTACATTTCTTGCTGGTGATGACAATAGTTTTGTAGTTTGGATCAAGTTCTTCTATTAAAATCATACATGTGTCAACTGCTTCCAGTTTCCCGTACTTTGCAGACCTGACACTGATTAAAGAGTCTATTGCTCTGTAGTGCTGCTTTTGTCACGACTCTGCTCCAGGTCTCTATCAGCAGATGTCACACAAGATGAACTCGATGATTTCCCTGTTCTCTTATACGCTTCCATCAGCTCCTGTACTCGCTCTTGTACTGGCTCCCATTTTCCAAATCCAGCATCATTCTGCAAGAAGATGAGAACTGTTCCGTGCACTGCTTTGTAATAGATATCCTCTCTGGAAACAAACAAAACAAATGGCATTTCATTTTTAACACAGAGTCATGACATTTTACAGAATTCAGTCTATTGTGGTGTTCCCTCCCCCATTGGAGCTCTCCACTCTAATCCCATTCCCTGTAAACCCATCATGTCCATACTGGTGCTCGCTCCCCACTGGAGCTTTCCACTCTAATCCATTAACAATGGCGGAGTCTGACAGCAAGCCACCCAGACAGATACCTGGGTGCTGTGCCCAGGTGGAAACTAGACTGGAGGTGCTTGAGTGAGGAATGGAGGGAAAGGTGTGAGCGAAGTTGGTTGACAACAACACATTGCAGGACTTTAGAAATAAAGGGCAAGTTTAAGATGGGCTAGTAGCTTGCAAGGTGACAAGGAGCAAGAATAGGTTTTTTTTGGAGCGGGAGGGGTAATGTCAGTGTTTTTTCTCGCAGAGTTAAGATATGAAACAGTAGACAAGACTTACGTTTTGCAGATGTGCTGGGCTCCACTCCTGTACTCGTGTTCATATGCTGGCACAACCACTTGATGACGTTTGTATCTACTCTCCTCCATGCGGACCAGGGCAGGTGTGGGAGGGTTCCTCCACTCCGGGATGAAGACAATGAACGACAGTGGCTCACTTGAGGTACCCAAGAGGTTCTGTCCAAAGCATTTTGGGGAAAATTAACAACTCTAATTCTCAGCAAAAGCCAGTGCTCTTTTACATCCTTTATATCAGGACCACCAACTCAGTAGGAGATGTTGGAATTGGGACAACTTAATAGGGTAGAATTCAACAAGTAATTTCCATGGGATACATGTATCGGTTTCTGCCCCTTGCTTTTGCATTGACCAAGTGAAGATGTGGTCTAAAAACATTGGGAGCTGCTATCCTGTGTGAAGGGGGAATATATAAATGCAAGTTGTTGGAAGAATAATTTACTGAATAGTTGGTCAATATTAGATAATTATTTGGGGAGGACAAGTTTGTAGGACTATGGGGGGAGTGGGATTGATTTGGATAGCTCTTTTCAAAGAGTCGGCACAGACATGATGGGTCAAATGGCCTCCTTCTGTGCTGTATAATTCTATAGTTCTATGAGAACAGGAGTCGGTCACTGTGCTTGGTTGCACATTGCTCCACCATTTCATTTGTTTATGGCTGTTCTTTAGCCTCTAACCTCATGCCTTAATATCCAAGTAACCCATATATTTCTCCCTTAAAAATTTCAATCAATTCTGCTTTTTAGCCTCCTTGGGCAATGCATTCCACACTTTCAGCCGCCTCTTTGAAGAAACCGTTATGAAATTCTAATATAATGCCTCATCACGTCGTTGAGATGTCGCAAAGCGCTTCACAATATGCACTAAAGTATATTGACTGTATATTTTGTGGGAGAAACACGGCAACCAATTGCACACAGCAACCACCGTAGATTGAGTGAATAAATAATTTGTTAATCTCTTTATTTGAAGGGATTATTATCCCCAGAACTAGAAATCGACTATCAATCGGGTTCCTATTTACTGCTCTAACCAATACGCTAAAGTACTCCAAATTTAACTGCATATCAGCAGTGCTGCACTGCACAGTTTAGCAAAACACCACAGACCCTCACCTCAATGTGAGTGACCATACTATCCATCAACTCTTCCCCAAATGGAGGGTTTGCTTCAAAGGAACCGCTGATCGGTGAGAAACTCAAGAATGATCTGCAAAGAAAAAAAAACAAGCAGCTTTCAGTGTTCAGCTTCAGTTCAAAATCATTTTCAGACACCATGATCACCACACTACAGCAACTCAACCTCACACCCCAGCATAGGAACTTATTGGGCTGGTTACAGTAAGCCTTACTCTGCCTTAACCCTAGAGTGTCTGATTCTGAGGAGAAAAGGACCTGTGCATCTAACCAATTCTCAGCGTCCTGGAGTAGTCACCTGTGGCCCCCTTCTTTTCCTCACTTGCATGTTTCCTCTTAGTGAATGTCATCCGCAGACAGGTCAACTTCCACATGTATGCGAATGACACTCAAATCTACTCTCCCAGCTGCAAGTCCAGGTTTCCTGATGTTCTGACAACTTGTTTGTCAGAAATCAAAACCTCTTTCTCCTTTTCACATCACCACTTAAGACCTTCCTCCTTGACTCTGCTTATGGTCACCTGCTCCCTACCCCCTGGCTCAGCGTCAGGTAATGTCACTGTTAACCACTCCGAGATGCAAGATGCTACCCCGTGTGCAGGGTGCTATATAAATGCAAGCTGTTGTTATTGTTGAGTGCTCTGTGCTGATATTAACTCCCAAAGTTCAAAGCATTCAGCGAATCTTAAAATGTTAAAGAAACTGCGTTCAGGTCAAGCAAATTCAAACAGCATGAATTCAGAAAGGGCATGCTAGGTTGTAGAGTAGTGAGAAAGCGAGAGAGAGAGAATCAGAATTAAAAGAACGAAAATGAGAGAGAAACAGATAGACAAAGATAGAGGAAAGGAATAAAGCCAACAATTTATATTTGTATGGCACCCATCGCAAGGGGTAGCATCTCGAAGCACTTAAAAATGGAGGAGCCTGACGCTGAGTTGGGGAGAGATGGAGATGACCATACTCACAGTCAAAGAGAAGGTCTTCAGGTGCAATCTGAAGACAGACAAGGCAATGCAGAGGGATTGAGCCAGGGTTCTAGAGCTTTAGGGCGTAGTGGCTGAAGGTACTGCTGCCGATGGTTAAGCGGGGGGATAAACACGAGGTATGTGCAGGACGCCAGCTGAGTGAGTGGAGGGTAGAGATGGGTACAAGAGTGGGATTTAAACAGATCAGAGAGGTAGGCAGGTGCCAAGGCGCGAAGCGATTTGTATATGAGTGTGAGGATCTTGAAATCAATATGTTCTGCAATAGGGAGCCAATAGAGCACAGCAAGAACTACGGTGATGGGACAGCAGAGTTTGGTGTGGGTGAGGATAAGGGCGGCGGAGTTTTGAATTAATTGGATTTTATGAATGGTGGAGCAGTGGAGGAGGGCATTTGAAAAATCCACAGGATCGAGAGAGAAAAAAGACCAAGACACACAGAGAAAAGGAGAGCGCTGGAGACACACAAACAAAGAGAAAGAAATAGAAAAACTCAGCCAGACAAACAGAGAGCGAGATCGAGAAAGGTAGAAGAAGAAACACACAGACATAATCAAAACGAAACAATAACAACTTGCATTTATATAGCACCCTTCACACAGGGTAGATTCTTGGGGCATTTAAGAGGATGAAAGGATTATTATTATTAGAGAGATGTGAGAAGCAAGAAGGAAATACACACACAACTTTGCTTTACGGAGGAGGAAGAGATGTTCTGTCTGTGTAATGACAAAAATAATCCACCCAGAAATAATCACAACAAAGCCTCTCAGCTGTTAGCAGGTGAAGTGTACTGATTTGGAAAAACCTACTAAATAAACACACTGCATACAATGACTAGAAACAGGATGGAGAGTGTTGGACTCACCCCCTGGAGCCGAAGTATCCATCAGTGTCGGGGAACGCAGAGCAGTACTGTCTGAAGTAACAGTTCAAGGGCGAGGCGAAGCACTCAAAACTCACCCCAAATAGTTTGTTGAGTGCTTCAAAGACAGGTACTGGCAAAGCCCCCTGCAGTCCAGTGCCTTCATGTACCCCAACACCAAACAGGGACTGAAAACCAGAAACAGTCAATAAAAGCATTACTGATCTACACCACTTTGTTGACTTGAGTGCGGGCAGCCCTATACTAACATTGCAGTTTACAGATCTCTGAGGTCTATTGCGGTGAATCAGCAAATAACTTTCTAACAGCTGTTCTTTTAATTCTACTTTTAATAATATTCATCAATACATTCTGAATCACAGCAGTGGAGGGTGGCAAGATGTAGTGTTCTTTTTAAGAAGGGCGTCAGGATTAAGCCACAGAGCTCCAGGCCAGTGAGCCTGCGTCAATTGTCGGTAAATTTTTGGAGGCGATAATAAGGGACCAGGTTAGCAAGTACTTAGATAGGCATGGGTTAATCAGGGATACTTAGCATTGATTTGTGAAGGCCAGATAATGCTTGACCTACTTCATCAAGTTCTTTGACAAGTATTAACTCGGCCCCACCCTTGCCTGCTTCAAGACCCGTCTCAAGACCCTCCTCTTTGACCGTGCCTTCGGCCACCCTCCTTCCCCCTGCCCTCCACCCTCCTGATCCTGACCCCCAGCTCGGGTCAGAAACACTTGGGACGTCCTCCTGATGTGAAAGGCGCTATAGAGATGTAATTTTGTTGTTGTTTAGTTACGTAAGAACTTCCCCTTTTACACTGAACAGAAATTCACCTGGTATCTTCTGAGTAGGCACCAGATTCTCGCAAGGAACTTTTCAAAACGTGCATCATCAACACAGCTGTAGCGATACAGCTGTTCCTGAGAAAAACAGGTAAAATACTGTTAACAACTGTGAATTTTTATGCAAAAAAACGTACAAAATATGTATCAGAATTTAGTTCACAATCTGGCGCCAGTAATCGGCATTCTGCAATGTGCTTTCATCACTTGTTTTTCCTCCTGTCAATCTGAGCTGCAGTTAAGCCCTGCTCCCCAAAGAGAGTTAATGCCTTGCAAAAAAATAAACTTCTTATACAACCTTATATGTCAAAAACATTTCAAAGCACTTCACAGGGAATTATTGTCATGTGTATACGACCACTTTTGTAGACAAAATGTCTTGAAATGTCTGTTTTCTGAACGTATATTCATAGTAGCCATTTCATGCATAGAAAGGTCCTATCTGCACTATCTACAAGTAAATGACAAATTTATTGTCAAGACAGATCACCAGGAGAAACTCCCATCACTCTTCAAATAGTGTGATGTGACCTTTAACATCCACTGAAATGGCCAGACAAAGCTTCGATTTAACGTCTCATGCAAAGGATGGATGGGACTATCCAGCTGGACTGTCAGCCTAGACTGTGAGCTCAAGTCAGTAACAAGCGAGCACAAATTTATCATAATCACAAAAATAATTAAAGGTGTCACTGAATTATGGTTAGCTGGCTTGTCTTTATCGAATGCCCCACACTAATTAAATAGGTACAAACTATCAAGCTCAGACTAACCCAGGCTGACAATAAAACACCTGTAAATCTCTTCCCCCACCTCCAAGACAGAAATATATCAGCAATCACACTACTTCTTTTTCCATAACAAATACGCTTTCAATTCCAAAAGCTTTATGCAGCTTTCAAATGAGGACTTTTGCCCACAATTCCAATTTTGCAAAATGGTACTTTTTTTCAAGAACAGGATCTATCAGATGGTGACTTGCTGTTCTCCTCTTGGGCTATGTCTTCCCACACTCACCAGGCTTGATGTTAAAGGGGAGGCTTCAAAGGACTGATTTGATCCAAGGGTTGAAAGAATTTTGAGTGTCTTTGGGACATGGAAGAGCTTTAAGCTTCAGCTGATTAATGGGAGGGGCTGAGAGATTTGGGAACAATGTTTTCCAAACTTCTCCCTGATGTAATGGGTGCACGGGGTAGTTAGAATGACTGGTTGGCATTTGGATGACAACTCCATCTCACAATTGGCAAGACAAAAGACAAACTACTTACCAGTTTATTTAAGTAGCTGCGACTTAGTTTCCTAACTTCTCCTTTGTATCGTATGCAGGCAGTGTCAGTCTCAAAGTGCAAATCAACGCGTGGGAGTGGGGTTGAGGGGAATGCAAGTCTCACAGGGTAGCAGTACACCAGTCTGTCTACCACTTCCTGCTTCTCCACCTCTTCTGTGGGAAAGTGAAAGGAGGGAAGTGAACATAGAGCATCAGCAGAAGAAATCTGTTTCATTTGAAACTATAGGCAATACCAAAATTCTAGATTGGTTATTGAAATTAAAGGTTATTAAAGACACTGGAGAAAGTGCAGATTAAATACAGATATTTATTGTCAAACACCATCCTGAACAGTTAAGGTAGGAATAGGGGCCATTCAGCACATCGCCTGTGTCCATCTACAAATTTCTAGGGCAGTAAAAACAGTTGCACTTTCTGTGGTGTGTCAGTCTGGCAGAGCTGGTATCACTGTACCCTCTGAGTCAGAAGATTGTAGGTTCAAGCCCTACGTCAGGACTTGGAACTCATATGGTCTAGGTTAACACTCCAAAACAGTGCTGGGGAAGTGCTGTGCTATGTGAAATTGGTTGCCGCGATCGCCCACAAAAATACAGTCACATTTTACTGTGTATCCTGGGAAAGGCTTTGAGATATCTTCCTGATGTGAAAGGCACTGTACCAAATATAAGGATTATTTATCTTTCCTTATAATTAAAGCCTCTCATCCCTGACACCAGAGTGAACCAAGAACTTTCCTAAAGTGCGGCATCAACTGGACAATCTACTCCAAGGTCAGGCTGTCCAATGAATTTTATGTTTACCATTACCTCAGCAAGGCACAAATGCTAATTCTAATCTCATTTTCCTTCACTGCTCTCTGCTGGTTGTACATTCGTTATCCAAGTTACATCCATAACTTACATCAAGGCAAGAGCGACACCCATTCTGCCATCCTCGGCTGGTCATTTTATAAACTGCTGATCTAAATCCATCCAAGAGGCAAAAAAGCTGCCTTATAGACCAACACAGTGCTTTTAATCTCACCAGTAGTGAAACAAATATTTGATCAAAGAATGGGCAGAATGATAAATGTCCTGAAGTCTATTTGATCATCTTCCCATTGTCCTGCTGCATCACATATTACAATAGGAAGATGATAAAAAGGCTCTCAACTTTCTCAATCACCCTTCCCAGTAACTCACTTGTTGATTAGCCTGTGGGTAAAGAATTTCGTACCCCTTTGCTTCTAAATTCTATGCCCCTATTTAAAAAATCTAGGATTACACTCACTTCTTTACATGTTTATCAACTTGTCCTCCCACCTTTAAAGACGTGTGTATATTAGCTCTCTGTCCTTCAACTCTCAAATAGTCACTCTCAGTCTCTCTGTGTTCCTCTTAGTGGATAGTCAGTTGACAGCCTACTTGATGCTGTATTATAATAGGAAGATGATCAAATAGACTTTAAAAGATCTCTCTCAGGGTTCCCCTCTCGCATTCTCTCCCACTCTGTCTCTATGTACGTTAAGGTACAAATTATAAAATTGGTGAACTGGAGGCATAAATTGCTATTGAGGGTTTGATGTAACATTATTGGGAGACCTGGCTCGAACAGGGCAAGAATTGAGAACTTAATCGTCCTCAATTCCAAAATTTGCAAGAGATTGAGAAGGAAACATACTCCCATTTTTTAAGAAAGTAGCAAAAGCAACCCAGGAAACAACAGACCAATGAGTTTGACGTCCATTGTGGGTAGTTATGGAGACTCTTATTACAAACAAAATTATGGAGCATCTGGACATAATAAAATCATAAATGATAGCCAATATGGTTTCATGAAGGGGAGATCCTGCCAAACTAATTCACTGGCATTCTTTGACTGTGTGACAAAGGAGCTTGATAAGAGTAAAGCAGTGGATGTTGTATATCTGGATTTCGTTAAGGCCTTTGATACAGTTCCTCATGAAAGGCTGGTACTAAAAATAAGAAAGCGGAAATCAGAGAAAGTATCTTCCAATGAAAATATTTGCCAAATATTGTGGGGAAATTTGCCAAATTTTGCAGAAAATTGCAGGGTGTTGATTGGTGCTATTGAGAGATTCATTTTACCTACATTTTTTAATTTTATTGATAAAAACTAAACATAAGAAAAAACAAGTTAGATAGTTGCAAAAAAATTATTAATGCTTTCTTTCCAGTTTAATTTTGGTGATTCTGGACTGGTGATGTGATCCTGCCGTGCTTGCCTCTTACCGGATATATTATATTCTTTGAGCATTGCTAAATGCTTTTCTTGGACACGCTTAGCGTAATCACATGATATGTGATAGATCTTGCCACAGATTCCTTCCACAGATTCTTTTGCCACTGCTGCCACATGGGGCCCACACTGTTTCCGCAAGTGATCGAGCCTCTCCTGCAAACAGGTAACAAAACCGAGTGATAAAACACCTCACTGTTCACCACAGGTCATGTGTGTACATGCGTTAGTCAGCATTTGTGTGAGAGTGATTGTGTCCATGTGAATGTGTATGCTTGAGTGTTTGTGAATGAATACGAGTGAAGGTGTATGCCCACCTGGGACATCCTCCCGATGTGAAAGGTGCTATACAAATATAATTTTGTATTGTATGCATGGTTTGTGTGAATGAACACATGAGTGTACGTGTGAGTCTGTATGTGAATGATTTTGTGTGGATGTATGAATATACAAGTCTGTGTCTGTGTGTGAATGTGTGCATATGATTGAAAGCGTGTGGGTATATATATGTGTGTGTGTGTGAGTGTAACAGTGTATTTGTAGATAAGCACGGTAGCCCAATTCGCCAAGTATTGACCCAAGTAAATAAGGATCAGAAGCCGTGCTTTCCTCGCCTGTCTCAGACTCCTGCTAAAAAACACATGAGACCCTAAGGAATTAATGGAAAAAGCCCAATTTTAGCCTCTTGTATGAACTGTGGCCAATAACCGAGCTCACCATGTAATCTTCCTTTGTTGCAGATGGTTCCTTTCGTAACCAGTTGAAAGTATCTTCAACGTTCCATTTCACTGTTTTCCTCACATCTGGGGAAGCGTTCCTGTTTGAAAGTGAGCTGAGCAATGTTAGCTGTCCCACACATCAAATTTATTCCAAACAGGCTTATGACCTAAACAAGTTATCAGTTTCAAGATCCTTACGGTGGAGCACTGAACACAGGATCTATTTCACAGCCTCCTGCTGAACTGTCACTCTCACCCAATGAGAATCTTCATTTACGATACCCAAGTCCAGATCATTGTTTACAGCGCTGAATGCTGGGGACTTCCACCTGTCACAACCTGCCAGCTTGAGAACATTCCTTTGACACACACTCTGATTTATCCACTCTGAACAATTCTCTGTACTCATCAGAATACCTCACTCCTCTACACCTTGATTTTAACCATCAATTTCCTGTGGGAAATGCTATCAACTGCTTTCTGGACATCCCATTCAATCCAGCATCGCCATGATTCCAAATAATAATTTAATGAAACGCAAAATACTGTAGATGCTGGAAATCTGAAACAAAAACAGAAGTCACTGGGAACACTCAGCAGGTCAGGCAGCATCTATGGAGAAAGGAAAGTGGGTCAACGTTTCGGGTCCACGACCCTTTGTCAGAGTTCTCACACAAACACACGTGCGATGGCGAATCTACTGAGGACCATGTGTGTGAGAGCAATCCATTCAGTCTCATGTACCTGCCTTTCCCCATACCCTGATAGCTGACTTTTTCAGGTATTTGTCTAGTTCCCTCTTGAAGGCCAATATGGATTCTGCCTGAACCACTGCTACTGGCAGAGCATTCCATATCATAACCACTCTGCCTGTGAAATAATTATTTTCCTAACCTCCCTATTTGCTTGTTTACTAACTCTCTTAAACTGATGACCCCATGTCACTGACTCACCTATCAGTAGAAATAATTTCTCACTTTTGACTCTAATCAAGAGATATCAGGCTGCATGTTATAACTCCCACCGATTCTCTGTAATCAACAATGAATTATCTACATATTGCCCGTCCCTGGAGGTAGCAGGCAATATAATAGGATGAGGATTGAAGTGACACCTCCATCACTACAGCGACCTACCTTGATTCAATCATCCGCTTCGCTGACTCTGCATATTTGAAAAGCAGTTTTCGAGCTTCCTCCCTGTACTTAATTCGTGACAATCTGCAAATCAGAGACTGCAAAGTTAGATAATACCTAAAACTGTTTGAACAATTCATATCAAGCTCTATTACAACAATTATTGTCTGTATAAAATACGGCAAATACCAGTTTGGTGCAGAAACCACAAGACAATTCTCTGATTTACCGACCATGGTGCCAGAAAGGCAATTTCCCTGCTCTAATATCGCACCATCAAGTATGGAAGACTAGTGGTCTTATCAACCCGAATCGGTACTTTAAATAGATAATGGGAGAAACACTGATTCCACTTGTGTGTGGGGGAGAGGTAATCAATGTCTCTTTGGAGCTGAACTGGCCTCCAAGGTGACGTTTGGAATGTTGGAAACGAGTCTATCCTCTGTAGCAGTAGTGTTTTGCCAAGAAGGTTCGCAATACTCCAATGCTGATGACAGTCCAGCCAGCCGGGCTCATTGGTAAAACTTTTGGAGCTGCCTGAACGCAGGGACTCTTCCCATTCAGTTCCTGTTAACCCTGCAAGCCAAAGCCCTAATAGGTAGCTGGATCCTAGCTGGAAAAGCAGTGGAAAGATTGCCAGTCTTTTTGCTAGCAAGCTATGTAGTTTTAGCTGGTTAAACTCCAGCAGTTATCCCCAATGCACACTCTATGAGGTCCACAAGCCTGGCTCTTGACAATCTGTGCCTAATAGTCTCCAGGATTAAGTAAACAGGGTGCAGCCCCTCCACAGAAAGAGTGCGTATCCCATTCTAGATGTGGGAATTTCCATGTGTAGATAACAACATAGAGTGTTGAATCTGCTGCAGTGATGCAAGTAGTACTGTATTGTGGCTCCACTATTGCTGCCAACAAAAGAACATCACAATCTTTGTACTGGTCAAGATGCTACTTTTGTTCTTCAGAGCACTTAATTTGATTGTCTCAACTTGCATTCTCTTAACACAGCGTGTCTGGTTTCAGGAAGAAAGTAGCCCAGCACAAACCTGGCTAGGTCTAGATCAAGAACTGTCTGACAAATAATACTAATAATCTTGCATTTGATACAGCTCCTTTCACTTTGGGAAGACACCTCAAAGCCCTTCTCAGGATTTACTGTAAAGTGGAGTGACTGTATTTATAGGCAAATGTAGCAACCAATTTGCACACAGCAATGTTCCACAAAGGCAAGTTTCAACTGCTTTGGGTGAGAGCAGAGATGGAGGTGTGCGTTACTTTAATAATAATAATCCTTGCATTTGATATAGCGCTTTTCACGTCTTCTAGACGTCCCAAAGTGCTTCACAGAATATACTGTAAAGCGAATTAACCGTATATTTGTGGGCGAAACACGGCAGCCAATTGCGCACAGCAGTGTCTCACAAACAGTCGTGGATTGAAAATGACCAATTTATTATTATTTTGTTTTGGAGGGATTATTATTAGGTGTGTGGAGTAAGGAAACTTGCCCAAGGTTGCCTGTTGATCACAGAACAGCTGTGATCCTGCAGTTGTAGGTAGAGGTGGATCGATATGGTTAGGTGTTATACAAGGAGGAGAGTACCACGGGAGAGGCATAAAGATAACTACTTTCATTTGTTGCAATTGTGCAAATTACATCAGTAAAAACAACTCTCATTAGCACACAATGCTCCAAATTGTACCGTATAAAGCAAAATATTTGTCATTGTCCTAATGTTAAGAAATCCCGAAGTACCTGATAGGAATGTCATTCATTACTTCTCGAAACATAGAAGGAGACACGATAGGATCACAATCGCTGGGAAGCAAAAGATCCTTGCCTTTATCGATCACTTTGCGTTCCAGAAGCCAGCGATTGAATGAGTCACGAGGTGGTTCAATACCTGTCAGAACACACGGAAGTTAACCATTTCAGTACAGAATTCAGAACATTCCTCTCATTTGGTAGCCGTACAAACTTGGGACAGAATGTAAAGGAGTGGTGCATCAGTGATATCTTGGTCAAGAAATGAGGGAGGAAGTGACCGAAGAGGATTTTAGTTAGAGCTGTAGCCAATTTGGATTTTGTACCATTTTCTGTTATCTGCAAAGTTCACATTTCCAGATGGGGCCCATTAGTGTTATTTACTATATCTTTGATAACTCGTATGTGGATACAATCTGAGAATATAGAGTGGGGGTCAATAGGGCTTTAGGATCGGAACCCAGAATAACGGTATTGGTCATCTTCACTTTGCAGGACAGTGAGATGTGGCAACTCAGCGTCTCATCTTTGGGCAATGAATGATGAGCTTGTATTGGGGGTTTTGTATAGATTAACCATTTGTTCAAGATCTCACCATTCTTGGAAGGTAGGATGAAAGAGAACAAGGAAAGGAAGATGAGGAAATGAGAGTGGAAGTAGGAAGATAAGCGTTACACTGATTACAAATAATGTGGTGAATAAAAAGCACAAACACACCTGTGGAGTATGATGATTACAGAGACATGGATACACAGCCTGGTCACAATAGGGAGCTGAATATACCGGGTTATAGGATCTTTAGAAAGGAAAACAATTTGAAATAACGTTTTATCACGTTGTCAAAGGGTCTCAAAGGGCTTCACAGGATTTATTGTAAAGTGCAGTGACTGTATTTTGTAGGTGAACACAGCAGCCAATTTGTGCACAGTAATGTCCCCCGAACAGCCATGAAATGATACACCAATTGTTCTATCTGGTGGATTGTTAGCCAGGAAACTGGGAGGGAAAGACTGCAGTTACCTTCTCGTTGCTGACAAAGCTCCTGGTAGTGTTGTCTCAGTTTTACCGTCAGCTGTGCTCGTAATAGCTCCACCTCTGGGTGTGGAGACAGTGCCTCAATCGGAGCACTCTCTTTAATTACTACGTTTGTTGGAATATCGAGGTCCCAGTACACACTGAAACCACAAAAAGATTTGTGTTTACATTGTGCTACTCATATCATGCTTTCCAACAAAGCTCCCCCAGTTTTCAAAATATATCTGGCTATCACTGGGAACCAAGCAAATAACACTGACAGAAAATCAACCTTTTACGCAATGTTAAAGGTACCTGTACCTGCCTCACACACGCTGATTGTAAGCACAGTATGTTATGTTTCAAGAGACCAATCCCCAGTTTCATCTTGGTTGAGCAGAACGTAAGCAATGGAACTTCCCACTGCTTTCTGGACACTTTTTACTCTGTGGATTAGGTGCCACGTGTTTAATCTTCTGTGTTCTCTGAACAAACTTCGGCCTTCAATTATTCAGAGAACCTTCTTTTAAGGCTAGTAGACTATTTGCACTGCCCAGTTCCAGTATAGAAGTAATTGTGGCGTTTGGGTAAGGACAATAGTAGTGAAATCCATTGTAATCCAGTGAAGAAGTTATTAACTCTCACTCTGCTGAATGAAATCTATCTGGATAAGCACTGGTCTAAGTTATGATATTTTGTTGGATTCATTGCTTCTTTACACTTTCGAACAGCTGAAGCTGTTTGATTTGGTAGACTCACTAATGGTGAGTTGGCTATCCTGGAAGATGGCAAAGTTTAAAAAACAGTGAAGAGGATTTCCCATTTTGGTATTCCCAAACTGGGAATTGCAATGAATTGGTTTTAAATATCACAATTTAGATGTGATTGAAGCAGCAGCTCCATCAAGTAGCTCGTTAAGTGGACGGTGTGACTCACGCTGTGGGACGGCCCGATGTCAGTGCAGGGCTAGGTGTAGGTGTGACTGTAGCTGCCGGCACAGGCAGTGGCTGTTGTTTCTCTTCAGCTGAGTTGGGTCCGGGAACTCGGGACACAGGTGGGACACTGGGAGTGCCTGGACCACTTGGAGAGATCGGAATTGTTGGCGTTGTGGGGGTTAATGGCACTTCTACCTGTAGGAAAAAAATTAGAATATCAAATCTTAAATGTTTTCTTTGGTCAGCCGGGTGCCTGGCACACATGGAAACCGATCGCTGGTCTTAACACTCTTCAAACCAGACTAATGCGACTTCCACATGTGTAAAACTTTAATAATAATAACCCTTGCATTTGATTGAGCACCTAATCAAGTCGTTATAAGGAACAAAATCAATTTTATTTTGCGGACTGTTGTCGAGGATACCAGGAGCAAAATGCTGAAAGGTAAATGTGGGAATGAAAAGAGCTAAAATCGGCAGGAATGTCTGCAGACATACAACCAACCCTCTTTAGGATCTTGATAGTCCAGTTCCTGAGATAGTACTTCAGGGCACTGCTGATGACTGCACATTAGCAGGACTTGGAAGGGCTGACCAGTCACTGTAGGCAGAGAATCATTCCACTCAGCTCCAGTTAACCCTGTAAGCCAAAGCCCTAATGGGTAGGGTGGTCATAGCTGGACAAGCAGAGGGAAAGCTTGCTAGACAGTGCTCTCAATGGCAAGCTGTGTGATTTTAGCTGGTTAGACTCCAACAGTTACCCCAACATATACGCTGGGGTTCCCAAGCCTTGCCTCTTGCCAACCTGTGTCTATTACTTTCCGGAATTAGGTAAGCAGGATACATTCCCCCCAGGGAGAGAATGTGCACTCCAAAAAACTATCTTTGAAATTTCATGTGTAGGTGGGCTGCATGGAAATCTCAGCTTGGATTGGATACTCTTAATCATGGTGATGGGTTTCTGCATGTGTCAGACACTCGGCTGACCCCCAAAAAAGTAAGTTCAAGATCATGGAATGAGTTTTTCACCTACAAAATATGCAGTCGATACACAGTGAATCCTGAGAAGTGCTTGGAGACAAGAGAGATGAAAATATTATTATTACAGAGGCTCTCGTCCCAAACCCAAATTCACACATTTACTTACTCTGGGTTTTTTGAAGCTATTTGCTGATTGTTGTTGATTTTCTTCTGAATGCCTGCGCTTCCGCAATCCATTGTCAGCTGTAGCTTCTCCTTCATTTGATTCCATTGTAGCATTCAAACCAAGAGGGTCTGACTATAACACAACAGACATTGACAGTTACACTAGAGCTTTAGTTCCAGTACTTTCTGTGCTAAACACTGAGAACATTTAACTGAACAACTTTCAGCCTTATAATCCTGTAAGACTTTGTCATGTATTCACCATTAACGTAACATTTAATTAAAATTATGCTTGCATTTAATTTAGCATTTAATCACTTGACCTGGACATCTCAAGGTGCTTCACATGATTTTATAGTGTGTATTTTTAGAGCATTAGCTCGGGAGAGCATGAGCTAACAACCGAGCCAGACTGTACCTGGCTCCAGATGTCCAGCTAAATTACCATAACAATAACAACTTAATTTATATAGCCCCCCTCACACAGGGTAGCACCCCAGAGCAGTTTACAGGTTAACCCACAAATAATAATAATAATCCTTGCATTTGATATAGTGCTTTTCATATCTTCTAGACATCTCAAAGCGCTTCACAGAATATACTGTCAAGTGAATTGACTGTATACTTGTGGGCGAAATGCGGCAGCCAATTGCGCACAGCAGTGTCCCACAAACAGTGGTGAATTGAAATGACCAATTTATTATTGTTTTTTTTTTTGGAGGGATTATTAACAGGCGTGTGGAGTAAGGAACCTTGCCCAAGGTTTCACCCTGTCGGGAATCGAACCCAGGTTTCTCGCTTGCAAAGCGAGTGCTCTAACCACTGAGCTACAGGACTCCACAAAACACTGTTACTCCACTTTACTGTACATCCTGTGAAGTGCTTTGGGACATTGGATGGTGAAAGGTGCTATACCAAATACATTTAAGGAAACATGTCATGTAATTACAATAAGCATATGTAATACTATAAACACAGCATGCAATTATTATACACCATGAGCTAAGCAATGTATACCATGTGTTGGAACTATTGTAAGTCCTGTGCTATCACCTGCTCTTGAGATGGCCCTGTGATTTTCTCACATACTTCCTCTGTTCTATCACATGTTCAGTAACAAAGACACCAACAATTTACATTAATATAGTGCCCTTCATGCGGGGTAACATTCATTACAACATATTGTATAAACGGTTCTGTTTTTAAGATTACTGGCAGGGCATGCCTCCTGGCATTTCAGGTTACATTTTAAACCGTGTTCTAAACTAGTTTGTTGCTATACTGCCCTTAGACAGTGTTTCAGTAAAGTCAGATTGCTATTCTATGTACATTGTTGTGTGCATATTGGCTCCTGCGTTGTTGAGTGTCTACAAATATACAGTCACTACACTTTACAGGACATGCTGTGAAGTACCTTGAGACATTTCAACAATGTGATAAGGTGCTCTGTTGAATGCTGAAAGTTTTATTTCTTTGTTTTAGGACATTATCTAAGTCACTGCTATGATTATCAGTTTCATGAACTAATTTGTAGCGTGCACAAAAACATTGTTGTAAAAACTAACAAGAGAAAGCTGCGGGTTTATTTGCCCCTATCAGAATCCTGCCTCCCAAGCAGGCAGTGAAACACTGGAGGTTTGAGTGATGCAGCTGGGACCAAACTGGAGAGGGCAGCAATACATTTGTTTATTTGGTTGTGGAGTTATTCCTTCTTGTGTGTTGTAACAGGTTTTATATTCCTCCTTGTGTTTGTAACATTTTTCAGCACCTTCTTATGAATTTGTTTTTGTGCGTTTAAGAATTTTTCTTTTTAACATTGTGTTTTGGTGTGGCGTGTTGTGCTGGGCTTCCCATCAGTCATGTAGTCTGGCTCAGAGTAGGGAGGTCAGTGGTTTGAAAGAAAGCCGTGCAACAACTCACATTTCCTCAGCCTTTCCCCATCAACCATCCAAAGAACATAGGCACAGTGATCGTAGGAACAGAGTCAGAGATATCACTGCAATTTCATTGGCACTAAATCAGTATCAATATTCTGGAAGCTTCTTAACACCAATGTGAGAACACCACTTCCACAGACTACAAGTGGTTTCAAGAGAAGGCCAACTGTTATTATAATAATATACCGTCTTCTCAGGGAAACTAGGATTGGACAGTAAATATCAGTCCTGTCTTCATCCCGAGAACCACTGTTCTACAACAATCCTGACACAGAGGGATGAAGTCAGGATTGTTGTAAAACAATGGTTCTCGGGATGTAGACAGGACTGATATTTACTGTCCAATCCTAGCTTCCCTGAGAAGGTGTTTCCATACCACTCTCTCAAAAGCTGAACCTTTTCGCTTCTTTCGTGGGTCGATTCCTGCAGCAACGCTTGTCAGCCTTTTTGCAATCTGCTACATACTCCAAGTCACCCAGAACTCCTCAGTTAGTATTTTCTTCTAACTCAGCCTTGCACCCATTCTCGCCTAGTAGACCAGTGAATCAAAATCTTTGTCTTGGCGTTCAAATCTTATACAATGTTCAAGCTTTTTCAGGTGCACAGGCAGACTGCTCACCCTCTGTAGATATGGCTTTTATGTAGGAGATTTAATATATTTGAAACAGCTTCAATTACTCACAATGACATCATGTTGTCCAAACACAGGAAGTTCCCAGAGCGATTGGTTGGTGAATTTATTGAAGTAATAAGGCCGGTTCTCTCTCCTGCTCCAGCACTTTGCCCATCCTGCCTGAACCAACTCATCTGAAATTAAACACATTTCAGTACAACTTTCAGACACCTTCTTAGTAACAATTAAATACCTCTAGGTAGTAACTTGGTGAAATTTGTTCTGAAGTACATTTTACTGAATGTCATTTTAATATCTTGGCTCCACGTTGAGTGCTTAGTTGCTATTAACATAGGACAGATACAAACATAGGACAGATACAAACATAGAAACCTACAGCTCAGGTGGCTTTTCTGCTCATGGAGTCTGCACTGGCTCACAGAACAAGGTAACCAATTTAATCCCACCACTCCACTTTACTCCATACTTTACTCCATAACAATTCCTGTCATCCCAACAATGTCTGGGACCTACACATTTACTACCTACAAAGGGGTGAAGTCCTCCCTTCTTGAAGGGGAAATGGCCATCAGTCAGTTCGAATTCAGGGAAAAAGTTGGCTGATCGACTGGAGTTTCACTGGGTTGTTTATAGATCTTTTTCTACAGTTCACAAATGAGGAAACATGGGATATAGATCTCCTCTGATCACCGTCTCCTAACTGATAAGGATTCTGAGCAATAAGTTTAGGCAATGTTGAATCAGTGGATGTGAAGGCAAACCACAAATTTGCCTTCCGTGACCATTCTTGTATCAATTTCTTAATACTGTCATAGATATAGCATTTTTCACGTAGAATATGGTTTGGGAACTCTTCCCTAAGACAATGTTGTACATTGTGCGAGGGAAAAGTGAGAGGGGCTAGGGGAGGTAGCGTTGGCGTGGTTTTAAAATGGGATTGAAAGAGAGGGGACTGAGACGGGGTTGTCGAGGGAGGGAGATGGAGAGGTCAAACCACTGGCAGTTAGGGGAAAACCGGAGTGATGTCCTCTTGTTCTACTGTCTCAGGCATCCTAAAGTATTGTTCTGCTTTACTTTTTCAATCCCATTTGAAATGTTATACACCTCTATGAAGTGCCCACTGAGCCCTAGCTTGTCCAGTTGCTGCTCATAACCAGAGCCAATAAAAAATAGCGGAACTATTTCAATAAAATGAGTCATTCACTGTGTTTGCTGTGCGCAAAATTAGCTGCAGCGTTCAGCAACAAGACGATCACCAACTTTACATATGCCTTGAAGCATTTTGGGATGTCCTCCAGATGTGCAACGCGCTATACCAAAGAAGGATGATTATTTTTATGAGTTCCTATATGTAGTATATGTAGGACCTTACATTTATTAGTATTAAGCTTAATTTGCCAGTTATCAGCCTATGCACAAACTCTATCAAGTTCTCTTTGACTCGTGGAGTCCTGTAGCTCAGTGGTTAGAGCACTCGCTTTGCAAGTGAGAGACCTGAGTTCAATTCCAGGCAGAGGGCGAAACCTTGGGCAAGTTTCCTTACTCCACACAGAGCCTAATAATAATCCCTCCAAAACCAAAAACAATAATAAAATTGGTCATTTTCAATCTACGACTGTTTGTGGGACATTGCTGTGCGCAATTGGCTGCCGCGTTCGCCCACAAATATACAGTCAATTCACTTTACAGTGTGTTCTGTGAAGCGCTTTGGGACGTCCTCCCGACGTGAAAAGCGCTATATCAAATGCAAGGATTATTATTATTATTATTATTATTTGTTGGACCTTTACTGCCTCCTCTAATTCCAGTTTTCCCCAACTTGGTGTCACCTGCAAATGTAACTACCTTACACTGGGTCTGCCAATCCAGGTCATTACAATAGCGTGCATTTACATAGCGCCCTTCATGTAGGGCAGGGTGGTCCAACCTTTTGCCGCCGATGGCCGGATGTCCTATTTGATAAACTATGTGGGCCGCAGAAGCAATACAGTGGATGCCGGTTAAGCCAGATACATTGGGGATGAACGTTTTGTTCGACATAAGAGGCGGCCGAGGTTACAATCTTTCCCCTCAGGTTGCTGAGATCCTCATCCGTACTTTCGTAACATCCAGGCTTGACTATGCCAACTAGCTGCTCGCCAGTCTTCCCAACTCTTCCCTCCACAAGCTGCAGATTATTCAGAACTCTACAACTTGTGTCCTCTCTCACAAATAATAATAATCCTTGCATTTGATATAGCGCTTTTCACGTCTTCTAGACATCCCAAAGCGCTTCACAGAATATACTGTAAAGTAAATTGACTGTATATTTGTGGGCGAACGCGACAGCCAATTGCGCACAGCAATGTCCCACAAACAGTCGTGAATTGAAAATGACCAATTTATTATTGTTTTTGGTTTTGGAGGGATTATTATTAGGCTCTGTGTGGAGTAAGGAAACTTGCCCAAGGTTTCACCCTCTGCCTGGAATTGAACTCAGGTCTCTCACTTGCAAAGCGAGTGCTCTAACCACTGAGCTACAAGACTCTACAAAGCTCCATGAGCTGATCATCCCCATCCTCACCTGGCTTCACTGGCTCCCCATCGCCCCAATGGATCGAGTTTAACATCCTTGTTGCCACCTTTAAAGCCCTCTATGGTTTTACTCTACTCTACCTCTGTGACCTCCTAAAACCCTACCAACGCTCTTTCAGCTCGGCGGGTACTGGCCTGCTTCACGTCCCCAACACTGCCCGCTCCATCAATAGGTCTTTAGCCTTTCTGCACCCACCCTCTGGAACTCCCTGCAGAGCCCCTCCGCGGCCTGTCTGAATACCTTCTTCTTCAACCTTGCCTTCGGTCATCTTCCCACCACCACCCTCCTACCCTCCACCTCTCGACTCCAGCCCACAACTCAGGTGCAACCCCTTGACTATCCAGCAACTTGGGACGTCCTCCCAATGTGAAAGGCACTATGTAAATGCAATTTGTCGTTACCAACCCTGCAAGCCAAAGCTACAATGGATAGGGTGGACCTATTTGTACAAGCAGCTGGAAGCTTGCTACAGTGCTCTCAATGACAAGCTATGCTGTTTTAGCAGATTAAGCTCCAACAGGTACTCCAAATGCACCCTCTGAGCCATGGCTTGGCTCTCAGCAACCTGCGCCTAATACTCTCTCCTAATTCTCTGTGTCTATTAATAATAATAATCCTTGCATTTGCTCACAGCAGTGTCCCACAAACAGACGTAGATTGAAAATGACCAATTTTATTATTGTTTGGTTTTTTGGAGGGATTATTATTAGACGTGTGGAGTAAGGAAACTTGCCCAAGGTTTCGCCCTCTGCCTGGAATTGAACTCAGGTCTCTCGCTTGCAAAGCGAGTGCTCTAACCACTGAGCTACAGGACTCCACAAAGGTAAGCAGAGAGCGTTTCTCCAGGAAGTGAGTGCACATTCCATTCCAGAAACAAAGAAATTTATATGTCTTGGTGGCATACATGGAATTTTGGCTTGGATACTGGTAACTACGGTGATGGGTTTCCAAATGTGTCAGGTGGCCAGCTGACTAAAAAAAGTTTGGCCCCTCTTAACAATGCATATTAAATTAATAGGCATATCTGTTTATGGTCAGTAAATCTACACACCAATAAGATATGCACTGCTGTATAAACTCACGGTAAAAAAAAGGCTTACAACTATTATTAAAACAACAAGATTACATTTGTATAGCGCCTTTCACGTCAGGAGGAAGTCCCAAGGCACTGAAATGCAACATACAGAACTAGCTATAAAAGCAAAAGTCTCTGAGAACATGAAGCAGGTCAGGCGGCATCTATTGTGAGAGGAAAATGTTTCACGTGGATAACCTTTCATCAGCGTTCTGACAAAAGGTTATTGACTGAAATGTTAACTCACTTTCCTCTCTCCATAGATGTTACCTGATCTGCTGGATGTTCCCACCAACTTCTGTTTTTATTTCAGATTTCCAGTATCTACAGTATTTTGCCATACAGAATTAGCTAATGTTCCCAGTTCTCACCTGATAGATCCTGCACTAATTTAATGGACTTCGGAGACGAAGGCTGTGCCTGATCAGAGGTGCCCGCAGAGTGCAGAATCACCACGGGTTCAGCTTGCACACCCCTGTGGTTTTCACTCGCCATCTTTCTGCATCTGCTCCGCAACTGGGAATAAAACCAAAACAAGGGTCACTCCAGGCTATGCATGGCTCGGAAAACCGCTCAGTGCGGGAGAAGTAAATGGTTATCAGATTTAATTATTCTCTCTGAAAGATTCCTTCAGATCAATCCCACCACATGAATATCCGTGGCGCACCATAGCACAAAATTAGAATGGGATTAAAGCGAAAACATAACCTGCAATAATTACAAATATAAGACAGGCACACGTTTGCGTGTGCGCCCGCGCGCGCGTCTCTCTCTCTCTCTCTGTCTGTCCGTCCGTGTATGTTGCACTGTGTATGCATCTACGCGTTTTCTTTCCCTGTCGGCCTGTGCGTGCATCTGTCTGTGTGGGTGTCTCTGTATTAAGTCTGTGTGTGTCTCTCTCTCTCTCTGTGTCGGTCTGAAGAGTCTCTGTGTGTTTGCGCCTCTGTTTGTTTGTGTCTCTGGGATCGAGTGCGGCGCCCAGTGCGCATGCTCGGGCGGGGACAGTTGCTGCGCGGGAAGCGGCCCTGAGGCCTGAGCGGCTGAAGCCATCTCCCGGAGCCCGGGCGCTCTCCGGCTCCGAACCGGCGGGGGTTTACGCCGGAGGCGGTTGGCCTCGGGAAGGGGCCGCGGAAGCCGCGCCTGCAGGGATAGCTGCAAAAAAAAAAAAATCAGTAAGATGGCGGTGGCGGCCGGCGGGAGAGAGGGAGAGAGAGGGAGGGAGGGAGAGCGTCAGGGCCGGCGTGGTCTCCGCTCGCTCAGTACCGGACGCCGCGCGCCGTGTCGGCGAGGATACGCCGCTGCGTGGGCTGAGGCGCCCCGTCCGCCCGCCCGCCCGCTCGCTCGCCTCGGGCAGCAGCCGCCGCTTACCGTGCGGTGGAGGCGGAAATCGCCGCGCTCGGTCTTCACTGTGCCGCCGCTACCGCCATCTTGTGTCGGCGCGCTGCTCTGCGCACGCGCCGTGCCCGCCCCGCCTCGCCGCGCGCCCCCGGATTGGTCGCGCCTCACGATACCAGGCGGCGGTTGGTCGGCGGCCTCTCGACCCGCGCGCCATGTGAGGCCCCCATCACAACAACCGCCCCCAACAGCCATTCCAACCGCTGGCAGCCCCTCGCCCGCCGCAGCTGCCATCTTCTCCTCGCCTCGCCTCCCCCTCCTCTGTACCCCTTTCCTCTGGTTCAGAGACGCATCTGTTCGTTCTATAGTCCCCCCCATTGCCTATAGTACCCCCATTGCCTATAGTCCCCCATTGCCTATAGTCCCCCCTTGCCTATAGTCCCCATTGCCTATAGTCCCCCATTGCCTATAGTCCCCCCGTTGCCTATAGTCCCCCATTGCCTATAGTCCCCCATTGCCTATAGTCCCCCATTGCCTATAGTCCCCCATTGCCTATAGTCCCCCCATTGCCTATAGTCCCCCCCATTGCCTATAGTCCCCCCATTGCCTATAGTCCCCCCATTGCCTATAGTCCCCCTTGCCTATAGTCCCCCATTGCCTATAGTCCCCCCATTGCCTATAGTCCCCCCATTGCCTATAGTCCCCCATTGCCTATAGTCCCCCCCATTGCCTATAGTCCCCCCCTTGCCTATAGTCCCCCCCGTTGCCTATAATCCCCCCATTGCCTATAGTCCCCCCATTGCCTATACCCCCCCATTGCCTATAGTCCCCCCCATTGCCTATAGTCCCCCCCATTGCCTATAGTCCCCCCCATTGCCTATAGTCCCCCCCATTGCCTATAGTCCCCCCATTGCCTATAGTCCCCCATTGCCTATAGTCCCCCCCATTGCCTATAGTCCCCCCCCATTGCCTATAGTCCCCCCCATTGCCTATAGCCCCCCCATTGCCTATATCCCCCCATTGCCTATAATCCCCCATTGCCTATAGTCCCCCCATTGCCTATAGTCCCCCCCCATTGCCTATAGTCCCCCCATTGCCTATAATCCCCCCCATTGCCTATAATCCCCTCATTGCCTATAGTCCCCCCATTGCCTATAATCCCCTCATTGCCTATAGTCCCCCATTGCCTATAATCCCCTCATTGCCTATAGTCCCCCCATTGCCTATAATCCCCTCATTGCCTATAGTCCCCCATTGCCTATAATCCCCCCCATTGCCTATAATCCCCCCCACCACCCATTGCCTTATGTTTTGCAGAATCATCACCTCTGCTCTCATCATCTTCTGTCCTCCCATCTAAAAAAAAGTTTCCTTTTTCTTTCTTTCCCCGCCCCACCCCCCGCCTTCCCTGCTTGTCCTTATAATCCGCGACCTCCCAACGTCCCCCCCTCACCCAGTTCCAACGAAAGGTCGTAGACCTGAAACGTTGACTCATTTCCCTCTCTCCGTGGATGCTGCCTGACCTACTGCGTGTTCCCAGTGACTTCTGTGTAAAACACATAAAACAAGCTGTGGGTTAGAACCCAACCTCCAGCTCCGCTCACGCACTCACTTGCTTTTTGATAATAATAACAATAATAATAATCCTTACATTTGATATAGCAGCTTATTGAGTCTTCGACACGTCTCAAAGCACTTCACAGGATACACTGTAAAGTGAATTGACTATGTTTTGTGGACAATACATGAATCGCAGGCAATATCAATAAATCCATACATTTGATATAGCGCCTCATCACATCTTTGAGACATCTCAAAGTGCCTCGCAGAATCTACTGTAAAGTGAATCGACTGTATATTTTGTGGGCGGAATGCTATTTAATAATAATAATACTTGCATTTGATATAGCGCTTTTCACGTCGGGAGGACGTCCCAATGCGCTTCACAGAATATACTGTAAAGTGAATTGACTGTATATTTGTGGGCGAACGCGACAGCCAATTGCGCACAGCAATGTCCCACAAACTGTCGTAGATTGAAAATGACCAATTTATTATTGTTTTTGTTTTTGTTTATTATTAGGCGTGTGGAGTAAGGAAACTTGCCCAAGGTTTCGCCCTCTGCCTGGAATTGAACCCAGGTCTCTCGCTTGCAAAGCGAGCGCTCTAACCACTGAGCTACAGGACTCCACTTGAATGTTTGGGTGCTTTTTATTGGTCCGATCGTATTAAAGTTTCTTGTCAAGTCACTTAATGTATTTATAGGTGAAGACAGCAGTTAATTTGCACACAGTTGGGTGTCTTGATACTTGCTGACCTTGAGAACATCAAGGTCCTCCCACCACACTGAAGGCAGATGCCTATCAGATACCTGATGAGGAATCTATGAGGCTTGGGGCGACAGCTGCTGGAAGGTATTACCTGGAGTCTGAGTTTGTGAACACACTTTTGTACGTCCAGCGTCTAGAATCCAAATTGATTGACTTACAGAGAGGCAAGTAGCTGCTGCTTAAACTCCACACCTCCAACCAGTGGAGGCATCGCTCAATGGGAAGGGACGTGTGCCTGAGCTACAGATAAGAAGATGATAGCAATGCTCTCACATATTTCAGGCCAGGAAGCTCACAAAGTACCTAACAACTACCTAGTAAGGGATGAAACCCTCACTTGGATGTTGAACCACCAACTAATGACTCTCCTCCACATAGGGGGAGGTGGTTGTGGAAGGCAAGTGGGGTCTCCTTTCTTGGAGCTGAACTGGCTCCAAGGTAACGTGTTTGGCAACAGTGTCAGAATAGTGCAAGCTCTCTGTGGGGGTCTCAGCAGCCCAGTCCTTGCGTGAGGCATGTCCGCAGTATTCCAGGGCACTGCTGATGACAGCACAGCCAGCCTGGCTCATTGGCAGGATTTGGAAGGGCAGACCAGTCACTGGGGCAGCGAATCCACACACTCAGCTCCTTGCAAGCCAAAGCCCTAATGGGTAGGTGGTCCTACCTAGATAAGCAGCAAGAAAACTTGCCAGACAGTGCTCTCAATGGGAAGCTATACGGTTTTAGCTGGTTAGACTCCAGCAGTTACCCCAACGCACACTCTGGGTTCCCCAAATCTTGGCTCTTGCCAACCTGTGCCTAATATTCTCCGGACGTAGGTAAGCAGGATGCATCCCTCTAGGAAGAGAGTGCACATTTCATTCCAACAATCTATCTGGAATTTCCATGTTTAGGTGTGATACATGGAATTTTCAGTTTGATTTGGATATTCTCAAGCAAGGTGATGGGCTTCCACATGTGTCAGAGTGACCCCCCAAAAAAATGGACACGGAGTGGAGAAGACCAGCGAGGCGGTCATTGGAGAAATCAAGGTGAGATATATATATGATTATTATATGTGGTGAATGTTTGGCAGAGGGTTTGAACTGGGAGAGTGAAATGGTTTAAGGTACTTTAACCTTTTACAGGCAATGGCACGCCACCCACTCCTACCTGAGCTGTACTGCTGGGATGGGCTACACCTGAACAAGCCTGGGACCAAGGTCCTAGCGGAAAGGATAAATAGGACTGTAGAAAGAACTTTGAACCAGTATAGGGGTGGAGGGTTTGGATGAAAATAACAGTAAGTTAAAGATAAGAAAATAAAGGGATGAAATCAAAGGTCGGAGTACAAGAAGTGATAAAGATAACATAAATACTCCGGGAAGAAAAAAGGTTGTAGCAAGTAATCACAAAAAGTGTGACAAGTCGAAAAGTGTGAGAAAAACACCTCAGGGCATATCGGCAATTACCCAAGTAAGTGTTCTGCACATGAATGCACGTAGTGTAAGAAATAAAACAAGTGAGTTAAAAGCACAAATTCAGCTTAAAGGGTATGATGTAGTAGCCATTACAGAGACCTGGCTACAAGCTGGGCATGACTGGGGGCTAAATATTCCATGCTTTAAGATCTTTAGAAAGGACAGGGAAATTGGGAATGGAGGAGGAGAGCAATATTGATAAAAGACACAATTACAGCAGTAGAAAGAAAGGATTTCAGTAAGAGTGATCAGACCGTGGAAATACTATGGGTAGAATTAAGGATCAGCAACTGAGGCAAGACTGGTGGGAGTTATTTACAGACCTCCAGATAGTAGTGATGTAGTTGGGGGGATGTATCAATACGGAGATCAGGGAAGCATGCAACAGAAGCAATGTAGTTGTAATGGGTGATTTTAATTTTCACGTAGACTGGGAGAAGCGGACAGCTCAAGTAGTAAAGGCAACAAATTTCTAGAATGTATTCTGGACAGTTTTCTGGATCAATAAGTTTTAGAATTGACAAGGGAGCCTGCCATACTAGATTTGGTATCCTTTTCTTATGTATAAGTTTAATGGGGACCTGGAAAACAAACAAAGGCAGACAGCAGTCTCCATTAACAACAACAACAAGATTCCATTTACAGAGTGCCTTTCACGTCGGGAGGACGTCCCAAGGCGCTGTACAGTTGGGTCAGGACCCGAGCATTGGGGGGAAATGGTCAGGGTGAGGGGAGGGAAGGGAGGGGGGAGAGAGTCGAGAGGGGAGCTGAAGGCATGGTAAAAAGACCACTAAATTGAAGAGCAAAGGGCTCCAATGCTCAGGCTGGGTTATGGAGATTACCTGGAGAGAAAGGAGCAGGACATCCTGGGAGGTGGACAAATTTATTAAAAATAGGCAACAGTTCATCCCGGCAATCCCTACGAGCAAATTTTAATTAGGTTCCAATCAAATTCATTGAAGCCGAGACACAACCCAAACCATAATGAAACCATATCAAATAAAAAGATTCAATGGCAACCCAGAACCATTTAATAAAATATGGTTCTTTTATTATAAATAAAATGGTCAAAGAGGAAGGTCTTCAGAAAGGACTTGAAAGGGGTAAGAGATGGGGTGAGGTTGAGGGATTGCGGGATAGAGTTCCAGAGTGTCGGGGCAGAGGTGCTGAATGCCCGACTGCCAATGGTGGGGTGGGAAGTGCGGGGGATCTGAATGAGGTCAGGGTCTGTTGAGAGGTTAGAGTTTACGTTTTTTAAATTTTGGGGGCAGTTTTAGACAAGGTGTGTTCCCGGACCATTCAGGCACTGGAGTTTTGTCAAATTTACTTCATGAATGTATTGCCTTATTCGAAATATTGGGAAAGATTTTTGCAACACAAGCTTTTTGATTATTTGCCAATTGAGTGTGGGATTCTTTATGATGCAATCTACATTTGCTTCTATTTAATTTGGCTTTTAATATTTATTCTCTTTCTTGGTAATACGATATTTGGGGCATTTTTGGATCAGCCCGGTGTCTGACACATGCATAAACCAATCACCGTGCTTAAGAGTATCCCAAACCAAACAATAAAACAAAATTATATTTATAGAATGTCTTTCACGTCAGGAGGACGTCCCAAGGCGCTGAAAACAAAAGGTTTCCATGCATCCCACCTATACGTGGATATGTTTCTCGGCGTATAATTGTATCTTTTGTTTGCACTTTTCGAGTTTTCATGTTTTTTTTTGCATTGTGCCGCGCATTTTTTCAAAGCTTTTTTTTTCGCGTTTTATGCATTTTTTTCTTGTATTTTTTTCTCGTCATAGCATTTCAAGTGGTTTCATCGTGAAGCATGACATCAAGGCAAGTTGTTGTGGATTGTTGTTCCAGCACTCAGTGACCAGTAATAATCCTCTGCATTAGCATGAATTGTCCCTGGTGTTCACAGAGTGGCAGTACAACATCATCAATCAGCACTTTGCCGACTGCTCAGACGGGCTCCCTCCGGAGGACACTCTCACTCCCTGCTGAACGAGCATCTCTTCTCTCTCACCTGTCTGTCTGTTGAGGTGGACATTCACAATCCTGCAACACTATCAGGAAAAGAGAAAGGAGGTTCTCCACTGCAGAGTCCTGGCCAACAATTCCCCAAGTAAAATTGTGGCTGTTTGTGGGTTGGTCTCCCAGTCCTGCTGTCTTTTTATTCAGCCCTCATCAGGACGTGAACTGCCAAGTTCCTCTCCATCTCATTCCATCCCTTTGTTTCAGATGATCTTTTATGTGAAAGTTTGAGTGTTTGATTTTACACAACAGTAGGCACACATTCTGGTTGATAGCACACATTCTGGTTGATAACTGGCACAGATTGTACAACTCAACACAAGCAAATAAACTTTATCACAAGTAATTCTAATAAGAGTTATTTTAGTGTCAGCCTGGCTTAGTCTGTCTCACTCTCACCTTTAGTCAGAAGGTTGGGGGTTTAATCCCCACATAAGGGACTTTGAGCTCACAGTCTGAGCTGATGCTTCTGGTCAATTCTGGGGGAGCACTGACATTGCCAGAGGTGCCATCCTTCAAATGAGACATTAAACCAAGGTCCAGTCTGCCTGTTCAGGTGGATGTTAAGAATCCCATGGCTCAATTGAAAAAGGGAATTTCTCCCAGGATCCTGGCCAACAATAAAGTTGGTCCCTCTTTCATGGCTGTTTTGCCCATTTTGTTTTTGGTCAGCTAGGTGTCTGACACACATACAGTAACAATATTACTCCCACACAGATTGATAATATTTCCCCCATATTGAGCAATAATATACACTCACACACTAATAAAATCAGCTCCCTGATACCGAGTAATAATGGCCTCCCACATCGAGTAATAAAGTTATTCCCACATATGGAGATATCAGCTCCTACACAGAGTACCTACAATGGGGAAAATAATAATCTTTGCATTTGATTCAGCAGCTTTCAAGTCATCGATATGTCACAAAGCTTCACAGCCATGAAGCGAATGATCAATTTTCTCTGAGGGATTGCTGGTCAGGCCACTGTCAGAAACTCCATTCTCTGCTCAGATGGCCATGGGATCCTTAGCATCCGCCTCAATAGGCAGAAAGGACCTCCTTTTCCTGTCTCATTCCCAAAAACCAATAAGCTCAAAGTCCTGAGGTTGAGCTTGAACCCACAACCTTCTGATTCAGAGGCCAGAGTGTAAGACTCAACAAGGATGACATCAGCTCCTACACGGCACGCTAGTTAAGGACTATTCTTTATTTTTTATTTCTAGGTGAACCCTTCAATGAATTTGTACACAGCAATGTCCCATTAATGGCCACAAAGTGAATGAGCAGTTTTGTGTGTATAAGGCAGAGGTGACCCAGGAGCGTTAGGCACTGACGTTGTGGTGGGGTGGGGGAGGGAGAGGGGGGAGGGCGATGCGAGCAGGTCCTGCCTCGCGGCTTGCTGACACATGCTTCCAATAACCTGAACTTTAATCAAACAACAGAGAGGCAATATTGGCCCATTTCCATATGGCACAATTATGCATAAAATTAAATGCAGGTCAAACCCATTCATCTTCCATCATACTGTTAAAATGTGGTCAATGAGTATTTTTTAATATAATGTAGTTTGTTCTCAGAAAATTAAACGCTGATGTTCTGAGCCCGTTCTTTGGCACAGCCCATGGTGAGGGCTTTGCATGGTCCGTGCTAGAGCTCTGAGATGGGTCTGTGTCATTGCTGTCTGGCAGTTTGTGGAGAGGTTTCTCATTTTATATCCATTCGTGTGGATGGATACTTTGCTTCATGCAAACTGGGGCCTGTTCAACCTTGCGGCCAAAGCCCTAAAGTCCGAGCTGGACAAACTGTGGAAAGCTGGCCAGGCAGTGCTCTCAATGGCAAGCTATGTGGTTTTAGCTGGTCAGACTCCAGCAGTTACCCCAAATAACAATCTGGAGTCCCTAAGCCTTGGCTCTTGCCAACCTGTGTCTAACATGTTCCGGAATTAGATCCATTCCAATGCACAGGAATTTCTATTGTAGGTTAGATGCATGGAACTCTCCGTTTGGTTTGGTGTCTGTGTGTGTTGGACACTTGGCTGACCAAACAAATACATGAATACCAACTAAGAAAGTGAAAATGTCAAAGGATGAGTCAAGCAGCCAGCAAAACTATTTACCTACAAATACACAGTCACTGAGTGTAGTGCTTCACGGTTCCAATAAAGCATTTCAAGATGTTTCAACACCATAGGCGAGGTATCAAATGTAAAGATTGTTATTAAAAGGATTTTTTACAGGTTTTAATCATATTGAAATCCTCAAAAGGCATCGCAGTAATTACTAAACATGTATCTTGTGGGCAAACACAGCAGACTATCTGCACCTAGCAATGTCCCTGAAACAGCCATTAAGTGAGTGATCAATGTACCTACATCAGGGTGGTCCAACCTTTTGGTTGCCGTGGGCTGCATTCCCTATTTGAAAAAGGTCTGCGGACAGTCCCTGGGGCCGCTTCTGGCCCGAGAACATTTCCAACATTCCAACCCTCTCCCTGGTGAACATCCTCCCAGGGCAGTGGCAGCAGCCGGTGGTTGGGAGGACGCTGCGCGGAGAGAGTTTACTGCAGTCTGTCAAGAAAGCAAACGCCTCTCTTACCAACCATGTCCTTAGAGGGAGAAGTTGGAATGGTGGAAATGGTCGTGGGCCTCATACAAATCACCTGCCAGGCCGCTGGCATCTGTTGGACTACACTGACCCCTAGAGGATTGTTGATCAGGACTCTTCTCTTTTCCAACAGTGCAAGGGGATCCTTAACATCCATTGTTTAAATCTCATTGTAGGACAGTACCTCTGACATTGCAGTGCTCCCCCAGCACTGCACTGGAGTGCTAACCTGGACTGTGAACTCAAAGGCTTAATGTAGGGCTTGAATCCACAACCTTGGAGGCAACAGCATATTTTGTTTATCTCTCAGCCGGGTGTCTGACACACATGGAGACCTCTAGCCATGCTTAAACATCTCAACAACAACAACTTGCATTTATATAGCTGTCCTCATGCAGGGTAGCGTCCTGGAACACTTGAAACCCAAACTACAAAGAGCAGCAATGGAAATGTGCCCAAGTGTGGGATGGTATACGCGCACTCTCCCTGGAGGGACACACCCTGTTCACGTAATCCTGGAGGGTATTAAGTGCAGGTTAGCAAGAGCCAAGGCATGGGGACCTCCTCAGTAGAATGTATGCTGAGATGCTGCTGGAGTCTAACCAGCTAAAGCCAGTCCCTGGAGGGTGAGCCCTACTTACCTAATTGTGTGGAGTATTAGCCCTGGCTCACGAGCCGGACATCTGGCACTGCCACAGAGAGCTGATTTGATTCCAACATTCCAGCTCAGCTCCAAATAGTCCCATATTTTTTTTCTCCCCGCCCCACCCCCCCTCCACAGGAGGATAATGCTAACTACTTTATCCTGCCCTGAAAGCTTTATCTTTACCTGAAGCTTTGAGGATTGCTGAGCTGCACTTCCACAGCCCATCAGTTACGGTGCAAACTGGCACAGCAGCCAAGACCATCCTCCTGCCGGCAGCAATGCAGCAATCAAGCTGCCAGAGAAACAACTTGTTCAGTGATATAACTGTCTTCAGATCATATTCACAAGTCATACGACACGGATCAGGAGGCTGAGAGGACCTGAGTTTGGAAACTCACTCAGCCCTTAACTCTTTTCATGGTCGATATAATGAGTTCCATGGCGAAGAGGTACTTTTTGTGTCAGCCTGTCTCAGTGGTAGCACTCTAGCCTCTGAGTCAGAAGGTTATGGGTTCAAGCCCAACTCACATGGTCTAAGCTGATGCTCCAGTGCAGCGCCTGAGGGTGTTGCATTTTTGGAGGCGCCGTCCTTCAGATGAATCGTTAAACCAAGCCAACAATCCCCAAAATAAAATTTGTCATCCTCTTTGTTGGCTGTTTGTGGGACATTGCTCTGTACAAGTGGCTACCATGTTTCATGCACAAATACATAGCTGTAAGCTATGCGGTTTTAGCTGGTTAGATTCCAGCAGTACCCTAATGTACACTCTGTGGTCTTGAAGCCTTCGTGCCTGCCAACCTACGCCTATTACTTTCCAAAATTAGGTCAGCAGGTTGCATCCCTATAGGGAGAGTGTGCGCATTCCGTTCCAACAATCTATCTCTGGGATTTCCTGGTCTCAGCTGGACACAGATATCAGAAGTATGATGGAGGAAGATAATGAAGAAGATTTGATGGATGGTTCCTAGCCATACCCACTCTTCCTATTAACCCTGTTTCACATCGCGATTGCCCTCTGGGTAATAATACTTCCTATCCTTTCTATTCCAGATCCGTATCATGACCTGCTGGGAGATATCACGGAGTTGAGGGAATGGGTCATGGCAGAGAAGTAGATTTTGAAGGACAGTTGAAGGTTAAACAAGGAGGTTCTGGACTGACTCAGTGAGGTGGAGTGTGTATCCATGGATGGTGATGCTGTCAGCACCTGAGGTATGGAGGCGCTGACTTGAGCCAAGCACGAGGTAGTGAGGAGCAAGGTGTGGAGGGCTTTGAAGGTGAGGATGATGATTATGAACGCTATCCTTTTGTTGACATCCATTGACTGGAGAAAGTTATTTCTCATCAAAGCCGAGCTTCCCTCTAACGTACAGAATCACTTTACAACATGTAACCTGACATGTACTCTCCACTACATTCTCCGCCTAAGACAGGACCATAAGCACAGGAGGCCATTCAGCCTATGGTGCCTTTGGGCTCTCTGAACAAGCTCTCCACTCAGTTCCACTCTCCTCTATGCATTTCTCTTTTTTTGATATTTATCTCTTAAAAGCCAATCCAGATTTTACCTTGACCACATCTCCAGGTCAGGTGTACGACACCCTAACAAGTCCTGGGTGAACAATCTCCTGACCTCTCCCTTTGCTGTGTTGGTGCTGACCTTAGCTACCGTGGGTGAGCATCACGTTGATGGAGTAGCTGAGATTTCAGTGGGCAACGTGCCAGGGGGTTGTGGCTGCTGAGCCAGGCCATTCAGCAGCTCTTAGTGTGGTGAGCGGGTAATTAACAGGCATGGTCTGGGCATGCTCAATGTTATTTACGCTGAGCAGGTCACCAGGAGACGTGAGTGTGAGTCATTGGTGTTGACAGCACAGAGCCACACCCATGTGGCCAGTCTCGGGCAGCAATGTCTGGCTTTATACAGACTGTAAGAGATTTGTCAACAAGTGAGTGAGACGTACAACCCCCAACCCCCACCGTGCACACACACCCCTGTAGTTTAATTCCCACGGATTGGTGAGTCAGTGACTAGATCAGTTTAAGATCATTAGTAAACGAGCAAGTGGGGAGGTTAGGATAATATTTTTCACACACAGAGTGGTTAGGATGTGGAATGCCCGGCAAGGACCGGTGGTTGAGGTAGAATTCATATTAGCTTTCAAGAGTACTAGACTTTCAAAGAATTAATAATAATCTTTGCATTTGATACAACACCTTATCACGACTTCGAGATGTTTCAAAGCGCTTCACAGAATATACTGTAAAGTGAATTGACTGTGTGTTTTGTGGGCGAAACGCGGTAGCCAATTGCACACAGCAGCGTCTCACAAATAGTCATGGATTGAAGTGACCAATTTATTTTTTGTTTGAAGGAAATATTATCCCCAGAAAAGCAATCCGCCAATTGACTAACAACCGGGTTCCTACTTGCTGCTAGGTAATCAGAGGCGTGTGGAGTAAGGAAACTTGCCCAAAGTTTCGCCCTGCCAGGAATGAAACCCAGGTCTCTTGTTTGCGAGGTGAGTGCTCTAACCATTGAGCTATAGGACTCCACTACAGGAAAGGAAGCTTCTCTTTCCCGGTGTCCCGGCCAACAACCCCAAAATAAAATTGGTCACTCACTCCATGGTTGTTTGTGGGACACTGCGGTGGCAAACTGGCTGCTAGTTTCACCCATAAAATATCCAGTCAATCCACTTCCCAGTATATCTTGTGAAGCGTTTTGAGATGTCTCGATGACACGATAAGGCACTATATGAAATACAAGGGTTATTATTATTATCAATCATTCACACTTTCTCTGACAGTAGTTTTCTCTCTAATCGTAACTCGCTCTGCACCTGAGCTTGCTGTGACCTGGGGTGAAAGTTGTGACCTGAACATAACAAGGGCAATCAATGAGGGACCTTCTTCTCTGGGCTGGGATGACAGTGCAAAGACATAAAGAGAATTGTGATTTTTGGTGTAGGGGAGTTTGTGGATTTGTGTATTTCTGTGACTATAAAACTGACATATTGGTTACTGGGGTTGACTAAACTGGACCTCAGATCACCATAGGAACCTGTGTGCATGACAACATTGTTGAGTAGATTGGATGAGATTTGGTGACAAACACTGAGTATTTTGCAGTTACTGGGAACACTCAATCAGAAAGGCAAAAGGTGTACAGGTGGTGGGGACCATCCCAGGCTGTCTGCACTGGGAGGAAACAACTCTCTTTCAAAATACACACTGGTCCAGACTCGTGCCTCACTTAGCCCTAAGCCAACATATCATTACACTGAGTGACTCAGCACGTCACAGACAAGCCGGGGCTGCATATGGCTGGGATATTGGGTTCCAGCCTCATTCCTCACGTCCCAAACTGTGTCGAGGCTCCAGTGCAGACATGTTTGAGTGATTGAGAACGCCAGCTCCTGTCAGGCACTCCACCCAATGCAGACTATTTACTGATAATAGACATCCAATTGAGATGGAGGTAAATCACTCGGGGATGGGTGCACACGGTCACCTGTGCTATACTGCAAACATTCCATTGAATCTTGACCTCAACCCACTGAGTGGGCTGAGAATGTGGGTGGGGTTGAGGGTGGGGGCAGTAATCAGGCACAATGGCTGAGTGCAGAAAATTGAACATCTTTCAGACGTCTGTTGACCCAGGAACTCTGCTTGTTAGTAATTAGTGTCACAGGCTGTGCCCGTTGGTTGGCTTGACATTCTTCCAGAGTCCCCATTCTCTTATGAGTGCAACTCGTATTCCTTTTTACAATCCACAGTGACTCTCAGTGTATTAGGCTCCAGCAATATAAATACAAGAATCATTGTGTTTGTTACAGCGCCTTTCACATCATCAAAACATCTCAAAGTGCCTCACAAGATATATGGTAAAGTGTCGCTGTGTGTTTTGAGGGCTAACTTAGCAGTTCATTTGCGCACAGCAAGAAGAACAACAACTTGGATTTATATAGCTCCCTTCACAAGGGCTAGCATCCCGGAGAGCTTAAATGTTTCACAGACATGGAGTGAGTGATCAATTTATCTGGGTGATTGTCAGGCAGGACACCAGGAGAGAGAAACTCCCTTCCCTTTTCAAATAACAATACCAACAGGTTGTGTCATGGGATCTTTAACATCCACTGAACAGGCAGACGGGACCTCAGTTTAATCAAAGGACGGCACTTCTGTCCATGCTGCACTGCCCCAGTACAGCGTTATAGAGTGCCAGCCTGGACTGTGAGCTCAAAAGCCACAACAAGGTTGTGTTTGAACCCACAACCCCCTGATTCAGAGGTGAGAGTGTTACCAACTGAGCCAGAATGACACTTGTCCTTAATATATTAGGAGCAGCAAGAAATCTGCATTGTGCCCAGATGTGGACAGGGACTGTGTGTCTCGGTTCAGGGCCACTCAGCTGGGAAGGAAGAATACACATGTTTGTCTGTAGGCAGCAGCTGAGATTGATCAGAGAGAATCAGGCCCGAGTGAAGCTATGAGGAACATGTCTGTACAGTAAGACAGCACCGCAGATACTTTTCTGCCCCATGCGGGGAAAGAATTGCTGTCCAACTGCGGAATGGCAGATGTCTTAAATTAAATCTCATTTGCTCCATACAAACAAAGAAAGCAGACAGTTCCCAGAGCCGGTCAAACACATGGGGAGGTGGTCGGGCAGGGGCACAAGCCTCCAGCACTCAACATTAACTGGGATACCTCCAGCAAAGCAAGCCTCACATCACACAGAGAACAAGCCCGATTGTTCTTCTGTAACACTTCTGCCGATTTTCACCCTGGCTCGTGCACTTTCATTATTGTAATTTCCTCCATTGTGTCATTCCTCAACCTTCTTCTCTGTAACAGAGAGAGAGCGCTAACCTCCGCAGTCTCTCCTCACAGCTCAATCCTCCCATCTCAGCCTCCCCTCATGAACCTTTCTTCAGAACTCAAACAAAATAATAATAATCCTTGCATTTGATATAGCGCCTTATCACATTTTTGAGACGTCTCAAAGCGCTGCACAGAATGTACTGTAAAGTGAATTGACTGTATATTTTGTGGGCGAAATGTGGCAGCCAATTGCACACAGTTCCAAGGTGCAAACAGTCCCTATATATGGTATTACACCAAATGGTATAAGGCGGTTTAAGGCTGGTGCTTTTTAACTGTAAAATATTCACTTTACAGTGTATTCTGTGAATCACTTTGAGACTTTCAAAGACATTATAAAGGGTTATATCAAATGCAAGGATTATTATTATTATAAAGTGCCTGGTTTTGCTGAGCTGTGCAAGAAGCTGGCTATGATCCTGGGAAACTGCAGCGAGAGGCATCTTGGGCTGTGGAGAACAGCGACCACAGTTTAATAGGTTGAGTTTGTAGTGATAATAAAAGGAAGGAATAATCCGGAGCTGTGTGAGAGTGGACAACAGGGGCTGGTCAAAGTGGGCGGAGTACAGACGACTTGGGGCATTAAAAGGAATTAGATCAGCACATGTGGAGCATGAGAAAGGGCAGGGGCAGAACAGGCATTGGCGTGAGGTTAGACAGCGTCACTGGAGGAACTAACACTCGCACAATGGCCTCTTGTGTGGGAGAGCTATGTGGCTCTGTACATCACTGTGATACACATACAATCAGGGCCACTCACAGAACCTGGCCCGGTTCCTGGCTCAGGGGTAAGAGTTACTGTCACAGATATGGGCAGTGCAGGAGCTGATACACCTGTTCCACACTCTCACTCCGACACTCACTCTCTGACTCTCACATTCTGTTGTTTTCTCTTTCACATTCATTCTCTCATACTTGCCCGATCTCTCTCTCTGTACACTTGTTCACTCTCTCTCTCTGGTACACTTCTTCACTCTCTCTCTTGTTCACTCTGTCACTCTGGACATGTTCCTCTCTGCCTGCCTCACATGCACAGTACTGAAGGCGATGTGGAGGGGAACCTGTTTGACCGACAAAAAAATCAATGAAATAACGGGCAGACATTAAGGTGCTGGCCGGAGGCCTCCAGCTCAGTCGCTAACGCCAAGACCGTGTCCAGGGCTTCTCTCCATCTGAGGGTCAGTGCCCAATCTCTCCGCAGGGACCCTTCAACTTTCCCCAGCTTTCTCTTCTCCATTGTCAAAGTTTAACCGTAAAAGAATCAATTTCAAATCCACAGCAGACTGACATTGCATAAAATCAAAGGTTATGAGTATTGTGACAGACACCCCACATGCAATTGATTCTATGGATTTGTAGCTTTTTACATTATTGTGAGCAGCAATGTGCACCGCGCTGTATCAATCACCCCACCAGTGGCTCAACATGTTCCCACAGAATGTCACAGAGGAAAGGGGCTCCTCACCCCAGCCTAGCCAGGCTCCAGAGCTCAGTGTTTTGACTTTAATAAATAATAATAATCCTTCCATGTAATATAGACCCTTATCACATTGTGAGGCATTTCAAAGCGCTTCACAGGATTTATACAGTAACCTTCACATAAATCGTATCAGTTGGACCATACATTTAATAAAATAATCCTTGCATTTGCTATAGCGCCTTATCACATCTTCGAGATGTCTCAAAGCGCTTCACAGAATAAAGTGAATTGACTATATTTTGTGGGCGAAACATAATATGACTTATCCAAAGTATGAGGTATGTGAAACTTATCTTTGTACAGGTCAGACTTCTACGAGTGTTACTTTAATAATCTTTATATTGTATTTACTATAAAGTGTAGTCTGTATCTGTAGGTGAACGCAGAAATTTGCACAAAGCAATACCTCACAAACAGTTATATATGAAGTGAATGATCATATTTTAGCTCCGGGATTGTTGGCCAGGCACTAAGAGAAATTCTGTTAATTTTTCTAACAGTGCCATGGGATCTTTAACGTTCACCTGAACAGGCAGACTCAGTTTAAAGCCTCATTTGAAGGACAATCAGCTCTCCCTCAGCACTGCATTGGAGCATTAGCCCGGACAGTGAGCTCAAAGTCCAGACGTGGGGCTTGAACCCACAATTTTCCACCCATGATCAGGCTGTAGAGCAGTAAGTATTCACACCCCATGCAGTGTGGTGGGGGCGGGGTGGGGGGGTGGCGCAGGGGTCTGAGTGCTGCTCTGGTTGACAGCAATCGGGAAGAATGTGAGGCTTGGCTTTTGGACTCCGCTGGAACACTGAGGCACATTTGCTGTCTTGCAGTCAAAGCTTGGAGCATCAGCAGTATGAGGTATTTGGCTGAGAACCATTGGCAGTCCCAGTCCCAGAGGCTGGACCTTTCCCCTGCACCAGCTGGGCAGATGGCACTGAGCTGAGAGTGCTTGTTGGGCGGAAATACCTCACGGCTAAAAGCCATAACTTGTTGCTGTCAACTGCCCAAAACGATAGGGAGGATCTTGTACACTCGCCAACAAATTAAATGTTTCCTCATGTAAACTCAGAGACTAACAGATGGCAGCATTATATCAACTCTTTGCTTTTTTTCTTCACTTTTCCTTCCTCTTCTCTCTGCTTGTAGCAGCTTCCCCTGGGCTGTGACTTCACCCTGTCCTGGTCAAGTTGTCCTGGGCTTCAGTTGCCCTCTGAGGTCAGGCTGGACAGGGAGGGCCTGGCTGGCTCCGGGTCACATGGAAATTGCTGGCCAGGCTCACAGTCTCCAGGGTACAGCACTGGACGACAATCCCCCAAATGGACCTGATCATTCACTTCCTGGGCTGCTTGTGGATACCGTTGTGTACAAGTTGGCTGCTACATACAGTCACTACACTTGACAGAATTGTTTATTTTACAACAAACCCTTGAAGCACTTTGAGCCATTTTAAGGGTGATACCAAAAGCTGCGTCCTGTCATTGGAGAGGTCCCGTCCTGGAGCAGTCCTGACATGGTGCAAGAGCTCAGCCACGGCTGTTTGTTCTCAAGGGCAGATCCTGGCTGGTTTGGGTCCTGATGATTCTCACCATTTGGTGAACCTCTTCCCTCAGTGAGATTTCATTCCCAACGATAGCCATCTCCTCACCCTCTCTCCGTATATATTTCACCCTCTCTCACACAATGTCTGAGGTCTTTGTAAACGTGTTGGGTGTCAGCCTGGCACTCTTGCCTCTGAGTCATAAGGTTGTGGGGTCAAGCCCCACTTCAGGACTGGGTTGACACTGCAGTGCTGTTGGGGCGATACATTGTTGAAGGTGCCATCCTTCAGATGAGATGTGACGTTAAACCAAAATCCTGTCTGTCTGTTCAGGTGGACATTAAAGATCCCATGGCACTTTTCGAAAAGAGAAAAGATTGTCTCACAGTGTCCTGGCCGGCAATCCTCCAGTTTAAATCAATTGTTGACTTTTGCTGAAAGCAAACTGGGTGCCAGGTTTGCCTACAAAATACAAACACTACACTTTTCAGTAAATCCTGTGAAGCACTTTGAGAAGTCTTCTTAAGTGAAAGGTGCTGGATCACATGTGAGGGTTATTATATTTGGAAACCCCAAAGCCATTCTCAGCACGTGGAAGGCCCTCAGGAGAGAAAGGAAGGAAAAGGAAGGCAAGAGATAACACTGAGGGGAGAACTTTCACACCAGCAATGGCTGCGAGCCCACACATCCAAAACTCAGGTTTCAAGCAGTGTAAGGAAATAACCCCCCGGGTTTTATTAAAGCAGCTGTTAAATATTTGCATGATGTGAAGTTAGCGCAGACACAGCTGCTCCAGGAAGAGACTGAATTCTGTGCTGAATACAGAGGCCAACCCTGGCCAGGGGGCTGCTGCCAGAATGGCCTTTCCAATGTTCCTGGATCTCAGTGAATGCCAGTCACATTGTATGAAAGAGTGAGGGGAGAGACGCGGGGAAGAGGTGTGGATAGAGGGAGTGGGGAGGGAGGGATAGAGACAGGGAGAGTAGACTGTTCAGGGTATTGTGCTAACTTTGTGAGGAGATGAGAAACAAGAGGTGAATTCTAATTCACTTTGTTAATAAGAAACTCACAACATGCCATCTGTTCGTCTGACTCGGAATAGTTCTCAGTTTACTCTCTCAATCCAATCTCATACGCCTCTATAAAGTCTTTGAGATCTCTCTCATCAAGAGACCTACATTATCTAATCATTGATCATAGGTCATTCCTCTGACACTGGGGATTACTCCATGTGCCCCTAGGGCTTGGGCAGCCCCACAGTGTCACAGTGACGAGCACTGAGCTCCATATATTATTTGTCAATCCACAACACAGTTTAGATTCAATAGTTCCTTTAGTTCAACCGTACGCTTCAACACTCTGCCCAGTCCTTTTCCCGGAATCCTTTTATGCTTCCTGTTTGCTTGTCATTCGTTATCGCCAATTGTCAATTTAGCCTTAAAACAATATTCAACATCTTCCTTCTTTTTCCTTCTATTTTTCCAATCTTGCTCTATCATTCTTTGTGTTTTTTTTATTTCTGTTCCTCATCTGGTTGTTCCATTTCTGCCACTCCTTGACCTTCCTTCTGCTTTTCCTCCTGTGTTTTATTTATTTTTCTTTGTTTGAGCTCCCATGATGTTCATCTCTATATCTTTCCTTTTTCATCTTTTATTCAATGTGATCTGAGGTTCTTATCTTTCCCCCATATTTTTCCTTTTATCCATTCTTCTGTTTTTACGTTTTTCCTCCAAAACCATACGGCTTCTCCTTTTTTGAAAGTGTTTCCTTCTGTGGCTCTCGCCCTTGTTTCTTCCCATTGCTTTTTCTCTGTACCTGTGGTCTCACTTTTGTTTTCTCCCATATTAACCCATCTCTTAATCTTCTGGACATCAACATCTGTGCTGGTGACTATCCCTGGGCATCTATTGATGTATTTCTGTAGGCTAGTAATGCCAAATGTTTATCTTCCTGTGATTCCTCAGGTTTCTTCCACTTCTTTTTATTGTCTGTACTGTTCTTTCCACCATCCCATTGCTTTGTGGATATCCTGGTGACCATGTTCTGTGGTCTATGTCTCACTGTTTTGTGATTTTTATATTCAACACTCGCAAATTGTGGCCCATTATCATTTATTAATTCCCTTGGTATTCCATTCTTGGCTAATATTTTTTAGTCCTGTCTATTACTGTTTTGCAATTGAATTATTTAGTTCTACATATTCACTATATCTCGAGCTATAGTCTACTATTAATAAATAATCTTTTCAATTATAACACCTGTTCCTATTTTTGTCCATGCTGTGTTTGGTCTCTGATGCCCCATTAAGGTTTCATGTCTTTCTCTGTTTTGATATCTCGCGCATGTCTCACACCTTCCTATGTTGTCCTCAATTTGTTTACTTATGCCCGGACAAAGTACTAGTTATCTTGCTCTTCTCTTCACTTTTTCTATTCCCCAAGGCCCTTCATGTAAGATTCTCAACATTTTTTTTCTTAACTCTTTTGGAATTATTGTCCAATGCCCTCTATATATTATTCCTTTTTTTCTGATATATTTCATTTCTATACTCCCAATATGGTTGTACCTCCTCTGGTGCATCTTTCTATTTTCTGGCCAACCTTTGTTCAACATCTTTTAAATGTCCTTACTCACTTTATCTTTTTTGCTTCTATTATTTTATTCTTAAGTCTTGCTGCTTTTGTGATTTCCCGTACCTGGAACTCTGCTTCCCTTTTAAATTGTTTATCCTCTTCATTCCCATTTAGATATGTGACCCTACTTAGTGTATCTGCCATGTATAAGTTATTTCCTGCTTATATCTAAACTCTAAATTGTACCTTTGTAGCATTCTTTTCTTTCATAGGATGTTCTAATTGGCATTTGCCACACTTACCCATTGTGTTTGGCCTCCCTCTTGACCTGTATATTCTCTGCACTCCATACTCTTCATCTGTATCATTCCAACTTTGTCTGTTGGCTAGTTCATCTATTTCCATTGCTGTTTCTCTCTCCATGTCTCTCATATATATTTTTGCCATGTGTTCAATTCTTATTATTTCCATTGCCGATTGCAACATCAATTCCCCTTTTTTCAAAAGCTTTCCTTGTAATCTACTATCTTTTATGCCAACTACAGTCTGGTCCCATATCATTTCCTTTCTCAACGTTCTGTAATTGCCACTTTTACTTAGGGATTTCAGTACCACACAGGACTAATTGAATGATTCTGTGGGTCCCTGCTTTCTTGTTCCAAACTTAAATCAGTCAATTATTACATTATTTTTCCCACAAGTATCTTTCCATCACAATAGTCATCATCTCATTCACTGGCATATCCACCTCTCTTTCTAGAGTGGCAAAATATTTCCAAAATATCACAGACATCTATTCTTGTGGCAATTTCATTATATTTGCTGCTAATCCAAAAATTTTAAAGTCTCTTTCAAACCGTTGCCAATTGTGCCATAAATTTCCAACCAACGTCAGTGGACTTGGTATCTGTGCGTACCTTGGTACGGCATTCACTTCTGCTTCTCTCTGCACTTTACTTTTCAATCCGTATTTGATCTTGTTTGTTTCACTCCAGGTTCCGTTTTTATTTCTGACGCAATGTAATGTTTGTCAATCCACAACACAGTTTAACAGTCAATCGCTCCTTTATTTCAACCGTACACTTCAATTCTCTTGGACACTCCGCCCAGTCCCTTTTCCAGAATCCTTTTATGCTTCCAGCTTGGTTCTCGTTGGTCAATGTCCAATTGTCAATTTAGCGTTCAAGGAAGATGCAACACTCCAGACATGACCTGACCTGAGAGTGAGTTCTGGGTCCTGAATGCTACTGATTTGGCAATCAATCCTTGCATCCTGTGTGCCTTGTTTATTGCCACCTTGCTCAATTTGGACACGGTAAGCAATGAGTCAACTAACATTACCTAAGACACGTGGGGTCAGGAGTACGGTGTGTGTGTGTGTTGTAAGAGGTTACAATGTGCTGTGTTTTGGTGACTCCGGCAACGAAGAGGGAGTGTGAGTGCGGCAGGGAGTGCACGGTGTGACTTCACACTGCAGGTGCTCACTCTCTGTATCACATTTGTTGGAGCTAAAATGGAATTTAACACAATGTTCTAAAACACCAATTAAATCAATTAATGGGGCAATTTGGCTTACAAATGGGGTCAGCCTAGTTAGACCAATGTCGGGGTGAAACATAGTGGCCTCCCGATCACACAGCTTCCCTTTGTTCGGAGAAACAAAGAGCCAAGTGAGGCGGCCTTCGGGAGCAGGTGTTGGAGCTGCTCTCGGGACAGTGAGGCTGATTGTCAGCCTGCCCTGCAATGGCTGGGGTGCAGTTAGCTCCTCTGTTTGTACTTTTCACTCGGGAACGGAGAGGAATCCATGAGTCCTGTGTGCCTGTGGCTTGTACGAAGAATCAAAGTGAACAATTTAATTCCCTGCAGCCAAAGTGGAATGTCCGGGAGCCAGGCAGCCACCGGTACAGCTTGTTCGAAACACTCAGTCTTCGATCCTTCCCACTCCCTCTCTCGCATTCGTTCGTGGATGGTTTGCACAAAGTCACAGAGATAAGGATGGGGTGAGGCCGTGGAGGAATTTAAAGTTGAATGCGATCCTCTGGGGGATGGGGAGCCAGTGGAGTTGGGTGAGGGTGGGGGTGATAGGCTCTTAGAGTCTAATGTGGGACAGGACATGAGTTGCAGAGTTCTGGGTGGTTTGCAGCTTGTGTAGGGAAGAGTTAGGAAGTCCAGCGAGCAGCAAGTTGGCGTCGTCAAGCCTGGATTTCATGAAAGCATGGATGAGGGCCCAAGGTGAGAACAATGTTCCAGAAATATGGGAAAGCAGGTCAGACCACAGGTGTGAGGTTTAAAGGACGGTTGAGTGTCAGACAACACCAAGGTTCTACCCTGGCTCCGCGAGGTGAAGAGTGCATCCATCTATAGTGATGTTGTCAGTGCCTAAGGTGAGAAGGCATTGACTGGAGCAAAGGAGGGAGGGCCTTGGTCTTGTTGACATTCATCTGTGTGGAGTCTTGCAGCTCAGTGCACTTGCCAAGTATCCCGTATGCTTTTTCAACAGCTTTATCTACCTGTCCTGCCGCCTTCAAAGATTTACTTATATGAACCCCCAGGTCTCTCTGCTCCTTCACCCCCTTTAAGATTCTACTATCAGCTTATATTGCTTCTCCTCATTCTTCATCCCGAAATGCATCATTTTACCAGTGTGTCGATGTTCTCTTGCAGTCTGTTACTATCCTCCTCACCGTTTACTACTTTTCCTAGCTTAGTATCATCTGCAACTTAGAAATTGTACCCAAGTCCATTGTTGTGTCCCCAATGACAACTGCATTGGACACTCTTCCCTGTGTCCCCCTGTGCATCCATTCACTTTTGACTCCTCTACCAGATGTGTCATCATCCTCACCAGTATTCAGTACAAAGAATAGTTTTGTGAGTGCCACACTCTCAGGGAATTTCTGCACTGCCCATTCCTTCTTCCTACCATGCCGGGGGATCACCCACTCATTCTCCTTCTGAACCACTGTGGCGTGACTACCTCCAGACATGTTCGATCCATGAACTCATTAGCTTCCCATATGCCATGTAGTTATTCCAGCATCGCCTCCAACTCAGAAAACCTGAGCTCAAGCTCGAGCAGCCGGAGGCAATTTCTATACACCTTTGTCCAGGGCACATGAAGCATCCTGGAGTTCCCACATGGAATACACTGTACATGCAACGGGTCTCAACTGCCCTGCCATATTTCCAGACACATTTATTTTAACAAAAATATTTTATAATTATGCACCTTTTTCCCCCTCTGCACCGAATTCTCACTTTCACCAAATTCCTGCACAGAATTCCCACTCTGTTTCGTCCTCACTCAGGTATTTCCTCACTCTTCTGGGCTCTCTGCTTGAGTGAAGATCACACAAATCTTCCCCTTTATATAGACCTAAAGCACAACCAGTTTCAACTGTTCAGCAAATTTACTAATCTCAACCCCTGGCCTGTGAATAACTGCCAATTTGACTTGTTTGCCTGTTTACATAAAAGGTTACCTCTTCCTCAAGAAAGATTTCCCACTCTTCTGCTGAATGAAAAAGTTCTCTCTTGCTCTCTAGTATCTCTCTTGCTGAAGAATTCCCACTCTCACTAAATTCCTGCACAGAATTCCCACTCTCTTATGTCCTCACTCAGGTATGACCTTGCTCTGCTGGGCTCTCTTCTTGAGAATTCATATCAAGCAGGCATAGTTGGACTCAGTGAGAGGTGTGCAGATATTTACTCAGTCACTATGCAGTCAGCCCAGGGGAACGCTGTCAGACATTCTGATAACACGATAAGGAGTGAATCGGATACAAAGATTATTATACGGCACTTTAGACGGTCCAGCCTCTGTCACATGGTGAGCAAAGCCTGGGATCCCAGAGCACAGAGGCACCTGGGCTGCACCACCGGGCTGTTCCCAGCGAATGCGTGGGCACCAGCACAGCTCCTAATCGGTGCCTTTCACACGGACTCCTATCTCCGCTCCCCGAACAAGGAGATGAATCCTTTGTAGCCTCGGGCTCAGCCACAGTGTACAGAACAGCTCCACTCAACTGCGCAGTCAGACAGCTTCTCTCACAGCCTCAATGCCAACCACAGCCCCCACCCCAGCCACAGCCGTGCCTTATCCCCCTTTCCAGAGGGATGGACTCAGTGATCTTGGCGTACCGATGGTGGAATTCACTATCATTCATTGACACATTCTCTCTCACCGACACGCTCACTCACCAACATGCTGACAACTGTGTGTGTGTCCTGCCCTGTCCTGGCACGAGGCTGGCCTGGCTGAGGGCAGGTGGTGCTGTGTGGGCAGGGGGCTGCCTGGCTTCACACACAAGCTGAAGCTGCACCTGTTCCCACAGCCCGATGTGCTGCCGGCCCCGGCCACAGCGACTCAGGAACATTTAGCAGCTCATCTGGTTCTGATCAGCCTGGGACCAGCAGTACACCGCGCGCGGCCAGGAATTCCTCTCTGACCCACAGCCAAGAGTATTATTCTTCTCTTCTGCAGCCAATCAGGTACAATTACTCTGTGTGAACTCCATACTGAAGTCAGAGTGACAGTGTGCAGTGCGGGTCGGTGTCTGAGCCCTGCTCAGTCACTCTGTCAGTCACAACACCAGGGTCCATACCACCTTGTGGCTGCCGTTCAAGTTTCAGTTTGGGTCATTCGTCGGAGCGGGAATAACCGGCAGCTGAACCGACTCCGAGGTGACCCGTTTGGCATTGAAGTGTCAGAATCGAGCCAACCCTCTGTGATGGTTTCTAGTCCGATTCCTTGCGGGTCCACAGTATTTTAGGGCACTGCTGATGACAGCACAGCCAGCTTGGCTCATCAGCAGGACTTGGAAAGGAAGACCAGTCTTAACCCACTTCCACAATGGTCCTAAAATAAAGAGCACACTGAGATTGCAAGAACCATCCCTCCCCAAAGCTCTCCAGCTCGGTCCCTCTGCTCAAGGGCTGCCCAGCTCCATGCAGCCAGGACCCAGCAGCCAGGACCCAGCATGGTCCTGTCAGGCCTCAGAACAGCAGTGAGTGGTGGTTGTGTGGGGGGAACAATGACAGGCCAGGCTGGGGGCAAACAGACCCAGTACCCAGCGAGGCTCCGCTCGTGTATGTTCCAATTTCGTACATAGTTTTAAAGTTACTGAATTTCTTCCGAAGTCATGAAGTAAAAGCCAAATTCTTGCACACTGGAGGCGCTCCAGTCAGCATGAGCTGGTGAGGAGCAGAGAGCAAAGGCTATGCCCTGACCCAGAGGCCGGCAACTCAATTGTTTCCGTGGGTACCAGCTTTACACAGCCTGTAACTCAGCTACTGTTGTCAGATAATGGGATACGGAATCCTGCTTAAAGGTCATCCATTTAAACCCCGTGTAACTGAAGGCAGATTTAACCTGCGGTTCAGGGAGATTGGGATTGAATTCACGTGTAGTAAATGTGCTTTGCCATCTGTGGGGCTGGGCTGTTGTACATACCCTTTCCGCCACCCCCGTAGGTAAACAGGATCCATCACTCCAGGTAGATAGTGAACATTCCATTTCAGACACGGGAATTTCCTTGTGTACATGGGATGCATGGAACTCTTAATCTGATTTGGAGACTCATAGTAATAGTCATAGCAATAATCCTTGCATTTGATATCACGCCTTATCACATCATTGAGATATCTCAAAGCAGAATAAACTATATGGACTGTATATTTTGTGGGTGAAACATTGTGGTCCCACAAACAGTCGTGGATTGAGTGACCACTTTTTTGGGTGGGGGATTCATTATTACTCCCAGAAAAGCAATCAGCCAATCAACTAACAACCAGGTTCCTACTTACTGCTAGGCAAACAGAGACGTGTTTAAAGAGTAAAGAAGCTTGCCAAAGGTTTCACCCTGCTTGGGAATCAAGCCCGGGTCCTCTCGCTTGTGAGATGAGTGCTCTAACCAATACACTATAGACTCCACATGTGATGGGTTTCTGCGTGGATCAGTGTCAGAGGGCGTGGGTGATGCCTGGAAAACAAATCTTGCACAATAGGTTTAACAATTTAAGAGAGAGATTTACTTTGAAAAGGAAGCTCTAACTCTGTACATCTGTCTTCTCCAGACTTTTCTCACTCGCCCCCAACTTTATGCTGGTGCCCAATTATCACTTAGAGCTGGAATTCCAAACAAGCCTGATTGGAATCCAGCTCTTATTAGCTCCCTTGATTGTGGTACTTTATACTGAGTCATACACAAAAAAAACACTCCTTTACACGTAGGTTGAGTGCCAATAACCATAAAAAGCAGTGCCAGGATTTATCCTGTCAGACACCCAGGTGATGACAATGATGGGTGGTACAGTCTGAGGCCTGGATTCTCACATGATGGAAGGACATGGCTGCTCAGTGCCCACACGTGATGGGAATTGGGAAGGCTCAGGCTGGAGGCGGGAATGTGGAGCTGTGATTGAGAGGAACTGAGGTAAAGTGTCAGCCAGGCTGAGCTGGCACTCAACTCACAAAGAAGGCACGTAAGTGCTTCTCAGGCTCTGTCAGCATCTCACCCAGGGCAGCTCACAATGATTGGAAATGACCAGCTTCTAGAACATAATCATTGGTTACTGTCCACACCCGCACCACGTCCCGCCGGGTAAAGGGAAACAGATGTGATTTTCTATATAAAACTGATGTCTCTGCAGATTCTGAATCTAATGGGACATAAATGAAAGGATTATGTGTGCCACACACACACACACATACAGTCATCCGCACACAGTCACACACGCAGAAGGTCAAAAACACAGTCACATACACACGAGTATAGTCACACACGCACACTGCATCACAAGCACACACACTCACTCAGTCACACGAGCATCTGTCTGTGTCGCATGTTACCTGCTGTAGGTTTTGGCCTGGCTGCCGTGGTGCCCGCCCCTGGAGGCCACAGGGACACAGAGTGAGGAGCCATTCACTGTTGCTGGATCTCCAGTGAAGAAGGCTTTTCGACAGATATTTGACCTCAACCATCATCCTACCCCCAAAACCCTCAACCTGCCCCCCCTATGCTGTCACCCCCCCTTGGGATGGCAGCATAATGTCAGAATCGAGCAGCCCTCCGTGACGGTCTCTCGTCCAGTTCCCAGGCCAGGCGGGTCTGCAGTATTCCACGGCATTGCCTTGGAAGGGCAGACCAGTCACAGGGAGGGGGCAGGGAGCCAAACCACTCAGTTCCTGTTAACCCTGCAAGCCAACTCCTTAACGGGTAGCATGGTCCTAGCTGGATGAGTAGCAGGAAAGCTTGCCAGACAGCAATATCAATGGCAAGTTATGCAGTTTTAGCTGGTTAGACCATAAGATGTAGGAGCAGGAGTAGGCCATTTGACCCCTCGAGCCTGTCCCGCCATTTATTAGATCATGGCTGATCTTCTAACCTAATTCCATTTACCCTCCATATCCCCATATCCCTTAATCCCTCTATCCTTTAGAAGGTAGACTCCAGTGGTTACCCCATTGCACACTATGGGGTCCTCAAGCCTTGGCTCTTCCCAACCTGCACCTAATACTTTCCGGAATTAGGTAAGCAGGATGCTTCCCTCCAGGGAGAGAGTGCACATTCCATGCCAACAATCTCTCTCCGGGATTTCCATGTGTTGGTGGGATGCATGGAATTCTCAGTTTGGTTTGGATATTCTTAAGCACGGTGATGGGTTTCCATATATGTCCAACAAAAATCTATCCTAAAGTTTGTCACTACTGTGCTGTGTTGCTGCAGGTTCGGGTGCTGTCAATCCACATTCCTCTGGTGTACAGTTTGTCTGGCTTTGCACCGGCTCTGCTGTGTTTGCCGCCTGGATGTTAGGTGTAATTATAGGATTTAACGATCAGCCCAGACTTGTAGCAGAATTCACCCGGCAATCGAGCAATGGGCCTGGCTCCCTCAGACTGGCCTGGATGCGTCTCTCCGGGGAGAGAGTGCACATTCCATTCCAACAATCTATCTTTGGGATTTCCATGTAAAGGTTGGATGCATGGAAATCTCAGCTTGGTTTGGATACTCTTAAGCATGGTGAGGAGTCCTGTAGCTCAGTGGTTAGAGCACTCGCTTTGCAAGCGAGAGACCTGAGTTCAATTCCAGGCAGAGGGCGAAACCTTGGGCAAGTTTCCTTACTCCACACGCCTAATAATAATCCCTCCAAAAAAAAAACAATAATAAATTGGTCATTTTCAATCTACGACTGTTTGTGGGACATTGCTGTGCGCAATTGGCTGCCGCGTTCGCCCACAAATATACAGTCAATTCACTTTACAGTGTGTTCTGTGAAGCGCTTTGGGATGTCCTCCAGACGTGAAAAGCGCTATATCAAATGCAAGGATTATTATTATTATAGGTTTTCACATGTGTCAGACACCCAGTGGACCAACATAAGATACCCAGAGCCTGCAGAAATCTGGAAAAAAAGTCACCCAGTTGGTGGAATGCATCCTAGGTTGCTGAGGGAAGTTAGAGTGGAAGTAACGGAGGCTCTGGCCACAATCTTTCAATCCACCTTGGATATGAGAGTAGTGTCTGAGGACCTGGAGGATTGCAAGTGTTACACCTCTGTTCACAAAAGTAGAGAGGCATAAACCTGGTAACTACAGGCCAGCCAGTATATCGTCGGTGGTGGGGAAACTTCTTGATACCATAATCTGGGACAAAATACATTTTCACTTGGAAAAACACAAGTTAATTAATGGCAGTCAAAACGGATTTGTTAGAGGCAAGTTGCATCTGACAAATTTAATTGAGTTATTTGATAAAATAACAAGAGAGGATTGATGAAGGCTGTGCAGTTGATGTGTATATGGACTTGCAGAAAGTGTTTGATAAGGTGCCACATAATAGACTAGTTAGCAAAATTGAAGCCCATGAATAAAAGGGACAGTGGCAGTATGGATACGAAATGTGGAGAGACTAGAGAAGCTGGGATTGATCTCCTTAGAGCAGAGAAGATTAAGGGGAGATTTAATAGAGGTGTTCAAAACTATGAGAGGTTTTGACAGAGTAGATAGGGAGAAACTGTTTCCACTGGCAAGTGGGTCGGTATCCAGGGGACATAGATTTTAGATAATTGGCAAAAGAACCAACAACAACAACTTGCACTTATACAGTGCCCTCCACACAGGGTAGCGTCTTTGATGGCTTAACAGTGGCGAAGCCTGACTCCAAATCGGGGGGAGGTGACCATAATCACAGTCGAAGAGGAAAGTTTTCAGGCGGGATTTGAAAGAGAGGAGAGAAGGGGCAAGGCGGAGGGATTGAGGGAGAGTGTTCCAAAGTGTTGGGGCATAGAGGCTGACAGCGCGACCTCCGATGGTGGGGCGGAGCGTGCGAGGGACAAGCAGGAGGCCGCAGGAGTGAAAACGTTGACGGGAGTCGAGGAGTATGGCTTCTGCCTTGTCCATATTCAGCTGTAGGAAGTTTACCATCATCCAGGCCTTGATTTCTGCCAGACAAGCTGATAGAACACCAGCGGACCTGGAGTTGGTACTGGAGGCAAAGTAGATTTGTGTGTCATCATACACGTGGAAGTTTACCCCGTGTCTGCGGATGACGTCACCCAGAGGGAGCATATAGATAAGGAACAAAAGAGGGCCAAGGATGGAGCCCTGGGGTACCCCGCATGTGACTGGGTGGGGCCCGGAGGAGGGAAGATGAGGAGAATTTTTTTTTACACAGAGAGTTGGAATGCAATGCCTGAAAGGATGGTGGAAATAGATTCAATAACAACTTTGGAAAGAGAATTAGATAGGTAATTGGAAAGGAAACGTTTGCAAGGATATGGGGAAAGAGCAGGGGAGTGTAACTGATTGGGTAGCTCTTCCAAAGAGCTGGCATAGGCACGATGGTGAATGACCTCCTTCTGTGCTGTAATATTCTATGATTCTAAAGAACAATTGTGAAACCTACCCGTGGCTATCCTCCTGCCTCCACTGTGTTGTGTATGTGACTGTTCCTCAGGGGCAGACATGTGGTCTCATAGGGTTTAAGCGCCTGATTAGCAGCTCTTCTGGAACCGCTAATTAGTGACTGACAAATGAGGTGATGGCGAGGACTTTGTTGCTGGGACATTCGGATGTTAATTCTGTTAATTGCGCTAACCTTGGCCGTCACAACACACCACCAGCTCCTCCACAACCCCCACCCCAACACCACTTTCAGACGTCCCACTAAAAAAAAACAGAAAAGGAGAGATTTTTAAACATTTTTACGATAACAACATGCCTTTTCTCTCTCTCAGGAGTGCACATGCTCAGTCTGCTGCTGGCCAAACCAGGCAAAGGGACTTTGTGCAATAATCCAGGCAGGGCAAGAAACTGTCAGCAAACAGTCCTCCTTTTGTTCTGGCTAAAATGTTCCTAATGATCCCTTTCCATACAGACAAAGCTCCCAACAAGGCTCCTCTGTGAGAGAGGGTTGAAAGGAAGGCAAAGGCATTGACACCAGCTGCCTCACTACACCACAGTCACAGAGGAACGCAGCACACCTCACTTACACACCTTGCTGCTGTGTTCACAACCTTGCTCCCCAACAACACCACCAACAAACGTGATGGGTGAGAGCTGACCCAGGTGATGGTGTGGTGGCAGCAGCCTGACGCCCCTAACTCTCTCTACGTTTCTCTTCCTGGGCAATCTTCGCTTATTCACAATCATTGACCTTCTGCCTATATATGGATTGCCATAGTTTGTGGGCTTTGGAGGTTTCTTTCCATGTGTTGGTGTCAACACCACATTTCCTCAGGTTGGATTTCAGAGAATCTTTATATCCCTGCTTCTGAACCTGGTTGTTTTGCAATTCTGGAACCGTCTATTCAGCAAATGTCCTTAGAGCTGAATTAGTCAGGCAGTGCGGTTGCACAAGGTCATTCTAGAGGCCAAAATAACCCTAAAGTGTCGTTCTCCATCACAAATCACCTCCTCCGCTTGCCTTCTCAAGCACTCTCAATCCTTACATCAAAGTCTCTGACCTCCTCTCTTCCGCATTGCACCACCCGCCAGCTTGTCTCTCGGCTCCACCATCGGCAGCCGTGTGTTCAGCCACTACGCTCCGAAATTTTAGAACTCTTCCCCCAAATTCCTCCACCTTTACACCCTTCTTCCCTATTTTCAGATCATGCCTGAAGACCGTCCTCTTCAACCTTGCTTAGGTTACCTCCTCCCTCTCCCCAGCTCAGCATCAGTCTCGACCGCTATTAAGCTCTTTGAGATGAGGGGCACTAAATAAATGCAAGTTGTTGTTGTTGTTGTTGATGGGCATGGCCCATTGTTTTGTGATTATATACATTGTATACAGTCTCACCTTTTGAGCTAATTAGACTCAAATGTCCAGTTTAGTAGCAGTTTAGTAAAACAGCATTAGGGCACAATGTCTGAACTTTACAATAGCTACAGCACTGCAGACACACACTGCTAGTCAGCACCAATCCACTCCCTACACACACTAAGAGCAGCCAATTAGTTAGACATTTTGTGCATTTAATAATAATAATATAATAATAATAATCCTTGCATTTGATATAGCGCTTTTCACATCAGGAGGACGTCCCAAAGCGCTTCACAGAACACACTGTAAAGTGAATTGACTGTATATTTGTGGGCGAACGCGGCAGCCAATTGCGCACAGCAATTTCCCACAAACAGTCGTAGATTGAAAATGACCAATTTATTATTGTTTTTCGTTTTGGAGGGATTACTATTAGGCTCTGTGTGGAGTAAGGAAACCTGCCCAAGGTTTCGCCCTGGGATTGAACTCAGGTCTCTCACTTGCAAAGCGAGTGCTCTAACCACTGAGCTACAGGACTCCACAATAATAATCATTGCATTTAATATAGAACCTTAATGAACCTTAACGAGACCTTTCAAAGAGCTTCACAAAATTTACTGTTAAGTGCAGTGAGTGACTGTTTTGTAGGTCAATGTGGCAGCCAATTTGTGCACAGCACTGGCCCTCAAGCAGCCATGGAGTGAGTGACCAATTTTATTTGGGGGATTGTTGGCCAGGACACCGGGATAGAGAAACTCTATTCTTTTTTCGAGTAGCACCAAGGGATCTTTAACGTCCACCTGAACAGGCAGACGGGACGTCGGTTGTGCTCGGTTTATGACGGCACCTCCCATAATGTAACAGCCCCAGCACTGCACTGGAATGTCAGCTTAGACTGTGCCTTTGTCACCACCCTCCCTTTCCAATGTCAAACCATGACATTGAGCTGGAAATGTCTTGAGCTTAAACCCTTCATGACACACTAGTGCGAAGGATGCTATATAAATAAATAAAGTTATTGCAAGCATGAAGTTAACTTCCACATGTATGCGGATGACACCCAACCCTATCTCTCCACCTCCACCCTCGACTCCAGGACCACTGTTGTCCTGACCAATTGCCTGACAGATACCAAGTCTTAGAGAGCTAACTTTCTCCAATTGAATGTCGACAAGTCTGAGGCCCTCCTGCGTGGCTCCCATCAGTGCTTCACCTCAGGCACTGACAGCATCACTATTCATGAATGCATTTTCCATCTCACCAAGCCAGTATTGTACCAACTGTCTTTTAACACCACATCGGTGCCATATCCAGTTCTGCCTTCCTCTGGCCTGCCTCCGCCATTGCCTCTCCCCTCATGCCACCAATTCTTCATCCAGATCCATCTTGTGATATTGTGGTGTGAGAGTTGAGAGTATAAGTCCTGAGGAACTGTCTGTGTCACATACACAAGTGGTGGCAGCAATAGAGAGAGCATCTGATCCTCTGCTGTTAGAGCCGCAGTAAGATAATACAGTAGTGAAATGAGAGGTGAATGCTGAGGAAATATGTATGCACTGTACCTCCCACAGCTCTACCCATCTGGTCAGAAACCCAGCAGCTTAGATGCTCAGCTAAGCTGGGGCTGAAGGCAAACCGCAAGGAAATGGATGAGTACGAGTTTTGCTGCGAGGGACCTTTGTTCTTTTTTATGGGGTTGTATAAGAGTTTCTCTATCGTATGGCTTCAGCGTTTCCAGTGCAGCTGTTGTGCAGTCATATAGGATGATGCAGCTGGAAGATTTTAGAATAATTACCAGGTTTTATTACACAATGTAGTCTGACAGCACATCTAGTACTTGTACATCACAGATCTGCCCTAGTCACCCCTGGCCTCTCCCAACACACATGCTATCACCCCCACACAGCCCACAAGTTTAACATCTCATCCGAATGACAGCAGAGGGTTGTAGGCTTAAGTCCAAGTTGGGACTTTGAGCTCACGCTCCAGACCGATGCTTTGGTGCAGTGCTGGAGGGAGCGCTGTATTGATACAAGTGCAGTTCTTCGGATAACACAGATTCTGGTTCACATTCACTGGAGTTGGGATTATGTAAACTCTTGGCAGTACTGGAGCATGTGGTGTATGAGGGCCACTGAGACCTCTTACACCATCACTTGGTACCTTGGGACATTCTCTTGACGTGAAAGGCACGATACAAATGTAATTTTGTATTGTATTTTATATTAGCAAAGTTCAGTGTTACCCTCTCGCACTGAAGGAGACACAAATTTCCAGTTAAACTCGCATTAGACCCTCCAATCTGATTGTGAGCCACTGTGTTAATGAGAGATGGTCTCAGTATACCTGCTGGAGGGGACTAACTTGCTGTATCATGGTGTTGATGGTCATCCAGGCTGGAAGCAATGATAGGAACAGAAACGTCAGCCCAGCTCACTGCTCCCCACCACAGCTCTGCCCTTCCGTTCTGCAGGGATTTATTTAGAAACCTGAAGTAGGCCTGTGTGTTTAGCTCTCAGCCATGTGTAATTAATGGCTTGTGGCCTGTAACCACAGCTCTGCTTGGCTGCAACACAAATGTCCCACAAAGCAGCAGCCAGGGTGACCCAGGCCACTCCGGGTACAGGTACCTCTCCTCCCATTCTCTGGCCCTCGGGCACTCAGTGTCGGCCCCTCTCTGCTCCTGTTTGGGTCTATGCAGAGCCTGTGATGGCCTTGGACGGACGGCCCTGAGTAGCTCACACTAGGGCACAACCTCTTCAACTTTCATTTTCTCAGATATTCTCTCCCCTTTCACGATGTAATCTGCAAACAGTTTGAAATCTGTTTCTGAGTAGGAATCTGTACCAGTGCTCGCTCCCCACTGGAGATCTCTAATCTAATCCCATTCCCTGCTTTCCCCACATCATGTCTGTGCTGGTGCTCACTCCCCAACTGGAGCTCTCTAATCTCGCAGAGGGCAGTGGGAATGTAGAATTCATTACCACAAACTGCTATTAAAGCAGAGTTCATAATTTTTTTCAAAAGGTATTTAAAAGTTTGACAAGGAGAAATATAATAATAATCCTTGCATTTGGTGCAGCACCTTATCGTCGGAGTGCATCTCAAAGCGTTTCACAAGATTTACTGTGAAGTGTAGTTGTTATGTGTTTTGTACTCAAACGTGGCAATGTCCAACAAACAGCCATGAAAGATCAATTTGTATCTGGGGAATTGCTGGTCAGGACACCGGTGGAGAGAAACTCCCTTCTTGCTTCTAATAGTACCATGAGATCTTTAATGTCCATATAAACAGCCAGACAGGACCTCGGATTAGTGTCTCATCTGAAGGCAGAGAAATACAAAGGGTATGTGATGGGAAGGGGGATTAGACGGGGACCTGTAAACTGTGCAGAGTGAGGGATTGGGACACTATCCTGCGTGAGGGGTGCTACATAAATGCAGGTTGTTGTTGTTGTTGATTTGATTCCCTCTGTTTTATCTAATGTAGAACGTTCCTTGCTCTGACACTAATAGTAAGCAGTGCTCAGATTGCAGGCAGAGCGCAGCGAGAAGAAGCTTTCGATCCCCATCTATCACACACACACAGCCCTGTCCCTTTAAAACCACATTCCTCTCGGAATAAAGCATGTGGCAGTCTGAGGGCTGGTGGGAAACAGCTGTTGACATGATTAAGGCTCACTGGCCATTAAGGTCAATGTGTTCCTCTCAGTGATTCACTTCATGAAATAAAGGCTGTCCTTAGCCCTGGTCAACCACCCACCCATCCACACAGTCCCACCAACACCTCTTGTTAAATTCACTAATACTGGTTTTAATGTTCAAAGCAAGACTCAGAACATCTCGGAGTTGCTCAAAGTAATTGTGTATTGACTGTTTTTGTTGGAGAATGCATTTATAAGGTCCCATACAGCAGGTGTCTGGGACTGGGCAGGGAACTGTGTGTCTGCACTGGATCCAAAGGCGTGTTTAGTAACAAAATGCCAGGATGGAGTCCACCTTCTGTGGTGATCTCTATTCGGTTCCTTAGCCAGCTTGGCTCATCAGCAGAGCTGATAGAAAATTGCATAAATATTTGCCAAAAATTGCAGAGAAATTTGATAAATTTGTGGAAAGTTGCAGGGGCTTGATTGATGCTATTGAGAGGCATTTTTTCAATTGATAAAAACAGAACATGAAGAAATAACACAGCATAGATTCTTGCAACCCCCAAAGGGTAGGGTGATCCTAGCTGGACACGCAGTGATATCAATGGCAATGGTTAGACTCCAGCAGTTACCCCAGCGCACACTCTGCCGTCCCCAAGCTTTGGCTCTCCCCAACCTGCACCGAATACTTTCTGGAATTTGGTAAGCGGGATGCTTCCCTCCAGGGGAGAGTTCGCATTCCATTTCAGACGCAGGAGTTCCTATATGTCGGTGGCATATATGGAACTCTCAGACTGATTTGGCCACGTTTAAGCACGGTGATGGGTTTCTGCGTGTGTCAGGCGCCCAGCTAAATAAAAAAAACTTTCATCGGGAATACCTGTGTGGGGGTTGGGCAGGGCCATGATTACAGTCACTACGCTTTACGGTGAATCCTGTGAAGCTTTAAGACATCCTCCAATGCTTTAAGACATCCAGCAATGCAGGCTGCTGTAGGAATGGGAATAGTTATGAGGGGGGGGGGGTATGACTGATGGCCACTCTGGGGAGAGTGTTATTGGAGTATCTTGTCTCGCAAGTGAGAGGACCTGAGCTCGATTCCCGGGAAGGACGAAACCTTAGGCAAGTTTCCTTACTCCGCATGCCTCCTGTTTCCTTAGCAGTAAGTAGGAACCCGGTTGTTAGTCTACTGTCAGATTGCTTTTCTGGGGGTAATAATCCCTTCAAATTAAAATAATAATAATAGTTTGGCCCCTCGATCAGAATATGTGTGGGACACGGCCCACCAAGTGTACAGTCAGTTCACTTCGCAATACATTGTGTGAAGCGCTTTGAGACGGGTCGAAGACATGATAAGGCGCTGTATCAAACGCAAGGATTATTATTATCATCATCATCATCATCATCATCTCCGAGCAAACCAGAGCACCTTCGCCTGGGAGAGGGGAGAGGAGTTCCTTCCAAAGCACATGGGAAGGGGAGGGAGGGGGGTGATGGGGGGGGATGTCAGCGAGGTTACAGTTGACAAGTTAACAGAGAAAGTGGATAACAAGAGCCCGGAGGCTGACACAGAGAGAGAGAGAGAGTGAGTGAGTGAGTGAGTGTTTCTTGCTGGGAGCAGCCGCGCAGAGTGAGCCACACGACTCACTCCGAAGCCTCCTCGTTGCGATTTAATTGCAGTCGTCCTTAAAAAAAAAACATTCCACTAATTCTCTGCTCTTAAGCCCTTGAGTGAGCATTGCTTTTTACCCTCCCCGACAGGAGAGAGAGAGAGAGAGGGAGGGAGGGAGGGAGGGGAGAGAGGGGAGAGGGAGGGGGCACGCGGGGAGTTTGCTCTCTGCTCCTCCCATTCCCACAGCCCTCCTGCTGAACGGTGCTGGGGAGGGAGGGGGGGCAGAGCAACACAGGGCAACGGGGCAGAGGGCAGCTCGGCTCCTGTAGGTGAGGGCAGCAGAGTACCCCCACCCACCCACCCACCCCACGTTGGCAATCAATCCGAGAGGACCCCCTGCGTTGGCACTCAGTGCCGCGGCAATGCACCCTTCACGCAGCCCCGGGACACGCTCGCAGAGCAGCGAGTGACAGAGGGAGACACACACCCACACACACACACACACACACACACAGAGAGAGAGGGAGGGTGGGTGGTGGGTGGTGGGTGGGGGGGGACAGGATGCTCGTGTGAGGAGTTACACCCGGGGACGGGGGAGAGGAGGGGGTGGTGGTGGTGGTGGGGGGGGGAACGGGGACGATCCGAGCCGAAGAAATGCACCGTGTGCTGCAACCTGCGCTGTGGCGCTGCCTCCTCCTGATGCTGTGCGTGTCGGGCCGTGTCGGGACGGACCCCGAGACCCACTCGAGTTTCCTCCACGGGCGCCTGAGGACTCAGGAGAGGCGAGAGATGCAGCGGGAGATCCTGTCCATCCTGGGGCTGCCCCACCGCCCTCGCCCCCACCTCCGCGGGACGCACAGCTCGGCCCCCATGTTCATGCTGGACCTGTACCACTCGCTCTCCCCGGAGGACGGGGTGGAGGGCTTCTCGTACGCCCACTCCCCGCTCGGGGACCCCGGAGCCCCCCCCCCACCCCGGGCCACCCCCCACGACACCGGCTTCCTCAACGATGCTGACATGGTCATGAGTTTCGTCAACCTGAGTAAGTCTGAACCCCTCATCCCCTGTATCCCCCCCTCTCCCCCTCCCCACTACATACCCCCTCCCCACTACATACCCCCCCCCCACTACATACCCCCCTCCCACTACATACCCCCCCCCCACTACATACCCCCCTCCCCACTACATACCCCCCTCCCCACTACATACCCCCCTCCCCACTACATACCCCCCTCCCCACTACATACCCCCCTCCCACTACATACCCCCTCCACCACTACATACCCCCCTCCCCACTACATACCCCCTCCCCACTACATACCCCCCTCCCCACTACATACCCCCTCCCCACTACATACCCCTCCCCACTACATACCCCCCTCCCCACTACATACCCCCTCCACTACATAACCCCCTCCACTACATACCCCCCTCCCCACTACATCCCCCCCCACCCCACTCCACAGCGCCCACTCCACCCGCTCCACCCCCCGATATTATCCCAGTGACTCTGTCTGTAGGTTCGGTCCCATCCATCACTGACTGTCCTCCTGCGCTCTGTCTGTGCGCCACTGTGCAAACCCCCCCCCCCCACCCCCCCCCACCTCTCCCCCGCGCGACCCCCCCACCTCTCCTCCCGCGCGACCCCCCCCCCCCCCACCTCTCCTCCCGCGCGACCCCCCCCCCCCCACCTCTCCTCCCGCGCGACCCCCCCCCCCACCTCTCCTCCCGCGCGACCCCCCCCCCACCTCTCCTCCCGCGCGACCCCCCCCCCACCTCTCCTCCCGCGCGACCCCCCCCCCCCACCTCTCCTCCCGCGCGACCCCCCCCCACCTCTCCTCCCGCGCGACCCCCCCCCACTCTCCGCCCGCGCGACCCCCCCCCCCACCTCTCCTCCCGCGCGACCCCCCCCCCCACCTCTCCTCCCGCGGGACCCCCCCCCACCTCTCCGCCCGCGCGACCCCCCCCCACCTCTCCGCCCGCACGACCCCCCCCCACCTCTCCGCCCGCGCGACCCCCCCCCCACCTCTCCGCCCGCGCACGACATACCCACCACCCGCGACCCCCCCCAGTTCTACGTGTGCCCCCCCCCCCCCCCTCTGCCTGTGCCCGACTACCCTCCGCTTCTGTCTGTGACTCTGCCCTCTGTCTGTTTGTGATGCTCATCCTCTCTCTGCCTCTGTCTGTGTGTGCCACTCGCCCTCCGTGTGTGCCACTCGCCCTCCGTGTGTGCCACTCGCCCCCGTGTGTGTGCCACTCGCCCTCCGTGTGTGTGCCACTCGCCCCCCGTGTGTGTGCCACTCGCCCTCCGTGTGTGTGCCACTCGCCCTCCGTGTGTGTGCCACTCGCCCCCCGTGTGTGCCACTCGCCCCCCGTGTGTGTGCCACTCGCCCCTGTGTGTGCCACTCGCCCCCCGTGTGTGTGCCACTCGTCCTCTGTGTGTGTGCCACTCGCCCCCCGTGTGTGTGCCACTCGCCCTCCGTGTGTGCCACTCGCCCCCCGTGTGTGCCACTCGCCCCCCGTGTGTGCCACTCGCCCCCCGTGTGTGCCACTCGCCCCCCGGTGTGTGCCACTCGCCCCCCGTGTGTGCCACTCGCCCCCCGTGTGTGTGCCACTCGCCCCCCCGTGTGTGCCACTCGCCCCCCGTGTGTGCCACTCGCCCCGTGTGTGCCACTCGCCCCGTGTGTGCCACTCGCCCCCCGTGTGTGTGCCACTCGCCCCCCGTGTGTGTGCCACTCGCCCCGTGTGTGCCACTCGCCCTCTGTGTGTGCCACTCGCCCCCATGTGTGCCACTCGCCCCCCGTGTGTGCCACTCGCCCTCCGTGTGTGCCACTCGCCCCCCGTGTGTGCCACTCGCCCCCCGTGTGTGTGCCACTCGCCCCCCGTGTGTGTGCCACTCGCCCCCCGTGTGTGTGCCACTCGCCCCCCGTGTGTGTGCCACTCGCCCCCCGTGTGTGTGCCACTCGCCCCCCGTGTGTGTGCCACTCGCCCCCCGTGTGTGTGCCACTCGCCCCCCGTGTGTGTGCCACTCGCCCCCCGTGTGTGTGCCACTCGCCCCCGTGTGTGTGCCACTCGCCCCCCGTGTGTGTGCCACTCGCCCCCCGTGTGTGACACTCGCCTGTGTGTGTGTGACACTCGCCCTGTGTGTGTGACACTCGCCCTGTGTGTGTGACACTCGCCCCCTGTGTGTGACACTCGCCCCCCGTGTGTGCCACTCGCCCCCTGTGTGTGACACTCGCCCTCCGTGTGTGACACTCGCCCTCGGTGCTCTCTGTGCTGAGTGTATTGTACAGTATTACAGAGATGGCTGTAACATACTGTGTATATTTTACAGTGTGTCAGCCCTCTTCCCTCTGAGTCAGAAGGTTGTGTGTTCAAGGAAGGAAGTTAGGAACTTGGGTCTCATCTTGTCAGCCCAAGATGTTGCTCCAGTGCAGTGCTGTGTGTTGTGTTTTTGGAGGCATTGTCCTTCACGTGAGATGTTAAACAGAGGTCCCATCTGCCTGATGTTAAAGATCCCATGGCACTGTTTGAAAACAATTTTCTCCTGGCGGCTCAGCCGTATATAAAATTGGCCGCTCGCTTCATGACTGGTTGTGGGAAATTGTTGTGTGTAAGTTGACTGCTGCTTTCTCTCACAGAACACACAGTCACTACACTTTACGATATATATCCAGTGAGTCTCTTTGAGCCGTCCTCCTGACATGAAACGTGTGATTCTAAATGCAAGGATTATTATTATTATGTATTACAGTGTAATGCACTGTGTATTATACAGTATAAAAGTGAGTGTGTAACAGACTGTGTATGTGTTATCCCCCCTGAGCCTGTGTCCCTGTCGCCCGGGCACAGCTGAAGGCTTCCCTGACGGGCTGCGCTGTCTGCCAGCCTTGCTCTGTGTGTGAGGAGGCAGTGAGGCTGCTGAGAATAAATCTGTTTCCACTACAAAAGAGAATGTTAAGAGACAGTTTGATCGAGGCATTCAGAAAGGACAGCAAGTGGGAGAGCATTCCCGCCAGGATAATCGGTAACAAGAGGAAATACGCTTGCACTGTCGGGAGGGTAAAGACGGCAAGGAAGGTGGGCGGGTGGCGGTGTCGTTCGCCGACAAAATACACAGTCACCACACTAAACCGTGTGAAACGCCTAAGCCGTCCTTCCAGCGTGAGACACACTGTATCACATACAGGAATGAGCTGAGCAGGTGGGATGCGAATGAGCTAGAGATGAGAACAGGGAATGGGAAAGGGAAAGAAATGGGATGGAATTGAAAAGGACCGATGGGCTGGCAATAGGGTTAGAAGGGGAATGCCCTTTTACACAGATTTACGCAGAAACAGGTCCATACTATGTCGATATATGGATAAATTGTTACAGATTCTAACACCTTGCCCACAACCAATGTTAAAATGATGGCTTGGAATGGGATGGGAATGGGACGGAAATCATTTCACTCTTTCAGTGAAATGCTCATTTAATATTTACAAGCTAATCCTCCTTGAATATTACAATCAGTTGGTCTCAAACCCTGGCCTGGAGACCAGCCCAGGATGTGGATGCTGAGCCCCACACTGTGACTGATATGTGGCAATGATAAAGTACCAGCTTCCCAATGGAAAGCTTAACCTAATTCTCTGGTTTAGATTATTTAACAACAGTAGCAAAAGCTTTTACCGGATTCTGTTGCGAAGAACTGAAGCCAAATAAGAATTGTGTTTCCAATTTACTTCCAGTCCAGGCAGCAGCCTGTCCCACACCACTCGCTGTCACAGAGGAGTCACAATCAGAGCATTACAGAGAATCACAATAGCGAATCTTAATTTTTGGGGGTCTGACACATGTGGAAACCCATCACCAAGCTGAAAGATTTCCACCTGGAAATCTCAGAGATACATTGTTGGAATGGAAAGCACACTCTCTCACTGGAGTGACGTATCCTGCTTACCTAATTCCATAAAGTATTCGGCGCAGGTTAGCAAGAGCCAAGGCTTGGGGATCCCAGAGTGTGCATTGGGGGGTAATTGGGATAACACCCTATTCCTGCACAGCATTGAGATGAATGTTTCGTCCACAAAATATACAGTCAATTCACTTTACGGTATAGTCTATGAAGTGCTTTGTGACGTCTCAAAGATGTGATAAGGCGCTGTATCAACTTCAAAGATTATAATTACGACCTATTAGTTTGTTTCATGGTGAAACAGCCTGAGGGAGGAACAGCGACACTGGGAGAATGGGCTCAACACACTGTATTGATGTGTGTCACTGGCTGCCGAGGATGCTCTATCACAGCCAGACAGCACTGCCCCTTTAACAGAAAGAGAAGCCAAACAGCTGGTTAAAGGGGTTTGTTCCTCCCAGAGGCCACTCTAGTGCTGGCTTTCTGCTTGTTGTTACACATGTGCCTTCCTGCAGCAGCCTCTTTGCTCTTGGCTGTGGGTCAGAGAGGAATTCCTGGCCGCGCGCGGTGTACTGCTGGTCCCAGGCTGATCAGAACCAGATGAGCTGCTAAATGTTCCTGAGTCGCTGCGGCCGGGGCCGGCAGCACATCGGGCTGTGGGAACAGGTGCAGCTTCAGCTTGTGTGTGAAGCCAGGCAGCCCCCTGCCCACACAGCACCACCTGCCCTCAGCCAGGCCAGCCTCGTGCCAGGACAGGGCAGGACACACACACAGTTGTCAATGTATCAGTGAGCGAGCGTGTCGGTGAACGAAAGTGTGATAGTGAGTGAGTGCATCAGTGAGTGGGTGTGTCAATGAGGACAGAGTGTTAATGAGCCAAGAGAGTAAAGTAATAATAATGCTGGCATGTGATTTCACTGTCAGTTCACTGAAATATCTAAAAGTGTTTCACGGAGCATTGTTATGAAGTCTCGTGACTGTATTTTGTAGGCAAACACGTCTGCCAATTTGCATATAGGAGTATCCCACAAACAACCATGAAGTGAATGATCATATAATATATAACAATAATCCTTGCATTTGATATAATGCTTTTCACGTCTTCTAGACATCTCAAAGCGCTTCACAAAATATACTGTAAAGTTAATTGACTGTGTATTTGTGGGCGAAATGACGCAGCCAATTGCGCACAGCAGTGTCCCACAAACAGTTGTGACCAAATTGAGTGACCAAATTATTATTATTATGTTTTTGGAGGGATTATCATCCCCGGAAAAGCGATCCGCCAATCGACTAACAATCGGGTTCCTATTTACTGCTAGGTAAACAGAGGTGTGTGGAGTAAGGAAACTTACCCAACATTTTGCCCTGCCGGGAATAGAACCCAGGTCTCTCGCTCGCGAGGCGAGTGCTCTAACCACTGAGCTATAGGACTCCACAATTGAGGATCACTATTATCTGGGGAATTGTTGCTCAGAAGAGAAACTCCCTGCACGTTTCGAACAGCATCTTGAGCACAGGCTGACAAGAGCCAAGAGTTTGTGTTGGGAAAACTGCTGGATTCTAACCAGCTAACCAGCTGCACAAGCTCCAGCTAATCCCAAACTTCGCCGCCACATACTCACCTGCACTAAACCGGACTCCATCACACCAGCTCAAGCCAGGCTCCACTGGTTCCCTATTCGCTGAATGGATCAATTTTGAGATCCTCACACTTGTTTTCAAATCCCTTCATGCCCTGACACCTCCCTGCCTCTCCGACCTGCTTACCCCCCCAACCCACGACCAGCTGCCTCCGCTCGACTGGCTCCGGCATCCTGCATGTCCCTCATGCCCTCCATTCCACCATCGGCAGTCGCACTTTCAGCCACTACACCCCACTCACTCAGCCCCCCCTCACACACAGCACCCCCCCCACCCCAACCACCCCCCCGCCCCCGCCCGGTAAGGGCCTGCACTGACCTAGTTGTCCTGACAGTGGAGGATGAACAGATGCCCACCCCTCACGGCGAGTTTCGCTTTGATCTGTCGCGGATCCCGGAGAGAGAGGCCGTCACCGCTGCAGAATTCCGCATCTACAAGGATTACATCAGGGAGCGTTCCCACAACCAGAGCTTCCAGCTCACACTGTGCCAGGTCCTGACCAGAGCCCCCGCCAGGTCAGCCTGCACTGGGGGTGGAGGGGAGCAAGGTGGGGAGGGTGGGAGTGAGAGGGCGTGGGTGGGGACATGTGGGGAGTGAGGGAGGAAGTGTGTGGGGATGAAGGGGGGGGGCGAATGAGTGGATGTGGAGGGGGCGAGGGGGGGGAGGGAGGGAGGGGCAGCATGGGGAGAGCATGGGAGGGAGGGAACGAGGGAGGGACGGATGGAAGGAGCGAGGCAGGAATTGAGAGAGGTTGCGATGGGAGTTTTTACAGACACGGTATAGGGAGGGTTACTAAGCTGTGCTGTATGAGGTATTTCAGGCTGCGATCTCACGGGGTGAGCGTCCTTCTCAGTGCCTCCACAGTGTTCTGTCTGGACTCTCGGCTAATCTGGGCGGAGGAGGAGGGCTGGCTGGTGTTTGACATCACTGCCACCAGCAACCAGTGGGTGCTGAACCCCAACAAGAACCTGGGGCTGAGGTTGTACGTGGAGACGCCCGAAGGTGAGAACACTGGGAATCGCTCACGTGGTCACAGCCAAAGCAGTACATATAGCAACATGCTGATAGTCTTAGCCTGACGCACTCTGGCCTCTGAGTCAGAGGTTGTGGGTTCAAGATTCCTGTTGGAATGTACGTTCACAGTCAGGGCTGATGCTCCAGGGGAGTGTTGAGAGGGCACTGCACTAAACTCCTGGAACTTGACGTAGTGCTTTGTCACATTCGCTGAGGCGTCACTAAGCGCTTCACAGATTTACTGTAAATTGACTGGTTATTTTGTAGGTAAACATGGGAGTCAATTTGCGCACAGCAATGTCTCACAAACAGCTACAAAGTGAATGATGTGTGATCCCATGGTATTGGAAAAGAGAAGGGAGTTTCATCCTCAGATAAAATTGGTCACTCACTCCATGGCTATTTATAGGACATTTACTGTGTGCAAATTGTCTGCCACGTTTACTTTTTCAGTAATGCAGACACATTACTTTTTCAATCCCATTTAAAATGTTATACACCTCTATATCTTCTCTCAAGATTGAAAAGCCTGAGCTTGTCTAATCGTTGCTCACAGCTCATTCCTCAAACCCTGGGGATCATCCTAGTTACTGTCCTCTGCACTGTCCCTAGCGCCTGAGCAGCCCCTTATGTCACAGTTAACAGCACTGTGTGCAGTATTCAATGTGAGGCACTGATAACTGAGCCGGCTGACACACACACACACTGAGCCGGGCTGACACACACTGAGTCGAGCTGATGTGCGTGAGACGTGAGCGACAGCGCCTGTTGTTGTGTTGATGTCGTGGTAAAGTAACAGTCCCCTGGCATTGCTTTGCAGGCCGGAGTGTAGATCCTTGGCGGGCAGGGCTGAGCAGGGGGCTGGGACCTCACAACAAACAACCCTTCACAGTCGCCTTTTTCAAAGCTTCTGAGACACATCTTCGCAACCCCCGCTCCACAGGCAACGCCCGCGGCCAACCCCAGCCCCGTGGGAAAGCCGGCAAACAGCCAGACACACTCCGCACCAGCAACCTGGCAGGTAGTCAGTCACTACACACAGTCACCTCACACAGTCACCACACACTGTCACCACACACAGTCACTACACATAATGTACAGCTACTACACACTACGTACAGCTTGCTCTGTGCTGTGTGCTTGTGCGCTGTGGCTGTGTGTGTACTCTGTGCTGTGCTAACTCCTTGTCTGTGGCTGTTACAGAGCTGAGCAGTGCTGAGCAGCAGCAAGCCTGTATGAAGCGGGAGCTGTATGTGAGTTTCCGGGACCTGGGATGGCAGGTACAGATCCGGGTGACACCAATTTCTGTGACTTTTCCACAAAAGCATTTCAAAAGAGAAAAATGACAAATGATGTGGGATTTCTGGTCTTATATCTAACGTGTGCTGGGCGTGTGCTGGGCATGTGCTGTCCTGTTGCTCTGTTTCCCTAGGACTGGATCATCGCCCCCGAGGGCTACGCAGCCTATTATTGTGAGGGTGAGTGCTCGTTCCCGCTCAATTCCTACATGAACGCAACCAATCACGCCATCGTGCAGACTCTGGTAAGTGCAGTGAGTGGAGGCTGTAGTTCAGTGGTTAGTTAGATCTTGTGCCTCACGTTGCGTTTGCTTGTAAAATATGCAGTCTTTACAGTAAAATCCTGCAAAGGGCTTTGAGGCATCTCAATAATCTAATAATAATACTAATGTGTTATATCAAAGGCAAGGATTGTTATTATCATTATTATCATTATATAATTTAGCTGGTTAAAAGCGCTCTGGTTACCTAGTCACAGTCAGTTTCAGGCACAGGTTGGCAAGAGGTAAGGCTTGGGGACCCCAGAGTGTGTGTTGGGGTAACTGTTGAAGTCTAAACAGCTAAAACAGCATAACTTATTATGAGAAGCAAGCACTGTCTGTCAAGCCGTCCCACTGCTTGTCCAGGTCTCTGACTATAATAATAATAATAATCCTTGCATTTGATATAGCGCTTTTCACGTCAGGAGGACGTCCCAAAGCGCTTCACAGAACACACTGTAAAGTGAATTGACTAAGGGGAGTTCCAGCTGCTGAGCCCTGCTAGTGTGCGTGTCTGTCTCTGGAGTACCTCCTCTGGGTTCCTCTCTCGCTCTCTGCCTCTGACTGAGGGCCTGGGCTCCTGGACAGGAGAGAACAACAACATCAACCGGTCACACAGCGTCCTTCACATCAAACATCCGAGCCAGCGGTGCCAGTGCAAGGCAGACAGTCATAGAGTGCACTTTACACAGATAGCATACCCAGGAGGGAGGGGGGGACTGGAGGTGTGAACGTTGAGGACAGTCTCTCTCTCTTCTCTCCAGGTTCACTTAATAAACCCAGAAAAAGTGCCGAAACCGTGCTGTGCTCCCACACAGCTCAATGCCATCTCCGTCCTCTACTTTGACGACAGCTCAAACGTTATCCTGAAGAAATACCGCAACATGGTGGTCAGAGCGTGTGGCTGTCACTAGTGCAAGATTGAGCTCATCCTCTCCCCTCTTTACCACCCACTCTAGTTATAAATCTATCCTAATGATTGTCACACCGGCATCTGCTGTTGATTGCCTCGCACTCTCCTCCAGCCTCGTGTTCTCTCTGTATCTCTAAAATGTTGCTACCCCTGATACAATCGACAAGGTTTTTCACAGTCCCTGTTAGCATCCATATTAGTTTGTTTGTCTCCCTTTGCTGCTCTCTCTGACTCTCTCTCTCTCTCTATTTTCCTGGGGAATAGAGCTTCCGGTGGGTCAGAATCAGATGGAGCTATGAGCCTCCGTGACATGCAGAGCCAGTGTCTGGCTCAGTCACTGAGGTTTGTGTCCTGCTCATTGTCGCCTGAATCATACAGGGAGCAATACACGTCCTCCCGCTTCAAACCTGTTTGTAAACTTGCTTATGCCCCTGTCTGTCAACTTGCTCACCAACCCCTTCCCTGTATTCCCTTCTCAGATCTGTCCACATTGTCTGACTCGCATGTAAAACCTCAATAGGACTTGGTACCACTCGCCTGGCATCCCAACATACCCTCTTCTCCTCTGTTGTGCTGTGTTGATTCTTGCCTGCCCCCCCCCACCCTTTCAACACAACACCACAGAATACACCACATGATAGAGGGGATTGACTACCTCTGTGTATGTGTGCGGGGTGGGAGGAGTACATGCACGGAGCAGGATATGGGTGAAGTTTGCAGTCTGTGTGGGCAGTGCTGTGTGAACAAGTGTACAATATTATTGTGTAAATAGTTTTCTATTGCATTATTTATTTCCTTTGTGGTTCCATCATCCTCCCAGCCCCCCCCCCCCCCCCCCACCACCCACTTGTGTCAGGGTGAAAACAGTAATATTCTACAAGAGAAAATTTCCAGCCTGAAAATTACGACATGTGTAGTGCTATGTAACGTGTATCTGGTTGGGGTGGGGGGGGTCAAAACCCTACACACCCTCGCTCATGTCATTCCTTCTTTTCGCCCCTGAGATGATGTAAGATGTACAAATTAGCTCAATAAACACCAATTATTTCAGTCACTGAGTGTCTGACTGCCACGCAATGGGCACAACACAGGGCATACACAGCACAGGGCACACACCACACAGGGCGCACACAGCACAGAGCACACACAGCAGTGAATTTGTCTGTCGGAGTAGAATAAAAATGTTACTTTTGGAAATAAAATGCAGTATTTGCAATGAGATATACCCCAAAGGGGGGGTAGAGGTGCCTCTCTCTGTGTGTCAGGCACCGTGTGTATGCCAGGTATCAGGCAGCCACAGTGTGTGTGGCTGCGAGCTCAGTGTGTGAGAAGGTGAGGATGTGACCAGGGTAGGGGGTCGGAGCACTGAGGACAATCTGATGGGAGCACACATTCCTTGTACATCCGCGGAGCTGTACTGTGTGTGCCAGGCCTCTCCCACCTGCAAATCCCACAGGAATGTGGGCAAACGGGATCTCATTGCCAAACACTCAACCTTTCCTGACTCCTCAGCTCAGGGAGAAAGTGAAGCTTCTCAGCTACACGCTTGTCATGGGTCCAGACAGGCTGCTGACACACCCAGTATTCCCTGCCTGTATAAACACAGTAACTTCACGGGATGTAATCCACTGGGAGTCACTTTGAGATGTTTCAACATTCTAAGCAACACAAGAATCACTGAAACTCTCCATCCCAGTTCTAACTCCTTGGAATTAGGTACACAGGGTACGTCCCTCCAGGGAGACAGTGCTCATTCCATTCCAACAATCTGCTTTTGGAATTTCCATGTGCAGGCGGTACATGACACTGACAGTCTGGCTTGGAGACTGTGAAGCACCGTGATGTCAGACACCAGGCTGACCAAACAAAATCCTAATGATTCCATCTGTACAGCTTCCTTTACCCCATCAGCTTATATGGCCTCTCCTCATTCTTCCTCCCAAAATGCATCACTTTGCATTTCTCCACATTAAACTTCATCTGCCGCTTGTTTGTCTATGTCCACTTGCACTCTGCTACTATCCTCCTCACCGTTTACTACTTTTCCTGGATGAGTGTAAACTTCCTGCAGCTGAATGTGGACAAGATGGAAGCCATACTCCTTGGCTCCCGTCACGTCTTCACTCCTGCGATCTAAACTCCTCAACCTCCCTGGGATCTCCCTCAGACTCACCAAACCAGTATGGAACCTAGGCATCCGGTTCGAACCCCAGCTGTCCTTCCTCCCCCACATCTGGTCAATGACCAGGACCGCCTTCTTCCACCTCCACGGCATTGCCCGCCTCCGATCGTACCTTAGCCCAAATGGAGCCGAAACCCTCGTGCATGCGGTTGTCACATCCCGCATGGATTATTCCAACGCATTCCTCGCCAGTCTCCCCAGTTCCACCATTCAAAAGATCCAGCTCATTCAAAATTCTGCCGCCTGCATACTGACCCGGAACAAACTCCGTACCCACATCTCACCAGTTCTGGCCCAGGCTCCATTGGCTCCCCATCACCGAATGGATCAACTTCAAGATCCTCACACTCATGTTCAAATCCCTTCAGTCCCTGGCACCTCCCACCTCTCCGACCTCCTCACCCCTCCCCAATCCACCACTTGGCACCTCTGCTTGTCTCGCACCAGCCTCCTGCTCGTCCCTTGCACCCTCCGCCCACCATTGGAGGTCGTGCTTTCAGCCACTACACCCCAAAACTGTGGAACACTCTCCCTCAATCCCTCCGCCTCGCCCCCCCCTCTCCCCTCTTTCAAGTCCCACCTGAAAACTTTCCTCTTCAACTGTGCTTACGGCCACCACCCCCCAGCCTGGAGTCAGGCTCTGCCACTGTTAAGCACTCTGAGATGCTACCTTGCGTGGAAAGCACTATATAAGTGCAAGTTGTTGTTGTTGAGTTACGATAACAGTGGGTTCAAGCCACAATACACCTCTGACATCAAAAGCTGCCCAGCTCAGCATCGTCAGCCTAAACAGTGAGCTTTGCGAGAGGCTGAGCCAGTGTACGTTCTTCTACTTGTTAAACTTCCTTCTAATAAGTTGGCATGTGGCTGGAATGCAGACATGGAGCGGATTACATAGAGCTTCGCCCACTGGCTGACAGGCCTGGCGGGGCCACAGGGAGCTCACAGCTGGTTCCCATCGCTGACAGCTCCAAGTCAGTCCCACAGCGTCGATGATGATGGGGACACCTGCAGCCCCCACCGCCCAGTGTTGTGCAGAATCTACACCAGGCTCTTACACAATGAGGCCTCATTATAGCCAGAGAGAGAGAGAGGAACGGGGCCAATGGTAGCTCCAGGAACCAGCTCACTGTAGAGCGAGCCTGAGCCCTCTTGCCTCGCAGGCTGGAGGTTGTGGTTTCAATCACATGGGGACCTTGAGCTCACAGTGCAGCTTGATTCCCCGCACAACTCTGTTACACAGCTTGCAAACCAACAAGTGACTGTGTCTCTCTGCACTGAACACTGTGGAAGTCGCAGTGACACTGGCTGTCTGGCAGGGTAGTTTGAGGGGATGTGAGATGTGAGTCCCCGAACTGACCCTGGCCCCTGGGAGCTGCTGTCATATGTAGTGAATGTGTATCTATCGGCAAGTGTACAACAATCAGTTCCGAGGGGCAATGGTTACTGTACCCTGGGGATTGTTGACCAGAGCAGCAGGAGCAACTCCTATTTGTTTTCAGTATGGTTGCAGTGGTGGTGGTGGGGGGGGGGGCGAGTGTTTGTGGGGGGGGGGTCGAGTGTTTGTGGGGGGGGCGAGTGTTTGTGGGGGGGGGGATGTCTGGGGTGGAAGGGCTGTCTGAGTGCTCCCATCGACTTCTATTTTTATTTTGTTATGTGAATGCAAGGATTATTATTATAAGTCCTGTAGCGCAGTGGTTAGAGGAGTCACCTCTCAAGCTGGAGGTTGTGGTTTCAATCATGTGAGGACCTTGAGCTCACAGTGCAGATTGATTCCCGCACAGCTCTGTTACACAGCTTGCAAACCAACAAGTGACCGTGTCTCTCTACACTGAACACTGTGGAAACCTGGCTTTAATTCCTGCAGAGCGAAACCTTAGGCAAGTTTTGTTACTCTACACACGGCTCTGTTTACCTATCAGTAAGTAGGAACCCGCTTGTTAGTCGATTAGTGGATTGCTTTCCGGGGGTAATAATCCCTCAAAAAAAAATTAGGCCACCTAATCCACGACTGATTATGGGACAGTGCCGCGTTTCGCCCACAAAGTAGTCATTACACTTTACAGTATATCCTGTGAAGCACTTTGAGATGTCTCAAATGCGAGGATTATACTATTATTATTATTTCAGATTTCCAGCATTATTATTATTATTATTATTATTATCATCATCTGCGGTATTTGGCTTTTTGTCCAAACTTACGAATTGTGCGATTTAGAGTGCAACAGCGCCTTATGCCGGAGAGAACTGGTACTGGCACCCACCGAGAAATAAAAGTGCAGCTCTCGTCACACCGCACGTCACGAGCCGGGAATCACCTCCCAACATCAGCTTCATCTCAAACTGACATCATCACACACGTACACGCACACGCACACACACGCAACTGATATACAGACACACACACACACACACACTCACGCGCACCTGACTCACTGACGCACTGATCACACACCACACTGCGACCGCAGAACCGACCCGCTCAAAAAAAACCTGGCGACCGCAGTTCGCACTTTATAGCACCTTCGAAGAATAATAATAATAATAATAATAATCCTTGCGTCGAGACGTCTCAAAGCGCTTCGCAGGACGTGCTGTAAAGTGAATTGACTGCGCTCGGTGGGCGAGACAGCTCAGAAGCGTTTCGCAGGCACGGGTTGACCGGGAGCCCGGCGGGCGGGGCGGGCGGGGCGGAGGGAGGGAGGGGTACAGGTTTCGCCCCGCCCTGCCCCGCCCCGGGAATGGTACCCGGGGCCTCTCGCTTGCGAGTCGAGTGCTCTAACCACTTCACCGTAGGACTCCGCAAATTAAGAACAAGGTTACCAGGGGGAGGGGGGGGGTCAGGACAGGACAGTGGGACTCAGTTAAATAGCAGCTCGATGGGGGGGGGGGGAGGGGGAGGGGAAGAGAGAGAGAGAGAGGCGGTGAGTTCAGACACTTCGCCATCACCACCGCCCCCCCTCAGTGGCTGCTGATGCCTCACTGTCGGAAAGCGGCTGCTGATGCCTCACTGTCGGAAAGCGGCTGTCGCAAAGCGGGCGGATGAACGCCTCACTGCCGGAAAGTGCGGGAGCGTCGCTGTGTTTACCGTCACCGGGAGCGGGAGGACGACGCGGAAGATGGCGGATCCTTACCTGGAGGTGGAGGAGCCGAGTGACGATGAGGATGAAGAGGCAGTGAGGTGCGGCCCCTCACTTGAATTAAACTGTGATTAAATTAGCATTTCTGTAATTATTTGAGATAAACACTATCTGTGTCGGGGGTGTGATTGTGTGTCTGTCTCTGTGTGTGTGTGTGTGTGTGTCTGTCTCTGTGTGTCTGTATCTCTGTGTGTGTGTCTGTGTGTGTGTGTCTTTGTGTGTGTGTCTGTCTGTGTGTGTCTGTCTGTCTGTCTGTCTGTCTGTGTGTGTCGGTCTATCTCTGTGTGTGTGTCGGTCTGTCTCTGTGTGTGTGTCTGTCTGTCTCTGTGTGTCTGTCTGTCTGTCTGTCTGTCTCTGTGTGTGTGTCTGTCTGTCTCTGTGTGTGTGTCTGTGTGTGTGTCTGTCTCTGTGTGTCTGTCTCTGTATCTGTGTGTGTGTCTGTCTGTCTCTGTGCGTGTGTGGGTCTGTCTGCGTGTGTGGGTCTTTCTGTCTGTCTGTGTGTGTGTGTGTGTGTCTATCTGTGTGTATGTTTGTCTGTCTGTGTGTATGTTTGTCTGTCTGTGTGTATGTTTGTCTGTGTGTGTGCCTATCTGCCTGCTTGTCTGCGTGTGTCTGACTACCTGCAAGTCTAGCTGTCAGCCCGCGTGGGCGCCTGCCCGTCTGTGTCTGTGCATTTGTCTGTCTGCGATTGTGTCTCTGTGAGTGTATCTGCACGCGTGTGTGTGTGTGTCTGTCTGCGTAATGTCTTTCACTCTTTATCAGCTCTGAAGATGAGTTGGACATCCTCCTTCATGGCACCACTGAGCGCAAGCGCCGACTGCTGCGGGAGTACCTGACGGGGGAGAGCGAGGCCAGCGAGGATGAATTTGAGAAGGATATGGCCGCCGAGCTGGATTCCACGTTCCGGGCAATGGAGGGCACCTGGGCTCCCGCTGATGGTAAACTCAACATTGCCTCCCCATTCCCACCTCAGCGTCTAGCTCCGACACTGCTTAGAGCTCTGAGTCGATGCCCCGCCTGAAGGGTGCTGTATAAATGACAGTGATGTTACTCCTCTTCGACCGTGCCGTCGGTAACCCTCCTGCACCTACCCTCCACCCCTCCTGATCCCAACCACCATCTCGCGATTGAGATTGTTAACCAGAACACATGAAATATCCTTGTTTTAAAAGGTGCTTCTTCCAGCACTGGAGCCGCTCAGGCTCGGGGGCAGCCTGAGCCAAGGTACTACGATGACATTTACTTTGATTCAGACTCTGAGGATGAAGATGGACAGGGTAAGATTTAGGTTATTCTACCACCTTTATATTATGAAACATGGGGATGTGCAGTTACTGTTCTAGGATTCGAGACCATGTAGTCATTGCATTTATTTGGTGGGAAAACTCAAGACTTGCAGAAAATTGACTGGGGCTCAGTTGGATTCAAGTTCTGTGGTCACCCCTACATGAGTAAATGAGAGCACCGTGCTGCAATCCCGGTGAGCTGCGCCCTGACTTTCTGACACCACTTCATTCTGCACATAAGATTCATGGCCAAAGCTTCAGCACAGAGAGGGTGAGTGGGAGCTGGTGGCATTGACCAAGGCCACTTGCACACTTCACAGCAATAAAGTGCGGGGTGGGTTGGGGAGGTTGCGTTAGGAAAACAAAATCAAGTGAGCCACATTGCTTCCAACATGAGTGCGCCAGACAGGCTCAGTTAGCAGCACTCTCTCCTCTGACTCAAAATGTTGTGGGTTGAAATCCCACATCGGGACTTCAAACTCACATAGTTCTAGGATGACACTCCAGTACAGTGCTGAAAGAGTGCTGCATTGTTTCAGGTGCTGTCTTTCAGATGAGATGTTAAACCTAGGTGCAGTCTGCCTGTTCAGCTGGTGTTAAAGGCTCTATTGGAAAAGAGAAGGGAGTTTCTCTCAGTGATAAAATTGGTCACTTATTCACAGGTCACCACATTGCTGTGCACAAAATGGGTGCTGCACTACAGTAAATCCTGTGAAACATTTTGTGATGTCCTCCAGCTGTGAGAAGTGCTATAACAAATACAAGGATTAATATTATTGGGATTGTTCAAAACTAGAACTTCAGATTTATTAACTGTGGATCTCTCCAGTCATTACTTATCTTCTGGGCTGTTCCAGTGCTCCCAGAACAGTCTCTAATCAAGACCCAAGTTGTAAAGGAGGGGCCTGTGGGAAGGCCTCTTGCCCCGTGGGTGAGCGAATCGAGGAGGCCTGAATTGGATTCATTTTTTAAGTTGCATTAAAATAATTTTTTTGTGGTTTAAGAACTGACTGAATGTTTTCTTATTCAAAGAATAGCAACTCGAGAAGTTTTTACACTTCAGATGGCAGATTGCACTAATGCTGGCATTTTAATCTGTTAGAAGGTTCTGGTCCTGCTTCAAAGAAAAAATGTAAGAAAAGGCGGGTTCTGACAAACGATGAGCTGCTGTATGACCCCGAGCAGGACGAGAAGGACCAGGCCTGGGTGGACATGCAGAGACGCAGGTCAGTAACCAGTGGTCATTTCCTCTGTGTTTGGTGCTGATGGTAAGATTTCCTTTTGCAGCTGATCACATTTCAAGATAGTGGAACTGGGTCTCGTTATGTACTGATGTTCCCAGGCACTTCACCTTAACCTTCTAACTCTTTCTAACTGAGCCTCTAGTCCCTGGTAACATTCTAGGGAATCCATTGCATCTTTTCGGGCTATGCTCCAGATCTATTTGCCTTTTTATGGCATTACCTTCCATGAGTTGGAGGGGTGCACACAGCAACCAGACTAAAAACTGCGACACCACATAATTCGTCTCACAAGCGAGAGGACCTGTTTTTGATTTCCGGGCGGGGCAAAACCTTAGGCAAGTTTCCTTACTCTGGACGCCACTATTTACCTAGCAGTAAGTAGAAACCGGTTGTTAATGGATTGGTGGATCGTTTTCCGGTGGTACTTATCCCTTCAAAATAAGTAAATTTATAATAATAATTTGGTCATTCAGTGCACGACTGTTTGTGGGACACTGCTGTGCCAATTGGCTGCCACGTTTCGCTCACAAAATACAGTCAATTCACTTTACAATATATTCTGTGAAGCGATTTGAGACGTCTCAACAACGTGATAAAGTGCTAAAATAAATGCAAGAATTATTATTAATACCCTGTTACCTTTAGTGTATCAGCACACTAAAGCATCCGCTGTCCTTTACTTCAGTTTAAAATCCTACCAAACTGCCGGGGTTCAGCTTGTCTAACGCAGAATATTCTACCTTTGTAGCTATCGTGGCCTTAGCAGGAGACCGTCCAAAGAACAACCCACTGTGACCAGTGACGCTGTCCTGAACTGTCCATCCTGCATGACAACTCTGTGTCTGGACTGTCAGCGGTAAGCCTTCTGCAGATGCCAAACCTGCATGGAGCAGGACTCACTCTTACCTCAGAGCAGGGAAAGTGGTTTTAAAAATCTATCCCATTAATGACCAGCGTTTCTGGGTGAGGGCAGATCCTCGCGGGTAGTCATAACTAGACTGTTAGCTCAACTGTTTGTCAGTTTCGCCCACAAAATATACAGTCAGTTCGCTTTGAAACGTCTCGAAGACATGATAAGGCGCTATATGAAATGCAAGGATTACTATTATTATTGCTGGTTTACAGGTAACTGAGTGAGGCCCCCAACCCCACCCCAGCGTTCTAACTATTAATTTATATGTTCCATTTTTAGTTTTAGATAATATGGTTGTCATCGCGTTTTTTGGTCACTCTGTATAAGTTTAACATTACCTTTACCTCTTTGCTTTTATATTTCATACTCCTATTTATAAACCCTAGTATTCCGTTTGCTTTCTTAACAGCTTTGTCCACCTTCTTTACGGATCAAAATAAATTTTTCACTTTCCTTACAGGCACGAGCTGTACCCTGGCCAGTACAGAGCTATGTTTGTAATGAACTGTATCATTAATAGAGGAGAAGTTCTCAAATACAAGGAAGCAGCCAACAAGAAGAGAAGAAACTGGCGGAAAAAGGCTAAAGGTCCGATGGGAGAGGTGTCAGTGCCCCCACAGGGGAACGAGAATGAGGAAGCCTACCATCCTGTCAGATGTGCGGAATGCTCAGTAGAAGTGGCTGTCTTCGATAAGGATGAGGTGTATCATTTTTTTAACATCCTAGCCAGCCACTGTTGAGCACCATTTTCAACCCTTGTTCAAAGAATGGACAAGATGCTTTGAATATTTTACACATTGAACTTTTCTTAAATTTTCTTAATGGAAATCAGTACAAAAAAGTAGACATTATTAACAAGCTCACATTTGGGTATTCTCAGTTGATATTGGACTGATTTGAAGTCACTTCATCCCCCCTCCCACCCACGCACACCATTAGTATTTTTTTTATCACCTGCAATCCTAATATCATAATGGTATCAAATGGTTCCACATTTCTGACAGTGATATGTGAATGGAATGGATGTTTCAGTCTGAATTCTGCTAAAATGTAGTGTGGAGCCAGGTCTAGACCTCAATAAACTCACCAATTGGTTGAATTCCCATCAATCCAGCCCTTTCTCCCTCATTCGCACCAACTCCAGTCCCACAGCTGGAGCTACATCTGGCTCATTCCCCCAAACTCAGAGTCTGATTCTGATGGGAACAGCATTCCATTCCCAAATATCTCATCACGCTCAGATTATCTGCTAGAGACCGAGATCCTTTCCTATCCCCTCATCGGCCTTCCCAACTCTTCCCTTAACAAGCTGCAGATCATCCAAAATTCTGCAACTTGTGTACTCTCGAGCACCAGGCTCCATGACCCCATCACTCTCACTCTCACCCGACTCCACTGGCTCCCCACTCCTCAGGATTGAATTCAAGATCCTTGTCCTCACTTTCAAGGCCATCCATGGCCATGCCCCCTCCTGACCTGTTGACTCCCTACCAACCTGCCCGCTCCCTCTGTTCAGCAAGCTCTGGCCTGCTCCATGTCTCCCGCCTGATCCGCCCGACCATCGGCGGCCGGGCTTTCAGCCTCTCTGCCGCCACACTCTGGAACTCCATCCCACACGACTGGGTGGGGGGACTGGGAGAGACTAGGCTGGGCACCGCTCAATAACCGGGTGTGGGTGAGCGAACCTGGGAGAGGCCACCCCCCACCCCAACAGTTGGCAATGGGGCGACGTGCACCTGGGAGAGAACGAGGCGGAGACGGGGTGCGGAAACGGTAGAAGCAATCACCGGCCCCCTTTGTGAAGACAAAATACTGCGGGTGCTGGAAATCTGAAATAAAAACAGAAGTCGCTGGGAACACGCAGCGGGTCAGGACAGCATCTACGGAGAGAGGAAAATGAGTTAATGTTTCAGGTCTATGACCTTCCGTCAGAACTATGTGACCCTGAGCAGTGTGGCCACTTGTCTCTCCGAAACGACTGTGAAGCTACTTGTTTCCAAACAAATTAAATAGATATATTTATATTTATATCCTTTGACTGTTTGGTCATTTCAAGGCTGGTCAACAATCATATTTAATACCCAAGTCAGGGCGGGCTGTGATTGGTGGAGCCGGGGGCTGGGCTGTGATTGGCGGGGCCTGGAGCTGGTCTGTGATTGGCGGGGCTGGAGCTGGCCTGTGATTGGCGGGTCCGGAGCTGGTCTGTGATTGGCGGGGCTGGCCTGTGATGGGCGGGGCTGGAGCTGGCCTGTGATTGGCGGGTCCGGGACTGGGCTGTGATTGGCTGGGCGGAGGCGGGAGCGGCGGTTGGTCTCGCGGGCCGCGCCAGAGCCGCGAGTTGCCGTCACGTGGTGGGTGTCGCTCGCCGGCTTCAGTGGCCGTCATTTCCAGACCGTCGACAGCAGAGCGGCGGGTGGAGAGGGTGAGGCTCGGGGGGGGGAAGCGTTAGACCGCGGGCTCTGAAGCGCTTTCAGTCCGAATGGGGCTGAGCGCTAACCCCCCTCCACCCCCTCCAGTCAGCGTCAACTTATGGGACCTTTGAGGAGAAACGTCGAGTTTCCCGCTAAACACTCACCGTCCGTCGAGGCCGCTCGCTCGCGGGCCTCGCCCCCCCCCCCCCCCCCACCCGGACCCCCACCCGGTGCTCGGTGTCGAGCTGCGCCACTCTTCAGCGCTCCCAAGACATTGTTGTTGTTGTTGTTGAATCTTGTTGTTGTTGTTGTTGTGGTGGTGGTGGATTAACCCGAACTCTTGAGGTTTACGCGAAAGGGGGTTCTGCTTTTCAGGCCATTTTTTTTTTCAAGATAAAAAAAAGAGCGGAAAGAAAGAACCTTCTTCAGTTCCCTCTGCTTTCCCCCCCGCCCGCCGCATCCCGACTCGGCCAAGCCTTCAGCATTGCACTGCTGAGTCACAGTCTTGCAGGGCCCGACCCCGGGAGACGGGAGACAGGGAGGCAAACAGAGGCAGGCGGAGTTGAGGGGACTTGCCCAACCTTTCACCCCCGCGCGGGAATGAGACCCAGGTCCTCTTAGCTTGCAAGGTGAGCGCTCAAACCACGACGCTACGGGACTCCATGTAGCGAAGAGAGACGCAGAGACACTTATAAACACTCACACATACAGAGTGAAGAGACATGCGTGCACATTCACACAGAGACCGCATGAACACTCATAAACACTTAAACGTACCTAAGGCCTTCTTCACCTGAACCCCTGTTGTGTTTCATCTTGTTTGACATATTCAGTGATTAATCTCACCTTGGTCCTCTTGCTCAACAATCACATTGCTGCTCACACTCACTTGCAAATCAGTTCATACTCTAGCACTTCCCCACTTCTCCAACCTACTTCTCTACCCACCCCCTTCTCTCAGCCAGATTCGGCCGGACCTCCGCACATTCTTTCCTCCATTGGTGGCTGTGCTTGTCGCCACTATGCCCCCAAACTCTGGAACTCCTTGCCTCAAATCCCTCTGCCCCCATCTTGCCCTTCTTCAGATTACACCTGAAGACCTTCCTCTTCAACTGTGCCTTGGATTACCTCCCATCTCTCCCTGACTCAGCGTCAAGCTCCACCACTCCAAGAAGTGACCCATATGAAGGGCACTATATAAATGCAAGTTGCTGTTACAATATTTTCACTAATGATCTGATTAAACAAACAAAGTATCTGCTTCAATATCCTGTATAAGTGAATAATTCTGAGTTTTATAAATTAGGAGAGAAATTATTGACAAAGTGAAATTACGAAGATGCATACTGGACAAGAAGTTCAGGTAATTGGAATATGTGCTGTCATGTATATTCTCCTTGAAAAATGTATTTCATCCACAAAATACAGTTACTACATTTTACACAATAAATCCTGCGAGTCACTTCGAGATGTGCTCCTGATGTAAACGGTGCTTAATCAAATGTAAGGATTATTTTGTGAGATGAATATTTTTGAAAGCAATATTACATAATTATATTGCATGGTAAGGGATGTGTGTACGAGTTGCGAATGCTCTCACGTGTTTCATGCTGAGCTGTGATGCCCCCCAGAAATCTTGCAGGGTGTACCCGGTGAGGGCTTAAACCCACGCTTGTCAGATGTCAAATAACTAACTAATGTATCCTCCTTGGATGGAAGGTAAGCAGGATTTCCTGGGAGCTGAACTCCAAGCTGGCAACGGAATATCGGAATTGAGCCCACCCTCTGCAGGTCTCGGTAGTCCGGTTCTGAGCCAGGCAGGTCTGCAGTAATCGAGGGAACTGCTGTTGACAGCACAGCAGCTTGGTTCATTGGCAGGACTTGGACCAGGCACTGGGGAAGGGACTCTTCCCACTCAACTCCCGTTAACCCTGCAAGCCAAAACCCAAAGAGGTAGGTAGGGTGGACCTACCCCTTAGGGCTGGACAAGCAGCAGGAAAGTTTGCCAGGCAGTACTCTAAATAACTCTGAAGATTTTAAGCTGCACCAAATACTTATCATAAGTAACCTCAGCCTTGAGGTGTTTTGGCAGTAGCATACATGGTTGGAAAACATAATTTCAGCACCTGTTCATGAGCTTGGGTCAATTTAGGTTCCATGTGTCAAGAAATCCTTTTAAGAGATCATTCAGAACTTTGCATCTCCTGGCTCCTCATCCTCCAGAGGAGAGAGTTCAACATACTAGTCTTTGTCTTCAAGGCTCTCCACAGCCTTGCTCATTCCTACTTCTGTGACCTGCTAATCCCATATCAACCTGTCCTCTCCCTCCGCTTGGCAGGCTCCGGCCTGCTCCACGTCTCCACGTCAGTAATATTATTAATCTTGTACAGGTTATTAGAGTATTGTGATGAAGGAATGATCTGATGTCAGAATAATTTTATTGCTTGCAGCTGGAAAAGTTAATCGATGATGCCATTAAAAGAAGGTCTTTTAAGTCACTGGAAGAACTACAGGAAGAAAGTAATGAGAGTGTGTCTTGTAAATGCAGCAAACAGCTGATACACAAGCTGAATAAACTCATTCAGAGGGTAAGGAACAATTAAACTATCACAGGCAATTTATTTTTCTTTGTTAGAGGCTCTCTTTTTGTAGTTTTCATGAATGGACAAAGAAGTAGGTTTCAAAACGGAGCTTGAACAAGATGAGGTTAGGAGCTAGTCGGAGGGACTCTGGGAAGGGATTCCAGAGATTCGGAGTGAGGGTAATGTCAATAGTGTTTTTCATGTTCTTTGCATACAGTTTAACCTCCATAGGATAATCTTACTGCATCAGTTATTACAGTGTAAAACTCCCTCCACCATTCCTGATCCAACCCCCAGCTTGGGTCCAAATTCGTGACTGTCCAGCGACTTGGGATGTCCTACCGACATGAACGATGCTATACAGATGTAATTTGTTGTTGCTGAAAAATTGAAATTATCTTTTCTATTTTAGGAATTGAGTAAAAAAGAAGTCAGGAATGTCTCACTGTTGCTAAATTGCATTCAAAGATATGGGCGAAGCATGACTATACTAGGTGAAGATGGCTTGACTACAATGATAAAACAAGGGCTGGTTCACAAGATAAGTGATGAATTAACAACTACGTTTTACTGTATTATGTGTTTCTAAAAAAGCTTTTATTTGTTTTGCTGCAGGTCTATACAAATTTGCATTTTTAAAAGGGAAAGAAAATCAAGAAGTGGCATTTCTGAATTGTTGTCTTTCTCCATCAGAGCTTTAAGGCATCAAAATATAAACATTTGCTGTATTAAAGGGAACAACAAGTCCCTTTCACAGCTATTTTTTTAAGTCACTTTTTAATTTTTAATCTCATTTCCTAGTTTTCTCCCTATGTGTTCCGGATGAGAAGTGATGCCCCGTCTGCCTACTTAAGTGGATATTAAAGACCCTGTGGTACTTTTCTCTCATTATCCTGGCCAGCATAGATAAAATCAGTCATTCACTTTGTGGCTGTTGTGGGCCACAACTGTGCATAATTTGGCTGGGGAATTCGCCTACAAAGAGTAACTACACAGTAAATCTTGTGAAGCTTCGCGACCACATCACTCCCACCCTCATTCACCTCCACTGGCTTCCCATCCCCCAGAGGATCGAATTCAAGATCTTCATCCTCACCTACAAGGCCATTCACAGCCCCGCTCCCTCCTACCTCTCCGACCTACTATCCCCCTACCTACCTGCCCGTACCCTCCGTTCCTCTGGCTCCGGTTTGCTCCACATCCCCCGCCCCAACCGCCCTATCATCGGTGGCCGGGCCTTCAGCCTCTCAGCCCCGAGGCTCTGGAACTCCATCCCCCAGTGCCTTCGCCGCTTCCTCCCTTTCCTCCTTCAAGGCCGGTCTCAAGACCTTTCTCTTTGACCGTGCCTTCAGCTCCCCTCTCGACTCTCTACCCCCTCCTCGCTCCCTCCCTTCCCTCCCCTCAACCTGACCATTTCCCCCCCTGCTCGGGTCCTGACCCAACTGTCCAGCACCTTGGGACATCCTCCCGACGTGAAAGGCGCTCTATAAATGGAATCTTGTTGTTGTTGAACTGCTTTGAGACGCCTCAATGATGTGATGAAGTGCTGTAACTGCAAGAATTATTATATATCACTTCATATTTTTACTGCTTATCTTGTTCCCTCTTTGATCCAGCCTCAGTAGTCACCTTGGTAATGAATTACAAAATCTGTTAATCTGCTGCGTGAAGAAAGACTTCTCTCCTTTGCCTTAATTTTTCTGTAAACAATTCTGAGAAAATACTCCTTTCCACTGTTTTTCAACTGCAGTTTTTACATACCTGCCATGTCATGTCTCATTTTTTAAAAAAAACTTTAAACACCTCTATTGTATCCCCTCTCAATCTTTTTGGCTTCAGTGGAAAAAAAATCTCTATTTTGCTCAGCCTCTCTTTTATTTCCCTGCATGGAGCAGTATCATCCTGATAAAGCTCCTATGTGCATGAAAGGTGTCTCTGAAGAATGAGAAACAAACAAGTAGGTGCTATATTACCCATTATAGGGTAATATACCAAGTATCAATCCAAATAAAGAATTATAATGAAATTAGCAAATAATCTTATATACATAGACTTCATAATTAACATGAATATAATTGTTTTTTTCTTTACATGGTCTCATGGTTTGAAAAGACAAGAGCAATCTGGGCAGAAGGAGGGAAAGAAAAAAGTGATGCACTCATAAATCTTGCTGAAGATTTCTTTGATGCCTTAATGGTAATTAGAATATTTGAAGCAACCTTGCTTATTGTATAAGCATCTCAAAATGAACATATGAAATTGCAACATTTGTTCTTCAGTCGCACAGTAATCCATACAGCACCATTACCCGCTCTGCCTTTCCCCACCTCTGAAATATTGCTAGGCTCCGCCACTGTCCTTCACCGCAGGCCGCCGAAACCCTCATCCATGTGTTAATCACATCCAGACTCGACTACGCAAACTGCTTGCTTGTCGCACTCCCCAACGCCTCCCTCTACAGGCTGCAGATCATCCAGAACTCTGCAGCCCGTGTCCTCTCCCGCACCAGGAACCGTGGCCCCATCCTCGCCCAACTCCACTGGCTGCCCATCACTCTGAATACAGTTCAAGAGCCTGGTCCTCAAAATGTATTTTACCTGATCTTAATGTGGTAGAGATTGGAAGCCATTGGTGAGGAATAATGGGTGGTTACTTGTTTCCTATTATATAGGAATGCATATAAGATAAATAATAATAATCCTTGCATTTGATATAGCGCTTTTTCACGTCTTCTAGACGTCTCAAAGTGCTTCACAGGATATACTGTAAAGTGAATTGACTGTATTCACTTCAGCAGTGACTGCAGCAGTCAATTGCGCACAGTAGTGTCTCACAAACAGTCGTGGATTGAAGTGACCAATTTATTATTTTTTTCTTGAGGGAATATTATCAGGTGTGTTGAGTAAGAAAACTTGCTCAAGGTTTTGCCTTGCCGGGAATTGAGCCCAGGTCTCTCGCTTGCGAGGCGAGTGCTCTAACCACTGAGCTACAGGACTCCACATGGGGTAGGAGATGACTACCTCACAGCTTAAATAAACCACTTTGCTGCCTGAAAATGTACTTTTGTTTTAGAATTTCCTAAAATCAGCACTCTTTAGGCATGAGAGTAAGCTTTATAATACCCTCTCACTCAGAAGGCACTATACCAAATGTAAAGATTATTTTATTTTCTAAGAATCTGAAATCACACAAACACTCATTTCAGTCTGGTTTGAAAATGGTAAATGTTTATTATAAAGTTGTCCTCTCCTTAGACAGTAAGAATTGTTAACTAAGTACAATAAAAAAAGTTACGACAATAAAATATGTGATCAAATATGTTATTTTACATGCTGTCAGATTTATATTGAAGTTATTCAATTCTGTTATTAGAACGAATTAATATTGAACTAAATATTAATTATTGTAACCTATCTTTTCTAGGTTGTGTTTGATGCAAACAGTGAAGGTATGTACATAACACTAGAATAATACATATTTAAGCTTAATTAAGGTGTACTATATGTAGTTATCATAATAATATTATCATGAGACAGCTGTATTACAGAAATAGAGTACAGAGTACAATGTACAATAAAAAATCTGAATGTATTGATATGCCATTAATTTTGTAGTCATTGATAACCAATCAAGCTTTGATTGCTCTAACTCATGTTATACAGTCCTACTTTCCTACTTACTGCTTGGTAAAAAATGGTGTGTGGAGTAAGGAAACTGAAGGAAAGAAGTACATGATGAAATTGTTAATGTTCTATCAAGTGTGATAGATGGGTGAATGAATAATAATAATCCTTGCATTTGATATAGCGCCTTATCACGTCTTCGGATGTCGCAAAGCGCTTCACAGAATACACTGTAATGTGAATGGACTGTATATTTTGTGGGTGAAACGTGGCAGCCATTTGCCCACAGCAGTTATTTGCCCAAATAGTTGTGAATTCAGTGACCAATATTATTTTTTGGAAGCAATTATTACCCCTGGAAAGCGATCTGCCAATCAACTAAAAAACGGGTTCATACTTACTGCTAGGTAAACAGAGGCAAGTGAAGTAAGAAAACCTGCCCAACGTTTTGCCCTGCCGGGGATCGAACCCAGGTCTCTCACTTGTGAGACAAGTGTTCTATCCACTGAGCTACAGGACTCCAAAAGAATACAGTTTGCAGCAGGCGTAGAGACAACCAGCAAGATCTGGGGGCTTTACAGCTAAAGGGTTGGGGTAATCTGGTCACCGTGTTCAGAAGAACCATCTTGTTTGCCAACATTACCTCTGTTTTTTAATCAAATAATCTTTGCAGTCTGTGAATGAAGATTTAACCTTTAATAAAGGAACTCCATATCCACATACAAGACCATCTCATTCCTACTAATCACAACGTTTGTTGAGTTTGCATATAAACTGTTGGCACAATCAGAATAACAATTTTGCACCTGGAATCTTCAAATGCATTCAATTGTATTTTAGTACTTGCACATTTCAACCAGTAGAGGGATCATTTGTACAGTGTGAGGAGATATTCTATCTGGCTCTAGATTTACTCTTAATTATGTAGAGTATCATAATGTGCAGAATTTGAATATCAGCACTTGGAAGCTATATAGTCTAAGCCTGGGATATGCAACATTGTCAGATGAGCTGTCCTTCAGTTGAGAAATTAAACCAAGGTCCTGTTTGTCTATTCAGGTGGACATAAAGATCTCTTGGCACTGTTGGAAAAGGGAAAGGAGTTTCACCCTGTATCCTGGCCAACAATCCCCCAAATAAAAATGGGCATTTATTTTGTGGCTGTTTGTGGGTCACTGTTGTGCACACATTGATTGCTGTGTTTGCCCTCAAAATACACAGTCACTTCACTTTACAATATATCCTGTGAATTGCTTTGAAATGTCCGCCCAACATGAAACTCGGTATTTAAAGTGTAAAGATTGTAATAAATACTGCCTTAATTTTTACTTTTAAGAATGGGCTGTTTTAAAGCGCACTGTGTAGTGATGGAGCTGCTTGGCTTTTTGCGTGCATTTTGAATTGTTTGGTAATTACTGTAAATGTCAGGGTCAATATCCCCAACAAAGCACGTTAAAAGATTTTGCTGTATCTACTTTGTTCTTATATCCACAACGGGGACAGTTTCCATTAGTGAGGGTATCAGACTGAGCAGGTAAAGCTAAATTATTACAGTTTCTATTACCAGCTGATTTTGATAGTAATTTTTTTTATTGTACAATTGTCTTTTTTTCTGAACAGGAAGATGTCAGGTGCTTGATACATTCCTTCATCGAATAGGCTGCTTAGTCACTGATCCTGATATTAATATATGTATTCAAGAAGAGGTAAAATAAAAATTGCTGTAATGCCGATTATTTTAGAATTAATTAAGTCATTTTGAACTGGTTATGTATTTTAATACATGTTTTTTAAAGTTGTAAAAGTACATTTGATAAACAGACAGTTTTATGGGTTTGACGAATTAGACTGAAATAACGTTAGAGAAAACATATGCGTGTTTAAAGTTGCTTGTTCTCCCAAGATGTTGCTATAACAACAATAACAAATTTAGATAAGCATCTTTATCATTCACAAGCAAGACTGCAGCAGCAGATGCTGAATGGCGTTCAGGGTATTTTCTTGGCTTAATGTTTTGACAATAATGCTTTTTCAGGCCCTTGCTTTGGTGAAAATGATTATTAAAAATGACGTCTTGTTTCACTTTACTTGCAACACCAGACAGATAACCAATTGAAAATCCTGGATTGAAGGTGTCAATAATTTTTAATTCTGACTATCTGCCCAAAATTTAGGGCATTCGGAAAATGAACATCATGCTAGGTCAGATGCTACTTAACGACAGGAAAACAATCCTTTCATCTGACGAAATGCAACTTCTGATGTGAGTAATTAGAAGTAAGCTTTTCCCCCTTGGAATGTTGTGTTTCTGAGTCAAAAGATTGTTGTTTCAACACCTTTTTGTTGGTCCTTGAACTCATAGTCAGAGACATTCTAGTCAAACAATAGGGGAGCACTGCATTGATGGAGGTACTTTTGTTTAGGCAAGGTGTTCACACCCATTTGGGTGGGTTTTTTGTTTACTGTGGTTGGAAAAACGGCTTTGGACGCGTGCCTAAGTTTAAAAAATTTTTAAATTTAAACCTGCAAAAGTGAGGACGTACTTGAGTGAGGATGGAACAGAGTGGGAATCCTGAGCAGGAATTTGGTGAGAGTGGGAATTTGGTACAGAGGGAGAAAGAGGTGCATAATTATAAAATATATAATATTTATATTAAAATAATATAAAACATGTCTGGGAATATGGCAGGGCAGATGAGACCTGTTGCATGCACAATGTTTGTCATGTGGGAAATCCAGGATGCAGTGACGAACATATATGTAGGCTGCTCGAGCTTGAGTTCAGTTTTTCTGAGCTCGAGGAGAGGCTAGTGTCACTACATAGCATATGGGAGGCTGAAGAGTTCATGGATCGAACGTTTCAGGAAGTGGTCACCCCACAGCCCCAGAAGGTTCGGGAGAGTGAGTGGGTAACTACAAGGCATGGTAGGAAGAGAGACGGGCAGTCCAGAAATTCCCTGAGAGCGTGGCACTCAAACTGGTTCTCTACTGAATACAGGTGAGGATGATGAACCCTCTGGGGAAAGGGGTCAAAAGCAAATGGATGAACAGGGGGACCCAGGGAAGAGTTTTAATGTCTTGGAGTGAATGTGCGTAAATGCACGGATTATGACAAATAAGATTGGTGAGCTGCAGTCTCAAGTTGCTACATGGGTTTATGATGTAGTGGCAAAAACAGAGACCTGGCTCAAACAAGGGTAGGAATGGGAGCTGAATATTCCTGGCTACAATTTATTCAGGAGGATTAGGGAAGGAAAAAAAGGGGCAGTGGCAATATTGAGTAAAGACACAGTTATGGTCCTGGAAAAGGACGATGTGCTAGAGGATCTAAAAACAGAATCTATTTGGTTTGAGTTAATCTTGAAGGAGGCTAGGGAAGGGGCGATGCGGAGGCACTGCGGGATGGAGATCCAGAGGGTGTGGACAGAGAGGCAGAAGGCCCGCCTGCCAATGTGAAGCAGGCCGGAGCCCGATGAGCGGAGGTAGTGGGCAGGATGGTAGGGGGTTAGGAGGTTGCAGAGGTAGGGGAGCAAGTCCATGGAGGGCATTGAAGGTGGGGACAAGGATCTTGAACTGCATCCTCAGCAAAACAAGGTTTGCCTGGGACCCCGCAGACAAAAGCCGCTCCTCGGTAAAAAGGCTTATCTGGTAAAAACATGGCACAGACTATTTATCCTGAATAGTTTGATGTACGTGCAGATTTAGTGATATAGATCTTTGTAATTCTATGAAAGGTATTGAATGAGTAGAACTGAATAATAAAAAAATTATATAGCGCCTTTCATGTTAGGGGGTTGTCTCAAAGAGCTTCATAAGATTTACTGTAAAATGTACTGACTGTAGCACGAATCCATCATAGAATTCTTAGGGACAAAAATAATTTTGGCTTCATGTAGCATTGAAGAGTTTTTATTTTTGAGGCGAACATGGCAATCAATTTGCACACAGTGATGTCCCATAAACAGCAAGAAGTGAATGAGTCATTTATCTAGGAGATCATTGGTCAGGACACTGGGACAAATTCCCTTCTATTTTTGAGTAGTAGCATGGATCTTTAACATCCACCTGAATAGGCAGACGCACCTCAGTGTAATATTTTATCCAATGGATGGTAATTCTGACAATGCAGCACTCTTCCAGTAATGTATTGGATGTAACCTTAGATAGACGATGGCTCAAAGTCTTGAACCCACAATTTTCTGACTCAGAGTCAAGAGTGTTACCAATTGACTCGGACTGATACTTACCAAGGTTATTATTTGTTCTGTAATTCTAATGCAAAAATAATCTTATTTTGAAGAACTGAGAAATATAACTGAGAAATTCTACATTACCTGGAAGACCGTTTTGTCTTAACATTGGAGGTCACAGAGAATATTGGGAAATTCTGCTATTCACTCTTAATTTGGTTTCTTTTAAAGCGCTACAGAAAACCAGATTTAAAAAAAAGTAGGTTTAAGAATTTTCCGCAATTCTGCTGGCATTTTGGATTAGGTGGAATTCTAGATCTGTATTTGTTTTAAGATCTCAAAACAATTTTACCTTTTTTCTTACAGGAGTAATTTTGGGAAAAGGGTTTTGGATGCTGGTGGTAAGAAATTAAGTTCTTCAAATTGCTTTCTCTCATGTTTGAAGTTAGAGCATCAGCAAAGTTATAANTTTTTTATAAACCACTTTATTTACACAGCAAAGAGGCACGTAGCAATGCACACAATACATATAGCTTGAATGTTATTAACTTTTTGTGGCTGCTGTTGCTTTTAGTTTGGAATTTTGACTTATCTAGTAGACTTAGTTACTAGAACCTTGTGGTGACTGAGCTAGATAGTGCTGCTAGCCTCAGACGGTGTTTTTTTATTTTGTCAATATGAGCCACCTGGGAGGTCTATCAAAGATACAGCAGTCCAGTGCAGTATTTTTTTAAGATGTTCCTGAAAATGTTCCTGTGACCAATTCATTCAGAATTTAATAATCAATTTTCCATATTAACGAATTGACTCTTTATAGTTCTTTTGCCACCTAATTTCTTAATTTTGTATTGCAGATTATAATTTCCAGGTAGCCATTACTGAAGGGTTATGCAGAATGATGTCTGAGAGTCAGAGGAAAGAACTGGCTGACCAATGGTTCTGTATGGAGTTTGTTGCTAATGCGTTTAGGAGAATTAGAGATTCTGAATTTGAAACGGTATATAAAATAAATAAATAGATTTATTTCTGTTGGAAATTAGTATTCAGAAAGTACAGTTGTAGCTTTGTGTGGTCATTCAGTGGGTAAGAGCATGTTTAGTGAAAGCCTTCCAGAATGAGTTCTGATACTAATCTCAATAATGAATGAATGATTCTGATCTGTGCTTGTACTTGTTTCGATTTCAAAAGTTCACTGAGAGTTGATCTAAAAATTGGTAATTTCTGAATCCAGGCACTATTTTTCAATAAAGCTGAATTAATATTGCAGAAAGATAAGAAATGAGACAGACACGATAATATATTTTAAATAAAATTTACTCTTTCTGTGTTGACCTTGTGACTTAATTTATCAAATTATTTTGTTAATGAGACCAATAAGACTATAGCATTTTTTGTTCCTCGCAAGATTTTCACTATACTGCTCCTTATCGCTACACAATAGGCTCGATCTACTTCTTAAAGCTGTCAATAATTTAACACATTAATGATGCATTGCATAATTATATTTTTGCAAGATTATTAAATTAACTAAAATAGCAAACAAGATAAAAGTGGATGGAGGTTGCCTTTATTGTGTCCTTGAAGTTACCAGTAGTATTTTTCTGAACTATTATGAAGGGGAAAGATATTTATAGAATTGTGTGCCGCCCTTGTAAAATTAGGAGAATAATTTGTTAAGATTGTGAAAGGAGGAGGGAAATTAAACCAATGATTAATATTTATCAACGTTCTTAGGACTGTAGAAGATTTCTCAACCAGGTGAATGGAATGCTGGGAGAAAGGACAAGGTGAATTATATTTTATACTTCAGTTTATACTTTGCTTAAGTTTGGATCAGTGTAAGTGAGTACAAGTGCTGACAGTGATAAAATCATTACTCCTAGTAATAATAATAATCCTTGCATTTGATACAGCGCTTTTCATGTCTTCTAGACATTTCAAAGCGCTTCACAGAATATGCTGTAAAGTGATTTGACCGTATATTTGTGGCCAAAACGTGGCAGCCAATTGCACACAGCAGTGTCCCACAAACAGTCGTGGATTGAAAATGACCAATTTATTACTGTTTTTAGTTTTGGAGGGATTATTATCAGGTGTGTGGAGTAAGGAAACTTGCCCAAGGTTTTGCCCTGCCTGGAATTGAACCCAGGTGTCTCGCTTGCGAGACGAGTGCTCTAACCACTGAGCTACAGGACTCTAATAGAATAGTAATCGGATAAGTAAAATTAGGGCCCTTCACCACTACACATTGTAAGGTGACTCCAGTTCTAATCTTCATATTCCAAAAATCCAACCAAATTTCTTAGCTAGTCCTGACTTTGATGAAACAGGCCTATATATTGGCTCTTGGATAAATTCAACAGTTCCTGTACTACCTCTGTATATTGTATTCTTGTCACTGCTAACTCAAAACCTTGTTGATTCTTAAATTGTTGAACATCATCAGTGTCTGTACTGACTAACATTTAATAATGTCTGATCCCATTCTGCACCATTGTGTGAACTATATGGTGTCAGATAATAACTTAGGAATAAAATTGAGTACTCTTTCTGTGACTATTTTTGAATGCAACTATTTTACTGTCATAAAATGAGAAAGATAAAGGTAGTATTCAACTACATTAATTTCTAACTGACATTTGTTTCTTTTTGTATGCAGTGTTTTCACATTTCCTTGTCTGGAAGCATTTCTTGATAAATATGAGGTAAATTCAGCATTATGTTCCAATTAACTTAGTTGCCCACTGCAGTATTTTTTATCTTAGATGTGCCAAACGGTTATGTAGAGGTCACCAATGTGGAGAATTGTAAGTAATGTTTGTTAACACATTTTGAATGTCAACTTCAACTTTCATTTATATAGGAGGGCATCTTGGAATGTCAGGTTATTAGTTTTGTGAACTGACTTATACGATTTTAAAAAAGTGCACCCGACTTGGTGTCCTTTCAAACTGCAGAGCCAGAGCGTATCTAATTGCTCATAGCCTGGACCAATAGAAAAGTGCGCCCGCACCTTTTCTGCATTTCCCACCACAATGACCCTCGTCCGCCACAAACCTGCCAGAAATGTAATTTCTGGCCCGCGGGTTGCTTGCGCTATTTATCTGACGTCACCGTGGGTGGAGCGGCTCCGGACGCACATGCGCAGAGTGCAGCACAAGCGGCAAATGGGCTATACTCGGAGGTCCCACTGTTGTGATTGTGTGTGTGTGTGTGTGTGTGTCTGTGAGTGTGTCTATGTCTCTTCTGTATGTGTGTGTGTTTATGAGTGTCTCCGTGTGAGTGTCTGTTTCTGAGTGTGTGTGTCTCTGTATGTGAGTATGTGTCTGTGTCTCTGAGTGTGTGTGTGTGTGTCTCTGTCACAATGTGTGTGTTCTGTATCTCTGAGTGTGTGTGTGTCTTTTTTGTGTGTATGTGTGTGTGTCTCTCTCTTTCTGTCCCTGGGTCTGTGTGTCTCTCTGGGTCTGGTCTCTGTGTGTGGTATGCTCCTGTAGCCTTGCTGGTGTCTTCCCCCCACTTCCCCCCCCAAAAAGGTCACCAAATTTTTATTAAAGAAGCAATTAATTTTTTTTGCAACAATCTAATATGTGTTATTTCCTTTTGTTTAGTTTTCATCAACAAAGTGAAAAAATGTAGCAGCAAAATGTACTTCAACAGCACCAACCAACCCCCGCAATTTTCCCGCAGGTTTAGCAAAACCTGACACTATTCATCGAAGACGCACAAATCGCTCTACAATATTTTTACAATATGTCCGCACTTTTCTATTGACCGAGCTCAGCTCATTTCCCTAACACTGGGGATCATCTTTGTTGCTAATAGTTTGAATGAGGGGGTGTATTTGCTACATTACAATGTTGTGTATTAGTAGCACCAGATACGAATTACCAGTGGCTATAGCTAATAGATCTTGCTGCCAAGCCCAAGCATGAACTGGTCCAGTTGTATTATTTCATCTGCAAAGAATAAATTCCATGTAAGATAACATTTTAGAGTTAAATAATTAAACATGCAGTTTCATTAATGTTCTGATGCTGTTGTTTTTCAGCTGCAAATGCCATCTGATGATAAATTGGAAGAGTTCTGGATTGATTTCAATGTTGGCAGTAAAAGCATTTCCTTCTATGTTGTAACGGCAGAGGATGATGAGGTGAGGATCCTGAGCAGTAGTTCTGGACATTTATTAGGCATCGTATATTCTCAGGAGGGAGGGGAGATAAACTTTTTTTCTGTGGTCAAACTGACAGGGTGATATGGCTCTCGTCAGTACCTCCTCACCTTAAGTGCTGACAGCATCACTATTCATTGATGAAATCTCCACCTCACCAGTGCGGAAGCTTGGTGTCTTGTTCAATCCTCAACTGTCTTTCAAAATCCTCATCCTTGCTATGAATTGTTCTGCCTTATCCCACCTCCACCATTGCCTCTCCCCTCAGGCTGTCAAGACCCTTGTTCATGCTTTCATTAAGTCCTTAAGCGCTCAGGGACGCTACTCTACGTGAAAGCTGCTATATAAATGCAAGTTGTTGTTGTCCAAGTTGGCGATGCTAACTCCCTGCTTGCTGAGCTTCCCAAATCTTCCCTCCACAAGTTGAACATTGTTTAGAACTGTGCAGCTTGTGCCCTCTCCTGCATTAAGCTCTGTGAGCCGATCACCCCCATTCTTCCCCAGCTTCACTGGCTCCTCATCCCCCAGAAGATTGAGTTCAAGATCCTCATCCTCACTTTTAAACCCCTCCACGGTCTTGCTCCTCCCTTCCTACCTCTGCGGCCTGCTAAAACGTTACCAACCTGTCTGTTCCCTCCTCTCGGTGGGCACTGGCCTGCCCATGTCTCCGCTCTGCCTGTGATTGGGCCTTCTGCCCCCACCCTTTGGAACTCGATCCTGGAGTCCTTTCGCCACACCCCAACCCTTGCCTCCTTGCCCGTCTCAAGACTTTCCTCTTTGACCGTGCCTTTGGTCATCTCCACCTCCTTTACCCTCCATCCCTCTTGACTCCAACCCCCAGCTCAGGTGCAAACCCTTCACTGTCAATTGCCATGGAACATCCAATGTGAGAGATGCTATATAAATGCAATTTGTTGTGGTTGTTGTTGTTAGTGCCCCAACTTGTCCTCCAATTTGGAGAGCGCTGGGAAGTGGGCTTAATTTGGATACTCTTTCAAAGAGCTGGCATGGACACCATGAACCGAATGGCCTCCTTCTATGCTGTATAATTCTATTGGTTCATATTTGCTAACGCAGCATCGTCTCTGCAACTTCTGATTTGAAGCTTTATTTTTAAGACCTCTATTAGATATGCTTGTACCTTCCCTGTTGTAATAGGAAAAGACAATTTTTTTTATTCTAAACTAATAGCTGTGAACCGCTTTGGTTTATCAGTGATGCTTGCTGTTCATCTATGGCTTGTGTATGCCTAGTCATAATTACATGTTTGTTTTGTGAGAACTTCCTGTGGGGAGGATATTTGGCAACTCCTTTGACTTTGTGAGGTCAAAGGCTAGTGGAGATCAGCTGTGAGGAGAATATGGGATAATTTTATCCACGTTTCCTTTGGAACCTGCTGAACATTTCAAAATGTATAAGGAAGTCTGGAGTAAATGTGAGTTTTGTTACTTAAGGGAAAGGTTTCTAAGGACAGGCTAGAGGGGTATCTTGGTATAAATTGGTCCAATATGTTTGAGGTTTAAAGGTGGGTAGCAGTATTTTGTATAATAGAGATAGAATTTTCATCATGAACAATAACTTTAATATTTGGAAAAGGTGGAATATGGATGTTTTGGGAATTAAATAATTGATAACCACAAATAGAATTTGTCCATGTAGAATTGCCCAGTCTTTGATTTACAGAACTGAGGACATGATTAGACTAAATATTTTGTGCTTTTCAATCGCTGTGGAATTGCCAGGAAAGTTCACTTGGAATCAGATCAGCCAACTTTATTTTTCCTGCAAAGTAAAGAAACATTAGATAATGAGTCACTTTGGATTCATGTGGTGCATTTCTTGCTATTGAGTTCAAGAGCAGCATTAAAGAAAGCATGGGATGAGGTAGTGCACCAGCTTTTTTGTTCTTGCAATAGAGTGAGAGAGCTTAAGAAAAGGAAATCAAGATCTCTGAATGGAACCTGGGCACTGTGCAGAGTCACGGTCCACTGTTTGAGATGTACATTAATATAGTGACTAACAATTCATCTGTTTCTAGTTGCTGTTGAATAAACAGCATGTTTGAAGTAGATTGAAATGTTTTGTACTTAAAGTATTAAATAACCCTGTCCCTCACTTAAAGGAACCATTGTGGGAGACAGTCTGCATGCCCAAAGAAGAAGTTGAAAATTACAGCATAGAAGGTACAAGTATATCCAAATTTTATTTAATCATTAAAGCAGAAAAAATTGTTTTTCATCCATTTTATAACAACAATTTGAAATAGAATATGATTCAAATTGATTAACAAAGATTTCTGTGTAGTAAATAATGAATCTTTTGGGTGTGGGTAATTTCAGTGGCTACAAGACTCTTTGACCTTGCCTTCGTCATCCTCCCACCACAACCCCCTTGCTCTCCATCCCTCATGATGGAGGGATGGAGAGCATCCTCAACCCGCAGCTCGGGTGCAAACTCTTGACTATCCAGTGATTTGGGACATGCTCTCGAAGTGCAGGGGTTATATAAATGTAATTTATCGTTGTTGTTGCAATATCCACATTATACTAAACTATGTCCTCCCCAATGTCTTTGGCTGCAAACCCCAGGTTGGTGAGGCAATACTGACATGAACGGTACTACATAACTAAATTGTAATGTTGTAGTCTATAATAATAATAATCCTTGCATTTGATAGACGTCTCAAAGTGCTTCACAGAATATACAGAAAAGTGAATTGACTGTGTACTTGTGGGCGAAATACGGCAGCCAATTGCACACAACAGTGTCCCACAAATAGTTGTGGATTGAAGTGACCAATTTTCTTTTTTGGGGGGAACCAAAGAATCCAGTATAGAAATAGATTGACGCACAGACAGACATTTCATCGTAATCTATATTCAGCTGGGGGGACTTCTGTGGGAGGACTTTGTTCTTCAGTTTGATTTAATGAGCCTTCTCTCTTTTGTCTAGCATTCTTACTTATTCTTGAATGGTTTGATTTTCACTTAGGCATCTCTCTGGGAGTGCCTGTGCTATGATGCTAGACTTCAGACTTAGAACCAGAAGTCCCAAGTTTGAAATCCCAGCTTGACTTTTTTTTGTAGTGTCAAGTTTGCCATTTTTGGGGTGAAGGGAAAATTGTCAAAAGAAATGTTAAAAAAAACTACTGCTGCTATTAGACAATAACTTCTAAGTTGCACAAGTGTTTCTTTGATGACATTCTGTTTAATAGACAGAAGAAGAGTTGCATACTAAACTACAGTAACTCAAAAAGATATACGTGTCCTATCTTTTTTATTCAGTTGATGTTTTAAAACCAAAGTTATTGACTATTTTGAACTGAAGATAATCATGTGTTCATTTGAAGAATTTGTTTTAGCAATGTTACAGAAGATATGAATGATATCAATTGAACACAATTGAATGATAACAGCAATTGAACACAGCACTTGCTGATGAGATCTGGAGCTGGATTGTATAGTTATGTGAATCCCTGCTAGTAAACCAATTTTCCCATTTGGTGCAACATATGATTGGAGGATTGATCTTAGTAGCCGATGAATACTTGAGTTTGAATCATCATGTTTTTCATATTAATATTTATGATTTTTTTTAAAAATGTAATGGATAGCCTGCAGTTTGCTTCCTTGTATCTACAGTATCCATGTTCTTATAGAAGTGCAAAGGTGAAGATAACTGAATGGCCTGTCATTGTAACAATTAAAGTGATTTCTTCAACTGACACTGTTGGATATGTTGCTGCAGAGCTAATTTCTTTGCTTGGCAAGCCATTGATTTACTTCATTGCAAACTAAAACATTGTGGAGAAAAGAACATATTTTCATTATTCTCTGTAGATGCATGCCTCCAGCTTGCCTGGTGGAGAAATTTATAGAGGTTGAAGCAATAGAAATGCAAGGATTAAAACAGCAATATTGGCCTGACTATTAGGTGTCTTATTCTTTCGAAGAAGTTACTACTTAAATGGACACTCTGTGAAACACAAGGTTAGCTTTGTATTGCATATACATTGTATACACGATACAAAGCTATGTATGTATTGTGGAGTCCTGTAGCTCGCCTGGCAAGCAAGAGACCTGGGTTCGATTCCCGGCAGGGTGAAACCTTGGGCAAGTTTTCTTACTCCACACACCTGATAATAATCCCTCAAGAAGAAAAAAATAATTTGGTCACTCAACCTACGACTGTTTGTGGACACTGCTGTGTGTAATTGGCTGCTGCGTTTCGCCCACAAAATATACAGCGTATTCTGTGAAGAGCTTTGAGACGTCTAGAAGATGTGAAAAGCGCTATATCAAATGCAAGGATTATTATTATCTTACCAGTAAACCAAGTTCTGTCTGTTGCTTAACCTCAGTTCTTAATTAACATTTACTATTTAGGAATCTTTACATACTGTACTTAACAAGTGATTTCATTGCTTGTGCACTTCCTTGAATTTTAATTATGCTATGCTCTTGACTAAACAGTAAAAGATGGGAAGAAGTTGCTTGCTATTAACATGAAAAATCCACTCAGAATTGGAATCAATGAAGGAATTGAGATACTGATATATTTTGATTTGACTTTGGATGTTATCAGTACTCTACAAAAGGTTTATGGTTGCAGTAAATTCAAGGTGGGTTTTTCTGCTATGATGGTTTAATTCTATTTTTTTAAAAGAAAGTATTTTTGGACCTTTGTCAAGTAGTTATTAAGATTGCGACTATAGAATAGAGGAATGTATGAAGGGTAGCTTCCTAGAGTGCTTAACAATGGTGGAGCTTGACTCCCAGCTTGTTTTGTGGGGGGGGTAAGGTGGTCGTAGAGGAAGGCTTTCAGGAATTTCAGGCATTTAATGAAAAGGTATTTAATGAAAAGATTTGGGAGGACTGAAGGATAAAATGCATGAATTTAAGATTATAATCAGGAAAGAGGGGAAAAATCTACTTTGATCTCTGCCAAACATATTGCAGAAGGCTAATTCCTGCTTGTAGAATCATAGAACAGTAGAAAGTTATCAGAATCATGGAATTATACTGCACAGAAGGAGGCCATTCGGCCCATCGTGTCTGTGCCGGCTCTTTTAAAAGAGCTATCCAAATCAATCCCGCTCTCCCCATAGCCCTGCAAACTTGTCCTCCACAAATAATTATCTACTTCTCTCTTTAAAGTTATTATCGAACCACCATCCAGTGGAAATAGTTTCTCCTTTTCACCCTATCAAATCTCTTAATTTTGAAAATTTCTATTAAGTCTCCTCTTAACCTTCTATGCTCCAAGGAGAATAATCCCGGCTTCTCTCGCCTCTCCTGATAACTGAAGTTCCTCATTCCTGGTACCATCCTGGTAAATCTCCTTTGCACCCTCTCCAATGCCTTCACATTCTTCCTAAAGTGTGGTGCCCAGAACTGAACACAGTACTTAAGGCCTAACCAGTGTTTTAAAAAGGTTCATCATAAGTTCCTGACTTTTGTATTCTATGCCCCTATTTATAAAGCCTTGTATCCCGATTGTTTTTATAACAGCTTTATCTCCCTGTCCTGCCACCTTCAAAGATTTACTTATATGAACCCTCAGGTCTCTCTGAACCTTCACCCCTTTAAGATTGTACTATCAGCTTATATCGCCTCTCCTCAATCTTCCGCCCAAAATGCATCACTTCATCTGCCCGTGTCGGCCTATTTTACCAGTCTGTCTCTGTCCTCTTGCAGTCTGCTACTATCCTCCTCACTGTTTACTACTTAGTATCATCTGCAAACTTAGAAATTGTACTCCCTATACCCAAGTGCAGGTCATTTATATAGATCAAAAACAGCAGTGGTCCCAATACCGACCCTTGGTGGATACCACTGCACACTTACCTGCAGTCAGAAAATCAACCGTTGACCACCACTCTCTGCTTTCTGCCTCCCAGCCAACTCTGTATCATGCTGCCACTGTCCCTTTAATACTATGGGCTTCTATTTTGCTTACAAGTCTCTTATGTGCACTTAAACGCCTTTTGAAAATCCATATAAACTACGTCAACTGCACTACCTTCATCCACTTTCTCTGTTACTTCATCAAAAAACTCTTATCAGGTTTGTTAGACACGATCTGCCTTTAACAAATCTGTGTTGGCTGTCCTTTTTTAACCCATATTTTTCTAAGTAAAAAATTTATTTTGTCCCAGATTATAGTCTAGAAATTTCCCCACTATTGACATTGAGCTGACTGGCCTGTAGTTCCTGAGTTTATCCTTCTGCCTCTTTTTGTACGGGGAAGTAATATTTGCAACTCTCCAGTCCTCTGGCACCACCCCTTTAGTTGAAGTCTGGACACGTGTCTGTGCCCAGTGCCATGGCACAGAAGAGGCTATTGTGTCTGTGCCACCTCCCTCAAGAGCAATCCTTTCAGTTCCACTTACCTGCCCTTTCCCCATACTCCTGTAGCTGAGTCTTTTTAAGGTAAAAGCAGTTCCCTTTTGAAGATCTGGTTTTAACAGAAAAAGCTGGGTGGCGAAAATATGCGTAATGGAGGCACAAAAAAAATGGAACAGGGGTACAAGTAAACATATCAAAAAGGAACTTGGAAAGCCTGAAAAGGTGGAAATAAGAAAAAGAAAATACGTTAAGGGCTTATAATGGACAGAAGATGGGTATAATGAAGTTGGTCACATTAGGACGGAAAGAAAAGGGAGGAAGTACAGAACAGCATTCCATGTGAGAGAGCAGCACGTGGGACCAATGTTAAGAATTGATATGATTCAAGAAATGAAGTTAATAAGGAGAGTAAATGAAATTAGGAAAAGAAAGGAAAATAAAATGTATAAAGACTGTGTCTGTGTTTGTGACTGTGGATATGTTTAATGCGCAGGGAATACCCAAAATACCCAGGGATTATAAACTAAGGTTAGAAGTTTTGACTCGGTAGTAGTTAATACAGTTTCCTCCAATTATAAAGCTACACATATCTCCCTTTATAACTTTATGAATTTGCTAATTTTCTCCAGTCTTTACTTAGAGGCGAAACCACTCATCCTTGGTATCATCTTTATAAATCTCATCTGCACCTTTCTGTGGCCCTGATTTCCTTCCTAAAGTAGGGTAACAAATATTGGACACAATACAATTAACTGCAGTCTAAGTAATTAATTATACCCTTGAGATAACCTCTTTGCTTTTATATTCTGAATCAAGACCAGAAGAATGTAATGAATCCGTCTTCACTGAAGTAGGATATTCCACATTTGTTTTGTGAAATTCAAGCAAAACATGTAAATTTTAAATTCTAGGGATTGGCAGTGAAAAACAAAACTTCAGATGCACAAACAGAAGTTAACATCATCTTACATGGAAGTAATTCTCAGGTATGTCATAGAATCATATATCAGAATTCTACAGCACAGAAGGAGGCCATTCAGCCCATCGTCTCTGTGCCAGCTCTTTGAAAAGAGCTTCTAAATCAATCCCACTGCCCCGCGCTCTCCCCATAGCCCTGCAAACTTGTCCTCCCTAAATAATTATCTACTTTCTTAAAAGTTGTTATTGAATTGGCTTCCACCACTCTTTCAGGCAATGCATTCCAAATGCGACCAACTCGCTGTGTGAAAAAATTTCTCCTCACCTCACTTCTGTTTCTTTTAACAACTATTTTAAATTAGTGTCCTCGGGTTACCGACCCACCCGCAGTGGAAATAGTTTCTCCCCCACACGCCAGTAGAATTATTTTATACGAGAGTTGTTTTTCACTTTGATATATTCAAAGACTTAAGGGGCATTCTTTCATTTGTATAATGCTGTGATGTTGACAGGCTATGGTGGTTCAAGACCAACTTTCACCACCACACCATACTGAAAAAGGATTATTGGGAAGTGAAAGAAAATTTAGTGGCAAGCCAGAATGTTTACGAACGATAGACACAGACAGTGAGGGTATTGCCAGCCGAAAACGGAACTCTATGTACCCTCCATTGGCAAGTATTATACAAGTAGTATTATATTATGCTTGCAAATATGGTAATATCTTCCATAATGTTCTATTTTATTGTAACTTTACATCATAATTATAATAATCTTCTAAAATGTTGTACCCCTTTGGGGAGATATTCCTCCTCGGTCTAGACTTACTCTATTTCCTAAAGTGTGAGGCCCAGAATTGGACACAATACTCCTGCTGAAGTCTAACCAGCGATTTGTAAAGATTGAACATAACGTCTCTTGCTTTTATACTCTATGCCTTTACAAAGCTTTTTAACAGCTTTGTCAACTTGTACTGCCATCTTCAAAGATTTGTGTATGTGAAACCCCAGGTCTCTCTTTTCCTGCACTCCCTTTAAAATTGTACCATTTATCTGCTCATTCCTACTGCCAAAATGTATCACTTCACACTTCTCTGCATTAAATTCCATCTGACATGTGTCTGCCTATTTCACCAGTCTCTATGTCCTCCTGCAGTCTGCTACTATCCCCCTCACTGTTTACTACATTTCCAAGTTTTGTGTCATCTGCAAACTTAAATGTTGCTCTCCAGGTCAATAATATATATTAAAAAGAGCAGTGGTCATAATACCAACCCCTGGAGGACCCTACTGTATACCTCCCACCAGCCTGAAAAGCAGTTCACCACTACCCTCTGCTTTTGTCAGCCAATTTCGGATCCATGCTGCCACTGTTTCCTTAATCTCATGGGCTTCAATTTTATTAGCAAGTCTATCATGTGACACTATCAAATGCCTTTGAAAGTCCCTATACACAACAGCAACTGCACCAGCTTCAACCCTCGGCATTACTTAATTGAAGAACTCAATCAAGTTAGTTAGACATGATTTGGCTTTAACAAATCCGTGTTGGTTTTCCTTTATTAACTCATGTTAATGATTTGGAGTTCATAATTTGGAATTCTTGGCCATAGAAGCATTTTCCTTGGCTCAGTTGAGAAGTCCATGATCAAGATGTGATCAGATCTGTGAAAAAAAGGGGAAGCGCAAGAGAATGAGGGAGGTTTCCAGACCACCCTCACTGTCACTCAGCACCCTGGAGGCGAAGTCAGTTTTGCAGTGAGCATGTTTCTTTGCCAGTGCCCCACAAATGAACTGGATCAAGCAGTTGGTGTTGAGTAAACCCTGTATGTTATTGGGTTGGACCCAATGAAATTTCATTTCATACCCTATCTGGGGGTTGGAAAACTTTCAATGTAATTTTCTTTTTTAAAAATGTAGCCTGCTACAGCTTCCAATCAGAAGATGTCTGAAGGAACAATGATGGTGACTGGTACGAAGAGTTATTGTGCATCAGCTGCAGTAGATTGTAAGTTAAGTAAATCACAAAGTAGACTTCTGTGTATAAAACTAGATATTTAGAATTCTTGAGTTGATCTATAATAATGAATTCATGTTTTACCGAATGTAAATTTGTTTTTGAATCATGATCAGCAACTCAAGCAAAGAAAGGCAGAGTAAAACTACCACTAGAAATGAAAAGCTCATCTGCAGGAAGCATTTCATTAAAAATCAATGAACTTACATTTGAAGAAATGGAACAGGGAAGCTCTAAACATCCTAAAACCACAGCCAGCAAACCTACAAGAGAAAGGAGCTCCAAGGTATGTGGATAACTGAGACATTGATCTGTGTGACATAAAACCATATCTATCCTTTAGGGCTAATCTCCGCTACTCCCACCCTCTCCCTTTTCCTTCCTCTCTGACATCTCTCCTCTCTTCCCTGTTTCGCTGCTCCGAACGCTGCGCATAATCGACGATTTCAACCTCCACCTGAACTCCCCTTGCACCACTTCTGACTTCACTGCCCTCCTCTCCTCCCTAAACATCATCCTTCACATTAATTCATCGACCCACAACCGTGGCCATGCCCTCGACCTAATCACCCATGGCCTTGACATTTCCAACCTGAGCATAGTGGACAAGACCATCTCGGACCACTTCCTTATCTCCTTCTCTCACAGTCCTCTCTCCTCCACCAAGCCCTCAACCATACTCTACTGCCCGTGGAAAAGGCTACCCCCTGAGACCCTCACAAAGGCTTTCACATCCTCCAATACCCTATCTCTCTGGCCTTCCACCCACAGAGAGCCTGAAGCAGCTGTCCAGCTGCTCCATGATCGCCTCTTCCACCTTCAACTCTCTCGTCCCCCTGAAATCCAGAACCATCTCCAAACCCACCCGATCTTTTTGGTATAATAGTCATCTTTGCTCCCTAAAAACCCAAGCCCGGCTGCTCGAGCACAGATGGCAGAAAACTGGCCTGATATTTCACCACCAACTGTGGCTCGAGAATCTCCACAGCTACCGCCGTTCTTTTGACGCTTGTGAAAAACGGCCTTCTACTCCAACATTATCTTGGAGGCAAAACAACAATTCCAAAGTCCTTTTTTCCACCACCCACTACCTCCTCCGTGCGTCCAGTCCCCTCAGGCCTCCTCAATCGTCACATCTAATGCCAAGTGTGAGGAGGTCATGGACTTTTCAACCAAAATAAATAATATCCGCCAGGCAGCCTCATCCTCCTGCCTCTTGTCACCTACCACCACCTCCTCTACCCGCACCAAACTCCACTCCCCAATTACCCCAGTCCTTGCCAGACTGCACTGGCTGCCAGTCCCAGAGAGGATCAACTTCAAGATCCTCACTCTTGTCTTCAAATCTCTCCACTCCTCTGCACCCCCTACCTCTCTGACCTCTCTCACTACAGTGCCTGTTGTCTTCGTTCTACCAGATCTGGCCTCCTCCTTGTCTCCTGAATCCTCCGCTCCACCAGCGGTGGCCGTGCCTTCAGCCACTACGCCCCAAGGCACTGGAACGTCCTTTGCCTTGCCCCCTCTCTTCCTATTTTCAGGTCTCGGCTGTGTTTGCCTACAAAATACAGTCACTACATTTGACAGTAATTGTTGTGAAGGTTTTCAATCTGATAAGGTACTATTGAAATGCACTTCATCTTTCTTTCCTGTCAGCTGTTAGCAAAACAATATAAATTTACCTTTATATAGTGCCTTTCACGAGGATGTGCCAAAACACTGTCTTTTGAGAAGAATTGTTCCAAATGTTGATGGATTGCCAAAATATAAATTCTTGGGTCATTGCAACTGGCTGTCCTGATCATAGAGCATCATATCATTTTTTCTCCTGTTGATCAAACATCATTTTCAGAATCTCTCCTTATATCAGCAGGCAGCAGTGGACCTTAAGATGTAAGTGGAACATCTGCTAAGTTCCAATATATCCTGCTGAGGCTTCTAAGAGGAGCTACAGGTGAGGTGCTAGGAATGAACTGATGGAAAAGGCCTTTACAGTAAACAAGTTAAAAATCTGCTGAACAGTCATCACAGTTACCTGTCAAATCTTTAGGATATCCCAGGGATGGCACTGGAACATCTAATATATTGGCTTTTCCTGGTTCATGCCTGAATAACATTGCATCAACAGCAGTCATTTGGGTGTTGATTCAGGAATGCAATTTCCAGTGAGCTTGAATATTTGGATGCTAAATTGCTGTGTATTTAATCTCTGCTGAGCAATGTTTGAAGGTGGCAGTGAAAGGTTTATGGAAAGTGCCAATACTACATTCATAGCAAAAAAAACTCAAGTTTGGCTACTCATTTTCCACAAAAGGTAAATAAATTATAAAGGTTGGTGTAATTAATAATGTTATTTCTGTATTTCTTGCAGAAGATTAGTGCCAGCAAAGTGGCAGAGATGTTGCAGGAGGTTACAGCTTCATATCGTAAGGAGAATGTTCTGTGATTCAAATCAAACTGATGATATTTCAAACACATATATAATTGTCATTAATATATGTATATAACTTACTTTTCAGACAAACCAGGTGATATTATTCCAGATTCTCAGCCTGTGGGATTCAAAGCAAAGCCTGTGTAAGTCTTCAGATTGTATTATCAGTATATGAGGGGAAAGATTCTAGCACAACATTTGTAGACTAATGCTGTGGACTTAACTTTGTATTATATTTGGTTAGCCAAGTATCTGATGTGTGTTGAATCCCATCAATCTGCCAAATCAAAAATTTGGAGTGTAAAATACTGCAATTGATGGTGCTACACCGGTGAAATTCTGTAGGGCTCTTTTCCAACATTAAATGTCACATTAGCAATATAAAAATCCTTAATTGACCCTCATTGATATGACCAAATGCTGTGGACCATGTTTTCTCTCTGAGTTCTGTCATTTTAGATTGCTTTAATACCAGTGTCCATTTTGACGGTGAGGTCTTGGACAAGCATACTAAAGGCTGATGTAGAAGGATAGTTTGAAAAGCAGATAAAATAGAGACCATGATCCTTTATCTAAATAATTTCTATTTCAACCATTAGATAAACAACAGTTCTATCTTCTGATATTACACCACCTCTTATCAGATCCTTCTCTTCCCAGACAACAAAATATTCCTTGTATTTGAAACAGCATCTTTCACATCAGCAGCTCATTTCAAAGTGCTTCATGGGATTCACTGTAAAGTGTGGCGACTGAGTATTTTCAAGGCAGATGTGGCAGTTAATTTACAACACCATTCCACAGAAAGCCATGAATTGAATGACTAATTATATCTGAGGGATTGTTAGTTTTCCCGGGAGAAAAACACCCTTTTGTTTTTGAATAGTGCCTTGGGATCTTTAATGTCCACCTGAACAGGCAGACGGGACCTCATTACATCTCATCCGAACGACAGAACCTTTGACAATCTCAATACTTATCAACCTAGACCTTCTGAGTTCAAAAACCTCGAAATTCATACTTAAATGTTTACTTATATTTATGTTAAAAAAAGTTTGTATCCATTTCTAGAAAAATTAGTTAATTCATTTATTTTTAGATTACCTGGTCTTATTGACAGTAAGTCGGTATTCAAGAAGTGTTGGATTTCTGATAGTCCTGTTTCGAGCTGCAGTACTCAGGAAAAGCGCACCTCCTGTCTGGAATACAGTTTTCAGCAAGGTAGTTTTTTCCTGTTGAATAATTAATACCTGTCTTGATTATTTTTATAGTACATTATCTTTCCTGATTATGGTAATATTGTCACAATTAAAAATACTGTATCAGCATTTTAGAATCTATTAGTTTTACCACTAATATCATGATTTCAAATCTCCCCCTCTCTCTCCCTCCCCCTCTCCCCCCTCCCTCTAACTTCCCCTCTCTCTCATTCCCCCTCTCTCTCATTCCCCCTCTCTCTCACTCGCCCGCCCGCTCATTCGCTCGCCCTCTCACTCGCTGGATGCGGTCCGTGGACCTTTCTTAAATAGGGAATGCGGCCCATGGCAACCATTAGCTTGGACCACCCTGCTCGAAGTTAATATGTTTTCCTATTTTAAAACTAGATAACGGAATTGTTAAACAGCAATCATTCTACTCAATATTTGATGGCAAATCACCAATCCAGGAGGTGCAGAACAATTCTAAAAATCTAAAGAGGAAAAAGATGGAACAGCAACTGACAGAAAAATTGGAGAAGATAACTCCAGGAAAAAACAATAAAAAAGGAGGAGCAGAAAGTTACTCTACCAAAAGAGTACAGCATTGCCTGGATACTAAATTATCCCCAGAACTTTCTACAGTTGAAACACTAGCATTGGACTCAGACTATAAGACAAAATGCACCGAAACCTTAACTTCAGGTTATTGCATTAGAAGATCAGAAGTGGCTAACGGTAAATTCGATGACATTTGTCAGAGTACTATATCTAATAAACAGGACGGTCCAAAGAGAGACAGCTGCTCAAAGAGATTTGGTGTGGATTTAACTTGTAAAGAAGATGAGACTGAAGATGATCAGGTAAGGGAAAGCAATCTGGCGGCCCACTATCTCCAATGAGACATCTTATATGGACGTGACTCGTGAGAGCCCCATGTCAAGGGGAGACCATGGGAGAATGTGCCAGATTTTCCAACAACTAAGGGATCCTAAATCAAAATAATCATTATTTTATAAGGACATGACATTACAAGGGAACTAGCTTTCCTCTGACACCTGGGAGGCTTCCTGTTCTGTGACCAATTTGTTTCCCTACAGAGACTAATCTTTCACTTAAATGAATGTAGACAGTTTTTTTTTACTCTCAGAGATCACACTATATTTTGAAATCTCTATCAAATGAAACTTACTCAGACAATAGCTTCCTCACAGGGATTCTCTACATTGGTTGGTTACTATTAACCAAAGAGTCCTTTGAAATGTTCCGTTGGTGGTCCCAATATCTCCAGGGTGCCACTCTATCTAGCTACTTTAAGTAACATTCAAGATGTTTCTCTCACTGGATGGGGAGTAACTTCATAGTCAAAGGTCACTGTTACTACACAACAGAAAGCAGTGATAGCAGTCTGGCTAGCGTTGTGTCTTGTGATGTCCTACTAATGTGAAAGGTATTATACAAATATAATTTGGTGTTGCAAACTTTCCAGCACGCAGTCAGCAGCACATCAATAAATTTGTGTATTGACAACTCATCGGTGGTATTTTGGGGCATAAACCATTAAACAAATCAAGCCTCGTCTTTAATTCCATTTCCCTTCCTATACTCAATCATATCTTGGCATTCTTACCTTATCTTTTAAATCGACTTGGTACCTGCAACCTTTTGAGGCAATCTCTTCCACCTTGCTGCAACAATATCTGCAATAATATTTTCTGTTTTGTATTCTTAGCTTTACTTTGTCAATACCAAAATTATTTTGAACACTTCAATCTGATGATTCAGGGTTGAATCCTTTCAGGTATCGTGATAGTGAATTGTTGCTGGATTTCCTCCACAATCATAATAATAATCCTTGTATTTGGTATAGTGCCTTTCATGTCAGGAGGACGTCCCACAGCGCTTCACAGGAATTACTGTGAAGTGGAGTGATATTGTATTTGTGGACGAACATGGCAGCCAACTTGCACACATACCAATATCCCACAAATAGCCATGAAGTGAATGACCAATTTTATTTGGCGGTTGCTGGCCAGGGTACTGGGAGAAATTCCCTTTTCTTTTGGAATAGTGCTGCGGGATCTTTAACGTCCACAAGAACAAAGGACTTCTTTAAAATAGAAGAAATAAAAGTTTTTCTTTCTAGATTATTTAGTTTACAGAACTACAGAGGAACAAAGTGGGATTTTGCAGTTTTGAGATAAATTGCCTGAGGCTTTTAGAAAAATCATTTTTGTGTTAATTGCTGATTCTGGATAGCTTGAGTAATGTGATACTATCTTATTGCAGAGGGAAAATGATGATGAGAACGAAAGCAATACTATTACTCAAACAATGATTAAAGAAATTGCAGCAAAATATAGAAAAACAAGAGAAGCCCCATTGGCAGATGAAGATGTGAATATGTTAATCCTCAGTAGGTAAGTTTATGTCCTTGTAAAAAATTTCAGGTATAGAAACTGGATTCTGCATGGATACAAGAATGATTTTCATGTTTTTTTAATGTTTGTTCAAGATTGACACAGGCATATAAAACAAGAAAAGGTTGTCTGATTTATCCTTGGTCCTGTTTACTCAGTATCTAGTACCTCTACTCCACCAGGCCCAAGAGCACAAAGACCTTAGAATATTTGTTCTCAATTTACATCTATTGCTGTTGCTAAGCAGGTACCCTGTAAGTAGTATCGTCATCCACAGTGTTGCAGTTCTCTAAAGCACTGTTGATGCTCCAGGACAAGCGCTCCCGGACCCTACCCCACGTAAAGGACGCTATATAAATGCAAGTTGTTGTTGATAATGGACCAGTCAGCTTGGTTCATTAGCGAGATTTGCCACTTAGCACCTATTAACCCTGCAACCCAAAACCCTAAAGGACAGGATTCAATAGGAAGACAATCAGTGTTGGTAATAGTAAGATGTGTGTTTTAGCTAGTCCCATTAACTGGATATCTGCACTGAATGAGCAGTGCTAAAAAATGTTTTTTTCACTTGATTTCTGCTAGTGTTTCATTCTGTAAACATCCTAATTTTGGTTCCAGTTCACTCCTACCACTATCTTTTCTTCCAACAACGTGCATTTATATAGCACTCTTCATGCAGCGTAGCGTCCCAGAGCACTTGACAGTGGCGGAACCTGATATCAAACTGGGGGGAAGGGGGAGGTAACCATAGTCATGGTTGAAAAGGAAGATTTTCAGGCGCGACCTGAAGATGGGGAAGCAAGGGGCAAGGTGAAAGGATAAAGGGAGCGTGGCCAGAATTTCAAACCTCGCTCAACTTGTCCTTCTTTAAAGGGATAAAGCGAGTTCCTGTTATATTTAGAGGTTGAACTTTGAAAGAATAAGGAAGACCAAGTGTATTTAACATTTGTAGATGTTTATTTTTACTTTTCTATTTTGATTTTCCAGATCTCACTTGGATAAATCACAACCACTCAGTAATAAGCTTCCAAATGTAAGTAACAGGTGAACCCTTTTTTTACAAAATTGTTCTAGAATTACTTTTGCAAAATATGCAAAATCAAAGTGAAAGTTTTAGAATAAGACTTGTTTTCAAAAGGATTTAGTTTTGAAAATATGTCTTAATCCAAGTCTGCAAGTCATCTTTTTTGACTTATTAATGGCCGTAGTTTACTTCATAAGTGCTTTCCAGTAGAATTGTGGAATCCTGTAGCTTAGTGGTTAGAGCACTTGCCTCGCAAGCGAGAGGACCTGGGTTCGATTCCCAGCAGGGCGAAACGTTGGGCAAGTTTCCTTACTCCACACTCCTCTGTTTACTTAGCAGTAAGTACGTACAGGCTGTGTAAGTAAGGAAGGCAAAGCTCACCCAGCCTCTGAAGACAGAACTTGTGCAAGATGCTTTTTCACAAATGGATGATAGTCAGTATCATAGTGTAATGAGGGGACTGAACTTATTCAATGAGGAAGACCATTTAAAAAGGAGATTATATGTAAATGCTGCTCCTGCAATCTTCTTTGAATACTCGCATGAAATAATCAGAACTGTGTTTAACATTTAAAATATCCTCCATTAGTACATATTTTGTTTCTCATCTGAGCCAAAGACTTGTAGAATCCGAGGATGGGTGGTGCTCATGTTATTCAGGCACCAGGGTCATAGTCAAATCAAATCAACAGAGTATATGAACTGCATATTATTATTTAATGAATATTTCTGCTGGCTTGCAATAAGATTTCAAAACTGTTAATATATTGATCATTCACAAGCAATGTTTAAACAGGAAAAGAACGCAAAAAGAGGATCTAGTAAAAAGCAAAGGGTGACTGCTAAGAGCAAAATGAAAGATCGGTATGTATTAAAAAATCTTAAAGTCATGGTTTCTAATGCAGTCATTGCTTTAAATAAAGTTGTGATACTTGTGCATGATAGAAGGAACAACAATCAGCTGTAATGTTGTTTCCTATATAAGTGACTTTTAACGCTTCTAAAATCATATTGGATTTATTTCTGAAATGTAATCTGGAGGAAGATGGGAATATACATGACCAGAAAAGGTGTTTGTGGTACATCTATCTGACTGGTCCCAATGAGTCCCGTTGAATTAGGCTATTCATTGAAATGTAGAAATCTGCAGCGCAGAAGGAGGTCATTCAGCCCATTGAGTCTTGACAGAACAAGGAGAACAATTCAATCCCACCATCCAGCCTTATCCCCATACTCCATCAAGTCCCTCTCTTCATTTGCCTGTCTACTTCCCTCTCGAAAGCCATCACTTTACTACCTGCAATATTTTTGAACCATCATGTTTCTTTATGACATTAACACGATAAATAACATTTCCTGCTTAAAATTTAGTTTTAAAAAAATGTTAACTTGGTGTATCATCACTAGAATTCCCATAATGATGCAAAATACCTTAAAAGGTGGTAGTCATTCCTTGTTTTTTGCTACATCTTGACGGTGCCTTCACAGTGGAGGAAATCAAATGGTGGATAATATTTGTTTTACACCAATTAACTTACGGTTTGGTAAATCACAGGGTGAGTTATTGAAATATTTTTTCCAAACTTGGTTTATACCCAAGACACTGGATTACAGTAAATGATTTTATGTTTTTTGGAAGTTGTCTGTTTTTGTGGATGCCTACTGAATTAGCGCTCTCCTGTCTTCAGCACAACTGATGTATACAATTTTGATGCCAACTCGATAGATGAACCCACTATAAAACTAGGGGTAAGTCTGCATAATTGTATTTGTCCTGGAATGATTTAAAGTTTCTGTATGTGCTCAGTATTCTTTACTAATGAGTGACAGTGGAGGGGTTTTAGTTCAAGGTTCTCCTCAATCAGCAACTCTGTTGTTGTAAAATAAGGTCAAGAAATTATTTATTTTGCCCCCATGAGGATATATTGAAGATCTACTGTATTGAATCGCACATAGAGGTGTTGTTAAATTTATTTCCGTTGTGTCAAGAAGCAGCTCTCCTAAATCCCTTCGCTGGTGATTGATTCCCTCATAATATTCCCTCCTATTCTCCCTGCCCTCCACCCTCCCTTATCTCAACCCCCACGTCCCCGCTTGGGTCCAAATCCCTGACTGTCCAGCACCTTGGGAAGTCCTCCCAATGTAAAAAGCACTTATACAATTGTAATTTTGTATTGTATGTCAATGGTGCAACAATGTTTGGGGGAAAATATTTTGTGTCTTTAGCTCTAGGTTGCGTTCAGTATAGTTGACAACTCCATCCTTCTCCACCATTTCTCCTCTCTGCTTGAAATATAATGGCTCTGTCATTTCCTGGTTTCACTCCTTTCCATTCCAGCTTCTTCGCTTAATCAGTGATTTCTGCTCCCACCCCGCAGTCACATACAGAATTCCTCAGAGATGTATCCAGGCTTATGTGGCATCATTAACATGACAATCGGGTTTCTATGCTGTCCACAGTACAGAAACCGCCCTGGTCAAAGTGACAAATGACATTCTGTCCATCTGCGACCAGGGCTCCCTCTGCCTCCTCGTCCTGCTCAACCTCTCATACACGTATTTGTTACCTTAAGGCTCGACTCATTGACGTCTCTGCTGTCTTCGACACCGTTGACCACTCTATCCTCATCCACTACCTCTCCTCTTACCTCAACTATCATGGCTCCGTCCTGTGAAAGGCGCTATACAAATGTAATCTTGTTGTTGTTGTTGACTGGTTCAGATCGTACTTCTCACACTGCCTCCACTTCATCTCCACAAATGGACCTTCACATCTCCTCTAGCCCCTGCCCCGTCTCGTGTGGCAATCATCAGGGCTCTATCCTTGGTCCCCTCCTCTTCAACATCTATATGCTCCCTCTTGGTGACATCATCCGCAGACATGGGGTCAACTTGCACATGTATGCCGATGACAACCAACTGTACCTCTCTGCCTCCATCCTTGACTCCAGGGTTACTGCTGTCCTGACAGAATGTCTGTCGGACATCCAAGTCCTGCATGAGAGCTAAATTTTCAGTTGAACGTTAATCAGGAGACCGAGGCCCCTCCTGATTTGCTCCCGTCACCGCCTCCACACTTCAGGTGCTGACAACACTTCCATCCATGGATGCACACTCCACCTTACTAAGCCAGTCCGGAGCCTTGGCGTCTTGTTTGACCCTCAGCTATGCTTTCTACCCCACATCCGTGCCATGATCCGCTCTGCCTTCCCCCACCTCTGCAACATCACCCGGCTCCACCACTGTCTCACACTGCAGGCCACCGAAACCCTCATACACACATTCATTACACCGTGGCTTAACTATGCAAACTCCTTGCTTGTCAGCCTCCTCCTGCCGTGTCCTCTCCCGCACCGGGCTCTGTGACCCTATCACCCCCAATCTCGCCCAACTCCATGGGCATCCCATCACACAGAGGATACAGTTCCAGATCCTGGTCCTCACCTTCAAAGCTCTCCATGGTCTTGCTTCCCCCTACCTCTGCGACTTCCTAACCCCCTACCATCCTGCCCGCACCCTCCGCTCAGTGGGCTCTAGCCTGCTTCATGTCCCCGGCCTCACTCACCCTACCATTGGCAGACAGGCCTTCTGCCACTCTGCCCCCACCCTCTGGAACTCCATCCCTGAGTTCTTCTCCCTTGCCTCCTTCAAGACCTATCTCAAGACAATCCTCTTTGACCATGCATTCGGTCATCCTGCTTGCCCCCCTGCCCTCCACCCTCCCCAATCCCGACCCCTAGTTTGGGTCCGAAACTCTGACTGTCCAGTGCCTTGGGACGTCCTCCCGACGTGAAAGGTGCGATACAAATGTAATTTTGTTGTTGTTGAAAGTAATTAGATATTTTTTGCAGGAGCTTTCAGCCACACTCTATTTCCACATTTGGAAAGTTGTACAAAAACTGTAAATAAAGCGTTGAAGAATGCAGATTGAGTGATATGAAATTAGAGTGGATCGCTCCAGGGGAGCAATCCCACTAGAAACCTGATGGACTAAGTAAGCATCCTTCTGTGCTGAATACAGGATACAGGATGATCTTGGATTCTACAATCAATTAAAACAGATTAAGGAGAAAAATAGGAAGATTTACAGAATAGGGACGGTTTGGCCCAATACCAGACTACGCAGAATCAGGTTATAAAGAGAGAGAATAAAAAATGGCAAGGGAAAATGGAAAAGGACAAGGCAGGAAGTTCATGGGTAACTGGGAAATCCCCACCTTAAATGACCTTAACAAAACTGATACAATACGGTTCAAAGTCAGGGAAAGAAGCCCCACTTGCTGAGTAAATCTATGTTTCTTGTCATTTCGTAGGTAAAGTTCACAGCCGGATATCAGCAACCAAGGACTACTATGAATACGATAAAGTATGTTTGCAATTGTTCCGTTTATTAAAATATGTTAGAAAGCAATGTGAAAGTTAAATTCATTAGTATTCTAAAACATTTTTGTTCTTTATTCTTCTGATTTAATGATTTGCAGACAGCCTAAAGAGCAAAATATACAAAAGAGTCTTACAAGAAAGGAAGAGGAAAATAAGGTGAGTTAATTTGGCAACAGGCTGATTAATTTAAAGCAAATATTCTGGGGAGAAATTTCACCAGGTTCCAGATTTACTCTATTTATGTAACATTTTGGAGCATCTGAAATTTGGCAGGCTCTTGATTACAGCTTTAAGTTTGAAACCAGTTTTCTATAAGTTCTTTTAAGAACTACAGAATACCAGTTTTAAGTTAACACTTAATTCAACAGTTTGCCAAACACTGAACCTTCTAAAATGCAATATAAATCTAGACCTGGGTGGAATTTTTGCGACATTATTTTGGTGCTATTTGTTATGTTCTCAATACTCAATTTGTAGAAAACTCTTATTCTCAGCTCACAAGTTACAAATCAAACAATCCAAAACCCTCTAGGCAGTTCGCCCTGCTTATCTACCTCCTGATCCCCTCTCATTGGTCCTAGTTAATTGGTCCTTATTTTCTTAAAGGGTAGATTTATCAGTCTCCAGAGAGCACCTTTCTAACAACTTCACTAAACAATTTATCACATAGCATTTAATGAACTTAATACTTCTGTGATTCTTTGACTGGTTTGGATCCAGCAGAATCTCCTATGACTTTTGTAGAATAAAACCAGAAAAGCTGGAACTCCAAAGCTGTTTCTTAAAAAATTGTATCTTAAAAAGAAAGATAGGTTAATATTTTGAAATGAAGAATTGAAACCCCTGTGTATGGGTGAAGGACAGCAAACAAAGAGGAAGACAGGCAGAAGCTTAAAACAAATGACTTCTGGAGACAGCTTAAGATACTAACAGACTTTGAAATGTCATGAAATAGAAGCCCAAGAAATCCATAGAAGAGGCAGTAGGGAGTCCTGCAGCTCAGTGGTTAGAGCACTCTCTTTGCAAGCGAGAGACCTGAGTTCAATTCCAGGCAGAGGGCGAAACCTTGGGCAAGTTTCCTTACTCCACACAGAGCCTAATAATAATCCCTCCAAAAACCCAAAACAATAATAAATTGGTCATTTTCAATCTACGACTGTTTGTGGGACGTTGCTGTGCGCAATTGGCTGCCGCGTTCGCCCACAAATATACAGTCAATTCACTTTACAGTGTGTTCTGTGAAGCGCTTTGGGACGTCCTCCCGACGTGAAAAGCGCTATATCAAATGCAAGGATTATTATTATTATTATTATTAGTAAGGAAGTGTGAAACTCCAGTACAGTGTTTGGAACACATTGGTATGACAGACCCTGATTGTTGATATCCAATAGTTGTATATTCAAATATGCTAAAACTCGGAGTTGGCAGATTGAATTTGCTATGATTGAACTTGCTGAAAATGGGATAAGTCCCATATTAAAGTCCGCTCAAAATCCCAATGATAAAATCAGAGTGCACAATGCCTACTTGAGTGCCCAGAAAATATTTTGCTATATTGAGAACATGACTTGATTAATGGGTGGATTTGATGTGTTCTGCTTCAAACTGAGACGATAAACAGTACTTGAGCCTGGTTAGTGATTGCTTACTCTGTAAACTCTTGTCTGCAGCCTGCAGGGCGAAAAAACAAAAAGCGCTTCTTCACTGATACAGACACTGATGGCAAAACTGATATCAGTTGGCTGCGAGAATCTAACAGAAAACCCAAACGGAAAATGATAGCTTATGGCAGACAAAGAAAACAAAACGTAACTGAGAACACAAATGAAGGTAACATGAACATAGTATGAAAGTAAACTCCTGATAACTCGTCACTTCAAGGAGAAAAGGCTCAGTGCCGAGTTATCCGGAGTGGTGATTTAGGTATAGGTCCTCCCGGGCCATAAGGAGGTGCTGTGACTAGTGCGGACGCTTAGTGGAGGTTGGATGCGCATTCTCAGATGCATTGTAGAAGCGTTTGGTTTGTTGGAGTGGCCTCTGCCTGTCTCAGGATATACAGGGAGGCAGGGCAGGGGGCGTCCAGTAGACCAACCTCTGCTGAGTGCCCACACCGGTCATAGGATAGGGCACCATCTTATAGGATGAATTACTCAATCAATTTTGCATTGTAAGTACTTAGAAGAATTTCTAGCATGCAACTAGTTATGTGTTAAGAAGAGTGACAAGTAAAGCGGAGCCCCTTAACATTTTGTATGGGAAGCAACTGGGATATTGACAGCGTGGCTACATAAGTGGTAGTGACCAGTTAAGCCAATGTCTTATTATCAAGAATTTACTGTATTTTTGAAAATCACTTTCTAAGATGAAATTCCCAGTAATGGGAATGGACCTGCTTGCTGTTTAAACAGTTTTATTAGAATTAAAAGGTAGACCTGGTTTGAATGTGTCTGCTGAATGTTTTTTATGAAGGATAGTTGGATTTTAAGAACCTGTGGCCTGTGTGGCCATCTTAGTCATATGACCACTCTTTTGTGCAAAGTCTTCTGAAGACCACAGAATGGTTCAGGTGAAGAAGGTAAGACTTGGTGGAATTTTGGGCCTCTGACTTCTACTTTTTTACATATTCTAATTATATTCAATAAATAGTGCTGAGATCACATCTTATATTTGACCTTTTTAAATATTGTACTGATTATATTACAGAAGGTCATGCAATTCCACACAAGAATAAAATTGAGAAGAAATCAAAGCTCAGGAAGGTAGGCAATATATTTTAAAAGGAAAAGTAGTCTGCTTCCAACAAGTCCAGTGAAAATCTGCTGTTTTCACGCAGACAATGAAATGGTTGCTGGAGATGTCTCGGGTAAGTGTACTGGCCAAGTGTCAATGAAAGCAATGGCGTCATATTTCCTATGCTACACAAACCACTTTCAGTAGATCTATTTTGTTCATAGACAAAAATGTTTCAGTTAAAAAGTGAAGATAAAGTTCAGTGCACAAGGTGTTTGTGTGTGTGTATATATTAAAACACAGAAAACCCATGTGGATTATTCGATATGGGGCTCAAAATTCCAGATAGTTCATTATATAAATTAAGTTCATTGACGTAATTTGGGGACTTCATAGGAAATCAAGTGTTAGTTGTACTTCATAAATCCCTAATAGACACTAGAAATGCTAGAAATCTCAGTTGAGGGAATAACTTTTTGGATGAGTTGACAGGTTTTTTACAAGCTGGCTGTAAAAGGAGGAAGTCACGCAACATGGAATATTGCAATCTTCTTTACATCGAGTTATTCACTGTTGCATGAAAAAAGTTTAATTCTAAGAATACCTTTCAATTGTTGTGCCCTGTTATTTGAAACTTCTCTAATTTCCTCTGCCTCGCAACCTATTTCTCTACAGTTCGACAATTCCCACCTACCTCTTCCTGCCCCTCCTTCCCTGGCTTGGTTTATGGCACTGTCTTTGTAAAGAGCTACAAGACATGATTGTATGTGTAGGACACTATATAATGTAAGTTGTTGTGTTTTAACAGAAGTCTGATGAGTTAGAAGCCAAATTAATACAAACGCGGCCTGAAAGGAAACCAGCAGCTTGTCGCCCACGGAGAAAAACTGCTGTACAAACATGTTACAGAGAGCTATCAATGTCTGAGCTTGATAGTGATCAAGAGTCCTTCACCTTCTCTCCTCGGAGAGAAAGAAGTATAATCAAGGTAAAGAAAAATACTTGTATTTTATTTCAGGAAGGAACTTCATGTTGATGGGTAATATAACCATGGTCAGCAATAGGTGCCTATATAAAAAAACCAATCTTTGCATTTGATATAGTGCCTTATCACGTCTTTGAGACGTTTCAAAACACTTCACACAATATACTGTAAAGTGAATTGACTGTATATTTTGTGGGAGAAACGCAGCAGACTATTCTGCACAGCAGTGTCCCACAAACAGTCGCAGATTGAATTAACAATTTTTTAAAAAAAATCAATTTAGGCTTTCCTCTGAGGCTCATCCATTGTCTCTAATCTGGACTTTTTGAACTTCTGATTTACAAGGCTCCTCTCACTGTTTTGCTCTGCAGAATAAGAATCTGTTTACTGGTTTAATGGAAGCAGCTTAGAATTTAATTTAGTGAGATTTTCAAACAATATTAGAAAATATGCAAAGCATTTTGCTTTAATAATTAAAGAGTGAAAAAAACAAAACCTGAGATGAGGGAGTTTTGGCTGATTTTTGTTTATACTTTTTCTCAGCACAAACCAGAACCAACTAAACGAGTTTCTAAGAGCAACAAGAGGGAAGCTACCACGCCAATTGTTTCTACAACCCCTCATGAGCTGTCACGTTATAAGAAGATAGAAGACTTCCGATTCCTCTCCTTTCCAGCAGTCTCATCAATTGAGAAGTTAAGATGTGAGAGTTCTTTAGTTTATGTAGAGATAATGCAGAGAAACTGAGTATGCAGCCTCAGCATGCACTTCTTTAACACAGAAAGATGGTAATAGTGACATGGGACAAAAATTGACATTAATAATTGCAGTCAGAGTTTTTCCCATCAGTTAACACAATGAATTTCAGTAGGAGCTGAATTATAGAATTAATATATAAGTAATACAACCTGAAATTATATTAGATTATACCCTTTGACTTTACTGTATAGATTATTATAGACATTATAATAATAATAATAATAATAATCCTTGCATTTGATATAGCACTTTTCACGTCTTCTAGACGTCTCAAAGCTCTTCACAGAATATACTGTAAAGTAAATTGACTGTATATTTGTGGGTGAAACGCAGCAGCCAATTGCGCACAGCAGTGTCCCACAAACATTAACTGTTACCTAACCTATTTTGTAGACAAAAGGCAAAGTACTTCAGATGCTGGAAATCTAGTGCAAATACAGAAGTCGCTGGGAACACATAACAGGTCATGCAGCATCCATGGAGAGAGGAAAATGAGTTAACATTTCAGGTCTATGACCTGATGAAAGGATTTCAGTGATACCACTCACAAACCATTTAACATGCCATAAACACTGTGTGTACACCTTCAGCAAAACTGCCACACATGTGTGATGAGCTTGTTTAGGGCATAGCTCATCAACGATAGGAGATTCCCCCGCCAAACAGATGCCTATGACAGGATCCATTCAAGACCTTTCTGATGAGTTATAAATCATGTCTATGTCAATCGGGTATTGCATTAATGGTAGACAGACAGACATTTCGTCTTAATTAATGTAGTTGTATCTCTCTAGAAGGGTATGTGATTTCTACTGTCGCTACTTTGTTGCAGAATACTATGTCTTCCTCATATTTTGGGGCTTAATTAAAGCATTTTTTTGTATACCTCATCAAAGATAAGAGATTCCCCCCCAAAACAATATGCCCATGACACTCCCCTATGCAAGACCTTTCCAGCAAGGTATAAATCATGTCTCTCGGTTATTGGCGGACACACAGACAGACATTTTGTCTTTATTAGTATAGAGCATATATTTAACCAACTTTGTAGATCTGCATTGGCTTGTTTTCTTGCTGCGGTTTTAAATAGGAACCTGGTTAATATAATTACTGTATTAATACCTTTACCACTGTGCAAATAATGATTATGCTCAAATGGTTCATTCTTTGTAGATAAAATGTGCAAGATATTTAAGTGCCTGGAGGAATTTGTTTCACTTTGTTTAGTTTTGCCTCATTAGAATTATAGAAGTTGCTTTTGGCCTTTGATCTTAAACTGATCTTAAACACCAGTTTGTCCATTGGAGTTTATTACTCTAATCCCAATTCCCTGTTATTTCTCCAAGCCATTTATATTTTCCAGGTAACTTTTTTAATTTAGTTTTTCTTAAAATATTTATCTTCAAGAAATGCTCTTTCACATCCTCTGGTATCCCTATATTACTGCTTTCATTGGTTAGACTCCAGCAGCAACAGCAACAACTTTCATTTATATAGAGCCCCTTACGGAGGATAGCATCACAGAGCAGTATCCCAACGCACATTCTGGGGTCCCCAAGACTTGGCTCTTGCCAATCTGCGCCTAATACTTTACAGAATTAGATAAGCAGGATGCATCCATTCCAACAATCTAGCTCAATAATTTCCATGTGTAAGTGGAAAGCATGGAATTCTCAGTTTGGTTTGGATACTCTTAAGCATGGTGATGGGTTTCCGTGTTTGTCAGACACTTGGCTGACCTCCCTGCCCCCCTCCCCCCCAAAAAATGCAACTTTCACCTTTTTCATAAAATCAAAGCAAAGTACTTCTTAGCATCTGTAATTTCTTCATTTTAGATAAAGTGTGTTCCCTTCATCTCTCAGGGGAAATGCTCTGAGGTAACTTGGATTAAAGCTGTTCTAAGATTGGCCTTTCTAGTTTGATTTTTTTATGTTCGTGGTTTCCATTTCAGTGACATTTAGGAAACTCAGATTACTTAATATCTGTATTGAAATATTTGATTTCAGATGAAGAGATGTCTGAACCAAAAAATTTGACTAGCTGCTCATCACCATTGGAATCTGAGCCTTCTATGCAATTGGACTCTTCACCAGAACTGTTACGTGCTCCCAGTACCTCAAAAGGAAAAACAGCTATGAAATTCCATAAGTCAAGGAAAAGTTTTGCGAAGTCAATAACACCGCAGAGTTCACCAAGCCAATCAACAACAAAGAAAAAGTGCACCGCTGAAGATGTGTCATCTGATTTAAGCCTGAATTCCCTGGTATTGCTGCTTTTATATTTTAATACAACTGTAATCCTTGCATTTGATATTGCAGTTAAAATGTCTGTAAATATTTCATAGGTAATTCCTGTCAAATGCAATGACTGTCTCTTTGTAGGTAAAGTGGCAGGCACAAACAACCAACAAGCGAAACACATTGTTGTTTCAGAGAATCAGCACAGCACGGTTAGCCGCCTTCTGGCTGTAAGGTTCAGTGGTTAACTCACAGAACAGCCTGTTCAATTCTGTCCGGTTTGATTACCGCACAGAACAGCCACTAAATCAGTGAACAGGGAACTGAATAAGCTCCTGAACAGCAAAAAATTAAGTGATACAAGAAGAGAGCTGGAAAAAAGTTAGAAAAACATGTAAAAGTGGCAAATATATCATCACCCCCCCACACACACACCCACTGTGCAGAATGTCTATATTTTGGAGAGCTGTTCTTCAAAGGACATGATTATATTGATTATGATTGAGAAATCTTGGTGGAGGCGAAAACTCTTAATTTAAGACAAGGGCTGGATAGAGTGGGAGATGTAAAGCAGTGGCAAGAGGACAATAAAAATTGAAGCTCTTGTTATAATATTATGTGCCCTCATGTTGCTGATGCTTTTCTCTGGTGTATTGTAGCCGCAAGTGATCCCATCAGTGTTACAATCTTGTGAAGTGGATGAAAAGATTGAAGAAGATGAAGATCTTTATCGGGAATCTCTTACAAAGAATAATGAAGAATGCATCAGTGTTGATAAATTTCGATCACCTGAAGGATCAGCTTACACAGCAAGATCATCAAGTAACTCTTCATTAAAAACTAATTTGAGCAAGAAGATTGGCGCAACAACCGGTGAGGTACACATAGTGGTTTTCTATTTCCAGCTGCATTGTCTCATGGATATATTTCTTTGATGAGTCCCTTTGTTCTTCAGCTCCTTGTAAGATTCTCCCCTCTACCAATTTGTGTATGTATATGCGCTATATCAAATACAAGGATTATTATTATTGTTAAGTCATTCATATACTGTATATGGAAAAAAAGCAAGGCCCCACTCCTGTGGCATGTCCCTAACTACCTTCCTCCACCTGGAAAAATAACCGTTTAGCCCTACTCTCTGCATTCTATCCTTCAGCCATCTTTCTATTCCAAACTGCCATGTTTTGCTCCATTCCATAACACCTGAGTTTCTCCACCAGTCTTCTGTGTGGCACCTTTTATGCGCTCCCAAACAACACCAATGTACTTTTCTCCAGTCCTCCACCCTTAGCTCTGAGTCTTGCCTTTCCATGTCTATTATATAGAATCTAATTATGATTGCTATTCTCTGACTGTTCCCCCACAGCCAGATTAGTTACTTGGCCCACCTTATTTACCAAAACTAAATTTAGTGCTGCCTCCAACCTTGGGCTGTCACAAATTGCTTAAGAAAGCTGTCTTGGATACATTCTCAAAATACAATGCCCTTCAATACCACCCTTATTCCAGAAATCTTGGGATGGTTAATGACCCCCATTATTACCACTGTTATAGTAGCCATGTACTTTTCTAAACAGCCTATGAATTTTGTCAATCTCCTTGCCACACTATTGGGCAGTCTAGAATGCCATAATAGAGTGACTACTCCCTTTTTACTTCTTACTTCCACTCACAAAGACTGAGAACCTTACTGTCTATAATATTCATTCACTCTACTACCATAAAAAGGTCTTTGATTAATACCACTACCACTCCTCCTAACTCCCTTCTCTATTTCTTCTGAAAATACTGTACCAAGGAATGTTTAGTTCCCAATCTTGCCCGCCCTGAAGTCATGTTTTTGTTAATACTCTTACATCGTATCCCCCTATCCCTGAGCTTCAAATTCAGCCATTCTATTTCTCACACTTTCTGCATTAGTATATAAACACTTTAACTTGGCCTGTTGTACTTTATTCTCCTTATTTACATTTCCTGCTGTCAACCATAACCTTTTATGTTAACTGGTGCAGAGAAGCAGTGGCTGAGTGGAGTGGGATTTTGATTTGTTATTTTAAATTTGTGATGTTACAGCTGATTGTGTTTAGTTAACCCTTTAAATCTCAGTCTGGCTCAGTTGGTAGAACTCTTGCCTCAGATTGTGTATTCAAGTCCACGTTGGGATTTGGAATTTATATGGTCTAAGATGACTCTCCTGTTGGCGATGCAATCATTTGTTTCAGACTAAAGTCCTGTCTGCATATTCAGGTGGACCTTAAAGATCCCATGGAACTAATCAAAAAGAGAAAGGAGTTTCTCCTAGTGCTCTGGCCAACAATCCCACAAATAAAATGGGTCATTCACTTAATTGTTGTTTATGGGACAATGCTGTGTGCAAATTGCGCTTGCCCACAAAACACACAGTCACTGTGATTTACAGTAAATCATTTTAAGGCCTTTGGGATGTTGCCCCAACTTGAAAGCACTAAACCAAATGTAAAGATTATTATTATTTGAAATCACTTTTAACCTGCCAGGAAACCTCATCAACGTCAGCCATTATGGAAGTGAACAGGAGGCAGATTGACCGAATTCTTCAAATGAAAATTCATGTATCAGGTAAACATTGCCGGTCAATTCTATACAATATTTACTCTAAACTTAAGACTTGGAGTTGGGTTATTGGATGCCCAGAGCTGCGAGGCACTGTCACCAGAACCATCAAACACAAGTGCTTTATCCACCACCCACCACAAGGAGAATTCAACACTGGCACCTCAGCCACAATGACAGGGCATTATCACCCTCATGAGGGATGACTTCCCCATCATCTATAAACACCTGAAACAGGAAGCATAGTGGGTCAGTAAAGCTGTTTTTTTTGAAACTGGGTATCTTCAGCCATCTCTCATGAAGAGAGATTGGAAGGGGCCGTGATGGAGGTTTTTAAGAAGAGACACCACAAGGTAAATCCAAGAAAAAATATTTCCTTTACTTGTAGAATTGATGATAAGGGGCTTAGTCACACGATTGTTAGCAAACAGATTAGAAGGAATTTACTCGCTCAGGAGCAATAGCGCACACATACAATGAGCTGAATGGATCCTTCGGTGCTGAAAGTGTTTGTGTCTATGTCAATGTATCTGTTCTCTGATCTTTATTCATATTCAATAAATATTGCATTTATAGACCTAACTTTACTCGACATTATAATTAATTAGATTGTATTCATACTTTTCTTAGTATCCATATATCAGTGGATTAGATTGGATATTCTGGTACTGGGATTGGAATGAAATTCCATCTGATGTTAATTTTAGCTACATTGCAATGATATGTGCAAACTACATTTTAGAATTGATCTTAAAGCTGCTGTTGCCAGGATTAGGGATTGCAAATTTATTCTGTGTGCACAGGTCCATCTAGTCCACGTTCCTCTATACTAAAACGAATATATAGAGAGGTTCATCCAAGCAGTCCTGATGGTATTGTTGATGAGGTCGAACTAAAAGTGAGAGGAATGCGGCTACATCCCAGAAAATTGTTTAAATGTGATATTGAAAACCAGAGCATTGGCAAAGGTACTAATAACTCCTCTCTTTTATATTCTGATTCCAGCTTTACTCTGTTGCAACCTTACTCATGTTTATTTTCAGTATTGTGGTCAATATTCATTTATTCATTCATCCAAATTGAGTGGTGGTACCTAGAACAAAAGAGAAGTAATTATAAGAATTAAAGGTTCTTTCTTTGTCATTAAAATTTGAAGAATGTACAGTCTATTTGGGGGAAAAAAGTAAGATTAAACTTCAAAGAAATAAAATAGGATTGATCGTGTAAGTCGTATTAAATGTTATTGTCCCAACTAATACGACTTGTGTGAGTTTTACTGTTTTATCGAACCACTGATTATCCAGTGCCTTGGGACGTCCTCCTGATGTGAAAGGCGCTATGTAATTTTTTTGTTGTTGTTACCAATTTCTACCAATGTCATTTCCACCACTTGTGGACTTGGCAAGATATCAAAACACAAGTTACAGGTGAAAACCACAAAGTACAGCAGTGCATAATTTAGTTATTAATAATAATCTTTACATTTGGTACTGCACTTTTCACATTGGGAGGACATATCAAAGTGCTTCAAGGATTTACTGGAGTGACTGTGTGGGTGACGTTAAAATAGTAAAGAGAAGGGTGTTTCTCTATTAATTAATCCTGAAGGCAAACAGCAATGCAAAGACGCTGTTTTCCACTGTCCATCACCTCTTCCGTGCACCCCCTTAAGCCCTCTCTATCCTCACATCAAACGCCAAGTGCAAAGAAGTCCTACATTTCTTCGCCTCAAAGATTGAAAACATCTGCTTGGCTGCATTGACCTCCCCTCCATCCCATGTCCCCTTCCACCCCACCCAGACCATCCACACCACCTCTCTCAAAATACACAACATCCCATTTTGTATAAGCTTCCCTCTTGCCCCTTATTATCTTCCTGACATTTTTTGAAAGCCATGGTACCCTGTGGTTAGTTGCATTCCCCTTGCATCTTGTTGGTATGTGCTTGCTGTGCGCACTTGAAATCTCACCCTTAAATGGATCCCATTGCTGATCAGTTACTTTACCTCCCAGTAGAGTTACTTTACCGCCTGTGTCTGATTTATCTGTGCTAACTCCCTCTTTATCTCGACAAAATGTACTTTTCTCCAGTCCTCCACCCTTAGCTCTGAGTCTTCAACACAGTCGACCACGCCATCCTCCTCCATTGTCTCCCTCATCCACCCTGGTGAGACCGCACTCGCATGGTTCGAGTTGTACTAAGCTAACTGCTTCCATTTCATCTCGGCAAATAGTTTCTCCTCCCACTCTCACCCGGTCACCTGCAGAGTACCCCAGGGCTCCATCCTTGGCCCTCTCTTTTCCTTATCTATATGTGCTCTCCGGGCGATGTCATCCGCAGACACCGGGTAAACTTCCACATGTATGCGGAGGACACACAAATCTACTTTGCCTCCTCCCGTACCAACTCCAGATCCGCTAATGCTTTTATCAGTTTGTTTGGCAGACATCAAGGTCTGGATGAGTGTAAACTTCCTGAAGCTGAATGTGGGCAAGACGGAAGCTATACTCCTTGGCACCCATCAATGTCTTCACTCCTGTGGATCTGAACTTCTCAACCTTCCTGGGCTCTCCCTCAGACTCTCTGAACCAGTGTGGAATTTAGGCATCCGGTTTGACCCCCAGCTGTCCTTCCTCCCCCACATCCAGTCCTTGACCAGGACCTCCTTCTTCCACCTCCGCCACATTGCCCGCCTCCAGCCATGCCTTACCCCCAAATGCAGCCGAAACCCTCATGCAAGTGTTTGTCACCTCCTGCCAGGATTACTCAAACACACTCTTCGCCAGTCTCCCCAGCTCTACTATTCACAAATCCAGCTCATTCAGAACTCTGCTGGACCAAACTCCGTGCCCACATCTCACCAGTTCTGGCCCAGGCTCCACTGGCATCACCGAACGGATCGACCAAGATTCTCACACCGTGTTCAAATCCCTTCACTCTCTGGCACCTCCCTACCTCTCCGACCTCCTCACTACCCAATCCACCACCTCCACTCAACTGCCACCGCCTCCTGCTCGTGCCTTGCACCCTCTGCCCCCACCGTCGGAGGTCATACTTTCAGCCACTACATCCCGAAACTCTGGAACACTCTCCCTGAATCCCTCTGCCTTGCCCCCTCCCCTTTTTCAAGTCCCGCCTGAAAACCTTCCTCTTCCCCCACCACCACCTCCCTGGCTCGGTGTCAGGCTTCGCCACTGTTAAGCGCTCTGAGACGCTACCCTGCGTGGAGGGCGCTATATAAGTGCAACTTATAATTATTCACTTGAAGGGCTGTGGAGCAATGGCTATTGTGTTTTCAAAAGCAGTTGCTGCATTGGAGAGTTAATTAGTTCTAAAGCTGTAAAAAGAAGTTTCTTCATCACTCGCAGACATTTTTCTACATCAAGAGCACTATATTAAATGTATGTTGTTGCGTTTTAGCAATAAAAAAGGCCAATGAGATACTGATTTGTATTAACAACTGTTTATTATTGCCAAGGAAGGTTGATAACATCCACTCTTATTCAGTTACAGCGTTCTGTATAATAATAATTCTTGCATTTGATACAGCGTCTTATCACAACTTTGAGATGTCTCAAAGCGCTTCACAGAATATACTGTGAAGTGAATTGACTGTATGTTTGCGGGAGAAACGCGGCAATCAATTGCGCACAGCAGTGTCCCACAAATAGTCGTGGTTTGAGTGTCCCAAGTTATTTTTTTAAGGGATTATTACGCCCGGAAAAGCGATCTGCCAATCGACTAACAACCAGTCTAGTGCTAATAGGGATGAAATGGATACCTGGCATCCAGATGTGGGAGTCATGTGTCAACAGTTCAGTAAAGATCTCACTGTGAAATTCAAGGTAAGAATTTACAAGAGATTTATTTGTTCCATTAAAAATAGAGAAACAAGCTCTTTTCTAACTCCGGGTATGTTTTGGGTAAAGTTGACGCACTTCATAGAATCATAGAATTATACAGCACGGAAGGAGGCCATTCAGCCCATTGTGTCTGTGCCAGCTCTTTGAAAAGAGGTATCCAAATCATTCCCACTATAGTCTCTAGAAGTGTCCCTGTTACTGACGTCAGGCTGACTGGCCTGTAGTTCCTGGGTTTATCCTTCTGCCCCTTTTTGTACAGGGGATTAACATTTGCAACTCTCCAATCCTCAGGCACCACCCCGGTGTCCAGGGAGGATTGAAAGATTGGGGCCAGAGTCTGTTATTTCCACCCTTACTTCCCTCAGTAACCTAGGATGCATCCCGTCTGGATCAGGTGACTTATCTGCCTTGAGCACTATCAACCTTTTTAGTACCTCCTCTCGGTTTATTCTTATCCAATTTCTTTACCCTCTCCTCCGATACTGTGTGATTGGCTGCATTCTCTTTTGTGAAGACAGATGCAAAGTACTCATTCAGTACGTCAGCCATGCCCTCTGCCTCCACAAGATTTCCACTTTGGATCCTAATTGGACCCACCCTACCTTTGACTAACCTTTTATTCTTTATATGCTTATAAAATACCTTAGGGTTACCTTTTATGTTACCCGCTAATCTTTTCTCATGCAATCTCTTTGCCCCTCTTATTTCCTTTTTCAGTTCTCCTCTGTACTTTCTATATTCTCTTTGATTATCTTCTGTATTTTGGACTTGACATTTATCATAAGCTTCTTTTTTCTGTGTTTTTTAATTCCAATTTCCTTAGTCATCCAGGGAGGTTTGGATGCCCTATCTTTCCCCTTTGTGGGAATTTATTTTTTCTGGCCCCAAACTCTCCTCCTTGAAGATTTCCCATTGCTCGTTAGCTGTTTTACCTGCCAATCTTTCTTTCCAGTCCACCTTGGCTAGGTCCCTTTTTAACTCACTGAAATTAGCCCTCTTCCAGTTGAGCATCTTCACCTTGAATTGTTCCTTGTCCTTTTCCATAAGTACTCTAAACCTAATGATGTTGTGATCACTGTTGTCCAGATGCTCTCCTACTGAAACCTGCTCCAGTTGCCCCACTTCATTTCCCAGAACTAGATCCAGCACAGCTTCTATTAGTTGCAACTGTTTTAGATTTTAGATGCTCAGGATATGTTTTATTTTCTCCACAGAATCGTTACCAGAAGATTGACACATTCACAAAGGTTTCTTTGAAATCTATTCAGCAACATCTGACATCAGCAAGTCTTCAGATCCGTGACTACAGGTCTGCAGTGAGGATTTTAATATTGGTAAAAGAAAGTATAAAGAAGTGTAGACATACTTACCATCCTGCAATTAGCTCACTTTTCTTAGACTAAAATTACTAATGTAGTAAAGTCACCAGCATAATGTAATTGTGAACCATATAGGCTCAGCACATCCCAGGGGTGTTTCCTATCCATGTCAAGTGAAACCTGCTAGCATTTGTTTCTTAGACACACATTTAAAGACTGATGATTTGGGTGATGTACTCGAGCATGAGACAGCATCTTCAGGAGGGAAGGGTGGAATTGGTTTAGTTTGACAAGAACGGTCAGGTGAAGCCAAACAGGAGAGCTCCTAGCTGGGGAAGACGTTACTTACACCCACCATCTAGCAGGCCATTCTCACCAAGGAGCAGTAGTCCAGAGGCCCGGTTCAATCAGGTTTAGCCTGAATTTGGCAACTTATTGTTCAGGAACTAATTGAGTTTAATCTGAAAATGATTGGACCATCCATCTGACAATGATGAATGGAATAAAAACAGAAATCGCTGGGAACACTCAACAGGTCAGGCAGCATCTATGCAGAGAGGAAAGTGAGTTGAAGTTTCAGGCCAATGATCTTTCGTCAGTTCAGTTCTGACAAAAGATCATCGACCTGACACGTTAACTCACTTTCCTCTCTCCATAGATGCTGCCTAACCTGCTGAATGTTCCAAGCGACTTCGGTTTTTATTTCAGTTAGCTGTACTGTTGCAGCTACGCTTGCAACCAGTTTAATTTATTTGGCCTCTCTTTCGCTTGCATTCTTATTTGTCCTTGAAAGGCTTGATCTTCGCTGCTTAGGCATCCTTAAGATGAAGAAAATATGCTATTGAACTTGATAGAATCCCTTTTTCACATATTTGCACATATCCTTTTGGGAGGACTCCTGTTGGGAGGACTCAGTGGGAAGACTCTTGATAATAATAATAATAATCCTTGCATTTGATGTAGCGCTTTTCACGTCTTCTAGACGTCCCAAAGCGCTTCACAGAATATACTGTAAAGTGAATTGACTGTATATTTGTGGGCGAACGCGGCAGCCAATTGCGCACAGCAATGTCCCACAAACAGTCATGGATTGAAAATTACCAATTTATTATTTATTGTTTTTTGGTTTTTTGGAGGGATTATTATTAGGCGTGTGGAGTAAGGAAATGTGCCCAAGGTTTTGCCCTGGCTGGAATTGAACTCGGGTCTCTCACTTGCAAAGTGAGTGCTCTAACCACTGAGCTACAGGTCTCCAGACCTGACTGGGAGGACTCCTGACACACAGACAGACATTTCATCTTTATTAGTGTAGATGTATCGCTCCAGAAGGGTGGGTGATGTCTGACCCTACTTTGTTGCAGAATACCCTGCATACCTTTTTGGGGCTTAATTAAAGCATTTTTTAATATAGCTCATCAACGACAGGAGATCTCCCAAAAAAAAGATATGCCCATGATGCTCCCCCAAGCAAGACCTTTCTGATGAGGTATAAATCATAGCTCTACGTCAATCGGTTATTGCGTTCTTGGCAGACAGACATTTTGTCTATTATAGATTTCCAGCATCTGCGGTATTTTGCCTTTTGACAATGATGAATGTTGCGATATCTTTACCATTGGTGTCAGGCTCTTTTTAATATTGCTTAATAATTTGTGATCTTCCCAGGTTACAGAAGCTAAACAAATTTCAAACAAATGTTGCACAGGAACTGGAAAAGTTTGAAAAGGACTCCCAATCTCTTAAAAACATGGAAAAGGAATTATCAGTATGTACTGTGTCAATGTTTCATCGATGTTCCTTAAAATTCTGAAAAAAAGTTAATTTTATGACATCTTTTCCTCTTTTTTAAAAGTAAATCCTCAGGGCAGGAACTGCTGTTAGGCAGCAAATCCAATTCGTAATCAACCCAGAGAGGATGCTTCATAATTTGACCATTGGAATATTGGAATACAGCAAGTTGTACTTGTTTAGCACTTTGATATAGCCTGAACTTATCAAAGAGCTTCACAATGACTGGAGAGCAACGAGGAAAGAATGGGGAATTTCAGGACGTTGCCAAAGACTTGATTCAAGAGAAATGTGTTTTAAGAGGGGCCTTCCCAATTGAAGGCCTCGAGAGAAGGAGCATGGCAAAGGGATTTTGGGGAAGAGTTCCAGAAAGTATAGCAGAGTGGCGGAAAGCTCAACCAATGAAAGGGAGAATGGAAGGGTATGGGCAGGAGAAAGGAGTGGGTAGAGATTCAAGTGGAGAATAAATGTGATGGGATTAGGTGGGCCAAATAGGCTGTTTCTCTGTAAATATATATAATCCATGACAGAGCAAAACTGTCTGCTGGAGTCTAATTGGCTAATACCACATAGCTTGCCATTGATATCACTGACTCGTAAGCTTTCCCACTGCTTGTCCAGCTAGGACCACCTTACCCATTAGAGCGTTGGCTTGGAGGGTTAACAGGAGCTGAGTGGGATGATTCCCTGTTCCCTGTGAGTGATCTGCTCTTCCAAATCCTGCCAATGAACCAGGCTGGCTGTGCCCTGGAACACTGTGGACCCGCCTGGCTCAAGAACTGGACTAGAGACCGCCGTAGAGGGTAGCTTGATGCCGTTGACAGGCATGTCACCTTGGAGCCAGTTCAGCTCCAAGGAGATCCCGTTTATCAGAATATCAAGACTTGTGAACAAGACAATTGTACCTTGAATTTGTGGAATTGATGGACAAGGTTGTGAATGGATTTGAGAGTCAAGACGAGATCTTGATTTCCTAGATTAATGGGAGCTGGGTGACGATAACAATAATAATAGTAATAAATAATAAATAAATACCTAAATCTTGGGCAATGGGAATGGATTAGCAGATCTGCCATGCTGCAGTAAACTATTGCAACAGTGGCTATGCACTGGATGGCCTCCCTTGTTACAATGTGTTACATTGTGAGACTCTTAATCATTTTAATGTAACATTCATTCCATATTTCATGGTTTCATGTACTCTACTGATACTTTCAGCAAATTCACAATTTCAATTATTGAATTTGTTCCTAAATATCAGTCTGTTAACATCTGGATATTGATGTTTTCCTCAATGTAGAATTTCTGGAAGCAGCATTCAAAAGCTTTTAATGGACTCAAGGAAAATGAGGAACAAAGGTGAGTAAATACAGTGGAAGCCGCTTAAACCAGACACATCGGGGCCAGAGATTTGGTCCATCTTAAGCAACGTCTGAATTTCTTCCCGCTTAGCAGAGGAGCAGTAGCACTTCTTTCCTCTCATTGTCATTCCCATTGGACGGGAAGGGGACCATTAGCAGTGGCTCCGAGGTGATAGACTGCCTCGGAGCCGCCTGTGAATGGATGGACACTCCAGTCATTCACAAACAGTTCTAGGCAATTGGACTCTTCCCATTCCCTCCCTTGTTTCTTCCCTGTTCCTCCACCCACTTACTGATGGACAGTGCAGAGCTGCTTATGAATTGGTTGGATATGAATGTCTTTTTGTTCCTTTCACCGAAGCTGTAGAAAATCGGGCTACATTTAGCAATGAACGGTTTATTTAATTTAGCTTCTACAACCTCATTCTCATTTCAGAATTCAACAACTGCGATCTTCATTTGATACCAATGTGTTTCACGGTGTGGAATTTGAAAAGAGGATATTTAATATGGAGGTGGGTACAAGCACAACATGTGCATTTTGGATTCCATTTATTTAGCACTGAGTTCAGAACTGATTTCTACAGTCACATAAATTATTCAAATTTAAATAGATCATCAAGAATATCAAAATATCTATTAAATAAAAGAACAACAGGTCATAGCACTAACTTTGTTCGTTTCCAAAGCTGGAGCTGCAGTGGAGTCAACATTCATTTCAGTGGGGACAGAAGTTTGACACTGGCCTGGGAGCCTGTCCCGTGCCCAAACCACAACAAGTCACATCGTACGGCAGTCAGTTGCTGATGTAGAGCTTACGCAAAAAAAGTTTGGTTTTGGTGTTATTTCAATTTATCCTGTTAAGTTTTGTGTTTCATCAGACAGTACACAAATGACTAGAAATGGCAGCTGTTAAAGAACCTTGGTTTCCAGGGTTCCAGCAATGCAGCCAGTGTGCTTGTACTTATGGGGCCTTGCCTGGCCTGGAAACACATACAGCAATGACGAGGACAGGGGTACTTGCCTCAGCTCTGCACATCAAACTCCTGCAGGTGCTGATAAAGGTATAGCTACCTCCAGGGAAGCAAAAAAAAGACATGTTACTTACCATGAATGTGTATACTTGCATACTGTACTCCCATCACCCACTTCCTCAGGTCCTATAGACGTGTCTGATTCAGTGTTATGGAAATGTTGGGCAAAAATCCAGTAGCCCTTAGAGAGGGAGAGAGAGGTACGGGCACTTTATAGGGTGTGTGGAGCACAGAGATCTTATGGGTCAGTGGCTCCTGGAATGGATCTGATCAAACCTCAAAAGGATAATTTTGATGATGTCTTCCCACACGCCTGGCCCTGAACAATGGTCTTTATGAATGCCCAAACTGCAGTTCCCAACCAGGGACCAATCCTTTGTACTACTATTAATGATGCATGGAACAGGTGAAGAAGGTCTGTGATTGCTTTTCCCTAGATACATCAGATGAGAAAAGATATGAAAATGGTTCAAGACCGGCTTTTAAAAGAAATGGTAAGTATACAATTGGATCTGAATGTGCTGTGTAGCTTAATATTACACCAGCGTTCAGTGTAATACCATTATAGCTAGATCGACAGCTGCAGTCATGATTGATGTTTTCTAAGTAATGGTTAATCCATTTACCAAAATGTCTCATGTTGGTTAAACAATAAAGAGCCAATTACTAATATGCTGAAGATGAAATAGCGCTAAATGCCAAGCTCTGATTGCTCTCAACACAGTTGCGAATTTAGAAAGGCCTGGTAGAGGTGGAGGGCTTGTTTTGATTGCTCATACTTTGTGTTACCAGAAGATCTTTTATTTGATAAAAATGGTTTTGCCCAAGGACACTAGATATGTTCATTCAGAAAGGGTTAGCGGCCGAGATCAGGCACAGTTTCGCTTTAGCTGCTGTGATTCCTTTGATTTCTTGATGGAAGCATGGACACTCTCGGTTTGAATGTTAACCCACTCTTTCAGGTTAGGGCACTTCTTTTTCTTTCCCTCTCTCTGGTCAGGGTAAACCCATTCCCCCTCTCTGATCAGGGTAAAGCTGTTTCTTTCTCTCCACTTGTCACGTGTACTAACTTACACAATGGCTTGAGTTCTTGGTAAAAGAAATGTAATGCACAATGCAAGACAATTCAGTTTGTCACCTTTACTAAAGTTCTATGCTGCCTACAGCATCACTCATAACCTAATGGTTATTGTGCAAGGTGAATTGCAAACGTGCATAATTTGGAGGTTTGCAATTTCTGCAAACTGTGCTGAGAGCATTAAAAGTGTCTAATGTTTACCCTTCTTATTGATACAACAGAATTGTTTCCTGAAAGTAGAAGCGAGAAAATGCATCTTTAAGTTTTATTACAATACTTCAATTGGCATCATAAAATTTCAGCTGCATTCAGCTCGCCTCAACATCAGCGCTTTGAACATTGAACATGTTCTTGTGTTTGTGATTTCTCTATCCCTGGGCAGCTCAGCAGCAAAAGCTTACTTTTTGTTAATTTCTGATCAGTTTATGTTTAATGTAATGCCTGATGAAGTATACTTTGAAGCATGGGATTTATGAAATTTAAAAAAATACAGACTATGCAACTGCATGGATTATTGTTTTTTATTAATAAATAACAAAGCAATGGTATTTTTTTCCTCAGCAAGAAGAAGAACTGGGCAGTGTGCGCAAAGGGCTGCAGTCCTTGTTTATGTCTAACTCCAGGCGATTTTAAAGGGATACTGATTGACAAGTATATTAACAGAGTTTTACACGTACAAATTCACTCATCAATTTACTGTTGAGTTACAATGTTCAGTTTCTTCAAATGTTCTTGTGCTATATATTTAGTTATTTATGAAAATAGTACAATTCACTTATTCAAGTACATTTCTACAGCATGTGGACTGGACGGGCTGTGGCACTCAGCTCCCTATTGGAACATTTTTAACAAAGCATTGGGGAGGAGAATGATTTAAGCCTTTTGCAAACCTCCCATATGGTTCAAAAAGTTACATTTATCTTTTCAATTTTTTTTGATAATTTCTGGCTCCTCCTTGTAATCGTGTTTACGTTCAGCTTGTAAAACAACAAAAATAACAATGTAAACTGGGTGGGGGGGGTGGGGGTGCGTGAGGAATCACCTGTGTTTACAGAGAATAAAATCTCAGTGCTGGTTATTTACAGGCCTCGCTGAGGTAGCTCACTGTCTCCTCCCTCATTGAGAAGCTGGTGGTGCTCAATGCCTAGCATGCATCTATGTTGCCCTTTTGAGAAAAGAACTTGTGAAATATAATTCTGTTACATTATTTGAATACATGTTAAGTCTACACAAATACACAATGTAATTGTATTGATGTATGCTTCAAGTACTCGTTTATGTTTCTGAAAATTAAATAAATTATTGGTGTAAGAATTAATTCATAACTTTCATTCATGTGTAATTTTAGTTCTGACAGATTTCTGATAGGGGTTCACCTGTAAAATAGTCATTGCACTTTCCAGTATGTCCTATGAAGAACTTTAAGTTGTCCTTTTGACGGTTGATGTGAAAGTTGCTGTATAAAATGCGAGGATTAGGTGCAGCAAAAAGCACTTAAAATCACAGAATGTTTCAGTACAGAAACAGGCGTATGTTTTTCTCCATGGGAATCATCTAGTTTAATCGGCCTCTCCTGCTCACTCCCTATAACCTTTAGTAGTTCTGTCATTGAATAGAGGGAGGTAATGTTTCCAAGTCCCTGCAAGCATGCCAGGGAACTAACTCCCTGTGTGTTTTGATATCTCAAATGAGCCAGGAAACTGAACTTTTATTCCTCAGATATTGGGACAAGAATCAAGTTCTGAGGCAATAAATGTCAGAACCTTCCAGAAAGGAATCATGTGGTTAGAGCACTCGCCTCTCAAACGATACCCGGGTTTGATTCCTGGCCAGGGTGAAACCTTACGCAAGTTTCCATACTCCACACGCCTCTGTTTGCCTAGCAGTACAATACAAAATTACATCTGAAAAGCGTTTTTCATGTCTGACGTCCCAAGGCGCTGAACAGTCAGGGATTAGGATCTGAACCGGGGGGAGGAATGGGGAGGTTGGGATCAGGTAGGTTGGAGGGCAGTGTGAGGGTAGGAGGATGGTGGAAGGCACAGTCGAAGAGGAGGGTCTTGAGGTGAGCCTTGAAGGAGGCAAGGGAGGGAGCGAGACGAAGGGAATGTGGGATGGAGTTCCAGAGGGTGGGGGCAGAGAGGCTGACGCCCGACTGCTGATGGTGGGGTGGGACTGTTGGTGGACTTGGAGCAGGCTGGAGCCTGCTTAGCGGAGGATGCGGGCAGGTTGATAAGGAGTTAGCAAGTTGGAGAGGTAGCAGGGGTCAGGGCCTTGAAAGTGAGTTCGAGAATTTTGAACTCGATCCTCTGAAGGATGGGCACCAGTGGAGCTGGGGGAAGGTGGGCGTGATGGGGTCACGGAGCCTGGTGCCAGAGAGAACACGAGCTGCAGAATTCTAGATGTAGAGCACAGCTTGTAGAGTGAAGAGTTGGGAAGGCCAACAAGCGGGAAGTTGGCATAGTCGAGCCTGGTTGTAATGAAGTCATGTATGAGGGATTCGGCAGCCTGAGGGATGAGTTCAGTGGCGGAGTCCGGCAATGTTGCGGAGGTGGGGGAAGGCAGAGCAGGTCATAGCACGGATGTGGGGGAGAAAGGACAGTTGAGGGTCAAACAAGACACCCAAATTCCTGACTGGCTTGGTGAGATGGAGTGTGCATCCTTGGATGCTGATGCTGCCAGTGCCTGAGGTGCGGAGACTGGCGCAAGACAACGAGCCTCAGTCTTGCTGACGTTGAACTGTAGAAAGTTCTGCACTGTTTGAAAAGGAAAGGTTACTTACTTCACGGCTGTTTGTGGAACATTTCTGTGCACAAATTGTCTACCGTGTTTGCCTACAAATTCACAGTCACTAATCATGTGAAATGTTCTGATGTGAAAGATGCTCAATCAAATGCATGGATTATAATATTTCAGATGCAGTGTTTCGAGACCAAGATGGTCATGGGTCATGCATCAAAGGTTCTGGCATTCATGACTTACTACCTTCAGGCAAGGGTAAAGGAACAGGACTGAGGGAGGGAGATTTTTTTCCAAATAGTACATTTGAACAATTTATTTATGACATTTTTTTTAATGAATTTTCTTTGCAGTTCACATAGGAATCCCCATAAATCATTTCATTTCAAAAATACTGAAGCAGCCAAAAAGGTTAAATACCAGAAGCACTACATCTGACCAGTTGACATGTGAAGATAAAACATCTTTTTGTTTAACAGCCATATAAAAAAGTACAAAAATAAGATTACATTGCAATAAATAAAAATAACACAAATATTTAGAAACACAAACAGATTAAACATAGAGGCTGGAAATTTAAAAAGCAGAAAATAAAGGATTAAAGTTGAGCAGCACAGTCTAATCAGCCATATTTCTCACTGGCTGTCATGGGTTGCCTATGAAGGTGCTCATTTTCCTGAGTTCCAAATATTGTCATAGTTGTTACTCTGGTTGTGGCGCAGCGCACAGCACTCACTCAATGCATAAGTGCATGTTCAAATACTTCAAGAGATATGGTAACAATTTGGCACCAGAAACAAAAAATAGTTAAGGCTATTGAAACCTTAATCAGAGAATGCGTTTCTACCTTCCCCGTTGGTAAGTCTGAACGAGAATTTTACAGAAAATAGATGTTGAAGTTATTAGTGAAAAAGCTGCAGAGGAAGATCAGTATCTTTTGGGTTTTGGAGAAAATTCTAAATGTTAAAAATGATGACACCGTAAAAGACCAGGAAGACTCGCAATGCATAAAAAGATTCATGTTTTAGTGTGATTTAGTGTATTGAAAAAATACACTTAAGAGAGGGTTACACCTGGGAATGTCAATTGTATTTATTAATGAGCCAGTAGACCTTTATCGATAGATAAAGGTGGGTTTTAAATGTATTGCAATTCTTTTGCAGCATTGCAGAAAGTAGTGTTCCTCTGCCTATGAAAGCCTGTGTGTGACATTCTGATCCTGAACAGTATTCTCCCGAGAATAAAGGAAATCCAGACTGCAGCCTGGGGAGACCGAGTGCTAAGGCAATACTCGGATAACGTTTACAGCAGGAATGAGTTAAGAAACACCACATACTTTACATTACTATTTGTTTTCTTAGAATAGTACAATTAATCCCTTGAGAGCAACAGCAGTCTTTGAGTTCATGAATAATCATTTCTCTTTGGTTAATTTAGGCAACAGCCAACTTATTGACTTATTGTGGACAATTTGGGGTACTCTATTATAGGAAGGATGTAAAACAAAGGAAAAGGTGCCGGCTTGATTTACTGTGATGTTTATCAGAGTCAAAGGGTTTCAGTAATGAAGAGAAACTTTACAAATTATGACTTTTTTTCACTAAAGCCGAGAGGGTGAAGACTCCATCCAAGCTCTTTGAAGCATGACAGGTAATGATAAAGTAAGAAGTAATAGATTATAGAGAGTCAGTGAGTCAATTATACGGGTCCATTTGATCTTCTCTGCTGTAAATCCACTTTACTATATTCTCATTCCAGGATCTGGCTGTTTCTTAAATGAATCCTGGGCTATAAACCCTCCTGCTAACCTGTTCCAACTACAATACAAATGTGCATTTATTTATGCAGTGCTTTTCATGTCAGTAGGACATCCCGAGGTGCTGGACAGTCCAAGATTTGCACCCAAGCTGGGAGTGGGGCTGAGAGGGGGTGTGAAGACGATCAAAGACGTGGTGAAAGAGGACAGATGAATCGTGAGGGAGGGGGTGGGGTGAGGGGCTCCAGGATGGAATTCCAGAAAGTGGGGGCAGAAAGGCTGAAAGCTTGACATAACCACTGATTATTACTCTTCATATAAATAAATATTTGCTGTTATCTGCGGGTAAACCTGCCTCCCCTCCCCCACCCCTTCCCATGCCCGGAATCCCTGAATGCCCTCTTACTCTCCTGGAATGTGATATGAAAGATACAATCTCACTTTTGCATTCATGCAGCTAATTTTGATGATGAACCCAATTACCTCACACAGGTGGATGTACAATACATCAATTTATCGTTGACATACTGGGTTTCCTCTCCGTGGACTGACCTAATCTTTATTATAAAATAAATAATGGGATTCAAATTAGCCGCGGGACTTGTGCTGAAAGGCTGCAGCTTCCAACCACTGCAGTGGTTTGTAAATTCACCGTTTGGTTTTATATTTATTAGCCCACAATCTCTCTGTACCTGGATCAGGATCACATCTTACCGAACAGCCGGCCTTGGGCTCCATCAAGTAACTGGTTTCGGGGCTGCGGAGAGCATAGATTATGCTTTAAAACAAAATAATACTTTACAAGTCACTGCTGACTACATTTACAGCTGTTTCTCTCGGATACAATGACAGGACCTGATACAGTGGGAGCGTGTGCTGCCATCCTGTGGCCGTGTTTCACACCAAATATCCCAAATAGCAGTTATTGATTATCGCTAGCAATCGTTATAAAACATTCATATAAAACTAATTCAGGCCCAACCTGCCCCGGCCACTGTGCCGTACATTCTAACAGCAGAGAGCCCATGTGAAGGGAACTACACAAGTACCAAGGTTTTGTTGCTGCTGCAGTTCTCAAAGGGGACAATGTTTTATCAAACCAAGTAAACCGCAAGAAGCTTCCTGTGAGGTGTCAGAGGTAACGAACGATCAGTGGGATTGTGCGAGTGGGAACCTGCTTTCACTGCGACAAGAACACCTACAATGTTCTCTGCTCAGTTGCATACTTTACAGCTCAGTGTAGAGGGTGAGTCTAGGTATTCAACTGTGGTTGGCATCACACATGAAACTCCCCTTGTTGCTACATTTAGTAACGATACAGGTTATAACAGGAAAATCCTGTTAAGAGGGCGACGCAGTCTTGGCCACTAACTATTAACCCTGGCAGCAAGCTGTCCCCTCTACCCAACAAGAGGTCACTGGATACCAATTAACAACAACTCTCCTCACACAGCGAGCGCACTGTCCGAGGCATGTATCACCCACACAAAATACACATCACAAGACTTCATTATCATATCCTGTGAAGCACTTTGAGACGTTGACAACGAAATGATAAAGTGCTTTGTCAAATGCAAGGATTGATAAATACTGAGTATTAGACGATATGGGCGATGATTAAATAGTTTGCCATTATTTAATAGGATTGTGGGAGAGGCTCGTGACGGGGAAACCTGCTCCACAGTGGGTTATTGGGGAAGCTGTGGCTTCTCGATGGGTCATTGGGGAAAACTATCAGTTTGTCTTTCACCACAGAGCAACCTTCTGGGATCTCCGATACCTGAGGTCAAAAGGGAATTAAACACAAACAAAGAAATCAATAAAATAAGGCTCGTTATCACACTCACTCACTCACCTCATTGCCATTTGGTGTCAGGCCAAGCGTAAGCCCTGATCTGGGGGACAGACCACAGACTTAGCTGGAGAAGTGACATGACCACAGCTGGGTGTGGGTGTTAGGTACAAACAGGTATATACTGAGATCAGGTTTCAAGGAAAAGAAACAGTAAATGGTTTCTGATATACAGCATTGTTATAGGATTGACCTGAAAGGAATACTGCCTCTTTACTGCTTTTATGGCACAATGTATCATGTTAGCATTTTCTTACAATGGAAATGTTACTAAGATATTACTGATGTGTTGACATCGCGGCTTGATAACGGACAGGGCTGTATGTCCAGAATGGCAGAGCTCGGCTGAATGTGTACAGCGACCGTAAGATAAGGCCAGTTGCCAGCACGTTACCTCAGCCTCGATGAAAACAGTCAAACAGCACAGCCTGTATCACAGACAAAGCAAACACCAGCTCTGGGTCATTTGTTCAGCTTCCTTTCTCGTATCAAGATGTATAATTCTTCCCGACTTCGAGTCTGTACTTCAACAAGCAATCAGCCCAGACCTCGAAGGGTTAAGTCCGTCAGGCCCACGTCTGGAGAGGCTCTGCGCTCCCCCGGCCTGGCTGTCAGTGGGACTCAGCATCTGGCACCTTCCAGCAGTTTCAGCAGATAAAAAATTCTTCTCAGAAGAAAGTGCTGTATCTATGGCCTGTGGAACCTGTAACAACAAGAGAGGAACCTGGACTGGCGTGGAGATCACACTGTGCCTGGGCCAAGAGATAAGCGGGGACAAAACTGGCATTGCCTCTGAAATAGTGCCAGTTACACCCTCAAAATTATTTGAGAATCTTGGGGCATCCTCCCGAGAGCACACCCACTGACGTTTCAGTTTTCTGCCTCTATTAAGAAGTGTTAAAGATTTTGCTATTTTTGCATCCATAGTGGATAGTGGATGTGGAGTCCTGTAGCTCAGTGGTTAGAGCACTCGCTTTGCAAGCGAGACACCTGGGTTCAACTCCAGGCAGAGGGCGAAACCTTGGGCAAGTTTCCTTACTCCACACACCTATTAATAATCCCTCCAAAACAAAACAATAATAAATTGGTCATTTTCAATCCACGACTGTTTGTGGGACACTGCTGTGCGCAATTGGCTGCCGCGTTCGCCCACAAATATACAGTCAATTCATTTTACAGTCTATTCTGTGAAGCGCTTTGAGATGTCGAGAAGACGTGAACAGCGCTATATCAAATGCGAGGATTATTATATTATTATTATGACCAAACACTTCCCCACATTGAATTCCATCTGCCACAGTTTTGCCCAGTCACTTAATCTGTCTAGGTTCCCTTGTATCTTCCTGCTTCCCATCAACACCATTTATTGTGCCTCCTAACTTTGTGTCATTGCAAATTTTGATATAAAACTCTCTACTCCTTCATCTAAGTAATTTATACATATGGTGAAAAGCTGAGGCCTCAGGGGACACCACTTGTCACGTCCTACCAATCAGAAAACGTTCCTTTATCTCTACTCTCTGTTTCCCGCTCACCCAACCAAGTACCAACCCACGTCGCAAGGTTACCTCCGATTCCACGTGCTTTCATTTTTGCTAATAACCTTTTATGTGGAACCTTCTCAAATGCCACTGAAAGTCCATGTAGATGGCATCCACAGACACACTCTGAGCCACCATGTTAGTGACCTCAAAAAATTCAATTTGATTCATCAGGCATGACCTACACTTCACAAATCCATGCTGACTCTCTTTGATTAGCTCATACTTATCCAAATGCTCTGTCATTCTGTCCCTGATGAGAGATTCCAGTAACTTCCCCACAACTGAAGTTAAACTGACAGGTCTGTAGTTACCTGGTTTCTCCCTCCCTTCTTAAATAACAGTGACATTTGCGATTTTCCAATCCAAAGGCACAATTTCCAACTATAGAGAGCTTTGGACCATATATTTGCTCCAGTCGTACACAACTGTTAGGTGAGTGACCAATTTTTCTCTGGGGGATTGTTGGCCAGGAGAAACTTCTCTTTTTGAACAGTGTCATGAGACCTTTAACTTATCCCTGAATGGGCAGACGGGATCTCGGTTTAATGTCTCATCTGAAGGTCGACACCTCTGACAAAGAAGTATCCCCCCTGCACTACACTGCAGCATCAGCCTCGACTGAGCTCTGACGTGTGGCATGAAATCACAACCTGATTCGGAGCCGAAGATATGATCAATTGAGAAACCCGCCGTTATGTTCATGTCAGGATTCAGTGTGAACCATCACTCCTTCATAAACTGAAGTCTACAGATTCCCTGTGAGCAAGTGGAGCCACAGTGAGTCGCAGGCAACAAGTTTGTTTGCAAACTAATGCCAAAGTCAGGGCTGATTCGCTCACACATACCACATCACACGTGAGGGGAATATATTGAAGAGAACAGTTATTGATTTTTATTACTGACCTGACCACAATCCCACATTTCAAAGGTTCAAAGGTAAGCCTGACTAGAGACCTCCCTGATGTAACATGAATGTTATTTCCACAAACCTGCTCTCTGTGTAGTTAAAATAAAATGGGTGGCTTTAATTTAGGGAATTACATTCAGCATTATTGCCAAGTCTATTGTGGAAAGGTTTGGGGTCTGGACATGATGTAGTTCACAGTCTCTCTCTGAGGATTATTCTTCCAGCACAATCCTGCTGTGCTGTTCACACTAACAATTGCACAAATAAGCATAAAATGTCCTGACCTTGTCAAATGCCGGCTGGATGCGTGCACCTCCATTTCGTTGCTTTTGTATTCATTAAGTTCTTTACGAATGGCTGCCTGTGTTTAAGAGAACAATGGGTTACATACACAAAATCAGCAAGTCAAGTCTTTGCTCAGTTTGGGAGCTGAGATTTTTAAAGAAGTAATACTATTCCTTGCGTTTGATGCAGTGCCTAACAAAACATGGAGGTTGTTTCAAAGCAAAGTTTCTATGATGTTTTAGCGACTGTCTATTTACAGGTAATGTTCGCACAATGTATAATTAGTCGGCAAGATCGGGGAGCACGTCACACTAATGGGTTTAAGCCACTACCGGCAGAGCCAGGAGGTAAAGGTGTTACTCACAACCGGACCCCTCAGGCCTCGGGTCCGAAACCATGGTTTAAAGGCGCTATACAAATGTAATATTGTTGGTTAATCCGGCCCTAAGGTGGCAATCAGAATTGCATTTTAAGTACAGGATGAGGATCTTTAAGTCAATCCTATGAGGTTTGGGTGCCAGTGGAGCTTGGGAAATAGGAATGAGCATCAGTAAGAATGGCAGAATAAACGGACAGGAGAATCTATACTAATAAAGACAAAATGTCTGTGTGTCTGATCGCCGATAACGCAATAACCAATTGAACTAGAGATCTGACTTATACCTCAGTGGAAAGGTCTTGCGTGGGGGAGTGTCATGGGCATACTTTTTTGGGGGGGAACTCTTATCGTTGATGAGCTATATTAAAATATGCTTTAATCAAGCCCCAAAATATGAGGTGTGCATGGAATTCTACAACAAAGTAGCAACAGAGGAAATCACACATCCTTCTAGATATATCTATACTAATAAAGACAAAATGTCTGTCTGTGTGCCTGTCCGCTAATAACATAATAACCAATTGACGTAGACATATGATTTCTACCTCATCGGAAAGATCCTGCATGGGACAGTGTCATGGGCATACTTTTGTGGGGGGGGGGGGGGGGGGGGGGGGGGGGGTGATCTCCTATTGTTAATCTATGACCTAAACAAGCTCATCGCACATGTATGGCAGTTTTGCTTAAGGTGTACACACAGTAGGTTAAATAGTTTGGGAGTGGTATCACTAAAATCTACATTCCATATTGGATCCTTTGGTTGCAAGTGCAGAGTTGCAACAGGTACAGATAATTCATAATAATCCGTGCATTTGATATAGACATTATCACGTCATTGAGAGGTCACAAAGCGCTTCACAGGATATATTGCAAATTGGAGCGACTGTGTATTTTGTGGATGAAACAGCCAGTTGCACGCAACAGTGTCCCACAAACAGCCATGGGGTGAGTGACCACTTTAATGATCTTTAATGTCCACCAGAACAGGCAGACGGAACCTCAGTTTAATGCAATCTAATGCACTGTCACACAATACAACACTTCCAGCACCCCACCTCCCCCCACCCCCGCTCATTAGCTCCCACATTTACTGACATAGCATCACAGCACTTCAGAGTAAATCACGGGTGGTTTGAGGGGAGGCTGCATCAAACATAAGCAGAATTGTAACTATCTGAAAGCTGGCGCTTATGTCCCATACTGCCCCCAGCCTCAGCTCTGCACTGTGTTTGTCAGCAGTATGCTCTTTACGTACAGATATTGGGGTTCAGTAGTCACTGGGTTTAGCCTACCTAGAACTCTGCCATCTTTAATTCTCCCTTGGAGGGAGGGAGAATCATAGAATGCAGTCCATAGACTTAGGTTGTTGCTGTTACCCCTTGTGAAGGTGCTATATCAATGCCAGTTGTTGTTGTTGACTATTTTCCAGGCTGAGAAGGGGAAAGCTTGGCCTCCCCAGCGCCTTGTGACGTCCTTCCGACTTGAATCGTGCTATATAAATGCAACTAGGTGTTGTAATTGTTCACTGGTGGAGTTTGGGGGTCTGTCTGTCCTTGTGCTGGTGATGTGCTCCCGGGAAGCCTGACCCCTGTGATACCTTGTCGGCTGCGGATAGTCGTGTCCAGGGCTTGTCCGCTCGCCGGTCATAATCCTGGGCTTTCGCCACCTCCACGTAATCACTGAAGCGAATGAGGATTTTCCGGTCTCGCAGCTCATCAACTGTTGGCCGCTGGTTCAGCTGCAATCAGAGGGGTTTACATCAGCTGTATCTGGCTGGTGTCAATCACACACACACACACAGCCTCCATTCAATCCTAACTCAACCCTCTGGTAACTGCTCCCTGACAAACGTCACTCTGATCAGTCTGGGGCCTCAGACCGCACTGAGACTACACAGCATAGCATAGCCCAGCATAGCCCCTCTGTCTGCATAATGAAGGGTGAGCGCTTAAGCGGAACCTATTAGTAATAGCTCAGCATTCTTTACCACTGAATCAATTTTCTTTCTCTAAATTTCCACCACTCTCTGCCAGTGTGAGGTGTGTGTGTGAGCTATGTGTGAGGTATGTGTGTGTGGAGGCGTGCGTGTGAGATGTGTGTATGTGTGAGGTGTGTGTGTGAGGTGTGTGTGTGTGTGAGGCGTGTGTGTGTGAGGTGTGTGTGTGAGTGTGAGGCGTGTGTGTGTGTGAGGTGTGTGTGTGAGGCGTGTGTGTGAGGCGTGTGTGTGTGAGGCGTGTGTGTGTGTGAGGCATGTGTGTGTGAGGCATGTGTGTGTGTGAGGACTGTGTGTGAGCTGTGTGTGAGGTGTGTTTGTGAGGCGTGTGCGTGAGGTGTGTATGTGAGGTGTGTGCGTGTGTGTGTATGAGTGCGTCGTGTGTGTGTGTGTGTGTGTGTGTGTGAGAGAGAAGTGTGTGTGTGTGTGAGGTGTGTGAGGCGTGTGTGTGTGAGCTGTTGTGCGCCCGTGTGTGTGAGGTGTGTACCACACCACCTTTCTGTTCAGCCGCTGTTTGATCTCTCGTCTCTCTTCCTGTTCAGTTTGATCATTCCTCTCTGAAAAAGAACAAAGCAAAATATATAAATGAGGAAAAAAATTAATAAAAATAAATGTACTTGGTTGGCCACCTTGACCGACACTCTGGGGGGTGTTGCACTGTGAGAGGTGCCGTCCTTTAGATGAGTCGTTTAAACCATCTGCCTATTCAGGGGGGGGAATGATAAAGATCCCACGATGCTACTGCAAGATAGAAGGGAGTTTCTTTCCCTGCGTCCTGGCCAACAATCCCCCAATAAAATTGGGCCCTCACTGCATGGCTGTTTCTGGGACACTGCAGCACTGTGCAAATTAGCAGCTGCGTTGGGTCTACAAAATGCACCGTCACTACATTTTACAGTAACGTTTTGCGAAGCAACTTTGAGACGTTCCCCCTGACGTGATGAGGTGCTGCACCAAACGGAAGGGGTGTGCATTGTTTCTAACCAGGGATTTCAACGCTGGTGGTGAGATTGCCGACCCCGGCCACAGCAATAAATATATACACTCACCAATAAAGCGGGGTTCAATCAAACAGAGACAGACAGGCAGATCCTGGGGAAGGGGATACAGAGACTCTGCCCAAACCGTGCTGTGTGGCGCGTGTGCGTATGTGTGTGGGAGGGTGTGCGGGTTAACACACAGCATTTACACATCGGGATTTACCTTAACATGAGTGCGTGTTCACTCACATTGCCTTCACTGGTCAGGGAAGGATGGTGAGGTGGGAAGAGTGGGGGGGAGGTGGGGGGGGGGGTAGGAGTGACGTAACAGTCACAGGCAGGAGATTCCCCTGTGCTCTCGTTCTCTCTGTTAATGAGCTCAGGTACAATGTTCCTGGCTTTAAATAGACCAGAGTGGGCAGCAACTACACATTCGAAGTGAGTGTGTCTCGTACTGCAGTCAGCAGCTAAACTCAAAAGCAGTGAGTGATAACCTGATATTCACAACTTCGCACAGTCACGACACATCTCTCGTGTAATGAGCTACAGACAGACAGACAGCCAACCCGCACCACTCTCACAGGCATCTCACAAACCACTGTCACGCAACTCACACGCAGCTCACACGCTACACATCCGCACCAGATACACATACGCAGATACACACACACACAGATACACACAAACAGATATATACATACATGCAGATACACACACACAGATATACACATACACACACGTAGATACACAGCTACACACATACACACACACAGATACATATACACAGATATACACACAAATATACACACATGCAGATACACACACACATAGACATGATACACACACACACACAAATACACATACACACATAGACACACACAGACACACACACAGACCTAGATGCACACACACAGATACACAAACACACACAGATACACATACACAGATACATACATGCAGATACACACACAGATACACACACACACAGATATACACACACACAGATACACATACACAGACATAGATACGCACACACAGATAAACACCGCAGACATAGATACACACAGATACACACACACAGATACACACGGAGACACACACACACGTGCAGACACACACATACCGATTCACACACACAGATACACACAGATACATACATACAGAGATACACACACACATACACACATATTCACAGATATACACACAGATATTCACAGACACACACACGCAGATACACACACACACACAGATACATACCCACACAAACACTCATACACACACAGATTCACACCCAGATGCACACATAGATGCATGGATGCACACCCACCCAGGCACACACACAGATACACACACACAGATACACAGACACAAGCGTGCAGATAAACACACGCACACAGATATACACATACAACAGATACACATGCATAGACATAGATACACACACACACACATAGATACACACAATGATTCACACACAGATGCACACACACACACAGGCACACACACAGATACACACACACACACAGATACACACAGATAAACACATACAGATACACACACACACGCACACACAGATACATACCCACACAAACACTCATACACACATAGATTCACACACAGATGCACACACACCCAGGCACACACACAGATACACACACACACACACAGATTCAGACACAAGCGCGCAGATAAACACACACAGATACACACACACACACAGATACACACACAGATACACACGCACACACAGATACACACACAGATATACACACACACACAGATACACACACAAGATACACACACACGCACAGATACACACACATATATACACACACACACACAGATACACACACACACACACAGATACACACATACACACAGACGGAGGTGGCATTACTCACGTTTCAGGATATTCCTGCGCTCCAGCTCCTCGGCTGCGGGTCTCTGGCTCAGGCGCCTGCAGACGAAAATCAGCATCACAGTCTGTACCATCAAAGCAGCCCCGCACCAGCCCCGCTCACACACACACACACACACACCCCGCTCGCACACACACCACCCCGCTCACGCACACACACACACACACACCCCGCTCGCACACACACACACCCCACACACACAGACACCCTGCTCAGACACCCACCCCGCTCAGACCCACCCGGCTCACACCCACCCGGCTCACGCACATCCCGCTCAGGCAAACACATACCACCCCGTTCACGCACAGACCAGCCGTGCACACACACACAGACCAGCACGTTCACACACGCGCACATCAGCCTGCTCATGCGCACACACACACCACCCTGCTCACACACACACACCACCCTGCTCACACACACACACCACCCTGCTCACACACACACACCACCCTGCTCACACACACACACCACCCTGCTCACACAAACGCACACCTCCCCGCTCACGCACACACACACAACCCTGCTCACACAAACGCACACTTCCCCGCTCACACACACACGCACACACACAGACACCACCCCGCTCGGGGGAAGCAGGGAGATCGAAAGCTCGGTCGAAGAGGAGGGTCTTGAGGTGGGTCTTGAAGGAGGTGAGGAAGGGAGCGAGACGGAGGGACTGCGGGATAGAGTTCCAGAGGGTGGGTGCAGAGCGGCGGAAGGCCCGCCTGCCGCTAATGGGGCGAGCAAGGCAGGGGACGTGAAGCAGGCTGGAGCCCGCTGAGCGGAGGGAGCGGGCAGGATGGTAGGGGATTAGGAGGTCGGAGAGGTAGAGGGGAGCAAGACCATGGAGGGCTTTGAAGGTGAGGTCCAGGATCTGGAACTGTATCCTCTGTGTGATGGGAAGTCAGTGGAGGACGTCCAAATACACTGAATAGCCAAGAGTTTGCACCCGAGCTGGGGCCTGGAGTCCAGAGTCACAAAGCCCGGCCCCATCGTATAGGAGGGGGGAGAGAGGTTGAGCTGGCCATACCTGGGCTGCCCCTCTCAAGCTATGTCATGCTCCAATACACGCTCCAATATGCTCTGACATGCTCCAACGCGCTGACACACTCCGACACATGCTACAACAACAACAATAACTTGCATTTATATAGCACCCCTCACACAGGGTTGCATCCCAGAGCGCTTGACAGTGGTGGAGCAGAACGCAGAGTCGGGGGGAGGTGACTGTAGGCACAGTCGAAGAGGAAGGCCTTCAGGCGCGACATGAAGCTGGGGAAGGAAGGGGCAAGGTGGAGGGATGGAGGAAGAGTTTTCCAATTTCGGGGCTGTAGTGGCTGAAAACACGGCCACCGATGATAGGCGAAGGGCCAGAGGGATAAGCAGGGGCCGGAGCCAGTCGAGCGGAGACATCAGTTAGGGAATAAGCAGTTCGGAGAGGTAGGAAAGTGCCAGGACATGAAGCGATTTCAAGACGAGTGTGAGGATCTTGAAATCAATCAGTTCGGTGACAGGGAGCCAGTGGAGCCTGGCTAGAGTTGGTCTAATGGGGTATGGTGTTTAGTGCGAGTGAGTATGCAGGCGGCAGAATAGTGGAGTTTTGGATTAGTTGGATTTTGTGGATGGTGGACCTGGGGAGACCAGCGAGGTGGGCATTTGAATAGTTAAGGCAGGAGGTGACGAAGGTTTGGCTGTGGCTGGGGAAGGCAATCCTGGTCAGGGACAGGATGTGGGGTAGGAATGACGGCTGTGAATCGATCCTGGAGCCCAGGTTGCGCATCGGTTCGGTGCGTCTGAGCTGACGTGCTGAAACTCTCTGACACGCGCTGACACGTGCTAACACGCCTACCTGGACAGCTTGAGCTGGATCTGATGCCGCAGTTCCTGGCGCTCCGCGTGGCTCCGGATCGGGAAGATGTTCCGGTCCTCCAGTTCCTGTTTGGACGGCCGGTTCCTCAGCTTAACGGCCAGCAGCTCCTTCTTACACACACTCCTGGGCAATGAACCTACAGGGAGACACTGACACTGAGACAGGGAGACAGACACTGACCCTGAGACAGGGAGACAGACACTGACCCTGAGACTGGGAGACAGACACTGACCCTGAGACAGGGAGACACTGACCCTGAGACAGGGAGACACTGACCCTGAGACAGGGAGACACTGACCCTGAGACAGGGAGACCACTGGGTCCCTTTGAACTATACACACAAAATATGTAACATTACTTTCTGAAATTCTTTCTTGCGTGACTTTATACTTGCAAACATGTGAACCGCATGATCAAAACATAATGTACATGTCACATTGTGCTCAATAGACAGGATTGCGAGTACGTTCACTCTATCCCGGATCATTGTAGATCCGAGTGAGTTTTTGATGAGACTCATCCTTGAGGACGAGTGGTCGCCTTCAGAGACTCACCCCCAAGCCTTTGTGTGTCAAGAATATACAAAGAGCGACGGCTGCATTTGGAAATGTTGATTCCGCAGAGTGATTGTGTATCATATTCTGTAGTATTTCGCGTGGAGTTTTCTCACACGTAACGATCAGGGAGGGTGGAGGGCGGGGAGGATAGGGGTATGAGGGAATCTGAAGGCACGTTCAAAGAAGAGGGTCTTGAGACGTGTGTTGAAGGAGGCAAGGGAGGGAGCAAAGCAAAGGGAATGTGGGATGGAGTTCCAAAGTACGGGGGCAGAGAAGCCGAAGGTTCGACTGCCGATGGCGGGGCGGGTCGGGCGGGGGACGTGGAGCAGGCCGGAGACTGCTGAGTGGAGGGAGTGGACAGGTTGATAAGGGGTTAGCAGTTCGCACAGTTAGGAAGGAGCTGTGGAGGGCCTTGAAGGCAAGGATGAGCACTGACCATCTTCTAATTTGACCGTTGCCATGTGGGAGCCACTGTGTATTCGCTCACCAGTGAGGTAAGGCTCAGGTCTGTCGGGCTGGCAGTCGCCCTCCAGCGCCCTGTTCTCCTTGTCCTCGTCAGACTCGGCCTGGCCGCTGGGCTGGGACCCTGACCCCAGCCCCGGCAACTGCTCCCGGCTGTTCTGCCGGCTCAGCCGCCTCTCGGTCCTTCCCCGCGGCGACGCCCTGCTCTCCGTCTCGTGAAAGCTGCAACACAACGTCACAAAGTTCAGTCACGCCCGCCAGAGGAAACACATAGTGACCCCCTACCCCCCTTTCCCTGCCGACACGCTGACCCCAGGGTGGCCGTACCTCTCCTGCTGGTGTTTGACGGCCAGGGCTCTGTGCAGCTCCTCGATGATGTGGCTGGGCGGTGGCACGCGGAGCGGCGACGCTGGGCACGGGGAGGCCGCGGACAGCCTGCTCACAGGGTGCCGCGCGGGCACCGAGGCTCGGGGCAGAGTGCAGAACGAGAAGGGAGCTGACCGGCCTGTGCTGTTCTTTGGCACTAGAGGTGGTGAGGTCTTGAGAGGAGAGTGTTCAGTGCTGATCACTGCAGAGACACGGAGAAAAGAGGTGAGGGCCTCAGGTGCTGGGGCAAAGGTCTCGGGCACTGGGGAAGAGCTTATGACGCAGGGGGAGAGATCTACGATGCTGGGGGGGGTGTAAACGGGGTCTCCTTGGAGCTGAACCGGCTCCAAGGTGACCTGCCTGGCCACGGAGTGTCAGAATCAAGCCTCTGTGGCAATCTCGGTAGTCCGGTTCCTGAGCCAGACGGGTCCGCAGTATTCCAGGGCACTGCTGATGACAACACAGCACAGCCTGGCTCATCAACAGGTCTTGGAATGACAGACTAGTCACTGGGAGTCATCCCACTCAGCTCCTGTTAATCCTGCAAGCCAAAGCCCTAATGGGTAGGGTGGACCTAGCTGGCAAACTATGCAGTTTTAGCTGGTTAGACTCCAGCAATTACCCCAACGCACACTCTGGGATTCCCAAGTCTTGGCTTTTGCCAACCTGCATCTAATACATACCGGAATTAGGTAAGCAGGTAACGTCCCTCTAGGGGAGAATGCGCATTTATTCCAACAATCTATCTATTCTATCAATGGGATTTCCGGGTGTATGTGGAATGCATGGAATTCTCAACTTGGTTTGGATACTCACAAGCACAGTGATGGGATTCCACATGTGTCAGACTCCCAGCTGACAAAAAAAAGTGCTGGGGGAGGAGTCTTAGGCACTGTGGGGGGGTTTCAGTGATGGAGGCAGGGTGTGGACACTCCTGGTTCCAGCCACTGTAACCCGCAGCTGAAAGGCTGGGTGATGTGTGACCGATGTAAAGAATGCGATGTTCTGAGTAACAGAGATGTGAGTAAAAGTGAAAAACAGGAGGTATCAGCAACAAATAACACACAGACTATAACACACAGAACACGGAGAACAAACTGGGGCAACTGGAGGTGGGAATCAAAATTGAAGAATTGGATGTAATTATATAAACAGAAACATGGTTACAGCCGGCCATGATTGGCACTTTTATACATTTAGAAAGGACAGAGAGGGGAAAAGGGGGGTTGGAGGCGCAGAATTGGTCAGAGACTCTATACTACACAGAAAAGGAGCGATGTAAATAATGAAGGGGGAGTGACAGAATCCATCTGGTTGGCGATAAAGGATAAAAAAGGACCAAGCACACTACAGGTGCCCCAACAGTGGAAAAGGAGTAGAAGAAGAAATCTGCAGGTGGCAAAGGGAGACGAGCAAAAATAATAAAATAATAATTATGGGGGATTTCAATTATCCCTAGAGTGACTGGCAAAGGGGAGTAGGAGGCGAGAAGGAGCTGGAGGGTTTGCAGCGAGTGTGTCTTTCCTGTTCCAATACATAGAAGCTCCAACAAGAGGTGCTGCTCGCCCTAGTTATGGGCAATGAGACAGAGCAGGTCAGGGTGTAAATGTGGGGGAGAACATCAGGAGGCAATGACCATAATAAGGTTCAAAATGTTGATAGAAAAGGAGATAGGTAAGACAAGCACCAAAGTCTTTGATTGGGAATAAGGCCAATTATGATGGCATGAACCAGCTGAGGTAGATTGGAGGGAAAACTTGGCAAACCAACTTGTTGAGCAACATTGTACAAATGAATCCTTCACCTCAGTTTTCACAAAGGAAACTGATAAATGGAGCCGGGTGTAAAATCGCACCAGTTAGACAGGGAAAGGGAGGTATTGGTGAGAAAAATTGGTGAGGGTGGGGGTGAGGGGATAGTGGTGAGGGTGGGGTTGAAGGTATCCTGAGGGTGGGAGTGATGAGGGGGTGAGGGTGGGCGCTGGGATTGAGGGGGTGGGTGTGCGGGTAGGGGTGAAGGTGGGGGTGAGGGTGAGGGTGGGGACAGACATGGCTGACCTGACATTTGTCTGCCAATCTTCGCCAATGATTTTGGCTTTGGGAGTGTGTATGGGACATGTGTCGAGGGTGCTGTTGTGGGCCTGACCTCCTGCCCAGGGTGTGGGGATCCGGGGGCGGACGCAGCACGGCTGGGGGCAGGGTTTGGAGGACGCTCTGCACCCCTATCAGCTGGCTCATGTTCCAATGGTGATTCATTCACTGCTGAGAAACAAGAGTGTGAAAACCAAGTCACCCAATTATTTTACACACTCACTCCTAACCCCTTACACGCTCACTCCTAACCCCTTACATGCTCATTCCTAACCCCTTACAAACTCACTCCTAACCCCTTACAAATTCACTCCTAACCCCTTACAAACTCACTCCTAACCCCTTACACTCCTAACCCCTTACACGCTCGCTCCTAATCCTTTACATGCTCATTCCTAACCCCTTACACGCTCACTCCTAACCCCTTACACACTCACTTCTAAATCCTTACAACTCACTCCTAACCCCTTACACAATCACACCTAATCCCTTAAGCACTCAACCCGCAGCAATTACAGTCAACATTTACACTCAATAATAATAATTCTTGCATTTCATACAGCACCTTATCACGTCTTCAAAAGGTCTCAAAAAGCTTCACAGGATATACTGTAAGGTGAATTGACTGTATATTTTGTGGGTGAAATGCGGCACTGGAATCTCGTGCAGAGTCCCTGTTCATACTGCCTCTTCTGTCTCGGTCATACAGCCATATACTATGTCCCAGTCACGTCACACCCACTCACCTTGTTCAAATATCTCCAGCAAACCTTTCTTGATTAGCTCCTCCCGGCTTTGCCTGCCTGAAATCTTCTTCTCCAACGCTGCACAAACCAGCCAGAGTTACATTGACGGACAACATATCAAACTGTCCCCAGCACAGACACACACACACTGTCCCCAACACAGACACACACACACTGTCCCCAACACAGACACACACACACTGTCCCCAACACAGACACACACACACTGTCCCCAACACAGACACACACACACACTGTCCCCAACACAGACACACACACACTGTCCCCAACACAGACACACACACACACTGTCCCCAGCACAGACACACACACACTGTCCCCAACACAGAGACACACACTGTCCCTAACACAGACACACACACACTGTCCCCAACACAGACACACACACACTGTCCCCAACACAGACACACACACACTGTCCCCAACACAGACACACAACACACTGTCCCCAACACAGACACACACACACTGTCCCCAACACAGACACACACACACTGTCCCCAACACAGACACACACACACTGTCCCCAACACAGACACACACACACTGTCCCCAACACAGACACACACACACTGTCCCCAACACAGACACACACACACTGTCCCCAACACAGACACACACACACTGTCCCCAACACAGACACACACACTGTCCCCAACACAGACACACACATACTGTCCCCAACACAGACACACACACACTGTCCCCAACACAGACACACACACACTGTCCCCAACACAGAGACACACATACTGTCCTCAACACAGACACACACTGTCCTCAACACACACACACACTGTCCCCAGCACAAACACACACACTGTCCCCAACACAGACTCACACACTGTCCCCAACACAGACTCACACACTGTCCCCAACACAGAGACACACATACTGTCCTCAACACAGGCACACACTCTCCCCAACACGTATACACGCACTGTCCCCAGGACAGACACACACACATTGTCCCCAACACAGAGACACACATACTGTCCTCAAAACACAGACACACATTGTCCCCAACACAGAGACACACACTGTCCCCAGCACAAACACACACACTGTCCCCAGTACACACTCACACACACACTGTCCCCAACACAGACACACACACACTGTTCCCAGCACAGACACACACACTGTCCCCAGTACAAACACACACACACACTGTCCCCAACACAGACACACACTGTCCCCAACACAAACACACACACTGTCCCCAGTACAGACACACACACACACTGTCCCCAGTACAGACACACACACACACTGTCCCCAACACAGACACACACACACTGTCCCCAACACAGACACACACACACTGTCCCCAACACAGACACACACACACATACACACTGTCCCCAACACAGACACACACACACTGTCCCCAACACAGACACACACACACACTGTCCCCAGCACAGACACACACACACACTGTCCCCAACACAGACACACACACACACTGTCCCCAGCACAGACACACACACACACTGTCCCCAACACAGACACACACACACTGTCCCCAACACAGACACACACACTGTCCCCAGCACAGACACACACACTATCCCCAGCACAGACACACACACTATCCCCAGCACAAACACACACTGTCCCCAGCACAGACACACACACACTGTCCCCAACACAGACACACACACTGGCCCCAGCACAGACACACACACTATCCCCAGCACAAACACACACTGTCCCCAACACAGACACACACACACACTGTCCCCAGCACAGACACACACACTGGCCCCAGCACAGAGACACACACTGTCCCCAGTACAAACACAAACACAGTCCCCAGCACAAACACACTGTCCCCAATGCAGACACACACACAGTCCCCAGCACAGACACACACACTGTCCCCAGCACAGACACACACACTATCCCCAGCACAAACACACACTGTCCCCAGCACAGACACACACACAGTCCCCAGCACAGACACACACACTATCCCCAGCACAGACACACACACTATCCCCAGCACAAACACACACTGTCCCCAGCACAGACACACACGCACACTGTCCCCAGCAGACACACACACACACTGTCCCCAGCGCAGACACAAACACTATCTCCAGCACAGACACACACACTATCCCCAGCACAAACACACACTGTCCCCAGCACAGACACACGCACTGTCCCAGCACAGACACACGCACTGTCCCAGCACAGAAACACGCACTGTCCCAGCACAGACACACGCACTGTCCCAGCACAAATACATGCACTGTCCCAGCACAGACACACGCACTGTCCCAGCACAGAAACACGCACTGTCCCAGCACAGACACACGCACTGTCCCAGCACAAATACACGCACTGTCCCAGCACAGACACACGCACTGTCCCAGCACAGACACACGCACTGTCCCAGCACAGACACACGCATTGTCCCAGCACAGACACACGCACTGTCCCAGCACAGAAACACGCACTGTCCCAGCACAGACACACGCACTGTCCCAGCACAGACACACGCACTGTCCCAGCACACACACACTGTCCCAGCACAGAAACACGCACTGTCCCAGCACAGACACGCACTGTCCCAGCACAGACAGTTGAGACTAGAGTAGAAGAGGAGCCTGTGGCCGAGGGGAAGCCGATGGCTGAGAAGCGGGTGTTGGTGGAGGGCAGTAGGCGCCCACTGCTTACCGGCTGACGATTGTTTGAATTTCTCCGTTTTCTTTTTCCTCCACTTCCAGGGTTTGAAGATGCGGCCGAGAGAGGCCAGCTTACTGTGTCTGCGGAGAGGCGGAGTGCGGAGTCCCGGCTTCACTGTCTCTGATCGCATCCCGCCCACTGGCTCCACATCCTCACCTACAGCAACAACACACATCAGCCTGGAAACATTCATTCATTGACTGAAAGCACGGCCACCGATGGTGGAGCGGAGGGGATGAGTGGTGGGGGGCAGGAGGCCAGAGCCAGCTGAGCGGAGGCATGGTCGGAGGTGGGGAATGTGATGGAGGTGGAAGAAAGCGGTCTTGGTTCGGGACCGGATGTCTGGGAGGAAGGACAGCTGGGGGTCAAACCTGACGTCCAGATTACGAACAGGTTCAGTAAGTCTTAGGCGGTTGCGGAGGTCAGAGCCACAGGAGAGAAGACGTTGACGGGAGCCAAGGAGTATGGCTTTCGTCTAGTCGACATTGAGAAGCAAGAAGTTTGCTCTTATCCAGGCCTTGTTGTCTGACAGACAAGCTGGTCGCAGCTGGTTGAAGAGAAGGAGATTTGGGTTGCGATCCGTATACATGTGGAGGTTTACCTCTGGTCTGGGGATGACATCGCTCAGAGGGAGCATGTAAATGAAGAAAAGGAGGGGGCCAAGGACGGAGCTTTGGGGTACTAGTAAGTGACTGTGTTGGAGAAGTCAATGTTAACAGTGACAAAGTGATGACGTTTGAATAAGTAGGACTTGACAGCAACAGAGGCAATGCCCCCCCCCCCACCCCCCCCCCACACACACTGAATGTAACACATACACCGCTTTCCCCTCATGCCCTGACAGCCCCCATCTCTTCAACCTGCTCTCTCTCTACACTACTACCCGCTTCCGCCACTCGACTGGCTCCGACCTCCTCCTTGTCCCCTGGACCCTCTGCCCCACCGTCAGCGGCTGTGCTTTCAGCCACTACGCCCCGAAGCTGTGGAACCCCCTCCCTCAGTGCCTTTGCCCTCTCTTTCCCCATTTTCAGGTTGCACTTGAAGACCTCCCTCTTACGCTGTGCCTATGGTCACCTTCCCCCCCTCCCCACCCCCTCGGCTCGGCATCGGGCTCCGCCACCGTTAAGTGCTCCGAGCGCTGTCCGGCGTGAAGGGCGCTGTGTAAATGCAGGTTGTTGTTGTTGTTGTAACACAGCGACACACACAGCAGCCACTAACCCCCCCTCACACTCTCTGTCTCCCCACCTCACTTCCTCTCTCTCCCCCCCTCCCTCTCCCTCCCTCTCCCCCCCACCCTCTCCCTCTCTTACGCTGTCACCCCTCATCACTCTCCCCCCCCTCTCCCCCCTGCCCCCCCCTCCCCCCTGCCCCCTCCCCCCCTCCTCCCCCCCCTCCCCCCTGCCCCCCTCTCCCCCCCCCCCCCCCCCCTCTCCCCCCTGCCCCTCCCCCCTGCCCCCCTCCCCCCCCCCCCTCCCCCCTCTCCCCCCCCCCTCTCCCCCCCCTGCCCCCCTCTCCCCTCCCCCCCCCCCCCTCCCCCCTCCCCCCCCCCCCCCTCTCCCCCCCCTTGCCCCCCTCTCCCCCCCCCCCCACCAGCACAGTTAGGAGCCGCTACTCCCGCCTGAGGCTGAGCCACACTCACCGCCCCGGGCAGCCGTTGGCTCCTCGCCCGCCGCCCGCCGCTGTCTGCCCGCACATCGCATCCGGCCAGAGACCCGCAACCCGCCCGTTCCGCGCGGCCTCCGCACCGCCTTCCCTCTGCAGTCTCCCCGCTCGCATCGCTCACTGCTCATCACAGCCGCGGCAGCTCGGGCTGTGTGCATACAGCCGCCAGGCACTGCCACTGCCACTGCCACTGCCAGGCTCACCCACTGCCACTGCCACTGCCAGGCTCACCCACTGCCACAGCCACTGCCAGGCTCACCCACTGCCACAGCCACTGCCAGGCTCACCCACTGCCACTGCCACTGCCAGGCTCACCCTCAGCCACTGCCACTGCCACTGCCAGGCTCACCCACTGCCACTGCCACTGCCAGGCTCACCCACTGCCACTGCCAGGCTCACCCACTGCCACTGCCACTGCCAGGCTCACCCACTGCCACTGCCACTGCCAGGCTCACCCACTGCCACTGCCAGGCTCACCCACAGCCACAGCCACTGCCAGGCTCACCCACTGCCACTGCCACTGCCAGGCTCACCCTCAGCCACTGCCACTGCCACTGCCAGGCTCACCCACAGCCACTGCCAGGCTCACCCACAGCCACTGCCACTGCCAGGCTCACCCACTGCCACAGCCACTGCCAGGCTCACCCACAGCCACTGCCACTGCCACTGCCAGGCTCACCCACTGCCACTGCCACTGCCAGGCTCACCCACTGCCACTGCCAGGCTCACCCACTGCCACTGCCACTGCCAGGCTCACCCACAGCCACTGCAGCCAGGCTCACCCACTGCCACTGCCACTGCCAGGCTCACCCACTGCCACTGCCAGCCCACTGCCACTGCCAGGCTCACCCACTCCCACTGCCACTGCCAGGCTCACCCACTGCCACTGCCACTGCCAGGCTCACCCACTGCCACTGCCACTGCCAGGCTCACCCACTGCCACTGCCACTGCCAGGCTCACCCACAGCCACAGCCACTGCCACTGCCAGGCTCACCCTCAGCCACTGCCACTGCCAGTCTCACCCACAGCCACTGCCACTGCCAGGCTCACCCACTGCCACTGCCACTGCCAGGCTCACCCACAGCCACTGCCACTGCCAGGCTCACCCACTGCCACTGCCACTGCCAGGCTCACCCACAGCCACTGCCACTGCCACTGCCAGGCTCACCCACAGCCACAGCCACTGCCAGGCTCACCCACAGCCACTGCCACTGCCAGGCTCACCCACAGCCACTGCCAGGCTCACCCACAGCCAGAGCCCGGTTCACAGACACATGGTCAGTGAGTCAGAGATACAGTCAGTCGGTGTGGATACAATGTGTCAGTCAGTCAGAGGTCTGTCAGTGCGGATACAGTCAGTGACATACATTGTGGATACATTGTATCTGTCAGTGTCTGTCGGATGGTTTGGTTACAGTCAGTCTGTGCAGTTACACACACACACAGTGTGACTACAGCCATACAGGTACCGCAGCGCAGTGTGTCACACAGCTCGGCCCCCCCCCCCCCCCATCCCCCGCCCCCACTCCCCCCCTCCCCCCTCCCCCCCCCCCCCATCCCCCCCCTCCCCCGCCCCCATCCCCCCCCATCCCCCCCCCCGCCCCCCCCATCCCCCGCCCTCCCCATCCCCCCCCTCCCCCCCCCCATCCCCCCCCCCCCCCGCCCCCCCCATCTAAGTTGGTGCCGTACATTCTACCCGTGAGCCTTTTCTTTGGAGACAATAGATCTTTTTTCTTAAAAGAGCTCCATCAGCCCCTGGGAACCCGGAACCCCCCCCACACCCCCCACCCCAACCCCACAACCCCCCCACCCCACCCACAACCCCCCCCACACACACCCCCAACCCCACAACCCCCCCAACCCCCCCACACACCCCCCCACCCCACCCCACACCCCCCCCAACCCCCCCACACACCCCCCCAACCCCACAACCCCCCCCACACCCCCCTCCCCCACACCCCCCCCCAACCCCCCACACACCCCCCACCCCAACCCCACAACCCCCCCCCCCCCAACCCCCCCCACACCCCCCCACACCCCCCCAACCCCACCCCCCCCACCCCACCCCCCCCCCACACCCCCCCCCCAACCCCCACAACCCCCCCCCCCCCCCACCCCCCCCAACCCCCCCACAACCCCCCCCACCCCCACCCCCCAACCCCACAACCCCCCCCACAACCCCCCCACACCCCCAACCCCACAACCCCCCCACACCCCCCCCACACCCCCCCCCACACCCCCCCCAACCCCCCACCCCCCCCCCACCCCCCACCCCCCCCACACCCCCCCCACACCCCCCACACCCCCCCACACCCCCCCCCCCCCCCCCCACACCCCCCCACCCCCCCCACACCCCCACAACCCCCCCACAACCCCCCCCCACCCCCCCCACAACCCCCCCCACCCCCCCCAACCAGCCCCCCACACACCCCCACCACCCCCCACACCCCCCCACCCCACACCCCCACACCCCCCACAACCCCCCCCACCCCCCCCCACAACCCCCCCCCACCCCCCACAACCCCCCCCCACCCCCCACAACCCCCCCCACCACCTCCAGCCCCCCCACAACCCCCCACCCACCCCCCCACCCCCCCACCCCCCAACCCCCCCACCCCCCCACAACCCCCCCCAACCCCCCCCACCCCCCAGCCCCCCACAACCCCCCCCACCACCTCCAGCCCCCCCACACCCCCCCACCCCCCAACCCCCCCACCCCCCCAACCAGCCCCCCACACCCCCCACCCCCCCCACCCCCACCCAACACCCCCCCACCCCCCCAACCCCCCACCCCCCCAACCCCGCCCACACCCAGCCCCCCCTGAGGGTGACTGAAGGCGCAGTCAAAGAGTAGAGTCTTGAGACGGGTCTTGAAGGAGGCAAGGGAGGGGGGTAAGGCGGAGGGACTGCGCGATGGAGTTCCAGAGGGTCGGGGCAGAGTGGCAGAAGCCCTGCCCGCCAATAGATATGAAGCAGGCCAGAGCCCACTGAGCAGAGGAAGCGGACAGGTTGATAGGGGAAAAAATAATGTATTTTCTCCTGGCGTGCTGGCCAACAATTCCCCAAATAAAATTGGTGACTGGTCACTCCATGCCTGTTTGTGGGACACTACTGTGCCCAGCGGTTACCACATTTCTCCCACAAAATACACAGTCTTTACAGTATATCCTGTGAAGCGCTTTGGGACATTTCAACATGATAAGGCACTATATCAAATGCAAGGATTATTGTTATAAAATTCTTTCATCCCGTTCTAGTTGGGAAGACATTTTTTAACAATTATTGAACGAACCAATTAGAACTGAATTTTAATTTTTCCACAATTTTAAGGTAAGACGGTGTCACAAGCAATGTAAGAGATTCTGATGGAGATAACCAATACGGTGTGTAATAATCCAAAGTTTATCAAGGAATACAAATAGCTTAACTTATTCTTAAAACTGAGACCACAGGTACAGTAGAATCAATATTGATTCCACTGCGAAGTGCGCTGGCCCTATGCACAACTCCCACTATTCCAAAGTTACCTCTTTCTTTTATGTGTTTAAAAGAAACTCCACCTCCCCTTGTCACAGAGGTAGTCCCCACCCATCGCAGGCTGCTCGCGATCTTGAGCAGGGCTCTTTTTGCATGGGAAAATAACTGATAAGGAGAAAAAGAGATGGACAGCTTTATGGGAGGATTCTGCCATCTCCCTGTTTCTTAGCCTTGACATAAGCAGATGTCCACGAGTGCACTTTTCCCTCTGCGCTCAAGGACATAATTACTTAATTCTTAGATGGGAGGATGACACCTACCCAAACACTGGACGAGGGAAACTTATCAAAACCTGATCTCAGCCGGGGTCAAGCCAATATAATAATAATAATCCTTGCATTTGATATAGCGCTTTTCACGTCGGGAGGACGTCCCAAAGCGCTTCACAGAACACACTGTAAAGTGAATTGACTGTATATTTGTGGGCGAACGCGGCAGCCAATTGCGCACAGCAATGTCCCACAAACAGTCGTGGATTGAAAATGACCAATTTTTATTATTGTTTTTGGTTTTTGGAGGGATTATTATTAGGCTCTGTGTGGAGTAAGGAAACTTGCCCTTTGCTAAGATAATTGGCACATGTACCCTCTCAGGGGCCCTAAGTTAGTCATTTAAAACACACAACCTTGTCCATGCCCTAATAACGAAGGAATGCTACAATAAAAAGATTACAAGCTTTTGACTACATTTTAAAAGTATATAAAGACTAATTAAAAAACCTTTAAAACAGTAAGCATCACAAATATAATCGTACAGCAACAACAACTGACATTTATATAGCGTCTCGGAATTCAACACCGAGCCAGGTTGTGGGAAGAGGTGACCGTAAATGCATTTGAAGGGGAAGCTCTTCGGTCTTGAGTTCTCTGCTCCAAGGAGAATAATCCCGGTTTCTCTCGCCTCTCCTGATAACTGAAGTCCCTAATTTCTGGTACCATCCTGGTCAATCTCGTTTGCATGGGGAGGGGCTGTGAAAGGGGAAGTCAGGATCAATGTCCCCCCAGAATGTGCAGTGAGAGTCACTTACTGTCAGGTGGCAGCATTGCCTTGTACACAGAGCCAGGCAGCTACTCACACAGATAGCAGCACCAGTAGAGGCAGTGCTCTCAGTTCAAATAGTTAAATGATGTTGTATTGTTTTGATCAGAGAAAGGCTGCACCAGGGTGTGTGTGTGTGGGGGGGGGGGGCTGTGCCAGGCTGTGTGGGGTGCCAGGTGTGTGTGTGTGCCAGGCTGTGTGTGTGTGTGTGTGTGGGGGGGGGCTGTGCCAGGCTGTGTGTGTGGGGGGGGGGCTGTACCAGGCTGTGTGTGTGTGTGTGTGTTTGGGGGGCGGGGAGCTGTGCCAGGCTGTGTGTGTGTGTGCCAGGCTGTGTGTGTGGTGTGCCAGGCTGTGTGTGTGTGTGGGGGGGGGGGGCTGTGCCAGGCTGTGTGTGTGTGGGGGGGGGGGCTGTGCCAGGCTGTGTGTGTGTGTGTGTGGGGCGGGGGGGGCTGTGCCAGGCTATGTCTGTGTGGTGGGGGGAGAGGGGGTTTGTGCCAGGCTGTGTGTATGTGGGGAGGGGGTTTGTGCCAGGCTGTGTGTATGTGGGGAGGGGGGTTGTGCCAGGCTGTGTGTATGTGGGGAGGGGGGGTGTGCCAGGCTGTGTGTATGGGGGGCTGTGGTAGGCTGTGTGTGTATGTGGGTGGGGCTGTGCCACGCTGTGTGTGGGTGAACTGTGGTAGACTGTGTGTGGGGAGGCTGTGTCAGGTTGTGTGTGGGGGGGCTGTGCCAGGCTGTTTGTGGGGAGACTGTGCCAGGCTGTGTGTGTGGGGGGGTGGGCGAGGCTGTACCAGACTGTGTGTGTGTGGGGCTGTTCCAGGCTGTTTGTGGGGAGGCTGTGCCAGCCTGTGTGTATGGGGGGGGGAGGCTGTGCCAGGCTGTGTGTGGGGGCTGGGCCAGGCTGTGTGTGTGGGTGGGGGTGGGTCGTGCAAGGTTGTGTGTGTGTGTGCGTGGGGGGCTGTGCCAGGTTGTGTGTGATGGGGGTGGGGGTGTGCTGTGCCAGGCCTGCGCATGAGGGGAGAGGCTGTGCCAGGATGTGTGTGTGAGTGGGTGGCGTGGGGGAGGTGCTGTGCTGGGCTGTGGGTGGTGGGCGGGGGTTGTGCCAGGCTGTGTGGGGGTGGGGGAGCTGTGCCAGGCTGTGTGGGGGTGGGGGAGCTGTGCCAGGCTGTGTGGGGGTGGGGGAGCTGTGCCAGGCTGTGTAGGGGTGTAGGCTGTGTCACACTGACTGACACACAGCATCACATTGATTGACACACAGCGTCACACTGATTCCAACACACGCAGTGTCACATGGACTCAAACACACACAGTGTCACACTGACTCCAACACACACAGTGTCACACTGGCTCTGACACACAGTGTCACACTGACTCCAACACACACAGTGTCACACTGACTCCAACACACACAGTGTCACACTGGCTCTGACACACACAGTGTCATACTGACTCCAACACACACAGTGTCACACTGGCTCTGACACACTGCGACGGTTCTCACTCCTTGTTGTACTTGCGAATTTTAGTAACGCTTACGTACTGAGTGGTTTCTGCTCTTTTCTAACCCTATCAGTGTGAGTTCCTGCTCAAAGGTGTCTCAACCAGGTCAGAATCAGTCAATCACAGATATTCCCAGTTAACTCCAATGCCCAGTAACTAGGAAGTCAGATCGGGGTCTGTCAGTACTGTCAGAACTCAGATGTCAACAGCTGCTCTTTAAGCCATCTACTCCTTGTCTTAGAAATTTACAGAGACTCGAGGGAGGATACAATCGGTCAACACAACAGCACTTCATTAAGGAAACAAAAACAGAAGACGCTGGGGACACTCAGCAGGTCAGGCAGCATCTATGGAGAGAGGAAAGTGAGTCAACATTTCAGGTCCACGACCCTTCGTCAGAACTGAACTCTTCACTAAGACCTAGCAACCCTAGGCTACCTTTCATATAAGAAACACTACAATTTAAGATAAAAACAAAGGGATCAAATATAACTAACGCACATAACTGTAATAACTAGCAGCACAATACTATATTTGTATAAAGTAATTAAACCAACTCGACTTGTACAGTAATCCCGTACACATCAGTACATACCGGATGACTACTATTAGACAGTGACCGCGAGGCGCACCGAGCATTGCTTTTTATAGGTACATGGCTCCGCCATCTGTGCGATGTGAATACGAGGGCTTCCCAATTTCCCTTAAATAATATATATATTTTATTTACATATCACTGAAGATACAAAAACAGGGTAACTGTCACAACACACAGCGTAACCCTGACTCTGACACACAGCGTCACACTGACTCTTGACACACAGCGTCACACTGACTCTGACACACAGCGTCACACTGATTCTGACAGACACAGCATCACAGTGGCTTTGACAAACACAAAGTCACACTGATTCTGACACACAGAGTCACACTGACACACAGCGTCATACTAGCTCTGACACACAGCATCACTTTAGCTCTGATACACAGCGTCACACTGACTGAAATGCACCACATCACACTGACTGACACACACAGCATCACGCTAGCTGTAACACACAACATCACATTGACACGACACACAGAGTCACACTGACACACAGCGTCACACTGACTCAGACACCCACAGCGTCACACTGGTTCTAAAACACACAGCGTCACCCTGGCTCTGACACACACAGCGTCACACTGACTGACACAGCATCACACTGACTCTGACACACACAGCGTCACACTGATTTCGACACATCCCGTATCTCTGTGTCTATCTCTGTCTCTCTGCCCCTCTGACTCTGTGGCTTTATCCTTTGTACACCTCACTGCTTCTTAGTCATTTGTTTATTTGATTTATTTTATGAACAAAACTGTTTAATTTTCATCGCAGCTTGAAATTATTACTGCTCACTGCTCTGCCAACGTCAATACACCTCAGGTTCAATTATTCCTGCATTTGATCTCCGTGGGTTTAAGCTTTTTGGTGTCATGAACTTTTGACAAGCACTCTGACATGCCTACACGGGAAGCCTGCAGGAGACCAGCCTTTGCTCTTCAAAGCCCTTGGAAACTAATGAAATGTAATGAGTGAGATCTGATGCTGTGATTGCACTCATCTACTCCAGCCAGTGGGCAGCAGGCAGGGAGAATCAAACCGTTTAACCAGTCACTCACTGATGCCTTGCCAGACTGGCCAACAGACACACGTACACACACATATATATACATAAGCAGATACACGTACACACACACAAATACACACACATCACCCCTCATCCCACCCCACCCAAACCCTGGGGGTAGATTCCAGCCAGTAACTCACTTCCAGAGACCTGGTATTTAATAAATCTCCTCTGTACCCTCTCGAAGGCCCTGACATCCTTCCTTAAAGTGTTGTGCCCAGAATTGAACACAATACTCCAGCTGAGGTCTAACCAGTGATTTGTAAAGGTTCAGCATAACTTCCTTGTTCTTATACTCTATGCCTCTAATTATAAAGCCATGGATCCCATGTTCTGGAAGATGTCGCATCAAACATGGCGAAGGATCATTATCTGCCATGAAAATGATGGCTCTCACTCACTCACAACCATCCGCTGGACATCTAAATACAGTGAAACACCTGTACTGAATACAATGAAGTACTTCGAAATACAATCATAATCATTCTTCCACATGTTTCAGTTGTTGGTCAGTTTTTCAGTTATTGATCAGTACACTGCAGAAAAAAAACATGGGGGTAACAGGACTTTGTGAACAAACTATACACTGAAGCTGAGTAATGTGAGCGGGGATTTAACTGGATGGTTTGCGATAAAGAGGCTGGGAGCGACATGAGAGAATGGAGTGACTGAAATGGGTGAGTGAGATCCCAAGCTGTGGGGGGTGGGGTGTGGCGATGGAGGGGGAGGTTGGTGGAGATGAGGGAGGTTGGTGGGGGGGCGGGAGGTGGCCAAAGGTGTGGTTGAAAATATAGCGGTTACAATGACTTTTCCAGGTGAATGACTCTGGGAGGGAATTCCAGACACTGGGGGCAGAATGGCTTATCACTCCCCCTACCACCCCCCACCCGCCCCCGCCCGCTGATGGTGGGGTGGATGGGACGCGGCTGGCAGGGTTGGGGCTGACAGGGCAGTGAGTGGTGCTGGCAGGGCAGAGGCTGGCCTGACAGGGCAGGGGAGGAATGGGGTTGGTAGGACAGGGTAAGCTGCTGGCAGCTGGAGGCTGTGTGCGCTCACAGTAAAACTCAGCCACCGTGGCCATTTCTACTTGAACTTCGCTGAGGTCTGGAAGATTATTTTTCTTCGGTTTAATTATTTTTGTGACAAAACATTTCAGTGGAAAAGTCATCAGAGGCGGGGATTTTGAATGAGAAAGGAAACATTCCAGCTTCCCTCCAGCTCCGAGGGTAAACACTGCAGGAGGTCACAGTGTCTGGGTCAGTGTCACTGCATCCTGTCTGCTCACCACTCTCAGGACCTTCACACACAGTTCACACTCTTCAAATGACCATCAGACTGACCGAAGGCTCGTGGATACGAGATTAGCCACTGCAGATCCAACAAAGACAAACGGGAATATTTTCTTCATGGTGAGAAACTGTGGAAGAGCAAAGGGATCTGGGTGTCCACGTACACAAATTACTAAAAAAACTAGTTCACAGGTACAAAAAGGTAATTAAAAATAAAACTAATGGAATGTTGGCCTTTATCTCGGGGGGCTGGAATATAAAGGAGAGGAAATGATACTTTGGTGGTAAAGAGTCTTGGTCAGACCGCATCTGAAGTACTGTGTTCAGTTCCGGGCACAGCACCTCATAAGGATGTATTGGCTCTGGAGTGGGTGCTGCGCAAATTCACCAGAATGATACCAGGGCTTTTAGAGAGTTTGATTATGAGGACAGGTCACCATTTTTCAGGGCCATTTTCTCACTATCTGCTGCCATCTGAGATGTGGGATCTTCACCGCTGGGAAAGTGATGACATCATGGCTCCTGTGACCTGCCCCCCCACCCACCCCGAACCCCTTTCTGCACCCCACCCCCCTGCCTCCACACACCCCCAACCGCTGCCCCACCTCCCCCCCACCAACGACCACTCGACCCGTCCCAAACAATGTCAGGGTGAGAGACAGGACACTGTGCCCTGCGATGGGATGGATTATAGAGGCTCCCACGCTGCTCCCTGGAAGCTCGTCACTGAGTTTGGAATAATCCAGGTCACAAAGCCATAGCCAGGCTCCCGAGGCAAGGCCTGGCGGCAGCAATATTTATTGTAACTCAATTTGTAAAATAATCACTGCCTTTGAACATCCACATCCTGGGATAATGTTTCCTCTCCCACTCGCCATCCCAACCTTCAGCAGCCAGAGAGCAGCCTCGCACCCTGGGCATCTCAACGAGAACAACTTTCATTTTACAGCAACTCACGTTCATACTTCCAGCTCAGCCACAGCACAGGTTAGATTCAGAGTAAAGCTCCCTCTACAGTGTACGTTCCACACTCCCAGTTTAGGGTTAGAGACAGAGTAAAGCTACCTCTACACTGTCTGCCACACTCCCAGATCAGGGTTATGAGAACATAAGAAATGTTAGACCAAAAAAAAACAAGGTCCGTCTAAGTCCCCTTCCACCTTCCTGGCGGTCGCTTGCACATGTTGCACTTTCTGTGCCCTGGCCCCTTCGCTGAGCGCTGTGCGGATGGAAACTGTGTGGGACTGTTTGTTGTGTTGGCTGTGTGCTGTGTGTGACTGTGGGGCTGTGTGAGACTGTGGGACTGTGTGCGGTGTGAGTCTGTGGGGTGTGTGGCTGTGGGGCTGTGTGTTGTGTGGGGATGTGTGCTGTGTGGGGTTGTATGGCTATGGGGCTGTGCGTCTGTGTGGGGCTGTGTGGCCGTTGGACTGTGTGTGGCTATGAAGCTGTGTTTCTGTGTAGGGCTCTGTGGGACCATGTGGCTGTGGGGCTGTGTGTGGCTGTGGGGCTGTGCACCTTGTCTCACCTCTGGAGGGCAGGATGGCACCAGCTTTAAGCAGCGAGGAGAAGAGCTGAGTTACGGCAGAAGCAGGGGAGCTCAGTGGTGCTGTCCTTCTGGCTTGGCTGATGCTCCAGTGCAGCACAGTGCAGTGCGGGGGAGTGCTGCATTGTCAGAAGTGTGGCCATCAGATGAAACATGAAACCAAGACCCTGTAAAAGACATCAGAGCCCTGAGGCAGGAAAGCCTCGGTACCTCACAAGAGTGGAAAGCACGGAGGCAGCCCGCCCCCTTACTCCCAGTCCCACCAACAACAACTTACACTTATGTACCGCCCTCCACACAGGGTATCATAGAATCATAGAATTATACAGCACAGAAGGAGGCCATTCGGCCCATCGTGTCTGTGCCGGCTCTTTGAAAAGAGCTATCCAAATCAATCCCACTCTCCCGCTCTCTCCCCATAGTGCTGCAAACTTGTCGACCTCAAATAATTATCTACTTCTCTCTTAAAAGTTGTTATCGAATCGGCTTTCACCGCCCTTTCAGGCAATGCATTCCAGATCTGAACAACTCGCTGTGTGAAAACATTTCTCCTCACTTCCCCTCTGTTTCTTTTAACAACTATTTTAAATCAGTGTCCTCAGGTTACCGACACACCCGCCAGTGGAAATAGTTTCTCCTTGTTCACCCTATCGAATCCCCTCATAATTTTGAAAACTTCTATTGAGTCTCCTCTTAACCTTCTCTGCTCCAAGGAGAATAATCCCGGCTTCTCTCGCCTCTCCTGATAACTGAAGTTCCTCATTCCTGGTACCATCCTGCTAAATCTCCTTTGTACCCTCTCGAATCCTTGACATCCTTCCTAAAGTGTGGTGCCCACAACTGAACACAGTCTCTGGCTGAGGCCTAACCAGTGTTTTATAAATGTTTATCATAACTTCCTGACTTTCATATTCTAAGCCCCTATTTAACAAGCCTAAGTATAAGTTTCTGTATGTTTTTTAACAGCTTTATCTACCTGTCCTGCCACCTTCAAAGATTCACTATTCTGTGAAGCGCTTTGAGACGTCTAGAAGATGTGAAAAGCACAATATCAAATGCAAGGATTATTAGATATTTTACACTTATGCACCTCTGTCCCCCTCTGCACCAAATTTCCACTCTCACTAAATTCCTTAACAGAATTTTCATTCCATTTCACTCAGTTCCCTCCACACGCTGGTGCGTTCTCTGCTCAAGAGATAGCATCTCAGAGCGCTTAACAGTGGCGGAACCTGACTCCAAGCTGGGAGGGTTGGCGGGGGAGGGAGGGGAGGAGGGAGGTAACCACAAGCACGATCGAAAAGGAAGATTTTCAGGCGGGATCTTTTCTTTCTGTCACAGGTCATTTTCCTTTTAGATAATTGCAAATATATATTCTATCTACAAATACGTATAATAATATTGCTTGATATAGCACCTTATCGTGTTGATGAGACGTCTCAAAGAGCTTCACAAAATATACTGCAAAGTGAATTGACTGTATATTTTGTGGGCAAAACACAGCAGCCAACTGCATACAGCAGTGTCCCACAAACAGTTGTGGATTGAGTGACCAGATTTTCTGGAGAGGGATTATTACTCCTGGGAACCTGGATCCTCTTGATTGCAAATCGAGCATGCTAACCACTACATTACAGAACTCCACGTGTATTTTGTTTGAAAAAAAAGTAAAATGAGGTCCTGCCTGCTTGGGCAGAGGAATGTTAAAGATCCCGCGGAATTATTCAAAAAGAGAACAACACAGTACAGACACACACTACATGGTACAGAGAGTGGGCATCAGTGTGTGTTTCACTGACTGCCAACTGCACCGCATGGTGTGTGCTGGGCAGTCCTGTCCTGGGTAATGTGTGTATTGCAGTGGTATGGAGCTCTGGTGGTGAAGCTCCAGTTTGAGGGCTACGATAGTGGAGCTCAGCGAGCTGGTCTGTCTGTGTCGTACACACGGCCTCCGTACACACAGGCACAAATCTCCAATCAATAACTGTATCCCTAGGAGCACCTTCCCTTACTGACAGATTTATGTTGTTAATGAATACTATTAAAGTCTGTCTCATAAAGCGCGGAAAAAGTCACATAATGAAAAACATGCTCTGCGGCCTCTGGGAGCAGTGCGGGAGGAGACACGCTCTGCAGGCTGGGTGGTGAGGGGGATTCGAGGCCCACTTTGGGATGTGGAGTTGCCAGTCTGGGTGACCACGCAGTGCTGTGGGGAGCAATAGCATTTTTGGAGAACCATTCTTTGGATGAAATTAAACTGAGGGCTGATCTGTGCCTGTTCAGGCGGACATTAAAAATCCTACAGCACTACTTGAAAAGAGAAGGCAGTTTTGTCTCTCTGTCCCGGTGTCCAGGCCAACAGTCCCCCAGATAAACTGATCAGTAACCTGATAGTTGCTGTGGGACATTTCTAGTACAATAGGTTGCTGTGGTTCACCACAAGCACACAGTCACTTCTAGTGACAGATATGATTGTAAAATATGATTGGGCTATAGGAATTGGAATGCAAGTTCTTTCTTCCATTAATAATCCTTATGAAGCCTTCCATTCATTTCAGGGCGAAACATTGGCAAGTTTCCTTACTCCACACACCTCTGTTGACCGAGCAGTAAGTAGAAACTCAGTTGTTAGTCGATAGGCAAATTGCTTTCCGGGGGGTAATAATTCCTCCAAAAAAATAATAATAATAATAATAATTTGGTCACTCACTCCACAACTGTTTGTGTGACACTGTTGTGCGCAATTGGCTGTTGCGTTTTGCCCACAAAACACAGTCACTGCACTCTACAGTATATTCTGTGAAGCCCTTTGAGACGTTTCGAAATGTGATAAGCCACTGTATCAAATGCAAGGATAATTATTATTCACATGAACCATTTCAAGCCTTTGGTAATCATGTTCACGCTGTCCTCACGGCACACTGATCAATTATACACTTCGTGCAAAAATGTCCTCCTGACTGTAGATTCCCCATAACTCAGCTGCATAACTTCAAGTTGTCTCCCTGTCTCCCTGGAATGTTCTAATTGCGGAACGTGCCTGTGGGGGGGGAGCCGGAGCCGATGGCTCAATCCATCCATCACTGGTTTGGCAGAGGCGGCCTGCTGTCACCACTCACTGAGGCACAGCTTGGCCCTGGCTGGGATTTCAGAATAAGCTTTGAAGTCTCTGCTCAGTGCTTTGTACAAGGTAAGTGCTAAAGTAAACAGCTACTGAATGCTTCACAATAAGCCTCAGGAGAGAGTCCAGCATCCCAGCTTCGTTCTCTTCCAGTCATAAGCCTGTTGGTACTGGCTGCACGAAACACATCTGCTTACAGTCGCCAACCGCGGCAAGTTTCATTAGAGTAAGGTGTAAAGTGGTTAATAACCTCACATCCACATCATTAGAGCCCATAGACAAAAACAGGAGGAGTCCGGCACTCCATTCAAGATCTTTTAATCCCATTTCCCTGCCCTGTCTCCTTGCTTTCTGGAACTCCATTCCCAAGACCCTCCAACTCACTCCCCCTCTCTGGTTTAGGATCTATCTCAAAACTCCTTGACTGCCTTTCAGTCGTCAGCTCTCCCCAACCCACCCCGGTCCCACCCCAGCTCGGGAGCCCAGCCAAACTGTGAAGCACTTTGAGACATCCCTCTGATGTGAAAGTTGCTGTATAAATGGGAATTGTATTGTGTTGCATTCCCATGTCTCTGTGTCTCTGTCTCCAGCTCAGAGCCTCTGCACTGACGATGTTCCTCTTGTGAGAGAGCGAGGTGAGGGGAGAAAACACTGAGGGTTAAAAGGGAAAAGAAATGCGGGTCACACTGGGTCTGGCAGGTTGTTATGTTGCTGGACTCTTATATTTGTAGCTACTAATGGCTGACTTTCTCTCATTCCAATGTCGTCACTGAGTCATTCCCCAACTTTGGGTCTTGTTTCTGCTGTTTTTGTGTCATTGTATTTGCCAAATGAAAACTAAACAGTTCTAAATTGAAACCTGTAGGTTACAGGATAATGATGCCTACGCAAAGGAGCGATTGACGGCTGAGGAATGAAGAATTGAGGACCTGCATTTTCAAACCAGCAGGTCTCCTCAGGAACAGCAGAAACCATGAAGTCAGGGTGGAGGGACTTTGTGCTGCGTTTGGGCTATAGTGACACAGCATGAGGGAAGCTGTGATGCTTACACACCGACTGCACTTCATTTATCCTAAAGCACGGTGCTGTCTGCAGTGCAGGTGTTTCATGCTGACCATCCTTTGCCAAATCCGCAGCAGCAAGAAAGCATTAAGCCGTTGGCGTGTGGTGCAGTCTCCACTCACTCACACTGCCTGGCTCAATCCAACCTGTCCACATTCCAGCAGGTGGTGGTGAAGACATGCTTCAGGTCCACATTGTCCTTTGACAATTTGGGGCCTGGAAAAGTTTTTTTAGGAGGGGAGCTTGTCAATGGGGACAACTCTCGTTCCCTAGTGCATGGTGTGTGCTGTGAGCTCAGGCCTCAGACACTTTCCCTGGATGCACTTCCTAATGTCAACTACTTGTAATAATAATAATAATCCTTGCATTTGATATAGTGCTTTTCATGTCTTCTAGGAGTCTCAAAGCGCTTCACAGAACAGACTGTAAAGTGAAATGACTGTATATTTGTGGGCACAATGCGGCAGCCAATCGCACACAGCAGTGTCCCACAAACAATTGTGGATTGAAATGACCAATTTATTATTGTTTTTTTCAGAGATTATTATCAGGTATGTGGGGTAAGGAAACTTGCCCAAGGTTTTGCCCTGCCGGAAATCGAACCCAGGTCTCTCGCTTGCAAAGTGGGTGCTCTAACCACTGAGCTACAGGACTCCAGAGTAAGTGATTATGTGAAACTTGATACTATAAGGATTATAATGAACAGGTCCTAGGAAGCCATGCTCATTATTGACTGGATGAGAATTCTCTCTTACTATTGCACGCACACTTGCTGCTCGGACATTGTCCAGGAAGCTGGGCTTGGCTGGAACATCTGGATTTCTCCAGGCAGCCACTGAAAGACACACTGCTGCATAACATGCAGATTGTTCCTCTCAACCACTGGGGCTCATTAGAAATCCCGCTCCAATTCTGGCATTTGCCCATCACCTGCACTTTACAGCCTCTGTCCTGATGATGCTACCAGCTATGTTTATTGTAGGGAGAGTGTTACCCTAGCTCTAACCCTGACGTGGGAGTGTTGACAGACTGTGGAGAGGAGCTTCACTCTGTCACTAACCCAGGACACCGGGAGAGAGAAACTCCCTTCTCTTTTCGAATAGTATCATGTGACCTTAAGCTTTACCTTGGTTTAAACCTTGGTTTAACATCTCATCTGAAGGATGGGACCTCTGAGGTTGAGGCACAACCCCAGCACTACTTTGTCCCAACACAAGTCCCAATGTGGGGCTTGAATCCACAATCTTCTGACTTAGAGGCCGCCACCCAAAGCTTACACACAGACTTCTCGTGAGATTCTTGGCTATAAGATATCGCTGTCCCGAAGTATAAACTGGAAGAGATTCTTTTACACACAGGGAATGGGCTCCACTTTTGTCTGTTTAAGCTGAAACCTCTCCTTGGAGTTACCTGCTGTGGATTCCCAGAACTTTCACCAGCGATTAGGTCTCTGTACAGACGCGCTGTGCGGCAAAGCTGGTGCTGTTCCTTTAAGAGAGCAGGGCGCTGGGACTGTTGACTGCAGTGTTTGCATCAGGAGTCACTAACTCTTAGTCAGTGGCATTTGGAGTATGTGAGAACAGGCGGCGGCGATCACTAGGCAGGCTACTGCAATATATACCAGGGAGCTGCATCTGACAGCATTCCTGTGAGAGGAAGCAGATTGCCTCCAGCACCTCACGACGACTCACCTGCAGTTAATGGAATCCACAGCCAGAGTGTGATTTCCTGAACGAGGGGGAATAATAGTCACCAGGAATCCAGGGATGAACCAGATTTAAGCTTATTCTCTGCTGGTGAGAGACCAAAGATGTGCGTTTGGCCCAGCTGGATGCTGTTGGCGCGGCTATGCCGACATTTCAGTTACCACAGTAACGACAAGAGAAAAGTGTACGGAAGTCAGGAACGGGAGGGCGACCATTTCATATAATTGCAAACCAATTAAAGGGGAGGTTAGAAACATTCTTAAGCACAGAGCGGTCGGGTCTTGGAATTGTCTGTCACAAGCAGAGTTAATGGTGATCTGATCGTGCCTTTGTCGTCGAGACACTGCTCCAGCACCACACTCGTCTCCACAAACCCATCATAATAATTCCTTCAAAAAAATAATAGATTGGTCACTCAATCCATGACTGTTTGCGGGGCACTACTGTGTGCAATTGGCTGCCGTGTTTCGCACACAAAAATATACAGTCAATTCACTTTACAGTATATTCTGTGAAGCGCTTTGAGACGTCACAAAGACGTGATCAGGTGCCATATCAAATGCAAGGATCATCATCCCCATCCTTGCCTGGTTGCACTGGATCCCCAGCTCCCAATGGATTGACTTCAAGGTCCTCATTCTGACTTTCACATGTCCCCTTGCCCTCCCCCCACCTATTGTCCCCATCTCCACAGTGTTCTGCTTCCTTCACAGTGTTCAGGCCACTGCCACTCTTCGGTCCATACCCTCATCTCTGAGGTATGCACTTCACCAATGATCCCGAGTCAATTGTGGTTTCTATCCAGAAGCAGGATGACCCACGTGAACTACAGAGGAACCTCACTGATCAGGGCCGAGCTTTCAGCCTCTTTGCCACTTTGCCCTCTGGAACTCTGTCCCTGAATCCTTTCACCTTGTTCCTCCCTTGCTCGCTGCTTTCAACACTGATCTGAAATCCTCTCTTTTTCACTGAACCTTCATTCACCTCCCATCTCAGGCCCACGCCCGTGTTGCTCTGAGCAGGGTGCTACATGGGTGCTGTTTATTTAAAGGTCTGATCTGCATGGAGCAGAGCCTGTGGGAGTTTTATAATAATACTATAATCCTTGGATTTGATATAACGCCTTATCACATCTTCGAGACTTCTCAAAGCACTTCACAGATTTTACCGTAAAGCTAATTGACTGTATATTTTGCAGGCGTTTTGTGAGTTTACTTTATAAACTCACGTTTTGCTGAACTGCCTCTTTATTCCCATTATATTAACTAGACAAACCCACAAATAATTATGGTCATCAATCTCAGTAACAAACGTGGTCTGTGGAACATCCCCTGCGCTCATTGCCAGCCATCACTCAATGTTCGGGACTGCGACAGCGCTCGCCTCTCTCAGATATGGTAGATTCCCTGCATTACTGACAACGTTTAATTGCACCACATTAAATCCCAAGCACTCGCTATATCTGATGCCAATGATATTGTCGCAGGGGCACACCCACACTGTTTGAGATACAACCTCACACACAAGCTGAGTGGAGGTTTCGGTGTCCACCCACCTTAACTCATCATAATTCATCCCGTTGCTCGCAAGCCTGAGTCATTCCAGCTCTGAAACCAGCAACAAGTGCCCCCCCACCCACCTTCCCTCACCCCTCCATCGCCCACCAGAGGTCACTCAGTCAGAAGGACAGACACTGGATACAGCTCCCTTCAGCATCTCATACACCCTCACACACTCCCTTCTCACATTCCCCCTGACATCCCCTCTCGGATCCCCTCAGTGACTACCCGAAGCACCACATTAAGAGCACTGAAATCAGTGAGATTCCTCTGTAGTTCACTTGGGTCACCCTGCTTGTGGATAGAAACTACAATTCACTCTGGATCACTGTTGATGTGCAAGCCTCAGAGAGTCCTGTTGACCAACACTAGGAGGCCAGCTCCAAGTTGAAGGTTCCTGGCTTGAATCTGTAAAATCCTCACCATTCTCCACCATTCTCCATTCCCCCAGAGCAGCTTTTAGAAACTCCACAACTGCTGCCTTGCCATTAGCAAGGTGCCTTAATTCCACGCCTCCTGCCAGCTCTTCCACTCTCCAATCAGATGAATCTCTGCTATTGCCTGTTGGGTCAGATGCCAACTCCAGACCCCAAGGATACCCTCATGGGTTTGTTGCAGAACTCTGGCACAAGCCCAAAGAGTCCACTAAACGTCAATAAATGTGGTCAAGCTTTGCTTTAGCCTGGCTCAGTTGGTAGCAGTCTCGCTTCTGAGTCTGAAGGTTGTGAGTTAAGTCCCCACATCAGATTTCATAGAGCAGAGAAGGTTAAGCAGAGACCAGATGGAGAGTTTTAAATTATGAGGAGGTTTGATAAATCAAAGGAAAAAACGCTTGCATTGGTCATGAGTCAGTAACTAGAGGTGTCTGTTAAGATCGTCAATAAAACAATGAAGAGAGTGGTGGAAGCAGATTCAATGTTAGCTTTCAAAAGGGAGTTAGATAGGCACTTGAAAAGGAAAAAAAATGCAGGGCTATGGGTAAGAATGGGAGAGTGAGGTTAGATAAACTAGTTGGATAGCTCTTTCAAAGAGCAGGCACATGCACAATGGGCCGAATGGCCTCATTCTGTGCTGGCAGATTCTATGATTCTATGAAAGGCTCGTAAGGATAGGGACCTGGAACTATGCTTGAGGTAGAATCTGTGTGAGCTTTTAAGAGGAAATCAGATAAATACAGGTATGTGAAAATGAGAGTATAAAAGTAGAGGTGGGGGGAGGTGGGTGGAATAGCCTCCATCCATGCCATCAATCTTTATTCTTTAGCTCTGTGGTAGTTTGGGGAGATGTAGCAGGGATGTGAGCATACTACTGTGACGTTAATGCACTTACTCAGATCCTGTACAACAGGAATGAATGAGAAGATGATTGGACTAATGAGGATCCAGTGTACCAGCAGTGGAGGGAAACGTTGAGATCTGGATTGAGACCAGGACACATCAACTATGTGTTTACCTGGAATTAATGATACTAAGAAAAGACCTGTTGCAGCAGCTCAGGAATAGTTTGTGAGCTCCCGCACACACATTCCTGCTAATTCAGAACGCATTCATTTTGATAATTAAAGGAGCTTTTGTCTAACCAGCTGTCAGGTATTGTGACACACTTTACAGCTGTGAGCTGTTGCTTGCATGTAAAGAAAGAATAACCAACCACAAGAAGGATCAGGAAACCACGAGATTTTGTCTCGTGAACTGATATCAATATGAAAGGCGTGGAGAAACAATCCTTAGGCAATGTTATGAAACCCATAATTTTCCAGTCATACTTACTCATTCCCTTCTTTAGTAATGTCAGGTCTGACCATAGTCTTGGAACTAATTTCAGACGCTGCTTGTGTTTAAATATTTTCTGTTCGCATTCTCGGCCAAAAGAGGCAAACCCTCCGTGGCTCCTGACAGTCACTTGATGTGTTGATTAACTCCTGCAAAGAGACCCGGGATTCATAGTCATTTGAATAGAGCATGAGATGAAGACTGAAATGAGCCAATATTTCACAGATGATGAGGGGTTTTGACAGGGTAAATAGTGAGAATCTATTGCCACTGGTCAGGGATTCAGTAATTAGAGGACAAATTTATAAGAAAAGCGAAAGGAGAGCTTAGGAGAATTGTTTTCACTTAGAGTTTTTGGGATGTGGAATGCCCGGCCAAGTAAGGTGACAGAAGCAGAGTCCCTTGTTGGTTTCAAGAGTGAAGTAGATAGGTATATAAAGGATATATTATATAAAGGATATATTGAAGCGGTATGGAGATAGGCTGGGGCCGTGCGATTGAATAACAAGATTACATTTGTATAGCGTCTTTCATATCAGGAGGATGTCCCAAGGTGCTAGACAGCTTGCTCCGAGAGCCTGGGTAGATTTGATGCTTTATAAATTGCTGTGATTCTATGGGAATACGTTGATTGCCATGTAATATCATTATTAGATTGTCACTTGAACAGACGGGACCTCAGTTTAAAGTCTTAAGAGAACAACGACGCCTCCGACAATGCACTTTACACTGGAGTGTCAGACTAGACTGAGCTCAAAGCTCCGACTTGTGTGTGAGATTGTGGCAGGGTGTGTGAGTGTGTAACGGTGCAGGCAGGGTGTGCGAGAGTGCGGAATTTAGATACCATGAGCAGTAATTATGCCAGTTCTGGCATGGTGTCAGGTGCCTTGGTTTACACCACAATGTTTTCTCAATAATAATAATAAAAATAATAATCCTTGCATTTGTTATAGTGCTTTATCACATTTTCTAGACATCTCAAAGCACTTCACGAAAAATACTGTAAAGTGAATTGACTATATATTTTGTGGGCGAAACGCGGCAGTGTCCCAGTGACCAAATTATTATTATTAATTTTTTTTGAAGGACGTATTACCCTGGAAAAGTGATCTGCCAATCAAGTAACAACTGGGTTCCTACTTAATGCTAGGTAAACAGAGGTGTGTGGAGTAAGGAAACTTGCCCAACTCAAATCTGACATTGACACTGAAAAGTGAACTGGCCTCCATACAGCCATACTATGCTTACAGGCAGCACTCACAACACAGGCTTGACATTACCCACACACCTGACATCACCTGGGAGACTTGAGCAACAATTTCAGACTTGGGGAGAGGCAGTCAATCAATCAGCGATTGGTTGTTTGTGGAGGGAAGGGCAGGACAAACCAGACGAAGGTGGAGCAGGCCAGGAGCAGTGGGATTTACACCATCCTCATTCTCAACACCGACTGAAATAGCAGCCAATGTCCAACTTCATCACTTAACACAAAGAGCCGGTGAATCGATTGGGAACCTTCCCAGACCTCCACCGTCAGCACTGCTGTCTCGCTCAAGCACCTCCATCAGCTAATGGCTGAGTTCGGGCAAGAGGCTTGTGGTGACCTCATTGACACCCAACATCATAATGGTCACTCTAGGTTTTTGGAAAAGGAAAAAGGGAAAATACTCCCTTTCCATTCAATAGTTCATCACAAACATATCTTAAAAGGTGCTTTACAGAGAGCAGTTGGGAAGCTAAGAATATCCTATGCTGCTTCTCCTCTCCTTATCCCCCAATTGGTGGGTCGCTCTCTGGCTGGCGAGATTCGTACACTGGACTGAGGACCTCTCACTATCCATGCTGGGAATGGTTGCAATAGTAATCGTGCTGGTTTGTAAGGAACGACTGCTCAACTCTTCCCCCTCACCTTCTCCTCTGGCACCTCCTTATCTCTCTGACATTCTCCTACCCTACTCCTCTGCTTTCTCCCATTGCTCAGCTACCCCAGGCTGCCCTCTCCACACTGAGCCTTCAGTTTCTACACCCCTAACCTCTGGAACTCCCCCCACCACCCTTTTCTACCATACCAACTCACCGTCTAACTTTCTATCTTTAAGTCCCACCTCAAATCCTTACTCTTCAAGTGTGCTCTGACACCTGTCAATGGGTTGTAAACAGGTATGGCTGGGAAGTGTGTAGATTACAGAGTCAAACAAAACTCTGTTCTAGTATTCCTTATCACAACTGGAGAGTTAGTGAGGAGAAGGAAAGGTTTTGTGAGATAATGGTTTCATAAACAACAGGAAGGGTGCAGACGCTGTTTAATCATTTACCCTATTGAGTCAAAGCCAAATCCAGCAACAAAACACAGATCAGATCAGAAGTCGCTGGGAACACTGTTGAGTGTTTTTATTTCAGATTTCCAGCATCTGCAGTATTTTGCCTTTGTTTTTTACATCTCAGATAAAGCCTGCAGACACTGCGAGCAAAGGTCCTGACTGGTGTGTGCCAGGAAACATGCCCAAACAGTGGATCCTTCTCCACAACACGATTGCTCACAGCACAGCACACTGCTATAAATTGAAGCCACAATGCTGGACTAATTTAAATAATCAACTGGATGCTGTGCTGGTAGGGTGGGTGTTCTGGAAGGATGAGATCAAATGGACTGAAGGACCTTCTTCATCAGAATCAACCTTATGTGGAGGGATCTTTAATCTGTATCTAATTGTATTAGCTCTGTCATGTTCCTCCTATTTTTTCTTCCAATATGGAATACCTTGCAATTTATCTGTATTAAATTTCAACTGGCAGTCATCAGCCTTTCACATACTTGCATATTATATTTCATATTCCAAGCTCTCTTTGTATGACTTTTGCTAGCTCCTCTGATCCCACAGTACCCTAACGTGGTGTCATCCACAAATGTAACTGAGTTCTAACAATCCTCATATCGGGAGAATGTCTCAAAGTGTTACACAGGATTTACTGAATTAGCACAGATGGATACGCCTGGCCGAGTTGTCAGAGAATAGAATATATAACGCCGCATTAACACTGCACATTATGTAACTCTGTCTGTAGGTGACAGGAGCTAATAGCAATGAAAGAAATCTTCACATTACAAACAGTTAGAAAACTCCCTTGTTTTCACAGTTGACTTTGGCCATTGAATAAGTTAATGATTTGAACAAATCAATCAATGTCTGAACACATCATTCCCTAACATCTTCCCTCCACATTACAGTCAGTGCCTCAGCCATTGAGACTTCACATTATGGTCAGAATGTCCCCATATTGGGATTTGATTTCACATAGTCTTAATTCATGCCATTGCAGTGTTGGATGTGCACTGTATTGTCAGACGTGTGTCCTTTGGATGAAATGTTAAACTGAGATCCCATCTGCTTATTCAGATAGACGTTAAAGACCCTATGGCACTATTCAAAAAGAGAAAGGAGTTTCTCCCAGTGTCCTGGCCAACCATTCCCTAGATAAAATTGGTCACTCATTTCATGGCTGTTTGTGGGACATTGCTATGCACAAATTGGCTTCTGTTCACCCACAAAATACACAGTCACTACAGTTCACAGTAAATCCTGTGAGAAGTCTCCCGACTTGAGCATCTTCGCACCTATCGCCTCTCCCTCTCGCAGGCCAAAATGGCCTTCCACTCCCAAACCATTCTGGAGGCCAAAAATAACCAAAAGGTACTGCCTGTTCTCCACCAACCATCACTTCCTCCGTGCACCCCCTTCAGCATCCTGTAGCCTCAATCCAATGTGTGAAGAGGTCCGAGACCTCTTTGTTTCAAAGATTGGAAATACCTGCTTGGCTGCCCCTTCCTTCCCCATCTTCAGATCGAGTCTGAAGACCTTCCTCTTCAACCATGCCTACAGTCATCCTCCCCTTCACCCGGCTCGGCTCAGCCACTGTCAAATGCTCTGGCACGTTACCCTGTGTGAGGGGCGCGATATTGTTGCTGTTGACCTTGTGAGCAGAATTCTCACCTTTGAGAGGGTATAAACGACGTACATTTTTGTAAATCTTTGTAAACCTTTGTTCAGCACCTTGGGAAATCCTGACGTGAAGGGCTATATAAATGCAATTTGTCGTTGTTATCACAGTGACTAACATGCGCTGAGTACAGCACCACAATAACTAACATGTTCCAGGTGCAGTTTTCTCTTCTCCAGCCATGCAAGGGATAGCGGGAGGGAGACCAGAGACCGACTATTGGCAAAATATTCAGCCCTGGAACATAATATGTGAGCCCCACCCTCACTGAGATCCACACACTCACATTCTGTCATCAGACTTCGGGATCAGCAGGGTGAACCCTGTCTGATTCTCCCCTCCCAATCCGAAGGCTGAAGCCAACGTATAATTCTAACTGGAGCTTCATCTGAGGCTGTGCACAGAGCGGGACTAAAGCCAGGCCATCCTTGGTATGTGCCTCGGTGACCAGTGACTTCAACCAGCAACACCGGATAGGTTACTCTGCTTATAAACCTCAGGGCCTCTCCGAGACTACATCTAATGTCTCTCTGCTGTGTTGCTCTCCTACTCAGAGCAGCAAACACTTTCACAAATGTTACATTGTTGTTCTTTGTGGTTTGACCAGCAAGAACGATAGCCCCCAAGCCATGGGGAAGTGGTCACTGTCTGAAACCACAAGTGGAAAAATTCACATTGCTGAGCCAAACCACTCTGGGCGCAGAGCTTTTCACCAATTGTCATCACTCAGAACAGCAAGCACTGGGCGAGAGGGGTGGAATTTGAAGTGGGTCTTTTTTTGGTGCCTGGGTTGGTGCCAGGAAGATCTGGTAGTGTGAATGCTGGTGGTTCTGTGGATGCTTGGCAGGAATTGCAGCAACATGGTGAGTCATCAGGATTGTAGTTGAACCACAAGCTCTGGACCCTGAGGCTTAAAACCTCTGGGACAACACTCAACTGAAGGAAATTCAGCAAACATTCAGACAATGACCTTAATCAGAAGACTCATCCCTTAAAAGCTAAGATCAGAAAATTCTCAGATTCAGCCTTAATTTCAATATCAGTGCTGGTTGTTGGAGGTGCCGTGCTTCACATGAGAATGTTAAACTGAGGTCCTGACTGCCAGTTCAGGTGGACGTTAAGACCAGACTTGTTCCTTCCTGAACACAATGAAGGGGATTCCATACACTCGCAGGATATCTCTTGAACGGGAGGGTTAAATTCTTTCAAAATAAATGGCCTTTTGTAGACTGGATGTGCTGAAAGAAGGAACAGTCTTCACTTAATAGATAGTCTCCCAACCATACAGCCATACCACTGCTTGTTACAATAAAATCCACAACAGATGCCACAAAAACGAAAGATTCATAAATGCTCTAGAACAGAAATAACCCATTCAACCCTTCAAGTCTGCGCTGTGGGTTATGTCAACCTAATCCTATGTTCCTGGTCAGTCCCCTACAAACTTTATTTTTTCCCACTGCTCTTTAAATCAGGAGTGAGAGACACAAAATTTGGATAATCCCAGAAAGAATTAAAGAGAAGGTTAGAAAAATTGTCCTCACATCCAGTGCAGTGAGGATATGGAAATTCTCTGCCCCAAACTGGAGGCGGTTGTCAATTATAATAATAATAATTCAGCGCCTTTCACATTGGAAAGACGTCTTAAAGCACTTCACAGTGTTTACTGTAAAGTGTGGTGACTGTGTATTTTGTAGACAAACAAGACAGCCAATAAGTGCACATTGAACTGGAGTGGATTCAACCTCAATCCCAAGAGAAAGGGTTTTATTAATAATAATAATTTGGTCACTCAATCCATGACTGTTTGTGGGACACTGCTGTGCGCAATTTACGTGTGTATATTGTGTGTGTTGAAGCGCTTTGAGATGTCTTGAAGACGTGATAAGCCACTATATCAAATACAAGGATTATTATTATTATAACCTATGGTGTATTGATCCATCGCTGCTTATCCTACTTGTAGATACTGACATGCCCTGATCTAGATTTTGAGCATCCACAACTTTGCTTCATTTTACCTCATATTTGAAATGTGTTTCTAAAGATTGAAATGCATTTTGTAAAGATAAGAATTTACTGACTGGCACATGAAGATGTGAAAATGATTACACACATCTTGCCGTGCTCACCACACCTCTGTCTTCTGGGGTTGAATCCAAACCAAGCTTTCAAACCCCAGCCCATATGTCACTTCATCACTACTTCACACCTTGCCTCATCTTCTCACTATAATTACTGTAGCAATTGATGTAACCCCTATAATACCAAATCATTTCAAATGCTTCAGGCTTTTCTGTAAAATGTAGTGACTGTATTTTGTGATGAAATATGGCAGTCAATTTGCACACAGCAATGTCCCACAAGAATCTATGAAATGAGTGATCAATTTTATTTGGGGGGGATTGTTGGCCAGGACCTGGGAGAAGCTCATCTCTCCTTTCCAATAGTGGCATGGGATCTTTTGACATGATGACAGGCACAGATAAGAACTTGGTTTAACACCTCATCTGAAGGATGGCACTTCCGACAATATAACACTTCCCCAGCACTGCACTGAAGTTGGTCTAGCCAGAGACAACGAGATCAAAGTCCAGATATAGGACTTGAACCCACAACCTTCTGAATCAGAGACAAAAGCGCTACCAACTGAGTCAGACTGAGAACTTTCACCTAGTTTCACCAGAAAAACAAATTGATGGGATGAAAGTCCCTCTTGTTGGAAGGCTTCAAAATGAAATGAGGCTCAATGCATGCAGTTCCAAGTGAACGTGGCCTCCTAGCACAACTAGTGCAGAATTCAGCTGGAATCAATGCTGACTTGGCAATCAGAGTCAGGGCGGCCTCCAATGGAAAATGGAAATATAACTTTGATTGGAATTGTCTCTGACCAGCCCGCGCGCAATGCTGAAGCAATGTTCTTTGCGTGCTCCAGTTATTGTATTCACAACATATATTCACCAACAGTTATAGATGTCTTAAGAGATGACCTCCCAATATGGAAGGCACTTTAATTGTTGTTAGTAATAATAAACCTTGCATGTGATACACACTTTTCATGTCACATTGCAAACCCTCAGGATTTACTATAAAGTGCAGTAACTGTATATTTGTAGTGAACATAACAGCCAACTTGCTCATGTCTATTTCCGCAAACAGCACAATATTCTTACGGAGTGAGTGACCAAGTTTATTTGGGCAGTTGTTGGCCAGGAGACAGGGAGAAACTCCCTTTTCTTTTCCAAAGGTGTCAGGAATTTGGCCAACTGAACAAGCAGACGGAGTTTAACATCTCATCCAAAGATAGCACCTCTAATATTGCATCACATCCCAATGTAAATTAGAGTCAGCCTAGTCTGTGAGTTAATAATCGTGATGTGAGGGTCGAATCCACAACTTTCTGACTTCGAGAGGCGAGAGTGTGACCGACTGAGCCAGGTTGACACCTAATATTGGTGTTTACTCTGTTATTCTTAAATTCAAGACTAATTCCTAAATTATGCCCTTTAGTTCAGCCTGGGAATGTCACCAACAGATGGCTACTGCTGAACATATGATAATGATTTGGATCACTCTTCTAAATCTACCCCACTTCGGGGGGAATGCATCAGATTTGAAATATCAGGGCAATGCTTTTTTAACATTTCATGTGCAAACAAAAAGTGTGGGGTATCAGTTGGTGCCTTGGATAAATGTTTTTGGTCACATTTGGGTGTCTGACACATGCAGATACTCCATGTTTAAAAGTATCCAGTGAGCTGGAGTCTGAGTTCAAGAACACATATTCATATATCCATGGCTTGGAATCCACCTTAAGTGGTGTACACAGAGCTAAGAAGATGCTGCACAAGCTCTGCACCTCCAACTGGTGGAACCATCGCTCAATGTCAAGGGATGTGTGTCTGAGGTGTGGGCAGAAAGGTTGCAATGTTTCCATACATTTCATGCTGAACTGTGTTGTCCACCAAGAAGCTCGCAGGGAGTTCCTGGTACCTGTCTGAATTGGATTCAACTCCATGGAACTGAACTAGCTCCAAAGTGACACGGTTGGCAACAGAATGTCAGAATCAAAACCAGCCTCTGCGGCAATCTTAGTCATCCAGTTCCTGAGCCAAGTGGGTCTGCATTACTCTGGGGCACTGCTGATAACAGTTGAACCAGCAATAGGACTTTGAGATGCAGAGCACTCACTGGACTCTTCCAACACATCTCCTGTTAACCATGCAATCCAAAGCCCTAACGGATAGGGTGGTCCAAGCTGAACAAGCAAAGGAAGCTTGCTAAGCAGTATTCTCAATGGCAAGCTATGTAGTTTTAGCTGGTTAAATTCCAGCAGTTTCCCCAATGCACACTCTGGGGTCCCCAAGCCTTGGCTCTCGCCAAGTTAAGTCTAATACTCTCCGGATTAGGTAAGCAGAGTGTGTGTCTTCTGGGAAGAGAGTGCACATTCCATTCCAGACACAGGAATTTCCATGTGCATGTGGTATACATGGAACACTCAGTTTGGTTTGGATACTGTTAAGCATGGTGATGGGTTTCTTTATGTGCCAGTTCTGGCTAACCAAATCAAATCCTGATCCTACTGCTCCTCACCTCCAGGTTCCACATCCCCTACCCCCACAGTCAGGTCACTTGCCAATGTAGCTCAGTGGTTTAGAGCACTCGCCTCACAAGATCTGGGTTCAATTCCCAGCAGGGCGAAATGTCGGGCAAGTTTCTTTACTCCACAAGCCTCTATTTACCTAGCACTAAATAGGAACCTGGTTGTTAGTCGATTGGTGGATCGCTTTTCCGGGTCACCATTTGTGGGATATTGCTGTGTGCAAATGCTTGCCATATTTTGTCCACAAAATACACAGTCACTACACTTTACAGTATGTCCTGTGAAGCACTTTGAGACCTCTGAACGAAGTGATACAGCGTCATACCAAATGCTAAGATTGTTATTGTTATCGTTATTATAAAATTGGTCACTCACTCCATGGATATTTGTGGAATGTTGCTATGTGGAAATTGTTGTGCTCATCTATAAAATACTCAGTCACAATACTTTACAGTAAATCATGTGAAGTGGATTGAGATGTCCTCCCAACTTGAAAAATATTGTATCAAAAGTATGGATTGTTATAGTTGAGAAAGGAATCATCATTCAGCTAATTTATTCAGGCTTGCTGCTATCTCCAAACAGACAGAAATTCTCTCCCAAGACATGCCGCCTCACTCCCTGCATTCAAAAACCTCCCAAAAATAAATCTCCGACCAGATGTTTAACTTTCATTTCACACAGACTACCCGAATAGGGAAGTGCATTGAGACATTATTCCATGTACATGTATCTGTGCAAGTTCTTATTTCTCTTGCTTTATGGGGTTGTTACACACATTTAGTCCAAGACATTGGTGGCTATAGTACTCTCGCCAGAAGCCTGGTTTGTTGGCAATGGCTTCAACAAAGTTAATTTATTTTATTACCAACTATGGCTGACGTTGATGGCTTCTCCTGCCACCAACACCCAATATTAAGACTTGTTAAGTGCACACATTACCAGGTGCTAGCTTTATCACAAAAATATGTTTCCAATAAACTTGCTTTTGCTTGTAAATATCTCACTTTCTGCCAAAACATTGGTCATTTAAAATGAAAGCTTTTATTGCTAATTTGTGAATCCTTATTGATGCCCTGGGGCCTGCACACAAAAGGGAGTCTCAGATTATTAATAGTTAGGATTGTTGCTTTGAAGTATTGCTCTTTTTGATGTCCGATAAACCTATGCTGGAGCTAATGCCAAAACAGTGACTAATTCCTACTGCCCACAATGGGACAGGCCCATTCTGGCTCGGAGTCCGCATATAATGGCCAGTGCCATGCACTTACAGCATGTCATGACTTACAAGAAATGAACAGGGAAAAATAACTTCATGAGAAGTTCCTTGACAGGAGTGACGCCAAAGCCTGTTACAAAGAATAATGGTGGAACTGCCTCCAGGCATGAGTGAAGGGCAAGGTGCATTAGTTAGTTATTAGTCTATAGGAGGTTGCATGATGCTCAAACACCATGTAGCAGCAATCTTTAGACCAGGACCCCGAACGACTACTTCTTTCTCCCTTGCAGAGGGTCCTTCTGACTCAGAGAGTTGAAGAGAAAAGTGATGTGAGTCGTAAGAGAAGTAATCAGCAGAAAAGGAGAAGGTCTGAGGGATCTGCTTTACCACACAATACAATACAAATTACAAATTGACACTTATATAGGGGGAATGTCTCAATGCGCTCGATAGTCCAGGGTTTGCAAGAGCTGGGGGAAGGGACTGAGGGGGTGAGGGGTGCAGGGAAAGATGGACGAAAGCAGAGTCAAAGAGGACTGTCTTGAGGTGGACCTTGAAGGAGGCAAGGGAAGGGGTGCGACATAGGGATTCCAGATGGACTTCCAGAGAGCGGTGTTAGATATACTGAAAGCCCGAGGGCCAGGTATGGCAGGGAACGGGAAGCAAGCTGGTGCCCGCTGAGCCGGGTTGGTATGGTTTGAGGAGGTTGCAGAGAGCGGGAGAGCAAATCCGTGGAGAGATTTAAATACGAGGATGAGGATCTTGAACTCGATCCCCTAGGGCATGAGGAGGCAGTGGAGCTGGACGAGGACGGGCATGATAGGCTCATGCTTTACTGGAACCAAAACAAACAATGTCTAAGTCCTTAATGACAAGCTAAAAATTTATAATAATAATAATGATCCTTGCATTTGATATAGCGCTTTTCACGTCTTCTCGACATCTCAAAGCGCTTCACAGAATATGCCGTAAAGTGAATTGACCGTATATTTGTGGGCGAAACGCGGCAGCCAATTGTGCACTGCAGTGTCCCACAAACAGTCTTGGATTGAAAATGATCAATTTATTATTATTTTTTGTTTTTTGGAGGGATTATTATTAGGCGTGTGGAGTAAGGCCCAATTATTTCCCAATAATAAGACAAAATTACACAGATTGAAATAACTAGTCATTTTAATTTACACAAATAAAGATTATTTTCGTCCTCCTTCCCATAACCAGCTTAATGTGATTATGTGTTATGAACCCAAGGCTTGTATGAACATAGAAACTTTAAACACAGAAAGAGTCCATTGGCCAGTCATGCCTCTCTAAAGAGTTCTTCACTTAGTCCCACTCTCTTCGTTCTGTAACACGCACACACACATCCTCTTATATCATCCGTTCACCCGCCAAATCACAGTAAATCGTGTGAAGCACTTCACACAGTAAATCGTGTGAAGCGCTTTGGGACATTGTTACTATGTGAAAGGAGTTATACCAAATGCAAAGAATATTATTATTATATATATTATATATAACCACACCATGTGTTGATTCCTGAGAGATGGTTAATTTAATATGTTTCATTTAATAATGTGGTGATACTTAAACATACAAAGATCCCAGATACATGAATAGAAATTTTTGTAGAGCATTAATATGTCAAAACATCTCAAGGTGTTTTGCATTCTGTAATAAAAGATCACAGGCCAGAGTTTAGGAGAAATTGTTTTATGCAGAATTGTTAGGATTTGGAACTCCCAATCTGGAATGGTGATGAGAGCAGAATCCGTGTTAATTTTTAAGCGGGAATTAGATTAATAAAATAAAAAGGAGAAATATAATAATAATAACTCCTTTCACAGGGTAACAATATCCCAAAGCCCTTCACACGATTTACTGTGTGTTTGATGGGTGAACGGATGATATAAGAGGATGTGTGTGTGTGTAACAGAACGAAGAGAGTGGGACTAAGTGTAGAACTCTGTTAGAGAGGCATGACTGGCCAATGGACTCTTTCTGTGTTGAAAGTTTCTATGTTCGTACAAGCCTTAGATTCCACTGCCAAATGTTGTGACTGCGTATTTCTCAGCATATTGAGCAAATGTTTGCTTATGAAGTTAAGAAATTGGTAAGGTTTAGTTCTGGTGGTGATGTTGGTGAGGCTTAGGTGGTGAGGTCACCCTAAGCATCACACCATACAGAGAGTCTCCACACTGAGCGTCACACCAGACTGAGGGTCTCATTTTGACATCCTGATAAGTTTTCTATATCGTTTGCAAGGATTATCATCTAGAATTTCTATCTTGGTGATGTCAAAATCTGCAGCCCACACCATGTGTTGATTCCTGAGAAATGTTTTAATATGTTTATGATGTTCCCTTGCTCTTTCCCCATCGTGTCTGTGCTGGTGCTCGCACCCCACTGGAGCTCTCCACTTTAACCCCATTCCCTGTTTTTTCTCCATCATTTCCATGCTGGTGCTTTCCCCATCACTGGAGCTAATCTCAATCTGTTGCTCTTTCCCTTACCCCATAATATTATGTTTCCTGATTTACTTATCCAATTTCCTGGAGATATATTGCAACATCAGATCATTAACAAATATGGACTGTGAACAGACTGTCACCAGGAAGTGACACATTGCTGAGAGCAGAGAAAATGAGCAAACATGTGCATCATGAAATATGATTTGGTGTCCAAACACGGAAGGAGATGCAACCACAAGAACACCATATTTTAGACAACCACAAGAGAGGCACAATAACTGGTGCCTGACTGTTTTGCATAGCATCACATTTCACTTATTTATACCACTAATAGTCAAATTAATGGCACTCCGTCACTTGGTCAACAAATCATTTCATTGAAAACATTTAACATTTCCTCCAAGTAAGTTATTGTATTTCATCCATGCTGTGGTGTGGGGAACTCATGAAATTCATTCTAATCTACATCTCACCTGAATTCTATATTCATATGATTATTTACCATTTGATATATAAACAGACAGACAGGCAGAGAGACAGACTTGCAAGTCTATTCGTCACCTGTTTATTCTTCCTAACCTGGGAGAGATTTGAGCAAGTGACCCAACTATTTTCGAGTGGGGTTCTAACAAAATCATGATCGCTTGAACACAATGTAAATTACAGCTCCAATTTGCATTCATTTTTGGAAACTGAATGTTAAAAGGTACTGTCACATCCCACTTAATTATTTCCAGATTTCTGATATTCTGCGCCAAAGACACAGGCAGATGTGTGTTTCTAATGGCAAGATTCTGATATTCTGCGCCAAAGACATCAGGTCAGTACACATCCTGTACAGAATTACTCTAGCTATTTGATTCATTGCGTATACGTTTAACAGAGCAGTAAATTGTATGTGTTTACAGAGCAGTACGGTGTAATAAAAATAATAATCCTTGCATTTGCTATAGCACCTTATCATGTTGTTGAGAAGTCTCAAAACTCTTCATGGACAAAGATTGTAATTACCAGTGTCAGTGTGTGTGTGGATTGATTGGGTATGAATGTGCATAATGTGAGAGTGGATATGAATGAGTGTGAGTCGATTTGTGGATTGCATGTATGTGGGTTGCGTGTGAGTGGGCCCATGTGAGTGTATACAGCAGAAAATGAGAGATTCAAATAGAAGCACAAAAATTCAGCACAGGAGATTATTTTTTCCAATTGTGTTTGTGCCACTCACTGATTGATCTTCTAAATTACTTTTGTTTTATTAGGCACTTCAAGATGCTACCCAATGAGAAGAGCAAAATATGCAGTAAATGCATATTGGTGTTGTAAATCCCACTTCTCAGGTTTCTCCATACATCCATTAATGTTTACTACAACAAAAACAAAAATAATAATAATAATAATAATAATCCTTGCATTTGATATAGCGCTTTTCACGTCGGGAGGACGTCCCAAAGCGCTTCACAGAATATACTGTAAAGTGAATTGACTGTATATTTGTGGGCGAACGCGGCAGCCAATTGCGCACAGCAATGTCCCACAAACAGTCGTAGATTGAAAATGACCAATTTATTATTGTTTTTTGTTTTGGAGGGATTATTATTAGGCTCTGTGTGGAGTAAGGAAACTTGCCCGAGGTTTCGCCCTGACCTGCCTGGAATTGAACTCAGGTTTCTCACTTGCAAAGCGAGTGCTCTAACCACTGAGCTACAGGACTCCAATTACATTTGTATAGTGCCTTTCACATCGGGAGGACGTCCCAAGGTGCTGGACAATCAGTCTTTCAGACCCGAGTTGGAGCTCGGGATTGGGGAAGGTGGACGGCAGGGGAGGAAGGAGGATGATGGAAAGCACGGTCAAAGAGGAGGGTCTAGAGATGGGTCTTGAAGGAGGCAAGGGTGGGGCCGAGGCAGAGGGACTGTGGGATGGAGTTCAAGAGGGTAGGGGCAGAGTGGCAGAAGGCCAACAAGCCAAAGTTGGGGTAGGCGATGCGGGTGACATGAAGTAGGCCGGAACCTGCTGAACGGAGGGACTTGGCAGGTTGGTAGGGGGTTAGGAGGTTGCAGAGGTAGTGGGGAGCGAGGCCATGGAGGGCTTTGAACGTGAGGACCAGGATCTTGAACTGTATCCTCTGTGTGATGGGGAGCCAGTGGAGTCAGGCGAGGACGGGGATGATAAGGTCATGGAACCTGGTGAGGTGGATAACGTGGGCTGCAGAGTTCTGGGTGATCTGCAGCCTATGGAGGGAGGAGTTGGGAAGGCCAACAAACAGGGAGTTTGCGTAGTCAAGTCTGGATGTTATGAATGCGTGTATGAGGGTTTTGGCAGCCTGTGATGTGAGACAATGAAGGAGCCAGGCAATGTTTGGTTGGTAGGGGAAGGCAGAGCAGGTTATGGTATGGATGTGGGTTAGAAAGAATAGTTGAGGATCAAACAAGACCCCAAGGTTCCGGACCGGCTTAGTAAGGTGGAGTGTGCATCCTGGGATGGTGATGCTCTCAACGCCTGAAGTGTGGACGCGCTGACAGGAGCCAATTAGGAAGGGGCCTCAGTCTTGTTGACGTTCAACTGACAGATATTCAAGAGTCAAGCGTGGAGGCAGAAAGATACAGTTGGGTATCATTTGCATACATGTAGAAGTTGACCCCATATCTGCAGATGATGTCACCAAGAGGGAACATGTAGATGTTGAAGAGGAGGGGACCATGGACAGAGCCCTGAGAAATGCTGCACGAGACAGTGCGGGGACTAGAGGAGAAACCGTTTGTGGAGATGAAACTGCTCCATCTCCATACTACTGCTTGGGCTTTTATTCAATTCTATTGGTCTGGCCTCAATACCCACTGTGGTAATAAATTTAATACCCCAAGTAGTATTTACATTCAGTACCCCTGCCCATAAACCCCAGAATCTCATTTGAATCTTGACACAACTTTGAAGGCGTTACTATGTTAATTACCTCTGAGGCAGAAAGTCGTTTAAGCTTCACACTAGGGCGTTGAATTTAAGGTCTAAGTTGATACTCAGATACATGCTGGAGGAGTACTGCATTGTTGAAGGTGTCAATCTTTGGATGAAACAAAGATTGTTCAGGTGGATGTTAAAGTTCTCATGACATTTTGAAAAGAAAAGGAATTTCTCCCAGTGTCCTGGCCCAACACTCACAGATAAAATTGGTCATTCGCTTAATGTTTTTTTGTGGGACATCGTTGTGCACAAATTGGCTGCTGTCTCTGGCTGCAAAATATATGATCACTAGAATGTAAAGTGAAACGTGTGAAGCGCTGTGACTCATCCTCCTAACCTGAAAGGAACTATATCAAATGCAGAGATTATTATTATTATACAAGATTCAGTCCTTGGCCACACACTAGAGGAATTAACCTCATTAGTGCAGTTGTGTAGCAAGATGTGATATTATTGTGAAGCTTACAGCCAAAATCAGCAGTAATTTTGAAAAGCTTATTTTGGAGATATGAAAATAGCGTGAGGGAAAATAAGCTTGGAAGCTGTATTCCAAAGATCAAACAGTAGAAAATTGGAGTGGATCAAAGTTATTTTAAGACATGAGGAACGCAAGTCTCTTTTTTTGGGGAAATTGAGAATCATGGAAAGACTATATTACAGAGGTTAAATAAAAAGGTCAGGAGGGAGACTGCAAATAAACAGACAGAATGGAAGATGTACTGAATGGATGGAATAATGCTGGTGATAATATCCAAAACATATTGCAGAAATCTATGGTGGAGAGGTAGTGTGACTCTGTTCAACTCCTGTATAGCCTGGTCTTCACCTGTGCTGCTCTTGTCAGACACTGCCAGACACTTAGGACTCCCTACATTCATAATGTGTAGGGCTGCGGATTTGACTCTCTTTACGTCTGTCTTCTTCAGACTCTCAAGCCTGATGGGAGTCTAGCTCTTGTTAGCTGCCTTTACAGCTAGGTTGAGCACCAATAACCATAGAAGACAGTGACAGGGTTTATCTCCCTGTCACACTCCATTACATGCATCAACTGTTTTGCCCCATTCTCTGGAACTCCATCCCAGGAGTCTCTCCACTCCCTCCCTCTCTCCCAAGGTCCTTCTCTAGACTTCACATCTTTGACTGCACATTCAGCCATCTTTCCCTCCCCACCTTCTTCCCACCCCAAGCTCAGGTGCCTGGCCTGTCCTGTTAGGTGCATTAAGATATCCTTCTGATGTGAAAGATCGCTATATAAATATAAATTAGTATTGTATTGTACCCCATTACACACTGTTACACCGTCACGCAAGAACAACTCAATTCTGGAAACAAGGAGAAACTCCCTTCTCTTTTTAAAGGTGATCTTTAACCTGACTAGGCTAATGGGACCTCGATTTAACATCTCATCTGAAGGATGGCACCAGTGACAATAATAATAATCCTTATTGAATTGACTGTATATTTTTGGGCAAAATGCGGCAGCCAATTGTGCACAGCAGTGTCCCGCAAACATTCGTGGATTGAGTGACAACATTATTAATTTTTTAAGGGATTATTTTCATGGGAAAAGCAATCCACCAATCGAATAACAACTTTACTACTTACTGCTAGGTAACCAGAGGTCTGTAGAGTATGGAAACTTACACCCACCCAAGAATCAAACCCAGGTGCTTTACCCAATGTGTTGCAGGACTCCACATACAGAACAGGACTCCACAATACAGCTCACCCAGCACTGCTCTTGAGTGTCAGCGTAGCCTATACAAGATAAATGGCAGCTTTAGAAACATAGGGGTAAAATTAACTGGTTTCATAAACTAATTCCTAAACTTGTTTTAGGAACACCAGCAGATGGCGTCCCCTACCCCACTCGAGCCTTGCTATTTTCTCGGACTTAAAGCAAACAATCCTATTTTGTAATTTTACACCAGACATGGGGCTCTTGATTATTTTTCTTGCTGACTATTGACTTCCCACTCTCCCAGACAAAGAAGTTGTATCAATTGGCCCAGAGGCTGTAGGCCTAGCTTAGCACAGAAGCCATCAAATTGTAGTTATACGGTGNAAAAAACAACAGAGGTATGAAAGAGTAGTGTAGGATTAGTTTTATTATTTTGTTACATTTTTTATTTGAAGACCAGTTGGGGGCCAGTGATGGCCTGCGAATGGGGTCACTCAAGACACAATGTCATTCCCAATGCTCACAAACACAGGGTTAGGCACCTATCATTTGCCATCTTTAGATACGAGGCGCTACCTGGTGATGATGATCTCTATGTTAACTCTGTATGAATTCCTTGTTTGTATGGATCTTCTGCAGAAACGTTTCAATGACTTTTGGATAGCAGTTGATGAAAAGTAGAAGACAATGGGGTCAAAGCAGGTGTTATACATTGCCATGGTGATTACAATATTCCTCCACTGCACATTTTTGCTGGAGAAAAATCCAATAATATGTGATATGTTGTAGGGACTGAAGCAGACAATGAAAGTGAATAGAGTGGTGAGTGCGAGGCCCACAGCCCGCTGTTTCCTCTCTCTAGGGATATAAGGTGATGACCACACAATCTTCACAAAGTTGCTGTAACAGAAAATGCTGATGAGCAAAGGAATGAAGAACAGCATGATGCACAGCTCCAGTCGGAACGGCAGCACAATCAGAAGCTGTTCCTTGGTGAAATGGGTGTAACAATCCGAGAAGCAATTCGATTCGGTCACATTCGGCTTCCATTTCATTGCTATCACCAAGACAACAGAGCAGTTGGTCATCGCACACACCCAGATGACGATGCTGCCTATCACTGCATATCGAGGCTTCCTGTACAACTTGTACTTGATGGGAAAAGCCACCCCCAAGTACCTGTCCACACTCAGTGCAGTCAGGAACAGAGTTGAGCCGTATATGCTGCTGTAATAGACAAATGAATTGATGGGGCAAAGGAACAAAACTGTTGAAGGAGTGCATGAAAACAATAAAACAGCCAAAAATGTTAGACAGATCAAATCTGAAATGGTTAGATTTAGAAGGAAGATATTGCTGGGTGAGCACTTTGCATTAATGACAATGAAGAATGCCGCAATGTTGAGACTGAGGCCAATGACCACAACAAGCAGGTTCATTATCTCATTAATGTTGTAAAAGGTTTCCATTTTTATTTGTTTACCTGAAAAGAAAGAAGGAAAATAGAGTTAGAATATTGCCTGATAGGTAGAGCTAGTTAAATCTCATTGAGGGAACTCAGTGAGTTAGCTTGGCTAGTTTGATCGCAATCTCGCCTCTGTGTCAGCCACAGACAGGTTAAGAGAATGGATAGACCTTTGGCAGCGTGTGTGGTCGTGCACTTCCATGCACCTTCCATGTCAGAAGAACATCTCAAAGCACTTCCCAGGATACACTGTAAAGTGTCGTGACTGAGTATTTTGTAGGGTAACGCTGTAACTAATTTCACAAACAACCATGAAATGAATATTGGCCAGGACATCAGGAGAAAACTCCCCTCTTTTTTAAATAGTTCCATGGGATCTTTAACATTCACTTCGACATGCAAATGTTACATAACAAAAAAAATTATCCTTTGCATTTGATATAGCGCTTTTCACATCTTCTAGACGTCTGAAAGCCCTTCACAGAATATACTGCAAAGTGAATTGACTCTATATTTATGGGCGAAACACAGCCAATGTGCACAGCCAGTCACGGATTGAGTAAACAATTTTTTTTAAAAAGGATTATTATCTCCAGAAAAGCGATCCACCAATCGACTAACAACCAGGATCCTACTTACTGCTAGGTAAACAGAGACGTGTGGAGTAAGGAAACTTGCCCAACATTTCGCCCTGCCAGGAATCAAATCCAGATCTCTCGCTTGAGAGGTGAGGGCTCTAACCACTGAGCTACAGGACTCCACACATTACTTTCAGTTTAACATTGCATCTGAAGGAAGGCACCTCCAACAATGCAGAGCACCCACACTACTGCATTGGATTGTCAACCTCGAGTAGGAAACCAAAGTCCAGACATGCGGCTTGAACCCACAACCTTCTGACTCAGACAGGGTTGCAACCAACCTGACATATAATGATAATAAAAATCCTTGCACTTGGTATAGCTCCTGTAACATAAGGAGTACATACTAAAGTGCTTCACATGAAATACTACAAAGTGTTTTGTGGGCGAATCTGGCTGCCAATTAGTGTGGAGCAGTGTCCCACAAACAGCCATGGATAAGTGACCCATTTTGTTTGGCGGGATTGTTGGTCAAGATACCCAGAGAAACTCACTTCTCTTTTCCAATAGTGCTGTGGGATCTTTAACATCCACCTGAACAGTCAGACGGGGCCTCGGTTTAACATCATTTGAGACTCCAATAGGGCAGCACAGCCCCAGAGAGCCAGCCTAGACTTGTAAGTTTAAAGTCCTGACGTTTGAATCCACAACCTTCCATCCCAGAGGCAGAGCTGTTTCTGTTTTCTTGATTTCCGTTTTCTCAAACCCAGACTTTCTCCACTTTCATAACTCCATAAAATGTGACATCAACTTATTTCATCCATTTGCTGCTGTCTGATGGTGTGAGAAGTAAATTTTCTGAGTAGTTGCCAGTGGCCAATGTCCACTTGCTATTTACATGAACCAAAGGGTTTGGCACATCAGAGAAGTAATTGTTATTAACTTGGAAGACAAAGCTCTGGTCAACCCAGCTTAAGAGGACTCAAATCCAAGCCACACGTTCTGGCAATTCTTGCTGAGTCTTATCCAGACTCTGCTGAGAGCAACACTCCCTATTCTAGACTTTACTATTGTGTCAGGTGAAGGATTATTATATAAACGTGCACATATTCTTGATGTTGGTGGCAAAATGAGCCCATTTCTGACATACAAAGAGCACAATACAATTTACATATATGTCACGTCAGGAGGACACCCCAAATAACATGACAATTTTGGCTGGGCATTGCCCTAATCTTGTACAAAATTAAGACCACTCCTCCAATAAATAGGTGTGAACAATACAGCAATTTAGGGATAACATTAATGTTTCTTTTCCCATCAACTCCCCAAATTATATCAACAAATTTAATTTGGGTAATTAATCTAATGCATGGAATATGGACCTTTGTGTGTCTCTGTTCTCTGCTCTCAATATGTCCAACACTTGTCAGTCTGTTTCTCTCTCTGCTCTGTGTGTGTGTCTCTGCACTCTATCTCTCTCTTTCTCTGCTCTCTGTCTGTATCCCTCTCTCCCTCTCTCTGCATCTTTTTGTCTCTCTCTCTCCTCTCTCTTTCTGCACCGCATTCTGTACATGAGGGCTGGGTTGGGAATTGGAACCCATACAGTTCAAAGATGACACTCCAATGCAACGCGATAGCTGTGCTGCAATATTAGAGGGGCCGTCCTTTGAATGAGACGTTAAATCGAGACGTTATCTGCTCTTTACAGGATATTCTACAAAATGTTTTTGGATGTCCTCCTGACATGAAAGACACTGTATCAAATGCTATTATCATCTCCGTCTCTCTCTGCTCTGTGTGTGTCTCAGTCTCCTCACTCTCTCTCTCTGCTCAGCCTCTTTCTTTGGAAAATTATACATTTTCCATTTATTTTCTTTCCATAAACTTTCCATTCTTTATGACTCAAGCTGAATGTATTGTTACTCAAAGACCGCCCAATTGGGTGGGGATGGGGGTGGGGGTTGATCTGGATAGCGATGAGGAGCAGAGAGATCAAGGCACTGAGACCAAATGGAGCTCCAACTCTCTGAGCTCAGCTCGGAGCAGGGTTTGAAATTTGATTCCCAGGCGGGGCAAAACCTTAGGCAAGTTTCCTCACTCCACAAACATATTCCTCTGTTTAGCTAGCAGTAATCAACAACCTGCTTGTTAGCCGATTGGCGTATCGCTTTCCGGTGGTATTCATCCCTTAAAATAATAATACTAATTTTGTCACTTTAGCCACAACTGTTTGTGGGACACTGATGTGCACAATTGGCTGCAGCATTTCACCCACAACACACACAGTCAATACAATTTACAGTATATTCTGTGAAGCGCTTTGAGACGTCTCGAAGACGTGATAAGGTGCTATATCAAAAACAAGGATTATTATTATTATTAAGTCAGAGCTGTCTGACCCAGAGCCACACTGGGCAGTGGCTTCAATGTTGGAGACTTTGACAGGAGACAGTGAGTATGAGGTGTGTGCTGTACCGAGTCTCCTACCTGCGCAGCTCTCTTGCCGACTCACAACACAGCTGCTTGGTAGCACTCCACCTCTCAGGTGTCTGGGTCTTCACAGTGTGCCTCCTGTCTGATATCTGGCTCTATACCTCCAATAACAATTTGCATTTATATAGGATCTTTCACACAGGGTAGCGACTCGGAGATGTCCCGGATGTGTCTTCACTCACATATCTATGAACAAAGGCAGTGAGTCAGGTTAATAATCTACTTCTGTTGAATCAACGAGCCTAGACTATCACAGGATGAAAGTAAAAACAAACACTCGGCTGGTTACCTGCCTAGTGACACCTGCAAAAGCCAATCACATCCAACCGTTTCAACAACTCCCTGATAAGAAAATTAACTTAAAGGAAATTAGTTTTTCCCAAACTTACAGTGAGTCCAGATCTCAAAGCAATAACAACAACAAATTTAATTTGTATAGCGCCATTCACGTTGGGAGGATGTCCCAAGGAGCTGGACAGTCAGAGATTTGGACCTGAGCCGGAGGTTGGGAGGGCAGGGAGGGTAGGGTTGGGAGGGCAATGGAAGGCGCTGTTTAAGATGAGGATTTTGAGATCTGCCTTGAAGGAGGCAAGGGAGAGAGCGAAGGGACTGTGGGATGGAGTTTCGAAGGCTGGGGGCATAGAAGCTCCACAGCCAACCGCCGATAGTGGGGCAGTCTGGGCGGGGGATGTGGAGCAGGCCGGAGCCTGATAGGAGGGAGCGGACAAGTCAATATGGAGTTAGCAGGTCACTGAGGTAGAAAGGAGCAAGACGGAGGAGGGCTTTGAAGGTGAGGACAAGGATTTTGAACTCTATCCTCTGGGGGATGGGGAGCCAGGAGAGCTGGGCTAGGGTGGGGGCGATAGGGTCACAAAGCCTGAGCGGGAGAGGACACGAGCTACAAATTTCTGAATGATCTGCAGTTTGTGAAGGGAAGAGTTTGGAAGGCTGGCAAGCAGGGAGTTGGTTGGCATCGCCGAGCCTAGGAGTATTGAAAGGATGAGGATCGCGGCAGCCTGAGGGGAGAGAGTTTTAGCTTACATGGTTGACAGGAGCTGAATGGGAAGAATCCCTGCTCCCCAATACATAGGGAGCAAGGATTTGGAAACAGACCACAGTGATGTCAGGCACATTGTAAATATAATTATTTTCTTTTTGTGAACCAATACACTGATTGTCGACCCTATTTGTTGGACTTGATCATTTGTGTGTTCTCCGTGTTTGTATTTTTTGCACGGCTGTAATCCCATGGTTTATAGCCACATCTCTGACTGGCTGGACTGGAGGTCTAATCCAGTGCATCCTATACACTGCCCGAGGTTTACTCTAAGTCACGTCTCTCTTTATCTACAGGGTCTGGAGAAAGACTTCAATGGAGTCAGTGGTCGTCAGACCCTCCAAAGGGCGGCGGTGATTGGAATAAATTCAGAGACGATAGGAGTTGGGTCTGCACATTACTGAGAGCTACTTCCAGCTCTGTTGGGTATGGGAGGAAGGGGGGAGGAGGAGCAGGGCTGTGACCCTGTGACTCCATTTTGAGGAAGCGGTTTATGTGAGTGTAGCCTCTGAACATGGATCTGAACTTCAAAAGATTCTATTAAGAACATTCGAGATTAGGGGACTATTTTCCCACACACTGGGAATAATATGGAGCAGCCTGGCAGCTAAAGCAGCGGTGGTGTCAATTAAAGTCTTTAGGAAAAGAGGAAGATAAATCTTTGGTTAAGAAGATGATTGAAGTATATCAGGCAACGTCTAGACAATGATAATTGATTCATTCATGTAATCCATCAGCCCAGGACTGCCAGGAGCCAGCATGTGATCACTGTCAGGATAGCGACCTCCGTGAGATTCACGTGCAAACTGAGAGTGAATCTACCACACTGACAAAGGGCGGCGGTGATGGTTATATTAGTCACTGAGACACTGACAGCGATTTATCTTCCTCTTTTTCCACAATATTTCTCCTTGAATAAAACACTTCCATTTCTATTTCTATTTGCATTTATTTTGTGCTCCGGTTTCCTTTGAAGTTAGTTTTGTGTTTCCGAGCTGTGACATTTAAATGCAATCTCTATTTAATAATACTCATTATTGAATGTAGTGCCTTTCCCATGAGGAGGAGTCTCAAAGTGCTTCACAGAATTTACTGTACATTATAGCGATTTACTGTAGTCATTGTACAGTATTTTGTAGGCAAATGTGGGAGCCAATTCGTGCTCAGTAACATACCATAAACAACCATGAAGTCAATGACCGATTTTATTTGAGGGTTTGAGGGTTTAACAGGTGGGAAATATTGCCTGATTCAACTCACTAACTCAGGCCTGGCTGAGGCTGGGGAAAGTGTCCTGAACAAGCAGGAAAGACCTTGTAAAAAATTTAGGCATTTGGAAACGTGAAATATAATCCAGAATATTCACCATGTAGGGGGTCTCAGGAAATGAGTACAACACAAAATCTTTTTACTTAAACTCATATTGGAAAAATGTAATTAAATGATTCTTAAATTTCCTTCAGCTTTAAGCAATGTATTACAGGCTCTACCTGGCTAGGAAACTAAGCAACCAGAGAGGGAACTGTCAGTGAGGAGACCCTGGGAGAAGATGGGTTTCCAGCGGAGGTCCATGATCCCTGGATGTACTGTTGTCCATTTGCCGGTTTGAGATGTCTGAAGAAGGATCAATGACTTTCTGTTCTCAATCAGACAAGTATTATTGCTGGAATTAAAACAGACATCATTCAGCTTCTCAAGGACTTATTGTCTCTGAAGATTAGTTTGGATTTCTAAAAAACAAATGGTTTCTAATCAAAAGTAGCTCAGCAGCGAGACATCACTTCAAACCAGAGGACCTCAGGATCAACAGTAAAAGGTAGGAGAACATTCAACCATGTCACTACTCTTCAAACTTCCAAGAAGATTCTTCTACAAATCTATCCCACAGAAACATAGAACCTGGAAATGGACAACACAGCAGAGGCCATTCAGCCCATTTTATTTTGTGTGTCAGACTGGCACAGTGGTGGCAGTCTCACTTCTGAGTCTGAGGTTGTGTGTTCAAGCTGTCACAGTTACCCTATTCTTGCAGTATTTTGTAATGTTTAATAATATGTATATTGTATTATTTGTCAATCCACAACACAGTTTAGATTCAATAGCTCCTTTATTTCAATCGTACACTTCAACTCTCTTCAACACTCTGTCCAGTCCCTTTCCCGGAATCCTTTTATGCTTCCTGTTTGCTTGTCATTGGTTATTGTCCAATTGTCAATTTAGCCTTAAAACAACATTCAACATCTTCCTTCTTTTACTTTCTTCGCTTCTTTTTCCAATCTTGTTCTATCATTCTTTGTGGTCTTTTTATTTCTGTTCCTCATCTGGTTGTTCCATTTCTGCCACTCCTTGACCTTCCTTCTGCTTTTCCTCCTGTGTTTTATTTATTTTTCTTTGTTTGAGCTCCCATGATGTTCATCTCTATATCTTTCCTTTTTCATCTTTTATTCAATGTGATCTGAGGTTCTTATCTTTCCCCCATATTTTTCCTTTTATCCATTCTTCTGTTTTTACGTTTTTCCTCCAAAACCATACGGCTTCTCCTTTTTTGAAAGTGTTTCCTTCTGTGGCTCTCGCCCTTGTTTCTTCCCATTGCTTTTTCTCTGTACCTGTGGTCTCACTTTTGTTTTCTCCCATATTACCCCATCTCTTAATCTTCTGGACATCAACATCTGTGCTGGTGACTATCCCTGGTCATCTATTGATGTATTTCTGTAGGCTAGTAATGCCAAATGTTTATCTTCCTGTGATTCCTCAGGTTTCTTCCACTTTTTTTATTGTCTGTACTGTTCTTTCCACTATCCCATTGCTTTGTGGATATCCTGGTGACAATGTTCTGTAGTGTATGTCTCAGTGTTTTGTGATTTTTTTATATTCAACACTCGCAAATTGTGGCCCATTATCACTTATTAATTCCCTTGGTATTCCATTCTTGGCTAATATTTTTTAGTCCTGTCTATTACTGTTTTTGCAATTGTATCATTTAGTTCTACATATTCACTATATCTCGAGCTATAGTCTACTATTAATAAATAATCTTTCCAATTATAACACAACAAACCTGTTCCTATTTTTGTCCATGCTGTGGTTGGTCTCTGATGCCCCATTAAAGTTTCATGCCTCTCTCTGTTTTGGTATCTTGCGCATGTCTCACACCTTCCTATGTTGTCCTCAATTTGTTTACTTATGCCCGGGCAAAGTTCTAGTTATCTTGCTCTTCTCTTCACTTTTTCTATTCCCCAATGCCCTTCACGTAAGTTTCTCAACATTTTTTTCTTAACTCTCTTGGAATTATTGTCCTCTGCCCTCTATATATTATTCCTTTTTCTTATATATTTCATTTCTATACTCCCAATATGGTTGTACCTCCTCTGGTTACACCTTCTCTATTTTCTGGCCAACCTTGCTTCCTGCTCTCGCAGTGAGCTGGAAAAATTCACCAATTTCACTTCCACCTTCTAACCCTCCATAACCTTCACATGGTCCATCTCTGACTCTTCCCTTCCTCAACTTCACCATTTCCATCTCAGGGCATAGGTTATCTACAGATATCTTTTACAAGCCCACCAACTCCCACAGTTACCTGGACTACACTTCCTCCCACCCCGCCTCTTGTAAAGACTCGATTCCCTTTTCCGTCGCATCTGTTCTGACGATGCCACCTTTCCAACCACCAAACATATCTTTCCGTCCCCTCTCAGCATTCTGAAGGGACCATTCCCTCCATGACTCCCTGGTTCATTCCTGCATCACCACCAACAGTTGCTCTCCTCCGCCCAGCACCATCCCATGCCAGCGCAGGAGATGCAATACCTGCCCTTTCACCTCTTCCCATACCACTGTCCAGGGCCCTAAACACAGTTTTCAAGTGAGACAGTAATTTTCGTACACTACCATCAATGTAGTTTGCTGCATTCGCTGCTTACGTGTGGTCTCCTCTATACTCTGATTTCCGCTGCACTCACCCACTTAGAGGGCTTGTCCACCTTTTTTATTATTTGGTCCCTTTCCATTTGGTCTAGTTCTTTCTGGTACTCTACTTATTGGCTGAACTACTGGTGTTACTGTCTCTTCTAACCTTATTGTGCAATCTCCTTCCATTAATCCTCTTTCAATACACCTGTTTATACTCTCCTACTATTTCTTTCGTCTCCCTTGATTCACTTTCCTCTATATCCTCTTTCCGTCTCGTGTGGCGTTCCTCAGGCCTCTGTCCTTGGTCCCCTCCTCTTCAATATCTATATTCTCCCTCTTGGTGACATCATCCGCAGATATTGGGTCAACTTTCATATGTATGTGGATGACACCCAACTCTACCTCTCTGCCTCCAGCCGTGACTCCAGGAGCATTGCTGTGCTGACAGACGACAGCTAACTTTCTACAGTTGAATGTCAACAAGACTGAGGCCCCTTCTGATTGACTCCCATTGGCACCTCAGCACCTCAGGCGCTGACAGCATCATCATCCATGGTTGCACACTCCACCTCACTCCGGAACCTTGGCATCTTGTTTGACCCTCAACTATCCTTTCAGCCCTACATCTGTGCCATGACCCGCTCTGCCTTCCCCCAACTCTGCAACATTGCTGGGCTCTGCCACCGTCTCACACCGCAGCCCACCGAGACCCTCATACATGCATTCATAATATCCAGGCTCAACTACGCAAACACCCTGCTGGATGGCCTCCCCAACTCCTCCCTCCATAGGCTCCATCCAGAACTCTGCAGCCCATGTCCTCTCCTGAACCAGGCTCTGCAACCCCCATCCTCGCCCGACTCCACTGACTTCCCATCAAAGCCTTCCCCTTGAAATGGGTTCTGTAATTCCAAGTTGCGGAAGCCGATTGCAGCACAGAGTTAGCAGCGACCTGCATGAGGGCAACAATATATAGGTCCAGGGCTGCTTAATTGACAGTCAGCTAAGAAGCAGCCTGCCGAGTAAATTAACACGTGCATTTTTTGGATGAGGTGTTTAAACTGAGGTCCCATCTGCCTGTTCAGGTGGGGAATAAAGATCCCGGGCCACGATTCAAAAAGAGAAGGGAGTTTCCCCAGGTGTCCTGGTCAACAATCCCCCAAATAAAATTGTGGGTAATGGTGGGACATTGCTGTGTGCAAATTGGCTGTATTCACCTAGAAACAACAGTCACTGCAGTTTCGCCCAGTGTCTTGGCTAACAATCAGCCAAATAATAATAATCTTTGCATTTGATATAACGCCTTCTCATAAGAAGAGGAGGCCATTCAGTGCTTGAGCTCTGCTCTGCCAGCGCCTTGGGGATATCTTCGAGACGTCTCAAAGCGTTTCATAGAATATACTGTAAAGTGAATTGACTGTGTATTTTGTGGATGAAACGCGGCAGCCAATTGCGCACAGAGGTGTCCCACAAACAGACGTGGATTGAGTGACCAAATTTTTATCATTATTAAAAAAAATTATAAATAAAATTGGTTGCTCACTCCATGGCTGTTTGTGGGACATTGCTGTGTGTAAATGTGCCTGCCATGATCACCCACAAAACACACAGTCACAAGTCACAGTAAAGTGCTGTGAAGCACTTAGAGAAGTCCTCTTGGTGTGAAAGCCTCTGGCAAGTGATTGAGGCCGCTGTGTTTCACAGTCTCAGTCACTTTAGGACTATTGTGTTTTCACCCAATCCCTCACTCGTTCTCAGGTGCTCAGCTAAATTAATTTCATTAACAAATGTGTTCATTTTTCAGATCTACGCGTTTTCCACCACACAATAGAAGCCAATAAATAAAGTGCAGCTGCGAGGCCTGGACTTTGCTCTCTCTGCACACGTTCTGTGCACACGGAGCACATGTACAATCTCTCTATCTCATCTTGGTCCTCTCATTAGTAATTACATGGAATTGCTGGCAAGCTCTGCAGTGACACAGATAAATTATCACTTTTTGTGTTTTTCTTTAGCAAAGCCGCTCCTACATTCCTGTAACCAGGATGTCAGCAATCTGTTTCTTTGAATCCATAGGACAAAAAAGCTTAAAAATTAATCATCCTTGCATCTGATACAGCGTCTTTCAAGTGAATGACCAATTTTATTGTCGTCCTAGCTTGGTGGTACTGCTCTTGTCTCTGAGTCAGAAAATTGTGGGTTGAAGCCCCAATTCGGGGTTGAACTCATATAGGCTAAGATGACACTCCAATGCAGTGCTGGGGGTATGTTTCTTTGTCAGAAATGCCGTCCTTCAGATGAGACATTAAACCGAGGTCCAGTCTGCCTGTTCAGGTGATGGTAAAGATCCCGCGGTACTATTCATAAGGAAGTGTTCTCGCAGTTTCCTGGCCAACATAAAATTGGTCACTCACTTCATGGCTGTTTGTGGGTCATTGCTGTATACAAATTGGCTGCCGCAGTTGCCCACAAAATCAACACTCATTCCACTTCACAGTGAATCCTGTAAGCACTCTGTGACCTCCTCCCAACATGAAATGCAATAATTATTATTTTATTCCCATCTTTTTTCGAATGGTATCTTTAACATCCACCTGAAAAGGCATTCTAGATCTTGATTTAATGTCTCTTCTGAAGGACGGCACCTCTGACAAAGCAACACCACCCCCCAGCACTGCATTGGAGTGTCATCTTAGACTATATCTAGACAAGCAGATGGGACCTCAGTTTTATGTCCCATTGGGAGCACGGCAGCTCCAATAATGCATCGCTCCCCAGCGCTGCACTGGGGTGGCTGAGGCCAAAGTCCCGAGATGAAGCTTTGTAATATGGACAACCTGCGCCAGCAGCGCCCACAGTTTAAAATTTTGGTTGAATGGACAAGTCACGAAGCGAGTTCTAATGGTGAGGAATTAAGTGATGAGGCAGGGGCAGCGTGTCTGAAAGGGCGCCCACCAAGGGTGGGATGGATCAGGCGGAGGACATGAAGCAGGCCAGCGTTCGGCTTACAGAGGTGGGCTAGCGGGGTGGCTAGTTAGGCAAAGGTCCGCTTGGGCCACAAGGTGGCGCTGTGCGAGCACTCGGCGGAGGTTGGGCATACAGACGCCTGAATTATTAGCTGCATCGAGAGTTACACTTCTCTCATTCCTCAGCGGTTATGCTTTCAGCCACTACTCCCCCAAACTCTGGAATTCTCTGCCTCAATGCTTGTGCTGTTACCCTCCGTGCTCAAATTCAGAGTACACCTGAAGACCTTCCTCCCTGACTGTGCCTCGCGTCATGTCGCCTCTCTACCCCGGCTCAGCGTCAAGCTCTGACATTGTGAAGTGCTCTGAGACGTGAAGCACGCTGTATAAATACAAGTTATTGTTGTTGAGTTAAATGGGCTATGGGTAGCTGGATTATTTTTGTCTGGTCCTAGTTACTTGGTTAGTTTCCTGTCTCTCCCTTGTGCGGAGGAGTGTGAACTTCACGTCTCGGCTGCTCCTGAGGATTACATTGAACTGACATCTACGGATCTGAATTAAAATTCCTGATTTAGAAGCAGAATTGCTTTTGGCAAAACCGACACAGAAATAATTACAATGTTCAACTTTTCCTCAAACCTCAAAGGGAATATAAATCCCGGTCAAAACCCAGACCCTCCCCTCCACCCCAGTGTCCCCATGATTGAGTCAGTATGTAACCTGGCTGTGAGAGCCTGGGGTGTTCCTGCGTGTTACAGAGTGAGTAATTGCCATTTCAGCATCAGTTATATAAGTCACCGGCCCAGGGCAACCTTCTGATTGGCTGCTGGGTGAGCTCTCACTGTTTAGCTCTCTCTTCCCTTTCACGCTTTGTGTCTGGTGAGGTTTTATTTATTGGGCCGTTCATCCCCGCCATATCTGTGTTGGTCTTTTTCTCCCGGTCACCTTTGTGTAGCCTAAACACCTGCACAGACGAGGCGTGCCGACTGGCCTGCGTCTGTGTTGTAAATGCTTTATAAACTTTCAGCTGAATGAAAAGTATGCAACTTCTCAAGTCTCTCCTAATGTGGACTCCACGTTACCTCTATGCTTCAGCGCTTTAGTGCTTTAGTGCTGTGTCTCTGGATGTAAATGTGTGGTACGCAATGTGGGCAAAATCTTCCAGTAACTTTAACTGACAATGTGGTTGTGGGGCTCCTTCCCACGTGGTCTGACACCCGATGGGCACCACCCTCACTGCACTCTGAGCAGGTGTGGCACATCATTTGCCTCTGACACATGGAGATTGAGTTGCAACAAGATATTTCTATCAGAATCTGACAAGTTAAACACATGCATGTCACTCCTAGCTGTGAAATTAACCCCTAAAGCAAAAAAAAGGGGGAATCTGAGAATTCAATAAATGAAAGGAAGTAAGAGGAAAGCAGTGGAAGTAAGCAGACTCCAAGGAAGGGACCAAATATTAGCTAAACTCCCAATCGTTGATTTATTTGGGTACCTGGGAGGTGTGACAGACACTCACCTTTGCTTGGACACTGTCCTGAAAGGCTGAGAAGGGGCGAAGAGCCCTCTGATCGCTCATGTCTCTTCGGGGACAGCAAGGTCCCAATGCAGGTTAAGCTTGTGTTTCCTTTATGGTTCTGAGCTCCTCGGCATGCAGTGGAGGGCTTTTCTTTGACCAATTGACAAAAACCTGGACTAAGCACTGAGGTGGATTTGTAGTAAGCCTACTGCATGTCTACCATTCTGGGCTGCACCTTCACTCAGCGAACTGATCTGGCCTGCTGATGTTCCCCGCCCTCCCTGCCCCACCATTGGTGACCGGGCTTTCATCCATTCTGTCCCTCTCTCTACAAGAACATTCGGTGGCCCTCTACTTGCCCCCACCCTTTTAAAGCCTGTCTTAAGACCCAGTTTTTTTTAAATCACACTTTCAGTCATCTTTTCCCCTCTGCACCAGCCCTGTCAGCAGTCCTCCAGATTTGAAAGGCAAGCGTAAGGATTATTATCATTAAATTAATAACCTTAGATTTGATACAGCACCTTTTATATTGGCAGCATGTCTCAAAGTGCTTCACGGGATTTACTGTAAAGTGTAGCGACTGCGCAGCCAATTTGCACACACAATGTCTTTAATGTGTTGAACAGGCAGACGAGATCTCAGTTTAACGTCTCGTTCACCACCAACAGTTCACTAAACTGTGTGAGCTGAAAATCCCAACGTGGAGCTTGAACCCAGAACCTTCTGACTCAGAGCTACCAACTAAGCCAAACTGAGTACTAATAATAGCTATTATTAGTTGTCCTTGGCCTCCAGCTATAATAATAGCTATTATTAATTATTAAGATTCAGGGAGCAGCAGACATATCCTCCAGCCAGCACAGAGATAGCTAAGATGTACATCAACGAGTTCTTGAGGAGGTCCACACACTTCCCCACCTTATTTACAACATGAAGCTGGCCGAGATTACAAACTAACTCAGATCTCTTCAATTTAACTTACAACCAGGTTCCTGGTTTGACTTGAACAATACTTGGACGTTGCTATGACTCTGATGGAAAGTTTGCAGTGCCAAAACATCACCCTTCGGTCACTCTCCTCCACACTAATGTCCTCGACAGCCTCGCTTCCATCACCTCATACCGCCTCTTACGTTCGCAAATCCCCCCGGTACCACCAGCCATCTCCTCTCCCTCAAGTCACAGGTACGTGCCACTGAATGCACCTGGTTCAAATTCAACCTACGGTCCACCACTGGATTTGGCTGTACCAAAACCTACTGCTCTGCCCTCACCTAAGCTAAATTGCCCTTCTACTCCGATCGTCCTGGAGGCCAAGGACAACCCCAGGCTCCTCTTTTCCAAACCAGATCCTTCACCCATCTTCACATGCCTAACCCATTCTCTCTTCCATTTCTAAATGGGAGGAGACGATGGACTTCCTTCAGTCGAAAATCAAGAGGATCCTCTCTGCTTCCTCTGCCCTTGCTACTTCGATCCCCTCCCCACCTCCTCACCATCCCCTGGCTTCCATCTATACCTCCCTCTACATATTCAACCCTGTCTGTCCCTCTTCTTGCTCCTCCATCATGGCCTGAATAAAGCCCATTTCATGCTCCTTCTCCTGGACTTCCCAGCTCCACCTCCTCCCCCCCCCCCCCCCCCCCTCACCCATTGAGAGACATTGTCAACCACTCTTTGTCCACTGGCACTTCAAATTCCCTTGCCTCTGATGTTGGTTATCGGGCTCTGATATGGGTTATTTGGGGATTGCTGTCTCTGAGCTTTGTGATGGGGTTGGGTGGTATCCGGGTTCTGTATCTGCACTGACAGATTACTTTGCTTTGAACTCCTGTGATATCTCATGACCAAAGCTTCCAAGCAGGAACCTGAGGCTATACTTTTAATGAATTACTAGTTTCTGCTTTTCCCTTTGGAAGTTGAGAACAGGTTCACACCATGCTCACGACTGCAAAACATCTAGAACTTTCTTCCCAGCTAATAATGTGCCCACAGCAAAACGCAATTCTCGTTATTAATTTGTGGCATCTCGCTGAGTGAGAGCAAGCTGTTGCCTGTGTGGTGTCAGCAGTGACAGACGCCAAGGTGGATAAATCGCCTGGGGCGCTTGCACTTTACATCACACTGTAACACACAGCCTCTCGCTGCACTAGCTCACTCCTCTTCATGTGTTACAGGCTGCCTGCTCACTGCCGCGGAGTATTGGTGCGCATCATGCCTCCCATTGATAGCTGTGTGGTGTGCATATAACAGCTTGTGTGCAGGAATTTGTGTACAGCTGCTTGTGTACAGCAGCAATACTGTATTGTATGTTGCTACAGAGCTATAATTTGTTGATCCACGTATAACATCTCAAATGTACATCACGTTACAGCTCAAGGTGACCTGAATAAACCAGCCTGGTATCCGGCCCCTGGGGACCACAGAAATCTGACATCCCCTGAGCTAGAAGGTTGTAAAGTCCAGGTCCCATGTTGGGATGTTGAGCTCATAGTCAAGGCTGACATTCCACTGCAGTGCTGGGGAATACAGTATCATCAGACATGCCTTCCTTCAGATGAAATGTTAAAATTAGATCCCATTTGTGTCTGTTCAGGTGGACGTTAAAGATCTTGCAGCACTATTTGAAAAGAGAAGCGAGTTTTTCTCAGTGTCCTGGCTATTGAACCCAGGTAAAAATTTCATTCGCATTCTGGCTGTTTTGTGGGACATGCCAGTGTACAAATTGGCTGCCACGTCACTCACAGAAACACTTTAATGTAAAAAATCCTGCAAAGCGCTTTGAAAAGTTTCAATGACGCGAAAAAGTGCTGTATAAAGATTCTTTTTAATCAATGATTATTATTAGCCAAATATATACTCCAGAGGATTACAGTATTACAGAGCTGTGCCACACATTGTAACACAGTGAGCACCAGCACAGACATGATGGGGAGGGAGCAGGTAATGGGATTAGAGTATGTAGATGTAGCTGTAGATCTCCAGCAGAGGGTGAATGGCCTCCTCCTGTGATGTAAACTTCCTATAATTCAGTGACCATGTCCAAGTGATTCACCCAAGCACTGTGTAATCCAACACATTGGTATGTTGAGACTAAAGAGAAGGAATTGTTTTCTCAGCCATATCAACGTTCACCCTGGAATGACGGGCTTCCAATAACAGAGAATGTTAATTCAACTTCAAGCTCAGCACTCACACCACCTCAGCTTCCAGTGTTGCACACTACCCTAACAGTGCGTGCCATACCAGTTCGCCTGAACATTCCTTGGTCACCCAGCTTTAATCTGTCCCAGATATTTTTGAAATTGCTGGAATGTCCTTGGAGGTGCAGCCCTTGGCGGCTGAGTTCATGTGGTGAGGTTGCAGAAGCTGTGGGCAAGTTTCCTGGTCTCAGAATAGCATACAGCTCTGTAGCCATGGCTGATAGAGACCAACTTGTGGAGGCTCAGAATCCATCAAGCAACTGGTAGCAACTGGGTCAAAAAGTTATGGGTTTACGTGTCACTTTGAGCTCATTGTCTGATCTGGCACTCCAGTGGAGTTCTCCACCGCCGACCTTTAGATGAGATGTTAGTGATAAGATATCTTGTCCAGAACAGTATAACCAGAGGACACGGCCTGCGATTGAAGGGGGGTAAATTCAAAAAATAGTGCAGAAACAAATGCATGGAATCGATACTTTCTGCTTTCAGGACAGGGTGGAAGCAGAAAGTATTGATTCTTTCAAAAAGCAGATTAGATTGATTTCTGTTAGGAAATAATATCTTGGGAGACAGCATAAAGTTTGGGAGATATCATGTGCATGTGACGGCCAGGATAGAAGAAGGGGAACTGGATGGACCTTAGTCTTCTTTCACCTAGTAATTTTTATGTTCTTATGTTAAACAAAGTTTGTGCACAAAATCCCACACACATCAGTGAGTGATCGACTAGGACACCAGGAGAAAGTCCTTTCTCTTTTCAAACAGCGTGATGGAGTTTTAAATTCTGCCTGAACAGTGTCCACAATTTGCACGTTCAGAAACACAAGGAAAAAAGTCTTGTTTAGGACCCCGATGGAATTGTTCTCATCTGCCCCCCCGCCCCCCACCTCCCCACCACACACATGGGCAATAGGAAATTCAAGGAGAGATGTCAGACATACTTTCATACAAATGTTTCTTCATGTGGGCAACAAAGCGGCAAGGATGGACAGTGAAGTGAAGAAGGGTAAGTGGGTTAAGAGGAAACTGGATGAGCTTTAAGAGACAGAGAAGATTGAGGAGTACGTTGGGAGGTGAGAGTCATAAAGACCATAGAGTCAGGCAGACGGGCTGTGACGGGAAGCAATACTTTATTTCAAATATACATCTTACAAAGTATGAGGATTACAGTGTTGTTTGTACAAAAATTACAAAAATACAATATGTTTTAGTTTTAACTTTATTTTCCAAAATCACCTTGGTGGGTGGGTGGGTGGGTGGGGGGGGGAGCGGGTGTTCTGTGTGTTGCGGGAGAGGAAAGGGGCTGCTCACCTGGCCCTGGGGAGTGATTCACTACAGCTTAGCTCCAATATGGCAAAGGAGCTTTCCTCTCTCTTCCCATCCCCAAAGGTGTGGCTGATTGGGGCTGTGCTCCAGTCTGAACAACAACTTGCAATTATATAGCGCCTGCACGCAGGGTAGCAATCTAGAGCTCAGAACACTGAACAAGGCTGCTGTCAGTGACAGTGTCTGTGCTGACTGATTGCCTGTCACACTGCGTGGGGCATTGACTCACTGGCTCGGTGTTATAACCCACACCTTAAAATAGGGATAGATCCTGACAACAGCGGCCACCGTGCAGTACTGTTCCAATGCCGCGCGGAGGGACCAAACAGAGAGAAACCCCGCCCCTCTCATTCACCAGGCTGTTCCCTACTGCTCAGTGTCTCTCACGCTGAAGCCTGTCTGGTATTGGACACTTGCTCCCACTCCCAGTCCACCTGCCACGTGAGAGCCGCACAATCACGTACCCTTCACAATGGTGAAGGTCAGATCATACTCCTCTGAGCTCTGGTGAGACAAACCCAACTGCTTAAGTCTGTATAACTGAATCCCTGGTACAACGTAGATGGTGCCTCCTCTCAGGCTGACCATCCAGCCACACAGCCCCCCTCACAGCCACAGACAACAACAACAAGTGACATTTGTATGGCACCTTTCACATCGGGAAGACATCCTAAAGGCACTGGACAGTCAGGGAATTGGACCCGAGCTGGGGTTTGGGATCGGGGGGGGAGTGGATGGACAGCAGGGAGGGTAGGAGGGTGTCCGAAGGCACAGTTGTGAAGTAGGTCGGAGCGTGCTGAGTGGAGGGAGCAGATGATATGGGGTTAGCAGGTAGAAGGGAGCAAGGCATGGAGGGCCTTGAAGGTGAGGACGAGGATTTTGAACTCTATTCTCTGGGGGATGGGGAGCCAGTGGAGCCAGGCAAGGGTGGAGGTGAGGTCACGGAGCCTGGTGCAGGAGAGCTAGAGTTCTGAATGATCTGCAGCTTGTGGAGGGAAGAGTCGGGAAAGCCGACAAGCAGAGAGTTGGCGTAGTTGAGCCTAGATGTGATAAATGCATGGCTGGCGGTTTCAGGAGCCTGAGGGGAGAGGCAGTGGTGGAGCCGGACAACGTTGCGGAGGTGGGGGAAGGCAGAGCGGGTGATGACATGGATGTAGGTAAGTTGAGGATCAAACAAGAGGCCAAGGTTCCGGATCGGCTCAGTGAGGGAGACTCCAAATCCTCAGCTTGAGCCCTATAGGCAGTAAAGCAGAGAGTGAAGAGCAGGCGCGTGTGTCTGAGGGGAGAGAGCCTATGCCTTTCAGGGGAGTGGGTGCGGAGCACAGATCCCCAGCTGATGGCTGATCTTCCTTTGCAAAACCAAACATAACTGTTTCCTGCTGTAGAAGATGGAAACACCGATGGTTGTGATGTTTTTGGGCGGGATGTGGGATGTCTGAGTGACGGGGGCCACAAGTCTGTCTGTCTGACAACCTCTATAGGAAGATGCTGAATAATCAGCTGATTAACCATTCGTAGCCCAGGCTGCGTGCACGGATTAAATCTTGGCCACCAGAAGTGGTTGCTGAAGGTGGTGTGAGTATAATATAGGAATATTCAAATACCAGGAGCTTGTCCCAGCAGCAAGGTGCTGACTGTCCGTTTCTCAGCTCGGCTCCTGCTGCGGAGGCGAGGGACGCAGCCCCTGTTCCCAGCCAGTCCAGTCTGTGTGGCAGCATGCCCCAGCGCCACGCAACCTGACATTTCTGGGAGTGGTCCTGATGGTGTGGGTCACTGGTGCCCTGCTGGTGCTGGGTCTGGTACACTATCCTCTGGTCAGGTGCATCTTTCACCTTTATCCAGAAACCTTTTGGGAAGAGACAGAGAGGGTTAGCAACAACAACAACAACAACAACTTACATTTACATATCACCCTTCACACAGGGTAGCGTCCTGAAGCGCTTGACAGTGATGAGTCTGACCCTGAGCCAAAGGGAGGTGACCGTAAGCACGATCAAAAAGGAAGGTCTTTAGGCGGGATTTGAAAATGGGGAGGGAGGGGGCAAGGTGGCGGGATTAAGGGAGGGGGTTCCAGAGCTTTAGGGCATAGTGGCTGAAAGCACGGCCGCCGATGGTGGAGCGGAGGGAGCGAGGGACGAACAAGAGGCCGGAGGCAGCAGGTGGTGGAGTAGAGTGGAAGTTGAGCAAATCGGATAGGTAGGGAGGAGCAGGGGCATGAGGGGATTTGAAAGCGAGTTAAGGTCAATTGAAGTCGATCCATTAGCAGGGTGGGAGGCAGAGAGGGAGCTTTACTCAATGTCTAATCTGTGCTGTAGCTGACCTGAGAGTAGTGGACAGACAGTGAGGGAGCTTTACTCTAACAATAATAATCCTTGCATTTGATATAGCGCTTTATCACTAAGCCAAGACCTCTCAAAGAGCTTCACAGGATATACTGTAAAGTAGATTGACTGTTTATTTTTTGGCCGAAACATGGCAGCTAGTTGCACACAGCAGTATCCCACAAAAATAGCCATAGAGTGAGTGACCAATTTTATTTGGGGATTGTTGACCAGGACACCGGGAGCGAGAAATTCCCTTTGCTTTTCGAATAGTGCCACGAGATCTTTAACATCCACTTGAACATGCAGATGGGACCTCGATTTAATGTCCAAACTGAAGTATGTCACCTCTGACACACCCCAGCACTGCATTGGAACGTAATCTTAGACTATGCGAGTTCAAGTCCCAATGTGTGGCTTAAACTCACAATCTTTTGACTCGTATGCGAGAGCGCTCCCACTGTGCCAGGATGACACAATATAGCGACTCTATAGATACTCTAGATATTCTACATCTAATCTGTGCTGTAGCTGACCAAGAGTATTGGATGGTCAGTGTAGAGGGAATTTTACTCTGTATCTAACACCAACACAGCATCAACTGCCACGGTATCATTGTAAGCATCATTGTGTCCCAATACCTTGACTTTAGGAGAGGAGAGGAGCAGATCGGAGGAATTTTTCCTGCCTACAAATTGGGTAAACTGATCGACATTGTCAGGGCGGGGGAGAGTGGGGGTCCGAAGGACTCTGCCCCATCCTGAACTAACAAACCAGACATAGCACCGTGGAACACACCTTAACCAAAGCAGAAACCAGGGGTAAATACCGTTAATTACGTTTGCACCCAATGCCTCCTGGTGGTGAGCTGACAGAACCGCTAGAGTGCGACACACCCACCCTCCCGACCCTTATACCCACCCTCCCTATTCACACTCGTCTATATTAATGATCTTGTATTATACACATTTATTGTATTATAAATGTAAGGTAATTACCTTTGCAGGCGACACAAAGTTGGGGGGAATTGTGCAAGCAAAGGAGGCAGCATAAGCGTATGCACATGGGCTGATAACTGGTAAATGAAGTTTAATATAGATAAATATAAGATGGTACCTATAGGCTCCAAGAATAGAAAACACAAGTTTTCACACAAGTGATAGAACTTGTCGAGGGGGGAAGCTGAGAGAGACCATAGGGTGTTAGTTGACTCATCAGTCACTATATGTCAAACAGTGTGAGGCAGCAACAAACAAAACAAACAGGATACTGGGCTAGATTGCTAAATCAGTTGTGCTTAGCTCCCCAGATATTACACTCACGCTGTATAGTGCTCTGGTCACCGTGAGTCCTTCACACACTTCTGGTCACCGTGACATAAGGGGACCCTGGACTGTGCGTTGGGGAAACTGCTGAAGTCTAACCAGCTAAAACCACATAGCTTGCCATTGATATCGCTGCCTGGCAAGCTTTCCCACTATTTGTCCAGCTAGGACCACTTGAGACAAAACAACTCAGAGGGAACCTCATAGAAGTATAAAATATTTTAAATAAGGTTGAAACAGTAAACCCAGATCAACACTTAAGGATGTATCAAGACAGTAGAACAAGAGGACATAGGTTTAGAGCTATAAAGGGCAATTTCAAGAGACATTTTCCTGAGTTGCAACTGGAACAGATTGTCAGGATAGGTGGAAGAAGCCAGGTCACTGGATTCATTTAAAAAGTAGTTTGCTGTGATGGGGCAATGGTAAAGTGGGTGTCCTGGAGGGATGAGATCTGAGAGGCCAAAGGGCCTTCTTTCTTCCCGACCAGTCTTGTGATCTTACAGATTCTATTAAATGAATGGAGATAGCAGTGAGATGTGCAGAGGTGCCTCACACCTGATCCGAAACAATGTCTGTGGCAAATCTTTCATTTAATTTTCCCTCCTTTCCTCCATATCTCTTCATGTCCCGCTTAGCAACAGGCAGCCCGAAACTTCACATGATCTACATGTTAAAACAAGTCTAGTAAAGTGTGTATGGCCCGGTACAGAAAATAGTCAATCTTAATACTAAAGAACTGCAGAAAATCAACACCCAAAGTAAATCTGAATTTAAGACTTATTCAAAATTCCACATGATCTTAAATCTTAACACAGTGTACTATACACAGCCACTTTACAGAAAATGCAATACTAATTTACTATATCAACCTCACATGTATGGGTGTGTGTGAGATTGGGGTGGGAAACATACTAACCTTTCTTTGTGTTTGTGGTCCTCACAGAAGTGGCCGCACTGCCGGTCCCTGGAGTTGGTGCAGGAACATCGTCTCACATCGCCGCTGGCTGAACGCTTGTACCTCTGCACGTTGGACAATCCATAGGGCACAATGCGCCTACGAGTCAAAGAGGAAACCGTACGTAACAGATTTATCATCTCATCACAGAACTACACCACAACAAAATAGCGTAAGTCAGGAGTTGAGGCTGGGGCAATACGGCAGAAACTATCAAATAGCCACTAGATAGGGTACAAGTTGTCAGTATATTGCGTTATCAACAACCAGGGTCCCTTAGCTAAACAGAGTAATTAAACAGAGAAAAGGAGAACTACAGAAGAAGCATGTGACAAATTTAGGAATGATAACAGAAAGAAAAGGAAGTGACTCCTGTATAGTGCAGGTTACAGGACACCAGCCTGCAAATCAGGGGAGCTTTACAGTGGGTCGCCCTAAACCTTGTGTGAAGAATGGCCTCGTTATCACCCGTATCATTCTATAATTCTGCTTCTACGTACAGAGAGAGGCCAGACCATGAAGGGATGTGAAGATCAATCCAAGGATCCTCATGTCAACTCCCCCACTGTAGCGCCCATCAAACGTAAACTCTCTCCGACTGTAACTCTCCCCAACTGTGACATCGCCCGACTGTAACTCTCCCTAATCATAACTCCTCTGTCACCGCCCTTAACTGGAACTCTCTCTGACTGGAACTCTCTCTGACTATATCTCTCTCTGACTGCATCTCTCTCCGACTGTAACACTCACTGACTAGCATTCCCCCCATATAACACATGTTTATGCTTGGTTCTCCTATTCCTTATGGATACTCTTCCCCTTGGTGACATCTTCCATGAGACTGAGGTCAGTTTCCGCATGTCTGCCAATGACCCCCAGCTCTTCCTCTCAGCCTCACCCTCGATTCCAGAACTGTTGCTGTTCTGACCAACTGCCTGTCAAGTCCAGAAAAAAATCTTAACTTCCTTCACCAGCACCTGCTTGTGCTGGCTCTGACCCATCAGTCTCAGTGTTCTGCTCATCCCACAACTGTGATTCAAATCCAACAGCTGGCCTATCACTAAGATCACTTTTTCCCTCACACTCTCTGCTGTTGAAATCCTCATTCGTATGTTCAAGGACAGAATTCTCCAACACTCTCCTCCCAATCTCCTCAGCTCTTCACAAGCTGCAACATCCAACAGTTCTGCGGCCTTGTGTCCTCTCCCGCATCTGACTTTGCACCCCAATACCCCGCCTGTGCCAGGCTTCTCAATCAACCTCAGTATTCTTGTTCTGACCTTCCCAATCGGACCCCTCTGCAACCTCCTCCAGCCCTCTCCTCTCACAAGACCTCTCTACTCTAACAGCTCGGTTCTGCTGCTCATTCATCTCATTGACTGGGTTGTCTCCGGTGCCACCCCTCCGACCCCCCTGTACCACTCCAGTCACTTACTCAGGGCTGTTGATCCAGATTACATCCAGATGACAGTAATACACACACTCTTTGTCCTTGTACGAGTAACAAGTACAGCGTTTGTACCGAGAGCGGGAGCTCGGAGCTGCGATGGCGGTCACCGGGGGCTCATTGCCTGGGATTGGGCTCGGTCTCAGGTTGTTGCCCACACTAGGCACATCGCCAAACGGAGGGTGGGGGGAGAACAGGCGGCCGATGATGCTCAGTGAGGGGCGCTGCTCACCCTCTGTCCGAGGAAGGTCTGCAGAGGAAAGAGCAGAGGTGACCGGCCCGCTGAGACATCCTGACTCCAGGAGAAAGACTTCATGTTTCTTTGAAATGGCAATTACAAGGCTGTCGGTCTCTTTACGTCCGACTGAATCACAAGGCAGATACAATCTGAAATTGCTAACACTCAGAGAATTGGATGATCATCTGGAGGTAAATATTGACGTTTATATGATCCAAAAGCTATTATGTAGCAAAGACAGTCAACAATCTCTTCCAAAAGATAGTGAAATAGGATTCAAACACAATTCAAGACTACGGAGAACAAGTATATATTTGGTGATAAAATATTAAAAGGTGTGGGTGTAAGAGCAGAGGGACTTGGGGGATTAATGTACATAAACCCTTAAAGGTGGGAAAGCAAGTCAGGAAAATAAATGGAATCCTAGGTTTTATAATAAAACCAAAGAGTTTCATGATTAACGTATATACATTGTTAGTTAGATCACAGTTAGAATATTGTCTCCAGGACTGATCATTCAACTTTAGGAAACATGTCACAGAGGGGATTCAGGGGATATTTACTCGGAGGATCCCGGGGCTGAGTGGTTTGGCCTGTGAGTGGAGACTAGAGGAACTCGGACGTTTTCCACTGAACAGAGAAAGTTGAGGGGCGACCTGATCGAGGACTTTAAAACGATGAGAGTTGTTGATCGTCAACAGGGAGAAATTATTTCCATTTGTTGGTAAGTCGATAACTAAAAGGGCATTAGTTTAAGATCGTTAGTAAACGAGCAAGTGGGAAGGTTAGGGTAATATTTTTCACACAGTGGTTAGGATGTGGAATGCCGAGCTCGGAGCGGTGTTTGAGGCAGAATCCATATTAGTTTTCAAAAGGGAACTAGATATGTATCTAAAAAGGAGTAAATTACAGGGGTGAGGAGGGGGAAAGGGAAGGTAAATAGGACTGAAAGGATTGCTCTTAAAGGTGCAGCACAGACACAAAGGTATGTGGTTCTATGGTCACTGGCGATATATTGGAATCTTCATGGAAGTAAAAACACGAGATATGCAGTAAGTTACAGTAAGAAAGCACCTGGAAAATACCACATGATTGATTTTAAAGACAAATTTATGGCAGATCAGGAGACAAGTTCAACTCAGACTCCAAATCACACAGTCTCCAAATCACACAGACTCTACGTTTTAGAAGGGCAAAGAGAAGGAATTAAGGGACAGCCAGACTGGATCAAATCTTCAGAAGGCAAGAGTAAGGAAGGAAAATACATTTATTTTAAAAACACAACTCTCAGAATATACCTTGTGGTCATGTGTGTGTGTAGCAGGAGGGCAGAAGTCTAGCAGAGAGAACGAGGCAGAGAAAAAGAGTTTTCTTCAAATATACATTTATGGTTGGAACTGAGGAGAGTGTGGAACCAAGAAAGGTAACAAAGCTTATTGTGAGTTCAAATAGGGAACAATAACATGTAGGGAATAACATGAAAAGTTTCAATATATATTTGAGGCCATAGAACGCAGAACTGTGGTTGAGATAGAATGCAGATCAGTTTTAGGAAGTAATTAGATAAATATCTGAAAACAGAAATATAAAATGTGTGTGTGTGTGGGGGGGGGGGGGGGGGGGGCTGGAGAAGTGAGAGAATGGTCTAAACAGACAGGGATTTTCAGCACACAGTTGTGGTGTGCAGGGAATTTCTATGGTTCCATTGAGAAAAACAAACTCTCCCAAAGGTGGAGGTGGTATTTCCTGGACAAGGGGAAGAAAGTGTGTGGATAGATACTGCTCAAAGAGATACTGCGAGCAAAGAGATAGTGTGAGTAAAGTGTGAGTGAAGAGGTAATGGATAGGCTGAAGCATTGAAGGAGGGAAGAGGAGCAGCAGGTGTTTACTGAGGCTGGCAGGGTACTGTAGGAATTGTCTAATGAGACTGGCCCCACCCAGGCAGGTATATTTAAGGACTGGTTTGAAACTTGAACAATGTCTGAGGATTGGAGACAACGAATGGAAGAGAAATTCACAAAAAGGGGCAAAAAGAGAACCAGGAGCTAAAGGGTGGTGAATCTGTCATCTGTTGTAGGGAAAATAGCAGTGGCAACCCGGAGAACCAGGGATTATATAATGGAGTCAATGTCGTTTATGGAATTAATTCCATGTTCATTACAAGAGGCTGTTAAACAAGAAAATCGTTCAGACAGTTACTGGTTAAGCAACTCAGCAGCAAAGATATTAAGGAACATGGAGAGAACTGGAAAATGGATGAATAAAAATAGGAACACAGGGTCAGTGTCACAATTATCCAATGCCTATGTTATGGGATGAAGATCGTGTCTGATGAACCTGCCAGAGTCTTCGGGGAGATAGCAGACTCTGCACCAAATGATTGTTATATATTTTAACTTTCAGCAAAGCTCTGCACTCAGTTACACAGGAGGTCGGATCACAAGGTCGGAACGACAACTTGCATTTATTTACACAGCGCCTTCAGGTAGGATTATGCCTCAGAGCACTTTACAGTGGCAGTGGTTGGCCACTGAGCGAGGGGAATAGGAGGGGAGAGATGATCATAGGTGCAGTAAAAGAGGCCAATTTTAAGGTGGGATTTACAACAGATAGAGAAGGCGCCAAGCTCAGGGGGGTGGGGATGGGGTGGTGGTTGATCCAGGGGTGGGGGTGTTAGTGACTGAAGCCTCGGCCACCAATCATGATGCAGATGGGTCAGGAGAAGTGCAGTAGGTCTGTGTAAGATGAGTGTAGGGGTTGGCAGAGGATTGGGTGAATAGTTAGGGAGAAAGAAGCTTGTGAAATGGATGGTAGGTTGGTTAGATAATAAAGTGCAACAGGTTGTTCTATCTGTTGGATGGACATAATTAACTGGGGAGTCCTGGGGATGAGTGTTACAGGTGATTTTATTTACACCGTACAGAAGTCACTACATTTGCTAATGATCCACAGTGGGAGTGTGGCAAATAGCTGAGAACAAACTAAGTAAATACAGAGGGATCTGGATAGACTGGAGACAAGATTCAAATGTTAGTCAATATAGTCCAACAGTGAGCAGTGAGCTTGCAGAAGGGAGTGAGCGAATAAACTATAAATTAAACACCGAAGGGTTATTGGCTGCAGAAGCTGGGAATATTACACAAAAAGAGGCTCACAGGAGATCTCACTGACGTTTCCAAGATCCTAAAAGGCACAACTAACCTAAACCAACAATAGGTTTAACAAATCTACAACAAGGGGGAATGAGTACAAGCTCAGAACGACTTTGTACAGGGAGAGGCGAGAGAGACAGACAGTCACTCTGGCTGCTCCGTTCTGCCGAGCCTGATAGTAGGGCGGTGTGTCGCAGTGGATGGGTGTCTAACCAGTGTGGCCTCAAACCAACCGGTGACTCTCCTCAGAGGGAAGTACAAGGGTTCTCTTTGGGGCTGAACTGCCTCCAAGGTGACTCTCTGGGAAGGAAAGCGGAAGAAGGTGTTTTGTCTGTGCTTCCACCTCCCTCATATGTGCTCCTTCTCACAGAGATTGCCACCGATAACTTTCTAAAGTTCCTTACAGAGGTTTAAGAGCTCGATCTAATGGGATTAAGTGGGGGTCTTCTTGGAGCTGAACTGACTCCAAGGTGACATGCCTGGCAATGGAATATCGGAATCGAGCCAACCCTCTGTGACGGTCTCTAGTCCGGTTCCTGAGCCAGGGCCAGGCGGGTCCGCAGTACATCACCAACCTCGCCTGGCTCATCGGCAGGACCTGGAAGCGCGGACCAGTCACCAGAGGCAGGGAGTCATCTCACGGAGCTCCTGTTAAGCCTGCCGGCCAAAGCCCCCCAGGGGTAGGGTGGTCCTAGCTGGACCAGCCATGGGGAAAGCTTGCCGGGCAGCGGCGCCTTTAATGGCGAGCCTCGCGGCGAACAGGTTGGGTGCCTCCGGGGAGAGTGGGAGCACATTCCATTCCACGGGGACGCAGATAAATTGGGTGGGTGGGTGGGGGGGGGGGGGGCAGACAATGTGGGTGGGACACACAAGCCAGGAGTGTTCCTGGACAGGTGGTCCAGGTGGTGGTGGGGAGCAAGGACGAGGCTCTCCTTAAGACATGATGTGAAGCGCGGGGCTGAGGGAGGGGAGGGGAGGTGGTGGGGGGAGGTGGTGGGGTGGGGGGGGAGATGGTGGTGGGGGTGGGGGGAGATGGGGGGGGAGATGGTGGGGTGGGGTGGGGTGGGGGGGGGGAGATGGTGGGGTGGGGTGGGTGGGGTGGGGGGGGGGGAGATGGTGGTGGGGGATGGGGTGGGGGGAGATGGTGGGGTGGGGGGTTGGGGGGGAGATGGTGGGGTCGGTGGGGGGGGGGGTGAGGGGTTGGGGCTGAGTTTACCTGCGGAGGCGGTCAGTGTCAGCACCAGTGCCAGGATCCGCACCACGAACGCCATGGCAGCAGCAGCCGCGACCCCTCGGCTCCCCCTCCCGCTGCGCCCCGCTCCCGGGGGCACTCTCCCGGCTCTCCGCAGCCGCTCTCGGCTCCGGAGGATCCCGCAAGTCTCCGCAAGTCTCCCGCAGATTCCCGGAGTCGGTGCCTGGAGAATCCCGCAGTGGCTGAGCCTGGGGTGGAGGGAGGGGTGGAGGGAGGGGAGGGGAGGGGGTGGGGAGGGGGGTCTGTGGGTGGGAGGGGGAGGGGGTGGGTGGGATGGGGTGGGAGGGGGATCTGTGGGTGGGTGTCTCTCTCTCTCTCTCTCTGGTTTATCTCCGCTGTCTCCCCCCCCCACACACACTCCCCCCACACACACACACTCACTCACTCACTCACTCACTCCCCCCCACCCCCACCCCACACACACACACACACAGCAGCAGCAGAGCGAGCTGTCAGTGAGGAGCTCACACTCACTCCCACACTCACTCCCTCTCACACTCACTCCCACACTCACTCTCACACTCACTCCTTGGCTGCTGCTGCTACTGCTCCTGTGTGACAGTGTGTGTCCGGGGTCTGACTGAGCAGCACTGGGGGCGGGGACGCTTGGCCAGGCAGGCAGGGCAGGGCAGGCAGGGCAGGGCAGGGCAGGCAGGGCAGGGCAGGGCAGGGCAGGGCAGGGCAGGGCAGGGCAAGGCAAGGCAAGGCAGGGCAGGGCAGGGCAGGGCAAAGCAGGCAGGGCAGGCAGGGCAGGGCAAGGCAAGGCAAGGCAGGGCTGTCTTGAATGACAGGCAGCAGATGTGTTCCAGCCTGTTCCACAGCGTCTGCCAGGATCTCCTGCCAATCACTCCTCTTCCTCTCCCCCCCCCCCCCCCCCCCCCAGCACACAGCCACTTCCATCTCCCACATCCCTTGGGAGGTAAAAAAAAATCTCTCCCCTCCCACCACTCAAGCGCCCCGGCCCCCATCTGAACCCCTACCCCGGCTCCTACCCACCCCTCCCTCCACATCTTTGAACCTGTGTCCCGCTCCTCTCTCGCCACCGCTATAACCCGAATAGGATGAAACCGACCACCTGCTCCCTCAAACCCATCCCTACCCCTCTCCTTACCTCCCAGCTCCACCTTCTTGTCCCTCTACTCACAGACATCATAAACCTCTCGGCCGTCATCACTCCTACCCTTAAAAAACCCTCCCTGGACCCATTCCTGCTCTCAAACTACCGCCCCATCTCCAACCTCCCCTTCCTCTCCAAGGTCCTGGAACAAGTCGTTACTTTCCAGCTTCGCACTTTCCTCTCCCGCCACTCCCTTCTCAAACCCCTCCAATTGGGTTTCCGCGCCGCCCGCAGCACAGAACCCACCTTGGTCAAAGTTACAAATGACATTACGTCCATCTGCAACCAGGGCTCCCTCTGCCTCCTCATCCTCCTTGACCTCTCTGCTGGCCTCGACACTGTTGACCACTCTATCCTTATCCACCGCCTCTCCTCTCACCTCAACCTTCAGGGTTCTGTCTTGAATGGTTCAGATCCTACCTCTCACGCTGACTCCACTTCATTTCCACAAACGGCTTCTCCTCTAGCCCCCATCTCGTGCGGTGTTCCTCAGGGCTCTGTCCTTGGTCCCCTCCTCTTCAATATCTATATTCTCCCTCTTGGTGACATCATCCGCAGACATGGGGTCAACTTCAACATCTATGCGGATAACACCCAACTTTACCTCTCTGCCTCCACCCTTGACTCCAGGTCCACTGCTGTGCTGACAGAATGTCTGTCAGACATCAAGTCCTGGATGAGAGCTAACTTTCTTCAGTTGAAAGTCAACAAGATCAAGGCTCTCCTGATTGGCTCCTGTCAGTGCCTCCACACCTCAGGCGTTGACAGCATCACCATCCATGGTTGCCCAATTCACCTCACTGAGCCAGTCCGGAACCTTGGGGTCTTGTTTGATGCTCAACTATTCTTTCTACCCCACATCTGTGCCATGACCTGCTCTGCCTTCCCCCACCTTGACTGTATATTTTGTGGGCGAAAAGCGGCAGCCAATTCTACACAGGAATGTCCCTCAAACAGTCGTGGATTGAAGTGACCAATTTATTGTTATTTTTTATTATTAATTCTTATACAATTGTTCTTAGAAGTTGACAATTCCCAACTCATCAGCAAATATGGACAGCTCTGCCCCTCCTATGCCCATGTCATTAAAGTCAATTTTCAAACCCACAGGTCCCAGTCCATCCCCTGAGCCACACAATGAGCCACAGCCTGTGAAACACCCACTGATTCCCACTCTCTACCCTTTGTACCCAAGCTATCCTTCAATTCACTCTTCCACTTCATGGTTAATGTCAAGCCTCTTCAGCTTTGCTTCTAATCTCCAATGCAGTACCTTATTGTGGAGTCCTGTAGCTCAGTGGTTAGAGCACTTGCCTCCAATTGAGAGGACATGGGTTTGATTCCCAGCAGGGCAGAATGTTGGGTAAGTTTCCTTACTCCACACGCCTCTGCTTATCTAGCAGTAAGTAGGAACACGGTTGTTAGTCGATTGACGTATAGCTTTTCTGGGGATAATAGTCCCTCAAAAAAAAATTTGGTCACTCAATCCACAACTTGTGTGGGACGCTGCTGTGCACAATTGGCTCCCGTGTTTCGCCCACAAAATATACAGTCAATTCACTTTACAGTATATTCTGTGAAGCGCTTTGAGACGTCTCGAAAATGTAATAAGGCATCATAACTAAAAATCTAAAACACACATTTCTCGTTGTTGTATTTCACTGGTAAACCTCTGGCGAGTTGCTCTCTTGAAGCAGCTTGGTGCGTTTTGCCCCCTTGGAGGGTTTCTTCTCTGCTTCCGCCTCCATCACACGTGCTCTTTCTCACAGGGATTGCCACAGATAACATGCTAAAGTTCTTTGCAGAGGTTTAAGAACTTAATTTCATGGAATTAAACAATGGCTTGAATTCAGGAGATAGCAATCCATTTCTGACATCATCCTAACTTCACACTGTGACCTTGTACCCAGGTATAAACACTGCACTCCAAACAAACTCTTATCAATAGGGGCTTCAGAAGAAGTTGGCAAGTGCCTGTAACGTGGAGTTTCAGAGAGATTAGCTTTACAGATAGTTAAGCAAAGCAATCTTGGGGGAAACTGGGGATTGCTACACATGGTTGATATCTCCTCAAATTGTTGCCAAGTTCCTCTCTCACCTGTTTGGCTAAAATATAAGTCACTACACATAGCAGTAATTACTATATTTATAATGTAATAATAACCCTTTTGTACCTATAATGTTGAACTGTCTCAAAATGTCTCTGCATTGTCATCCGCAGACGTGGGGTCAACTTCTACATGTATGCGAATTACACCCAAATCTACTTCTCTTCCAGCTGCGACTCCCAGGCTACTGATTTCTTGTCAGCTTGTTTGCTGGATATCTCTATCTGTCTCTCTTTCTCTGTCTCTCTATTTGTCTCTTTCTCCTTCTCTCTCTCTCTCTATCTCACACACACACACATTCTCTCTCTATCCCTTTGTGTCTTTCCATATATCTTATGATATCACAAGCTGACGCCCCATCCCTGGGAAAGATAAACCTGTGGGATTTATCTTTCCAACTAAATATTATAACTGTTTATTTTCACATTTTTTACAAACACAAAATGATAAACATACCAAAAATACACCACAGACTTCTAACAGAAAATATGACCTGATCCAAGAGACACAAATAAGGGGAACTATCTCTCGGTAAATAACTGATGGAATTCTCAACACTGTCCCGGGAATGGTTGTGTCAATCCCAGCATTGCCAGAGGCTGGGATATGGACAACAGGAGGTGTGAATGTGTGTGGGGGTGGGGGGCAGGCAACAACAACAACTTGCACTTATATGGTGCCCTCCATGCAGGGTAGCATCTCAGAGCGCTTAAGAGTGTTAGAGCCTGACTCCAAGCTAAGGGGGGGGGGGGCTGGGGAGGTGGCCGTAAGTATGGTCAAAGAGGAAGGTTTGCAGGTGGGACTTGAAAAAGAGGAGAGAGGGGGGATTGAGGGAGAGTGTTGCAGAGTCTCGGGGTGTGGTGGCTGAAAGCGCGACCTCCGATGGTGGGGTGGAGGGTGTGAGGGATGAGTAGGAGACCGGTGCCAGTTGAGTGGAGGCGCTGGGTGGTGGATTGGGGAGGTCGAAGAGGTAGGGAGGTGCCAGAGAGTGAATGGATTTGAATACGAGCGTGAGGATCTTGAAGTCGATCTGTTAGCCAGTGGAGCCTGGGCCAGAACTGGTGAGATGTGGTTACGGAGTTTGGTCCGGGTCAGTATGTGGTCGGCAGAGTTCTGAATGAGCTGAATCTTTTGAGTAGTGAAGCTGGGGAGACCCGCGAGGAATGCGTTTGAGTAATCCAAGCGGGAGGTGACAAACGCATGCACGAGGGTTTCAGCTGCATTTGGGGTAAGGTACAGTTGGAGGCAGGCAATGTGGCAGAGGTGGAAGAAGATGGTCCTGGTCAGGGACTGGATATGGGTGAGGATGAACAGCTGGGGGTCAAACTGGACGCCTAGGTTGCACACTGGTTCGGCGAGTCTGAGGGAGAACCCAGGGAGGTTGAGAAGTTTAGATCCGCAGGAGCCAAGGAGTATGGCTTCCATCTCATCCATATTCAGCTGCAGGAAGTTTACGCTCATCCAGGCCTTGATGTCTGCCAGACACGCTGATAGAACATCGGCGGACCTGGAGTTGGTATTGGAGGAGGCAAAGTAGATTTGTGTGTCCTCCACAAACATGTGGAAGGTTACCCCGTGTCTGCGGATGAATTGCTCAGAGGGAGCATATAGATAAGGAAAAGAAGAGGGCCAAGCAGGTGACTGGCGGGTGCAGGAGGAGAAACCATTTGCCAAGATGAAATGGAGGCGGTTGGTTAAGTGGTAGTCGAACCATATGAGCGCGGTCCCACTAAGATAAAACAACAACAACTTGGATTTAAATAGCGCCCTCCACACCAGATGGCGTTTCAGAGTGCTTTACAGTAACGGATCCCGGGGCCGAGCCAGGGGGAGGGGGAGGAAGGTGACCAAAGGTGCGGTCGAAGAGAAAGATCTTCAGCAGAGACCTGAAAATAGGAAGAAAGGAGGCGAGGCGAAGGGAGTGAGGAAGGGGGTTCCAGAGCCTCGGGGCATAGTGACTGAAGGCACGGCCACCAAAGGTGGAGCGGAGGATTCGGGGGACAAGGAAGAGGCCAGACCCAGAGGTAGATGAGGGAGGCGAGGCGGTGGAGGAGGATGGCGTGGTCAACTGTGTCAAACGCAGCAGAACGATCCAAGAGGACGAGGAGGCAAAGGGAGCCCTGGTCACAGATAGAGAGAATGTGGTTTGTGACTTTAACAAGGCGGGGCATCGTGGAATCTCTCAGGTGCTGAAATGGAGGAGATTGGGGAGGGGACAGAACGAGGCATAGGAGCAGCGGAGGTCTAAGCCTCTGCACACCTCTGCACAGTGACTACTTTCTATTATATCCTTCAATGTTAATTGCACCAAAATAAGGAATAACAGGCATTTTGTAGAACTTTAGCATATTGAAAAGACTGAAGGTATAACACAGTAACTGTTTTAAAGGTAAATGCAGCATCCATTTGTGCACAGCATATCCCATAAACCCCAAGTCCTGTGGGATGAAGTAGTAATTAACCTGGGGTTGTTGGGCTGGACACAGCGAGAGGCTCCTTGCTCTATTACAGTGTCACAGGATTTTCAACATCTACCTGAGCAGGTAGACAAAACTATACCTTTCACCTGCACTCCTCAGCTGTCACCTCTCTCCCTGGAGCAATGCATTCTGCTGACCTAATTTCAGAAAGTGTTAGGTGCCAAGAGCTAAGGCTATTGGTGTCGGGCAAGCTTTCCTGCTGCTTGTCCAGCTAGGACCACGGCTTTAGCTCACAGGGTTAACAGGAGTGGGATGATTCTCTGCCCGTGGGGACGGGTCTGCCCTTCCAGGTCCTACCAATGAGCCAGGTTGGCTGTGCTGTCATCAGTGATGCCCTGGAATACTGTGGAACCGCCTGGCTCAGAAACCAGACTACCGGGACTGGCACAGAAGGCTTGATTCTGACATGCCATTACCAGGCTTGTCACCTTGGAGCCAGTTCAGCCAGGCTATGGGATCCCATAGCCTGTCCTTTCCTGTAACATTTCCCTTGTCAGTTGTGCTCTTCACAAACTCTTCCTCAGCTCTCTGTATTCCTCTCTGCACTGGGAAAGATTTAGGCAGAAAATTTGGGCATTTCCTCCTTTTGACCATTTGAAACTGAAATCAACAAAGTAAGTAACATTAAGTAACAAAGTAAGTAAGTAAGTAAGTAAGTAAGTAAGTAAGTAAGTAAGTAAGTAAGTAAGTAAGTAAGTAAGTAAGTAAGTAAGTAAGTAAGTAAGTAAGTAAGTAAGTAAGTAAGTAAGTAAGTAAGTAAGCAGCTAATTTGCCCCTTTGAGAATGTTATCAGACTTGGGAGCATTTCCTGGAACATTCCTACCATTAACACCTATAACAAGGTCGGTCAGATCCCAGTGGGACACTTTATCGCCAGCTGTTTTTCGCTCGTGCTAAGTTTTTATTACTACAAATCTTCATTTTATTTTCATCCCTCTGCTCTGTCTCTGGAGGCTGAGGCACAACTTGCAGCTCCCATCCTGCTGTCTTCCGCTACCTCATTCAGCAGTCAGTTAGATGAGTACTTGACCTCCAAGGTCACTACAGCCATGCTACACTCTCCTGGACATGTGAGTGAAGGGGAACATAGGAGTGCAGTTCCCAAAACTAACTGAATAAACTTTCACTTCATCAATCGGGAGAAATTATTTCCACTTGCGGGTGGGTCGGTAACCCGAGGACACCGATTTAAAATAGTTGTTAAAAGAAACAGAAAGGGAGGTGAGGAGAAATGTTTTCACACAGCGAGTTGTTTGGATCTGGAATGCATTGCAGGAAAGGTGGAAGTCGATTCGATAACAACTTTTAAGAGAGAAGTAGATAATTATTTGGGGAGGACAAGTTTGCAGGGCTATGGGGAGAGAGCGGGGGAGTGGGATTGATTTGGAGAGCTCTTTTCAAAGAGCCGGCATAGACACAGTGGACCGAATGGCCTCCTTCGGTGCTGTATAATTCTATAATATAATAATAATAATCCTTGCATTTGATATAGCGCTTTTCACGTCTTCTAGATGTCTCAAAGCGCTTCACAGATTAGAATGTAAAGTGAATTGACTGTATATTTGTGGGTGAAATGCGGCAGCCAATTGCACACAGCAGTGTCCCCCAAACAGTCGTGAATTGAAATGACCAATTTATTACATTTTTTTTGAGGGATCATTATCAGGCGTGTAGAGTAAGGAACTTGCCCAAGGTTTCATCCTGCTGGGAATCGAACCCAGGTCTCTCGCTTGCAAAGCGAGTGCTCTAACCACTGAGCTACAGGACTCCTCCAAGTTGTTATATTTATGCAGTAGTGGCAAACAGAATTTGGGGGGAATTCATACATGTCAGGTGGCTGACACACTTAAGACACTTGGAAATTGCCCTGTCTCGGAATGAAGTGAGTGAGCAGTCAACTATGAATGCCATCCTCCACCACATCCACCTGTGCCCAGTCACAAAGATACACACCCAAACAGATATTGGGCAGGTCCCTGAAACACAACAACTTGCACTTATATTGCATCTTTCAGAAAGGTCTCAAAAAACTTCAGACTTCCAACAGGATGGCTGAGCAGGGTGAAAGAAAGGGGGAGCTTGAGGGGTTCTAGTCAAAGAGACAAGTTTTTAAGAGGGTTTTGAAGGCGGGGAGGTGAGGCGCAAGGCAAAAGGATTTGGGAAGAATTACAGAGAGCTTGTGCTTGGAGGCTGAAGGCTCAGACAGTAATAGTTCAGAGATGGAATGAAAAATGAGCACGACAACAACAACTTGGATTTATATAGCGCCCTCCATGCCGGACGGCGTCTCAGAGTGCTTCACAGTAACGGATCCCAGGGCCTCTCTGGGACGTGCAGCCAGTGCAATCTAGCAAGGACTGGGGTAATCGGTGAGCGGAGTTTGGTGCGGGTGAGAATGTGGGCAGCAGAGTTTTGAATAATCTGGATTTTATGGATGGTAGTGGAGGGGAGGCCGGCGAGGCGGGCGTTTGAATAATCCACCCGAGAGTTGACAGAGGCACTAGATTAGGAGGACAAGCAGGAGACTAGTGCTGGAGGAAATGGCGGAGGTTGGAAGGGTCAGGGCCAGATGGAATTTAAAGATGAGCATCCTGAAATTGATATGCTGGGACTAGTAATCCTGTGGAGCCTGGTGAGATGGGGGTTGTAGAGAATGAATATAGAACATCCAACCCTGGAAACATCACCGCCACTCAGTAACCTGACCTGATGCACTTTAATTTCGCACGTCCCATATACTGGATTAACGGACTGGCCACCTTCCCACTCAAATAATTATTCAATCTTTTCAAATATTTGAAACATATTTTGAAAGAAAACAGTGCAGTGAACTGTGATCGCTGTGGCACACAGATGTAAATAAATTCACAGCCAGATGTGAGGTACTCAGGGGACTGACCCCATCCCTGACCTTCCCCAAAGGCTCAACACAAAGAAAGCAACACACTTAATCATCATTCCCTGGGAGCTGCTGAATCAACAACTGCCTCGGGCAGTGGGAGAGCCTAACTGGGTTCTGATTGTAATGTGGGAACATTGCAAAGGTTTAAGCTTCCCCAGCGTGTCCTAGGTAGAAGTATCACAGGGTAGAGCAAATACAGACATGGACAAACACACTGCAGGGGCAGACCAACCAATGGCCTGATCTGATGCTGGAGAGAGACCAGGAGCGAGAGCCCTGACTGCTTTTCCCTTCCTGACCTTGAAAAGCTAAGGCAGATGCAGCCCCCTGAGATCAGCAATCTCAGCACAGAATCAGCAAGCTCCTACTCCTGCTGTAGCTCTGTTCCCCACAATCTTACACTTTAAGTGGATAGTCTTAAGACTAAAGCCACAAGAATTTGGGGTGGCTGGGAGCAGCATCAGGCCATCTGGCTGTCTGCCTCACTGCCTCCTCCGACTTCACACCTTCTCAACAGCGACCAACAGGGCTCCCAAGATAATCATTCCTGCCTCGCTCCTCACTCTGTAAACCAGGGCATGAGGTCAGCTGTGCCACCCTTCCCAACCCACCCCCAGGTTGAGATCGGTAATATACAAATATATTAGTTACATTTATATAGTGCCTTTCACTGTGGGAAGATGTCTCAAAGTGATGAAATATACATACTTAAAGGACATGTATTTACACGTGTGTTTGACGCTGTTTCTCAGTTGGAAGGATTGTTCTACATTGAGCACGGAATTCTCAAACCGCACATCTCTATATTCCGTAAAATATTTTAATGACATTTGTCTCTTCCAGCAAAATGCGCAAAATTCTTAATATATCATCCTTATCACAAACCAAGCAAATACAGTTACTCAAAGAAGATTCAAACTATTCAGCCAGTGTCTCAGCTCTGTGTGAGGGACATAGACCATCACCAGCACGCAATCACAGACAGCATGCGACGGTGGCCACAAACACTAAGTTTCGATAACCAGTCTGTCTTCATCACTGCTGGTGTCACTGTTGTCAGCTCTGATCTGCCTTACTGTCCTCTCCTGCCCGGCCCGGGGAATAGTGAGGGGCTGTGTGACCTGCCGACCCTGGCTCAGCCTTGCTGTCTCGCTTCCACTCCACAGTCTATCCTGGTACTGAAGGCTGGACACTTCCTCGGGGGCAGGTAATGGCGTCTCATGAGGGGTTGTGAGTGAAGGTGAATGTTTGCTGGCTCTTGCCCGATCTGGAGGTGAGTGATGAGCAGGATGTGACCTGGAAGTGGTGTCCCCTAGTCCCACAACGCCTGGCCTTCCTGACCCTCTGTGGGCATCCGGGCTTTTGGCACTTCGTGGCTGGCATGGCTCTGGGTGCCCAGGCAGGTTGGAATGGCCAGTGGGCACGGTCTGTGGTGAGGGAAGGAGGGGGGAAGGGATTGTTGCCGGGAGCAGCACCAGGCCAGCTGGTTGCCTCACTGTCTCCCTTGGCTTCACTTCTAACTTCTGAGCATAACAGCCAGAGTCAGGACATCTGCTCGGGCTGTAAACTGCCGGTAGCACAGCGAGGGCGTCCGGTGCTAGGGGTGCCCGTGCCGACTGTCCCAGTGTGGGCAGTGCTAGTGGGAGTGGTGTCAGTGTGGGCGCAGCTGGTGTGGGCAGTGCCCGTGTGAGTGGAGCCAGTGTGGGCACTGCCAATGGGGGCAGTGCCAGTGTAGACAGAGCTGCTGTAGTCAGTGCCAGCACGAGACACGGGGGTCCTGGGTCACCCACCTGGGCCGGAATCGCCGTCATTACAAGCGGCTGGAATTGAAAATAAATTAATATTTCAGAATGTGCATCTTCTTATGTGTTATTTCTAAAACAGAAATAAATATTTCCTCATCCCTCCTTTAGTGATATCATAAATCCTGTGTGTTCATCCTCAAATAAAACTCCAATTATTGTGGAGGAGCTGGAGTGACACATTGTGCTGGCCAGACTGAGCCACTAGAACACTGCAGAGAGGCCTGCTGTGTCCTCTTCCACACCAGGCACCAGGAGCCTATCAGCCCCATCCTCACCTTTGTACCCCCACCCTATTTGCCCCCACCATCAGTGGGTGAGTTGTAAGTCAATCTGCCCCCACTTTCTGGAACTCCATACTCTGACTCGCTATCTCCTAACATTCTAAGCTATTTCACCTCTGCTCACACTTTCAGTCATCTTTCCCCTCCCACCTTCCAGCTCCCACCCTCCCATGATCCAACCATCAACCATGTAAAGAAATTACCTAGGAAATTCTCGATCAACTTACTCTCACCACTTACTTTCGCCCTTGGTTCCCACCATGTTATCTCACTGTGCTTACACTGAACTGCACCTATCACCCGCTGACCAGTGTCCTAAATAATTGAATTATATTGTTTCATCTGCCCCATTCTTAGAATACTCAGAAAGTGTGAGGTTGTGGGTGTAGAGTCGGACAATTGTTATCTTTAAAACTTATATGGGGAGTACTGCGAGCCTCTATCCCACTGCACTAATGGTAGAAAACAATTGCATTTATTACACTCACCTCCATGTCTTGTGAAGCCCCTCTCAGTAGGACAGCCAGTGATGGGAGATCTTGGTTTGGGGTTGGTTCCCCTTGGCGTCTCTGTGTGTCTGCAGCAAATGGGCTTCCATCACTTGCAGTGCAGGTTGTAATCGCCACAGCACTCTGAATTACCCGAGAAAACATGGGCAACAAGGAACCAGTGAAGGCAGGATTAATGCCACTCTTCTGGGATACTGAGCCTGGCATTGCTGAGTGCCTGGACATCTCGGTATGAGAGCCAGACAAGGTTTGGGCAAGCACACAGTCCTGACTGTTGGACAGCTCGGAAACGGTTTGTGCCCAGGAGGCAGACACCGAGAGGGAAGCAGCAGGGCTAGTTCGCTTCTTCAGAAAACACATGTTGGCTGAGCCCTTCTGGCCCTGGGAGACATCAAGAGGGAAGGAGCCACCTGGGAGCTGTGAGCACAGAGACCCCACCGAAGACCTGGGGACAAGAAGAGCCCAAGTCCCAGCAATAGACTCTGGGGCAAGTTCTGGGCACTGTGCTGCTGGAGAGGGTCCATGTTGCACGTTCAGTGTAGAGCTTACGGAGGACAATGGGACCAGAGTGATTCCTGGTTCATCAACAGTGAAGGCAGCATCTATGGTTGACCCAGGAAATGGGTTTGTGGAGTCGGTGAGAGGGAGAGACTGTGCTGCCTTTCGCTGGGTAACATGTGACCCTCGGTCTGCGACTCGCTCCCTTTGATTGTCAGCTACAGCCTCATTAACATCTACTGAACATAAAGCAGAGATTGGATTATCATGTTGAAACATCCAGGAACAATAGCCCAAATATTAGAGGTTATTGCTGTCATGAACAGTGACTTATTTTTAGACAAACACAATAGCTATTTTGCACAGTGCCAGGTTCTCACGTGAAGTGAATAATCAATTAATCTGGAGGACTATGAGCCAGGTCACTGGGTGAAATTCCCTTTTCTTTTCTTATCATCAATCATATCTGTCCCTGGTCATGTTTCTCCTGACGTCTCTCCTGCAGACCTGTTCTCCCATCTTTGAAACCACTCCTCAACTCTGATCTGCTTGCTCTTCACTCTCGCTGTCCCACCATCATTGGATGAGGTTTCAGACATTAGTCCTCACTCTCTAGAACGCCTAAATTCCCTCTTCCTTGCACCACTTCTGCCTTCAAACCTTTTTTAAAAAAAATGCTTCCATTAACGCCCTTAAACTCATCCTTCCTTTCTGCCTGCTGGTTTACAGTAACTGTACTGCAGCACCCTCTTGTGGTTCCTAATTCCCTTTGTTTTATATGCAAAGTGTTCAGTGAAGCCTCATTTTTTCGTGTCAGCCGAGTGTATCCAAACCAAGTAATAATAATCCTTGCTTTGGGTACTTATCACATCTTTGAGAGGTCTCAAAGCACTTCACAGAATATACTATAAGTAACTGCCTAAAAGTTCGACTTATACATGGAAATTCCAGAGATATTTATTGGAATGGAGTGCGCACTCTCTCCCTGGAGTGACACATCATGCTTACCTAATTCGAGAAAGTATTTGTGCAGGTTGGCAAGAGCCAAAGCTTAGGGACCCCCAGAGAGTGTGTTGGGGCAACTGCTGGAGTCTAACCAGCTAAAACCACAAACTTGTCATTAGAGCATTGCCTGGCCAGCTTACCCACTGCTTGTCCAGCTGAGGACCACCCTATCCATTAGGGCTTTGGCTTGTAACCACCCTGCTCCCAGTGACTGGTCTGCCCTTCCAAGTCCTACCGATGAGCCAGGCTGGTGAGTGAGACCTCTACACCATATCTGACCCATCTCATTGTTCCAGAGTAAGAATATTGGTGTAGATTATTCATTAATCTATTCTTTAATTGTTTCCTGGATCACACCAATGGACTGTGATGGTGTAGTGCTTTCCTACCTCCTAGCCTGTGCGTCTGCTCCTGATTGGCTGGTGCGTCTCGCAGTCTCAGGCGCAGTTTTCTGTGAACCTTTGACTTCATGTGTTTCGTTAGGTTTCCTGTCAGAATGAGAGAGATTTACTAGGGGCCATTGGCTACTTATCTCTGTTAGCTATGACTACAGAATACATGCAACCAATCTGTGCACAGCAACATCCCATAATATATTAATGACAACAATGATAATAATCCTTACATTTGATATAACACCTTATCATACTGTGCTTCTTAGGATTTTACTGTGAAGAGGAATTAGTGACTGTATATTTTGTAGAATGTGGCAGCCAGTTTGGCACAGCAATGTCCCACCAACAGCCATGGAGTGAATCCTAATTTTATTAGGGGGATTGTTGGCCAGGACACCAAGAGAAATTCCCTTCTCTTTACCTGTAGTGCCATGGAATCTTTAATGTCCACCTGAATAGACAGACGGGACCTTGGTTTAATGTCTCATCCGAAGGACAGCTGCACACCTCCAGCACTTCACTGAACTGTGTGTTAAAAAAGTCCAAGACATGGGTCTTAATCCTGCAACCTTTTGACTTAGTATTGCTATCAAAGAGTGTATGGGCTCAAAGGTACATGCATTACTGTATACGCTCACTGCTCTGTGCCTAGCTATGAGGCTGTGTACAGACACTGACTCATGCTTTGCTGTGGAGCTGTGGATTGTCTGTAAGATTCTGCAATTAATGTGTTAAATAATATCTCAAATTATATTTGTGATATTTATATTTTTGAGATATATGATCAATCTCATATGATGGGAGCTGGTTGTGACTAGCTTCACAGAAGAAACAAAAGGCTGTTTACAAACAACAAACTGTTTTCAGTCCTTATTAGTCATTTTCTCATGGAAAAATGTTCTGCAGCTGGAGAGAGAGCTGTGTTCCATTTTTTCACAAAGGAACCATCTTGCAAAAGACAATAGGTGAAAGATCACCAAATTAACTGTCTAAACGGAGATCGATTCCAAAAGAGCATTTGAAGAAAGAATTGGGGAAGAAGAAATAAAGTAATTGGAACTTGGGGTCGCAAACCATATTCCAGCTTCTAAAGAAGGAAGATCAAGACTACGATTTAAACAACAGTCAACGTGTAATAGTACCTGGATACTTTTGGGTGATTGAACTGGGAAACGTACAACAATATTTGGATATCTTTTGAAGAGCCATTAAAAAGGGAATATTGAAATGGACATTAAATTGGACATTGGACACTCCTCTATCTCTTCCGGAACATTTGATTAGATCAACTTAAATCGTTGTGAACTGTACGTGGATACGTAAGCATTATTATGATGTATTATTTTAATTCGTTATAACTATTACTAATCAGAATTAATAAACATCTATATATTTTTGAACAACATTTGTGTCTGCCTTCCCCCACCTCCGCAACATCGCCCGGCTCCGCCACTGTCTCACGTTGCAGACCGTCGAAACCCTCATACACCCATTCATTACATCGAGGCTTGACTATGCAAACTCCTTGCTTTGTCGGCCTCCCCAACTCCTCCCTCCAGAGCCTGCAGATCATCCAGAATACTGCAGCCTGTGTCCTTACCAGGCTCCGTGACCCTATCACCTCCACCCTCGCCCAACTCCACTGGCTTCCCATCACACAGAGGATACAGTTCCAGATCCCAGTCCTCACCTTCAAAGCCCTCCATGGTCTTGCTCCCCCCTACCTTGCGACGTCCTAATCCCCTACCAACCTGCCCACTCCCTCTGCTTAGCGGGCTCTGGCTTGCTTCACTTCCCCAACCTTGCCCACCCCACCATTGGCAGACAAGCCTTCTGCCACTCTGCCCCCCACTCTCTGGAACTCCATCCCGCAGTCCTTCCGCCTCGCCCCCTCCCTTGCCTCTCAAGACCCACCTCTTCGACCGTGCTTTCGATCACCCTGCTTCCCCCCCTGGACTCCACCCTCCCGAATCCCGACCTTGAGTCCTAAACTCTGACTGTCCAGCGCCTTAGGACATCCTCCTTACGTGAAAGACGCTATACAAATGCAATTTTATTTTTGTTGTGTCAGTCCTTACTTCACCGCAGGGTCAAAATTTACATTAACCCTCACACGTCTTTACTGCTGGAGTTATTGCTGTACTCATGCATTGCTGAGTATAGCTTTGTGCGTGTGTTGCTGTGACCTGGGCTTTCCTTACCTTTAGTTTTGAAGGAGCTGGTGCAGAGCGAACAGCGATATGGCCGGGCACTGGTGTGGCTGTGTCGGTGGGTCCTTAGGGCGCTGGGCTTCTCACAGCCAATGCTACACTGCTGGCTCTGCTGCTTCCCTCGGCCACCGCCCCGCACAGGCACCTCATCCTCTCTGTGGCTGCCGAGACAGTTGCAATGTTTCAACCTCCTAACAACAGGGAAGCTTTCAGCTCCATTTCACTTGATATTTAATGGTAACTCAGGAGGATGGCATGGAGCTCAGAGCTCGAAGCCTCACCCTCGGCTAAACAATAATAAAGATAATAATAATCCTTGCTTTTGATATAGCTCCTGATCACATCATCAAGACAGAATATACTGTAAAGTGAATGAATTAAATTTTGTTAACAATATGTCAGGGAATCACTGGCTCAGCACTCACTCAGCTCAGCTCACAGCAGTGGTGGGCGCTGCAGCTAGGAACCACTCCACAACCAGCTCCAAAGATAAATCCTTTGGCATCTTTGCCCTCACTCCTCTCAGCGTCTGAGGTTTCACATCTGGATCATATCAACATTTTCGGCACAAGAGGCCATTCCTTATCGTGCGGGGTTGCTGCTGCCTGATTTTCTCGATCTCCCACTTTCTTTAATCCTACTCTTTTCCCACATTGACTGCTGGGACTATTTATTGCTTTTATTGCTTTCCTTTCTCCATAGATGCTGCCTGAGCTGCTGAGTGTTCCCAGCAACTTCTGTTTTTGTTTACTGCTGGGAGGCCTGACAGTCCTCAGGATGACAATGTAACTTCATGTCTGTTTGTTCTCACTCTCGCTCTGTATTTACGTACAGCTGCTAAGATTTGTTCTTCTTTATCCTGTTATATCAAAGGCACTATTTAATTGGTTATTATGTGGCTCAGACATCCTCCCCATCCCAGACACAACCATCCCAAACACCCACATCACAGACACCCACGCCCCTCACGTGTTGCCACGTACCTTCTGTTCCAGGTGACTGTTCTCTTGCGGTTGCTGCGTCGATGTTTCATCTCATTTTTTCTCAGGAGCGTGGCTGGATCCTCCCACTGTAAACATTGGCTATGGGGTACGAGCGGCGGCTTTTCAACCTGATTAATAAAATAAATAATCGTGTGCTACAGTGCCTCACCATAAAGAGCTCAGTGAGATACAGTCAGTGACACAGGGCACTGGCTGACTATGCTCCTAGTGGGGGAGGTAAGTGGGCTGAGAGCTGAGCTGGCTCCATGGTGAGTGCTTGGCAACTGAAAATTGGAATTGAGTCAATATTCTATGATAGTCTCTAGTCCAGTTGCTGACCCAGGTGGGTCCGCAGTACTTACTCCAGGGCACTGCTGATGACAGCACAGCCAGCCTGGCTCATCAGCAGGACCTGGAGGGTAGACCGGTCAATAGGGCAGGGAATCCTCCCACTCAGCTCCTGTTAACCCTGCAAGCCAAGGTCCTAACAAAGAGGCTGGTTTTCTCAAGCAGCAGGAAAGCTTGCTGGACAGTGCTATCAATGGTAAGCTATGTGGTTTTAGCTGGTTACCCCAATGCACACTCTGGGCTCCACAAGCCTCGGCTGTTATTAACCTGCACCTAATACTCTCGAGAATTAGGTAAGCAGGGTCCATCTCTCCTAGGAGAGAGTGCATAATCCTTCCCTGATAGGGAAATTTCCATGTGTAGATGACATACATGGAACTCTGTCTGCTTTGGATACTCTTAAGCATGATGAGGGTTTCTGTCAGACTGACCAAAACAAGGGCACTGGCTAGCTGGGAGGAGTTACTGAGTCCCATGTGCTACAGTAACATCTGGGATAGTCAGCCTGGCCTGGAGGGAGCTGGATCACACCAGTGCTGACTGGGGATCAGCCAGTAACAAGGAGCACTGTTGGGAAGTGACCGAGCCCGACAGTGCGAGAGAAGTAGAGTAACATCATTGGAGATTTAGTTTACACAAAACGGGTTAGAAAGTGTTTGTGTGGAGATTAACTTACTGAGGAAGTAGGCTGTTCTCTCTGCTTTAGGCGATGCAGAGACAAGGTGTCCCTCGCGGCCAGGTGAGATGCTGCTGGGTTCCCGGTGCAGGTGGGCCAGGTGGCGTAGGCAGAAGTCAGGCCATGTCCCCCGGCCAAGGGGATGGCCTTTCTCAGGAAGCACCAGGTGGGCTCTGGCTCGCTCTGCAATGTGGGGAAGGGGAGCAGGTGGGTTGCTGGGGCTGAAGCCAGCTCCTCGGGAAGGCAATGGCTCACAGCTGGCTTGGTGCAGGATGAAGCAGGGGGCATTGTGGTGGCTGTGTGACCGCCGTGGGGACCATCAGAACACGTGGCTTGTAGATAGGCCTCTGTGCTCAGCTCTGGATCTGTTCTGCCAGTCTCCTTGTCTTCCCTGGGAATACTGGCTTGCTGGGGGACAAGGCGGGCATGGATATCCTCCACACTGCCCCATGGCTCAGCTGAGAATCCCTGGGTGATTAAGTGAGCCAGAGCAGCAGGAGCTTGGACACTTGCTGACGTGTAGTGGTGAGTGACAGCGATGGGCGATGAGCAGCCTCTGGGTGGGTGGGCACTCTCTTTCTGCCTCACCACAGGGCAATGCCCACCAGAGACCACCGTCGTGACTGTGCCACACACAGCGCAGCAGCAAGCCCAGGCTGTTGGCAATGCTGGCTCCCGGCTTTCCCTGCTCGACCGCTGCTCAGAGACAGGCTGGGCTGAGGGGAGAGAGGAGCGGGCACTGAGTGGAACACTGACCTCCTCATTCAGGAATGTGAGCTGATATTTGGGAAGAAAGTCTTTCTGCCCTTGAGAAGCTTTCCCAGGTAACGTTGCCCCTTTCCCTGAGAGTGGGTCTGAGGGCAGCTGTGATGGTGAATGTGACCCAGGTGCTTGGCTGGGGTTTGCAGAGGGAGACAGGTAGTCGCTGGCTGTCTGGGAGGAGGTTGAGTCTCTGACATCAGTAGGTCTCAGTCTTGGTCTCTTTGTCCATGGCAATCCGGAGCCTGTGCCACTATATCTCTGTGTTTCAGACACTCCCACGGCTCCACGCTCCTGGGGAACAGACACCCCACAGCAGCCGGGACCCCGCTCCGGCACCAGGATACTCATCTGCCGCATCAGGTGTGGGTGGGGTGTGGGGAGCAGTACCGGGGCTGGGATTGAGATTGGTGTTGGGGCTGGACCTGGTGATTGGGCTGGGGTTGGGTCTGGGGTTGAGGTTGGGGCTGTGGATGGGGTTGGGGCTGTGGATGGGGCTGGGATTGAGGCTGGGGTTGAGGTTGGGGCTGGATTTGGGGCTCGGGCTAGGGAAGGAGCTGTGATTGTGGTTGGGGTTGGGGCTGGAGCTGTGAATGGGATTGAACCCCGGCTCCTGGCCTGGTACATCTTCCTAAATGTCCCCTCGCCATACACTGACCATTTCTCCGGGGAGAATTTCTGTAACTTTCTCTTTTCAGACGATCCGTGTTTGGTGTGAGCGGCTTTGCGGGTGCCTGGGGCCGGAGCTGGGGCTGGGCACTCACCCTGGGCAGGGGGTAGCGAGTCCAGAGCCGTCTGTCTGACCAGAGTGCGTGAGAGGCTGGGGTGGACGCCTGGGGAGCTAGGGTCTCTGCACAGAACAGTGGCTGTGCCTCTCTGCAGAGGGTGACAGTGGGGTGTGAGCTGTGTTTGCCCGGGGGGTGATGGCTGCCCTGCCCCGGGGGGCAGTGAGTTGCTCCTCGTAACCTGTGAGAAGCCCACAGTGGCACAGGAATGTGATGGTAATGAGCTGAACAAGCTTTGCTTTGCTCTGCGGATGGACTCCAGGTTAGATTTGGGTGAAGGATCCATTTTTCTGTTGACGTGCGAGGATTTCATGTCAAAATGAAAGGAATCCTTAAAGGTGTACGGCATTGGCAGATCAATGCTGCCCTGCTTGGAAAGGATGCTCTTCCGGGGTCTGACAATTTCCAGGTGTTTATCATCCACCACAGCTTCGTTGTCAGAGATGAGCTTACTGATACGTTCCTCAAGCCGCCTCTTGTCCACCCCTGAGATGGGGAGCTCACGGGCCGGGCTCTGCTCAGCATTTCCCGAGAAGCACCTAAGGGCGCCCGCTGACTCTGCGCTGGACTCCTGGAGGCTCTGCGTGGGGCTGGAGGCCCATGTCAGCTGCTCTGTGCTGTCAGAATAGCCAGAGTCAGTGCTGCCAGTGGTCTGCAGGCTGGAGCTCGAGCTTGACCATTCCCCAAGCCGCTGCTCAGGGAAGCAAGTCGCCTGTTGCCTTTGGAGAACCAAATTCCTGCTCCTGGATTGGCGGCTTTCCAGACTCTCAGAACTAAAGGACAGCTTCTCGGCAGCTTCCCCAACACTGGCACATTGGGAGGCACAGACACTGGCACATTGAGCAGGCTGAGGGGCAGGCAATGGACCAACATTGGGAATGCTGCCACTGGCCACTGGCAAGGCCTGAACCCTTGAGGGACCCCCAATGCCCAGCAGATACCCACCCTGGCCCACAGTCTCTGCCCCGCCCCTGCTGTTGTTGACGTGGGTCCGCGTGCGTTTGTGTTTGTATAAATTGCTCTGGGTTTTGAATGAAACTCCGCAGGTGCTGCAGGGGAATGGCCTTTCCCCAGTGTGCGACCGCACGTGTTTCTGCAGCACACTGGGCTTGGCACAGTCCCGGCCACACTGAGGGCACACACACTGGCTCAGCTTCTTGGCTTTGATCGGACGCTCTCCTTGGCCAATGTGACCAGCGGCCTCTGGGCCAGGGAGGGGTGTGTGGTCCCGGGGTCTCTGAGGCTGGTTCTGCAGAGATGGGAAGTAGCAGCCACAGAGATGAAGCAGGTCACATCCTCTCTATGTGGACTTGTCGAAGTGCTCTGAAGGGATGGTTGTTGGAGGACTTGATGAGGAACTAGAGGGTGCAGCTCTGTCTGCAGGAAGATCATCTGAGCCGTGTGTACTTCATTGCCCCACTTGATGCCATCACCATTGACACCAGCGCGATATCGAATGCCTGCTCCTGGCCCGGGCACCACCACACCATTTCCCAACTGCAGCACAGGAGAGGCTGCTGGCATCATGAAGCTCTGCTGTGCCCTCTGATCACCCATCTCTGCCTGATTGTCACAAGCTGCAGCCATTTGCCAGTGTCTTGCGTCAGTATCTCACAGCCTTAGCACACATCAGAAATAGCTGCAACCAATACACGCTTCTGATTAGAGTGATTTCAAACTCATCCGTAAAACAGCACCTCCCATCACGGAGCAGCGCCAATTTAATGTTTCATCTGAAGGATGGCACCTCTGACCATGCAGCTCACCCCACCACCGTATTGGAGTCTCAGACTCGATTATGAGCTCAAAGTCTCAATGTTGAACTCACAGCCTTCCAGCTCAGATGCGAGAACACTCCCCTGATTGATCCAGGCTGATACGGGATTTGTTCCCAAACCTACAAATAGATCAACAGAAATCATCTCCTCCCAAGGAACAAGAAACCATGGGTAACAAGGAATGAGCCAAAAGTAATCACTGCAATGAAGGATTGTTTAGAGGCCCTCGAGGGAGGGACTGAGGCAATTGTCAGGGAAACGAGAATTAACTGACACTGATCATGAGGCTACAAGGCAGTCCTACAGTCACAGGCCCACAGCGCTTGCTCCAGGGAATCAGTGTTCACAACAACCTAAACAAACAAATTGCATTAATTCAGTGTCTTTCACATCAGGAGGGCGTCCCAAGGTGTTGGGCAGTTGAAGATTTGCATCCGAGCTGGGGGTTAGAATTGGGAGAGGTGGTGCCAAGGAGGGAGGGATAGGAGCCAGCTCTAACACATGCTGCAACTGACATGTGAGTGCTGGACAGTGTAGAGGGAACCTTACTCTGTGCCCAACCTGTGTTGGATAATAATAATAATCCTTCCATTTGGTACAGCACCTTTCACTTTGGAAGGACATCTCAAATCCTTCACAGAATTTTACTGGAGAGAGCTTTACTCTGTATCTCACCCGTGCTATAGTACGTTAAGCATGTTCATTGTCATATATTGTGACACAGTTAGATAATAATAATCCTTGCATTTGATATAGCCCTTTTCATGTCTTCTAGATATCTCAAAGTGCTTCACAGAATATACTGTAAAGTGAATTGACCGTATATTTGTGGGCAAAATGCGGCAGCTAATTGCGCACAGCAGTATCCCATAAACAGTCGTGGATTGAAGTGACCAATTTATTATTTTTTTTCTTGAGGGATTATTATCAGGCGTGTGGAGTAAGGAAACTTGCCCAAGGTTTCACCCTGCCGGAAATCGAACCCAGGTCTCTTGCTTGTGAGGCGAGTGCTCTAACCACTGAACTACAGGACTCTACAGATAATAGATAGTATCTGTAGATAGATAATAAAAATAATAATAGTATCTGTAGATAGATAGTAATTAGACAGAGTTAAATGGACACGTGCATTGAACAAATCATTAAATGTAATATGATAAAAGTGTTCAGTATGCCCCAAATTATACTAGAGATAGGCTGTATGTAATAACTGCCTACTGAGTTCAACAATCTTACCTTGAATCAGGAAGCAGCTTGTTTCCAGGGTCAGAATTTAAAGGGTAGCATAGATCGAGAGGGAGGGAGGGCGAGAGGGAGGCAGGGAGGGCGAGAGGGAGGCAGGGAGGGCGAGAGGGAGGAGGGTGAGAGGGAGGGAGGGAGGGAGGAAGGGTGATAGGGATGGTGAGACGGAGGGAGGGAGGGAGGGAGAGAGAGAGAGGGAGGGAGGCAGAGAAAGGGAGAGGAAGAAATAGAGGGAAAGACGCAGAGAGAGAAGGGAGGAAGTAGTGAGGGAGAGCACACGATGGAAAGAGAGATGGACTGGGCAGCAAGCAGGTGGAAGTTAGTGAGAGATAAAGTTAGAGATGAAGAAGAATAGGGAAGGAGTGAGAGGGGGAGGAGGGAGGGAAGATGAGGAAGGGAATAGGTAACCCACTTTGCACTGATCAGAAGCAGAGCTGCTCGGCCTCACAGTTTAATCACTCGTAAGTAGAACCACAGTTAGACGAGCAGCCTGCTCTGTGCCCTCAGCAGATGGATTGGTTTGTTTGGGGGAGTCTTAGACTTACCTTGTGTAAATCCAGGCTGCAAACACCAGTTTGAAAGTGTACACATATTACCCTGAAATAACAATGCGTGGGTGCTGAACCAGAAATGACATCAGATGGGGAGATCTCACAGAGGAAGCAGATAAACCACAGGCCAAGTGGTTAGAGGCTGAGCCTGAGAAAGGCACCAAGGTGAGCACGCAACTGTGAGCAGCACCAGTGTGCACAGGGTCAGTGTGAGCAGCACGATAGTGCCCATGTGCTCATCATTGTACCCTCAATCCACGACTGATTGTGGCTGCCACGTTTCGCCCACAAAATACACAGTCAATTCACTTTACAGTATATTTTGTGAAGCGCTTTGAGACATCTTAATGAAGTAATAAGGCGCTATATCAAATACAAGGATTTTTATGTACACATACATTCATGTACGTAATGACATATGCACTCACAACATATACTTATGCTCACACATATGCATTCACAAACGTACAGATATGCATCGCTCATATGCATACGCGTGCATTGACACATGCACACATATCTCTTTGCATATGCTTGCACAAAGACGTGCACATACATATGAAAATCACACATACACCCCATCACCGGACCATGCCATAATGAGACAGACTAAGACACCGCAAAAGAGGATCAGAACAACATTGCTCTAACCTGTAATACTCGGAAAGATGTGGCTTCAGACTGTTAATGGTTAACTATATAAATGCTGCTCTCCGGCTACTCTCTGGCCAGCTCAGGTGCTGGAGCCGCCGGTTATTCCCTGGCACTCAGCTCTCCCGCCGACGCAAGGCTGGGGCTCGGGCGCAAGGATAGTGCTCTGCAGCAAAGCTGTGTGGGCGTAAAAATGATACGACTGAGTTTTGTGTGCAAGCTGCAAAGGAGAATAAGAGAGAATGCTTTAATAACCTGCAGGCGGGCAGTTTTACACATCAAATACCACCGTGCAGAGTGCAAAACTTTCTGAACCTTGCCTGCCATTCTCTCAGAGGATGGTCAGATCAATAACTGCCCTAGATCCCGTTATTCAAACCTCTACCTGCTGTGTGTCTGAGCCACATGGTAGAGAAGAAGGGTACTGGCTCTGTGCAGTGTTTGCTTATCTCAGCCTGGCCACGAGACCTCACCATAGAGAAGAAGAAATCTCAGCCTGGCCTAGTTCTTGCTCGCTGGCCAGATTCCCTCACTCTACTGAATACACATCACATAGGACTAGATTGGGCTGGGACTGTGACTCTAGTGACATTTATTGGGAACATACATGACGGATAGTCACTTGGGGCAATGTACTTGAGGCATAGAGCTTTTGGCCTTTGTACCTTAGGGATACGCCTGTGTTTGCTGGCAAACATAGGGTTGCCATCTAAATCTGGCCACCAACTCGAAAAGCACCTTCTCGCTGACACCATGTAACACCTCTCCTCTCAGGACTTTCCGACTTATTTCCTTGAGCACAACAGTGCATTAAACCAGGGACAAAAAACCAGGGACCTTTCATGTGCATCTTGAATTGAAACAAATTGCGCATATTTGTTTGGAGCAATGCTGTAGACAAAATTGATCGTTCACTTTATGGGAACATTGGTATGTGCAAATTGGCTGCTGTGTTTGCCAACAAAATGCACACGATAGTCACTCCCCATTAGGGCTTTGGCTTGCAGAGTTAATAATAGCTCAGTGCAAAAAATCCCTGCTCCCAGTGACTGGTCTACCCCTCCACATCCTGCCGATGAGCCAGGATGGGCTAGGCTATTATCAGCAGTGCATGGCATACTCCGGACCCGCCTGGGTCAGGAACCAGACTACTGAGACCCCCGCAGATGGTTGAAGTGAATTACTACATTCTATTGCTGACATGTCACCTTGGAGTCATTTTGGCTCGAAGGAGACTCCGCTTACCTCCCCTCCAAGGAGGATAGTCACTATTTGGCCCCTGAAATGATCTCATTCTCCGGTGCTCTCGATGCATCGGAGACCTCGGTTAGAGAACGGTGATTTCACGTCCACGTTTCTCTGTGCAGCTTTTCTGGGCACAGGGCACAGAGCTTTCACTGTAGGCGGCAAAATTAGTGTTGCCATAGTTACCAGACTTCTTCACTATAAATAATAATTTGATTACTGGTCTGAAAATGAAGCTGTGCTGTGTTTTTCTGGTTCCACTCCAACCCGTCTCAATGGCCCCACTATGTTTCCTCCAATGGCTTCTTATCCCTTGTGTCCTCCAGGGCTTTGTCCTTGGTCTTGGATTATTCCTGATCTACGTCATCATGGCTGCCAACTTTTTACATCCTTAGGTCAATGCGGTGTGGCTACCATGTGAGGTTCCCTTTTTTAAGGCACAAATTAACTGAGGTTTGGGCTTTGAGGCTGAATTTGGGGAGATTGAGTTTGGGGACAATGATATTATTTGCGGTTGAGTTGAGGGCGACGGGAGTTGAGGTTGGAGTTTGTGGGGATGTGGGGTGAGGGACGTTTTGAGGTGGGGGTGGTATTGTGGTACGTTGGTTGAAATTGTGAAATTCGGCGGTGGGGGCGGTGTGGTGGCTCTGATTGGGGAAGTGGGATTGGGTTTGGGTGTTAACGGTTGCGGTTGTGGATTGGGGCTGGGGTTTGGGGGTTCAGGTTTGGAGGATTAAAATAAATTTTTTTTGGGGGGGTGGGGGTGTTGAGTTTGGGGGTTGGAATTTGGGGCTTAGGTTTTGAGTTTTAGGGGTTGTATTTTCGGGTTGAATTTGGAGGTGTGGGGGGGGCGCGTGGGTGTGGAATTGGGGGTTATAGTTGGGCGGGGCAGGGGTGGTGGTTTTGGGGCGCTGAATTTTTGGGTTGTCATGTTTCGGTCTTGAAGTTGGGTGATCGGGGCGGGGGGGTTGGGGGGGTGGGGGGGTGAGAGGCAGGGAGTGGGGGGGGGTCCGGGAGCTGATGGTTTTGGGGTTGAAGTTCCAGGGTAGGTTTGGGGTTTGGGGAATTGAGGTTTTTTTTGGGGGGGGTTACCATTAACAGGTGGGGAGAGTTTTTTTTGGGGGGGTTGGTGGTGGGGAATTATTGTTGGGGGGCGGGTGGGGGGTGTATTCGGGTTGTGGTGGGGATGGGGGTTAGGGGTGTGTATGTATGTATGTATGTGTGTATTTGGGGTTGGACAGTGGGTGTGAAGGGCTTTGCTGTGAGGGGGAGGACCTGTTTGTGTGTGTGTGTGTGTGTGAGGGGGAGGGCCTGTGTGTGGGTGTGTGTGTGTGTGGGTGAGGGCCTGTGTGTGGGTGTGTGTGTGTGTGTGTGTGAGGGCCTGTGTGTGGGTGTGTGTGTGTGTGTGAGGGCCTGTGTGTGGGGGTGTGAGGGCCTGTTTGTGTGTGTGTGTGTGTGTGAGGGCCTGTGTGTGGGTGTGTGTGTGTGAGGGGGAGGGCCTGTGTGTGTGTGTGTGAGGGCCTGTGTGTGTGGGTGTGTGTGTGAGGGGGAGGGCCTGTGTGTGGGTGTGTGTGTGTGTGTGTGAGGGGGAGGGCCTGTGTGTGTGGGTGTGAGGGGGAGGGCCTGTGTGTGTGTGTGTGTGTGGGTGTGTCTGTGTGTGTGTGAGGGCCTGTGTGTGGGTGTGTGGGTGTGAGGGGGAGGCCCTCCCTGAGCGGCCGGTAGGGGCGCGCGGCACTGGGCGGTGACTGGTCGGGGCAGTATGTCCGGGCCCCCGCGCGCCGCCCGCCTGGCGCTGCACCTGGCGCTGCTGCTCTGGTATCTCTTCATCCTGAGCCGCAACCTGGGCCTGAGCGAGCGGCACCCGGGAGCCGCCACCTACGGCGGCCGCTGGAAGTACCTGACCTTCCTGGACCTGGTGAGTCAGGCCCAGGGCCCAGGGCCCAGGCCGCGGCCTCGCCTCCCGGCAGCTCCCGGCCCCGCCCGCGCCACCCGCCTGTGCCCCCCCCACCCCCCGTGACACCCTGTGCCCCCCCCATGACACCCTGTGCCCCCCCCAGTGACACTGACACCCTGTGCCCCCCCCAGTGACACCCTGTGCCCCCCCCCCACCCCCCCCGTGACACTGACACCCTGTGCCCCCCCAGTGACACTGACACCCTGTGCCCCCCCCGTGACACTGACACCCTGTGCCCCCCCCAGTGACACTGACACCCTGTGCCCCCCCCAGTGACACTGACACCCTGTGCCCCCCCCAGTGACACTGACACCCTGTGCCCCCCCCATGACACCCTGTGCCCCCCCCGTGACACTGACACCCTGTGCCCCCCCCCAGTGACACTGACACCCTGTGCCCCCCCCGTGACACTGACACCCTGTGCCCCCCCCAGTGACACTGACACCCTGTGCCCCCCCCCACCCTGTGCCCCCCCCCAGTGACACTGACACCCTGTGCCCCCCCCGTGACACTGACACCCTGTGCCCCCCCCCCAGTGACACTGACACCCTGTGCCCCCCCCAGTGACACTGACACCCTGTGCCCCCCCCCAGTGACACTGACACCCTGTGCCCCCCCGTGACACTGACACCCTGTGACCCCCCCCGTGACACTGACACCCTGTGCCCCCCCCAGTGACACTGACACCCTGTGCCCCCCCAGTGACACTGACACCCTGTGCCCCCCCCCAGTGACACTGACACCCTATGCCCTACAACAACAACAACAACAAGATTCCATTTATAGAGCCCCTTTCACGTCAGGAGGACGTCCCAAGGCGCTGCACAGTTGGCTCAGGACCCGAGCATTGGGGGGAAATGGTCAGGGTGAGGGGAGGGAGGAGGGAAAGGGAGGGGAGGGAGGGAGGGAGGGAAATTGTCAGGGTGAGGGAGGGAAGGGAGGGAGCGAGGAGGGGGAATGTCAGGGGAGGGAGGGAGGGAGCGAGGAGGGGGAAGAGAGTCGAGAGGGGAGCTGAAGGCACGGTCAAAGAGAAAGGTTTTGAGACCGGCCTTGAAGGAGGAGAGGGAGGAAGCGGCGAAGGCACTGGGGATGGAGTTCCAGAGCCTCGGGGCTGAGAGGCTGAAGGCCCGACCACCGATGGTAGGGCGGTTGGGGCGGGGGACGTGGAGCAGACCGGAGCCAGAGGAACGGAGGGTACGGGCAGGTAGGTAGGGGGATAGTAGGTCGGAGAGGTAGGAGGGAGCGAGGCCGTGAATGGCCTTGTAGGTGAGGATGAGGATCTTGAAATCAATCCTCTGGGGGATGGGGAGCCAGTGGAGGGAGCGAGGGGGGGCGAGCGAGGGTGGGAGTGATGTGGTCGCGGTGTCTGGTGCGGGACAGTACACGAGCTGCAGAGTTCTGAATGACCTGCAGTGTGGAGGGAGGTGGCGGGAAGGCCGGCGAGGAGAGAGTTCCCATAGTCCAGCCTTGAGGTGACAAAGGCGTGGACCAGGGTTTCAGCAGCGTGAGGGGTGAGGTAGTGCCGTAGTCTGGCGATGTTCCGGAGGTGATGGAAGGCGGTGCCGGTTGTGGTGCGGATGTGAGGGAGAAAGGACAGCTCAGGGTCGAACAAGACGCCGAGGTTCCTGACTGGCTTTGAGAGGTGGAGAGTGCTGATGGTGTCGGCGCCTGAGGTGCGGAGGCGCTGACGTGAGCCAATCAGGAGGGCCTCGGTTTTTCGCACGTTGAGCTGAAGAAAGTTGTCTCTCGTCCAAGACTCGATGTCGGACAGGCAGCTGTCAGGACATCGGTGGTCGTGGAGTTGAGAGTAGAGGAGGAAAGGTAGAGTTGGGTGTCATCCGCATACATGTGGAAGTTAACTCCATGTCTGCGGATGATGTCACCACAGGGGGAGCATATAGAGGGTGAAGAGGAGGGGACCGAGGACAGAGCCCTGAGGGACACCACATGAGACAGTGCGGGGGGTGGAGGAGAAGCCATTTGTCGAGACAAAGTGAAGACGGTGAGAAAGGTACGACCTAAACCACTCAAGGACAGTGCCTTGAAGGTTGAGGTGGGAGGACAAGCGGTGGAGTAGGATAGCGTGGTCGACCGTATCGAATGCTGCCGATAGGTCGAGGAGGACGAGGAGACAGAGGGAGCCCTGGTCACAGATGGTCAGGATATCATTGGTGACCTTGACCAGGGCAGTTTCTGTGCTATGGGCAGCACGGAAACCTGACTGAAGGGGTTCGAAAAGTGAATGGGTGGAAAGGAAAGAGCGCAGTTGGGAGGCGACAACTCTTTCCAGGACCTTGGAGAGAAAGGGGAGGTTGGAGATGGGCCGGTAGCTTGATAGCTGCGACGCATCAAGGGAGGGTTTTTTCAGGGTGGGCGTGATGGTGGCAGTTTTTAAGGGAATGGGGACAGAGCCAGAGGAGAGGGACAGGTTGACGATGTCGGTGATATGTGGGGCAAGAAAGTGGAGCTGGGAGATAAGGAGTGGAGTGGGGATGGGGTCAAGGGAGCAGGTGGTTGGTTTCAGGGATAGGATGAGTTTGGTGACAGAGGGTGGGGAAACGGGTACAAAAGTGAGTAGGGGAGGATGGGTAGCAGTCGGAGTGTGGGAGTGAGGGGGGGGGTTGGTGGATGTTGGAGGGGAAGTGACCGCGGAGCGAATTCCCTTGATCTTGGATTCAAGGAAATCCAGCATCTCCTCGCAGTGAAGGTTGGAGGAGATGACCTGCGCGGGGTGGCGGGGGGGACGGAGGAGTCGGGTTGTGGTGGAAAACAGTAGCCTGGGGTTGTTCTTCGCCTCCAGGATTATCCTGGAGTAGAAGGACGACTTGGCCGAGGCTAGAGTGGAGCGGTAAATTTTGAGGAGGTCCAGCCAGATTTGTCGGTGGACCGTTAGGCCAGATTTGACACAGGTGCGTTCAGCAGCCCGCACCTGGCTTTTCAGTGAGCGGAGGTGGGTGGTTTACCAGAGGGAGGAGCGGGAGTAGGAGACAGTATGCCCTACTGTGACACTGACACCCTGTGCCCCCCACTGTGACACTGACTCCCTGTGCCCCCCACTGTGACACTGACACCCTATGCCCCACTGTGACACTGACACCCTGTGCCCCCCACTGTGACACTGACTCCCTGTGCCCCCCACTGTGACACTGACACCCTATGCCCCACTGTGACACTGACACCCTGTGTCCCCCACTGTGACACTGACACCCTGTGCCCCCTGTGCCACTGACACCCTGTGCCCCCCGTGACCGACCCTGTGCCCCCACCGTGACGCTGACCCCGTGTCCCCCGTGATGCTGACCCTGTGCCCCCCCGTGACACCGTCACTCTCTGCCCCTCCCACCTCCTGTGACACTGGTAATGTGCGTGACTCAGCCAGGCTGGTGTGAAGCACGGACGCGCTACTTTTCCCCGCGTGCTAAGCGGGTTCTCCTTGAAGGTGACCAGCCTGGCAACGGAATGTCGGAATTGGCCATCCCTCTGTGATGATCTCTAGTCCGGTTCCTGTTCCTGAGCCCAGGCGGGTCCGCAATATTCCAGGGCACTGCTGATCACAGCACAGCCTGGAAGATTAGACCAGTCACTGGGGGCAGGGAATCATCCCACTGAGCTCCTGTTAACCAAAGCCCTAATGGGTAGATGGTCCTCGCTGGACAAGCAGCGGGAAAGCAGCAATAGCAGTGGCAAACGATGTGCTTTTAGCTGCGTAGACTCCAGCAGTTACCCCAATGCACACTCTGAGGTCCCCAAACCTAGGTTCTTACCAACCTGCGCCTAACTCTCTCTGGAATTAGGTAAGCAGTGTAAGCAGTGTGTCCCTCCAGGGAGAGAGTGCACATTCCATTCCAACAATCTATCTCTGGAATTTCGATGTGTAGGTGGGATGCGTGGAATTATCTGTTTGGTTTGTAAACTCTTAAGCATGGTGATGGGTTTTCGCATGTGTTAGACACCCGGCTGACCAGCTTGTGACGAGCTCAAGCAGGTATTGGATGTTCTATGAGGGCCTCTGTCACTGCAATCCCTGGCAGATCCCAACCTCTCTGACCTGCTTATTTCCCGATCCACGACCCATCGCCTCTGCTCCACTGGCTCTAGTATCCTGCTCATGCCCTCCACTCCACCACTAGTGGCCGTGCTTTCAGCCACGACCCGGAAACTCTGGAACTCTCTCCATCAATCCCTCCGTCTTGCCTCCTCCTTCTCCATCTCAAGACCTTTCTCTTCAGCTTATGGTCACCCCTCTGCATCACCACCGCCTCCTGGCTTCGCTTCAGGCTCTGCCACTGTCAAGCGCTCTGATACACTAACACACGTGAAGGGAGCAATATAAATGCAAGTTGTTGTTGTTGTTGCAAGACAGGGGCTATATCTCTCTCTTTTCTCGCTCCTAGGTCCTGCAAGCCATCTTCTTTGGGATCTGTGTGCTCATGGACCTGCTGGCTTTGGCAGCCAAACGTGGGCGGAGGCTTCAGAGCCTGGCCCAGCACGTGAACACGCTACAAGACCGGATATTCACAAACCTGGCCTTCCCCGTGGGCTCTGTGAGTAACCCCCACCCGAGGCCCTCAGCCCCTCCCCGCACAGCAGCAGGACCCCGGGTTCGGTCAGCCGATACATGGAGACACCCATCATTAAGAGTATCCAACCCACTAGAGACCGAACAGAGGGTGGAATCGATGGCAATAGTCTGTTGCTGAGCTCATCACATGGAGCCTCATGGAGGGGCGGTGGTTTAGTATTGGGGTGGCTGCGTTGAGGGGGGGGAACAGTATGACAGTGTGGGGGGCACTAACATCATATTTTGTTGTGTTACAGTTTGTGGTGCTGAGTTTCTGGCTCCTCTATGTCTATGATCGGGAGCTGGTTTACCCCAGAGAGATGGACGACATTATTCCCCAGTGGCTGAACCATGCAATGGTGAGCATCAGAGAATCCTGCATCTGCGGCTTCTGAATAAGCCATGTATTCTGTATCTTGATAACTCCCACTCCCCCTGTTCCCACCGCCGGCTCAGTGTTTTCCCACAACTGCTTTCTCCCAACCCCACTGACCTCTCGGCCTCTCTTGCAGCACTCTGTGATCCTGATGCCGCTGCTAATGGAGGTCTGGCTGGTGTCACATCACTACCCATCACGGGTGAGCGGCCTGGTCATGCTCTCAGCGTTCTGCTCTCTTTACTTAATCTGGTGAGTGAGCGCACTTCTCTCCTCCACAGTCGTCTGCTCTCAACACACACAGTAACACAGAGACACACGTGTGCACGGTAGCACACATGCACACGCGAACATCCATATGCGTGTGAAGTAAAACACAGTCTCGCGCACAGTAACAAGGGGGTGAGTGCCACAGGGCGGGGGGGTGAGTGCTTCAGTGCGGGGGGTGAGTGCCTCAGTGCGGTGGGGGGTGAATGCGGCACTGCGGGGTGTGAGTGCGTCAATACCGTGAGTGATTTGGGGGTGGCAGTGCTGTAGGCCAATACAGTGCTGGTCTCACACTGACTGAGCTAAGCTGTGCTGTTCTTTCACAGGGTGATGTGGATTCACTCTGTGTCGGGAATCTGGGTCTACCCCATCCTGGCTAAGCTCAACCCTGTCGCCAAGGTCGTCTTCTTAGCAGTAGCTGTTATTTCAACAGCCCCACTGTATCTCCTAGGGGAGAAACTCGAGCACATCAGATGGGGTAAGTGAGCTAACGATTCCCACTCACTCCCGATTCCACGTTTGTTTGACGTTTGTTGAGGCAGAATCCGCTGGGATCGCAGGGCACCACTGCCAGCTGGACTGACAGGCTTTTTACACAGAATAGACTTCATAGAATTATACAGCACCGAAGGAGGCCATTCGGCCCATCATGTGTGTGCCAGCTCTTTGTAAAAGAGCTACTTCTATCTTAAAAGTTGTTATTGCATCGGCTTCCACCGCCCTTTCAGGCAATGCATTCCAGATCCAAACAACTCGCTGTGTGAAAAAACTTCTCACCTCCCCTCTGTTTCTTTTAACAACGATTTTAAATTGGTGTCCCCAGTTACCGATCCACCCGCCAGTGGCAATAGTTTCTCATTCTTCATCCTATCGAATCCCCTCATAATTTTGAAAACTTCTATTAAGTCTCTTAGCATTCTCTGCTCCAAGAAGATTAATCCCGGCTTCTCTCGCCTCTCCTGATAATGGAAGTCCCTCATTCTTGGTATCATCCTGGTAAATCTCCTTTGCACCCTCTCCAATGCCTTGACATCCTTCCTAATTTATTATTCATGTGTGGTGCCCAGAACTGAACATAGCCTCCAGCTGAGGTCTAACCAGTGTTTTAAAAGGTTTATCATAACTTCCTGACTTTTGTACTCTATGCCCCTGTTTATAAAGCCTAGTGCCCGATATGTTTTTTTAACAGCTTTATCTCCCTGTCCCGCCACCTTCAAAGATTTACTTATATGAACCCTCAGGTCTCTCTGTTCCTTCACCCCCTTTAAGATTGTACCATCAGCTTATATCGCCTCTCATCATTCTTTCTCCCAAAATGCTTCAATTTGCATTTCTCCATATTAAACTTCATCTGCCCCGTGTCTGCCCACTTTACCAGAATGTCTATGTCCATTTGCAGTTTGCTACTATCCTCCTCACTGTTAACTACGTTTCCTAGTGGTCCAGCCAAATCTGGCGGTTGGATTTGAGCCAGGTGCGTTCAGCAGCACATACCTATGACTTGAGGGAGAGGAGGGGGATCCCAGGAGTAAGAGCCGGTGTGGGATGTGATAAGGGTGACAGTGTTGAGAATTAACAATTAATTTTTTAAAAATCCAAAGTTTTATACATTTTAAGCTTTGTAGACAATGTTCTTAGGGCTAAGACTAGGATCAATTGTGGGGGTCAAATCCCCCCCTTTAGTGCCAGTAAGAGAATTTCATGCCGCTAATCAGCAAGCACAGCTTGGTAAAAGACAGCTCATGCTCGAATAATATTGTAACAGAATTGTTTGGAGAATGTCACAGCATTCATAGATGTATTGAACACAAATAAATTACAGCCTGGGAACAGTTGAGTTCATAATTAATAGCCTCAATCTTTCACTTTAATAGTGAATTTAATGTTATTTTATTTCATTGTAGGTAATGTGCACTGGACTCAGAAAATTAAATGAAAGCCTTTCTGTACAATGACCAGATGCGGGCTCAAAATGATTTTGTATCCTTGATTCTCCGATTAGCAACTATTGTAATGAACTCCATCCTTCGCTATGGCATGGACTTGCCTTGCTCTCCCTGTTTTGTTGCTTTTAAACAAAGTTAGAAATACAGAAATGTGTAGGTAACTAAAGATCCTCCTCTTCGACCCGTGCCCTCAGTCACCCTCCTACCCCTACCCTCCCTGCCCTCCACCCTTCCTGATCCCAACCACCAGCTTGGGTGCGGATCCCTGACTGTCCAGCGCCTTGGGACGTCCTCCTAATGTGAAATGCGCTAAACAAATGTAATTTGTTGTTGTAGCAGTGTGACCAACCGTAACCATTCCTACTCAGGTCCATCCACATCCCACCTCAATCCCAACTTTTAATTGTGTTGGTAATGTTCAAAGATCAGGCAGGGAATTGGTGTCTAAGAAAGATCTTTATAGAAAAAAACAAGCTTCAATTGTACTGGAGATTCAAGCACAGCTCTGACTGTCCACAGTTCCAGGACCTGACCAACGATTTTTAAATAAAATGATTTGAGAAATTTATTTTTTAAGAAACAATATTGTAATTTTTTTTAAAAAGAAGAAAGGCCTGATGACAAGGACTGGATGACTCAGGCTCAGGGTGCGCGTGTCTCTCTGTGTGTTTGGGTCTGGACCTCTCCCTCTCAAGCTCAATGTCTCTCTTTCTCTATCTATCAGGATTTGCATCCCTCTCAGCATATCTTTTTCATTGTCTCCCAGAGTCTGTGTCTTTCAGAGCTTGAGTCTCTGTCTTGTGTTTGTCTGTTTCTCTCTCAGGGTCTCTGTCTCTCTTATGGTCTCTCTCAGCGTCTGTGCCTCTCTGAGGGTTTGCTTTTCTCAGAGTTTCTCCCTCGCTCAGGCTCTGCGTCTTTCTTGCTCTCATGGTCTTGTTAAATACTACACAACTTAGAAAGAGGCATCTCTGCCAATGCCAGGATCCAGCCAGAGGGCTCTGATATGTGAGCTTGCCTATAACTACACGGTAAAAATCATGTGAAGCACTTTGAAATGACTTCATTTGCTCCATATCAAATATAAGGATTATGATTACTAGATGCATTTAGAATCTTGGCTGCAACCGGGGTAACAGTGGCAACTCAATATACCAGGATGGTATATTGTTTTTATAAAGGAAATGAAAGAAGGACAGGAGAAAGCGTACTAATGAAAGGCTGAGTGGCATTAGCACATGGAATCAGAAAACAAGGAGGTTATAATGGGAGATTTTAACTTGGATCTTGATTGGAAGAAGAATAATAAGTGAGAGCAAGATAGATTCAATGTCTTCAGGATAATTTGCTGCAAGATGTCTTAAAATGATTTTTAAAACCATTCTCTGTTTACAGCTAATCAACTAGGAATACTTCATTTGGCAGTAAGGGAAGGTCTTGTTAATCATAGAATCACACAACACAGAGGAGGCCATTCGGTCCATCGTGTCTGTGCCCGACTCTTTGAAAAGAGCTGCCCAAATCAATCCCACTGCCCCGCGCTCTCCCCACAGCCCTGCAGACCTGCCCTCCCCAAATAATTATCAACTCTCTTAAAAGTTGTGATCGAATCGGCGTTGAATAAATAATAAGTAATCGGCAAGTTCATAAGATAGCTCTTACGTTTATTTGATAGTGAAACAGCCGCCGCCAGTTTTAGGTCCCGGGAAGGAACGGGAGGGTTTTGCTGACAATGGATAAAACTAGGATTCTGACTTACGAGGAGTGCGAAAAGATGACATAAATGTAGTTATGTATAAATATATATATATATATATATATATATACATAATGCATTTCGTTTCAATGTGTGGGAGGACATCCCAAAGGGCTGAACAACATTGGTTGGACGGTCAGGGGGTGGAAAGATGACCTGAAGGGTCATCAAAGACGTTACTCTTGTGACAGACCCTTCAACAAGTGACTGGAACAGACACAGCTCTTGATGTACACAACAAGGGGTGAACCCCCCCCTAAAAGGCGCAGGTGGTATTGGCGAGGTCCAATAACCAATGGCGACTGCAGCTGCGCGTGGGGCGGGATTTATGTCGGCCAAACCCCCTACCCCACCCTTTAATGGGAAGGAGTGACGTCAGGGAGGCGGAGTCACAGAGGAGCTACCGCCAGTCACGTGGCGGCCCCGGAAGTGGAGGCGCAGTGTGGCGGTGGCGGCACGTGGAGCGGCCGCGGCGAGAGGCTGTGATCGCGGGCGGCGGGCGGGGGTGGGGGAGGGGGGAGGGTGGACGCCATGGCTCGGCCAGCGCCGGTCACAGCGTGAATGGCTTCAGCTTCCCACAGCGTGGGGGAGCCCCGCACCGGCACCGGCACCGCCCAGGTGCGGAGCGCGGCAGCTCGGGCAGTCCGGGCAGTGCCGGGGGCTCGGGCAGAGCCGCCCCACACGCGTTACGCGGGGTTCAAGCAGCAGATCCGGCACGTTCTCGGCTGGAAGAAAATCCTGAATCAGCAGATGCCTTCCCCGGGAGGCGAGGCAGCGTACGGGGGTCAGTCCCACACTCACCGGCCCGGCCCGGATCAGAGGGTGGGATCGAAGCAGAGTGACCAGAGCCTGGGGTCTGAGCACAGCAAACCGCTGGCCCCGAGTCAGGGCAGCGCATCAGATACCTGTGTCCAACCTGCCCCGGGTCACAGGGCCGGACCAGAGCAGAAAAGCCGGCCTGGCCTGGACCAGAGCTCAGGGCCCGGGACCGACAGCCAACCCGCACTGGATCCGGTGTCGGCGTCGGAGCACAGTTACCAGCCTGTACTGGTTCGGGAAAAGGGTACAGAACTTGGCAGTCAGGCTCTCCCGGATGAGAACGGAGAGTCGGAGCACAGTGGCCAGCCCACCCGGGATCAGGGCATGGAATCGCAGGCCAATAACCAGGCAGCTCTGGACCAGAGGCCGGTATTAGGGGCCAGTAATCAGCCTGTCCTGGAACAGAGCATTGGGTCAGTGAAACAGTACAGGTTTCTTATCAGTGGGAATGCTGGATCTCTGAAGCAGTTCCCGCCTGTTAGGTCAAAGCTGGTTCAGGAAGTGAATTTGGAATCCGAGCAGCAGGTCCCGCATATTGTGGACCCAAATACAGAACCAGAACAGCAATCCCCATCTGTGCAGACACAAGACCTTAGGTCAAAGCAGCATAACTGGCTTCGGGATGTGAAGTCAGTCCAACACATACCGCCTTCCATGGGAGGGAACAAGAGGTCACAGCAGCGCATTCAGCCTTTTAAGTACCATTTCCGGCCTGTCCTTGCTCATAGCACAGGGTTAGAGCACCAGATCTTCTTTACTCTGACCCGGAACCTGGGGTACATTTCAGATCTGTACAATAGTGTGAATCTCATCCAAGAGAATCAGCAGCCAGGCCCAGGAGATGGATCGTATATCAGTCCGGGTAAGAGAGACTCTGTCCGTTGGCCAGTTGTGAGAAAGCGGGCAAAATCCTGCCCAGGGTCTCCCGAACGGAAAACAAAGCGAGGCAACAGGGTGAGATTTGCTGACTCGCTTGGGTTAGAGTTAGCTGTAGTTCGAAGTTATAGCTTAGCAGATGAGCCAGAAATTCCTGCACATGTCTTATCTAGTCTTGGTGGCAGGAGCAATGATGACAACAAGGTGTGGGTACAGTCCTTTAAGCCAAGTTTCCCAGCGCCTATGGAAGCAGCAAATTTCCTTGAACGACTACGGAAGCAGCAGGTTTGTTTGGAGAGAGTATCCGAATCAGATCTAATCATCAGTGGGACCATTCTGGTCTTGAACATGGCATTTGAAAAAGATGTTACTGTCCGATATACCTGCACCAACTGGAATCTCTTCTCTGATGTTCCTGCTCTGTTTGACAAGAGCCTCGGCAACAACACAGACCGCTTCACTTTTACTCTGAGTCCATCAGTTTATATGCTGGAGCCAGGCTCCTGCCTTGAGTTTGCTATTAGGTATTCAGTCAATGGAGTGCATTTCTGGGACAACAACAATGATATCAATTACAAGATGATCTATAACATTTATCGGGTCAGTGAATCAGTGTCAAACAGCCAGAGTACCTCAGCCAGTTTTGTCTGAAAATGGATCATTAGAAATACTTGTTACAGCCAGGAACTGTTGGGGAAAATAACGTGGGAGAGGGGGACAACAGAGATATCTTTCCCTGGGGGAAGGGGAGATCCAAACTCCAGGGAAGCACATGAGATTCCTAGACACTGGTAATAAATTAGAATAGCAGACATGAAGCTAAACATTGCTGAACAAATGATCTTTGAATCAACAGGACAATTATAAACCCGGTGTCTGAATTTAGCTGACACTGAAAAATACATAGCAAAAGCTACTAGACTTGTCTGGAATTGACTATGACTGGGCAAGGCAGTAATAACCACCTTAAGAAAAGAGAACTTCAAAATAGGACAGAAAATATTAACCAATAGTAAATAGTGCTCACAGGAGAAAATAGGTACATTCAATGTGAAACTTGATTTAATTAATACTGAGAACTATTCAGTTGCTGGATAAATTAACTGAACCTGTGCTGCTTTAAGTGATTTTTCTCTTCTGCACCTTAGCAGGCTCCAATCTAGGGCGAAAGATGCTGGTGGGAGTACATTTGTCACACAGCATTTGTTAGTATTAGATACCCTCTTAATGAAAAACACGGGATGATTACACATTTTGATGTTGAAATTGATAATTAAAATGTTAATTGCTTCAGTGAGGGTCTCGCAATACTTATTTAGACTAACTCCAATAAAGCCAACTCAACCCAACTTTGACTGAAGGTAGTAAAGTACATTATGTGCTGCAGATGTGTGTGGCAGTGTGCAGGGTATGTCAAGACCTTTTACAATTTCATATTTGTACTTCATTTATTTTCAGACCTTTCCCTAAATCCTTTTGAAATACCGATTTGCAGGATTTCTTGCTCAGACATTGGCACAAGAATTTTCAGGCATTTGATAAAGTGACTTGTTGAATATATTCTACACACACTAATATATTTCTGATAAAGCCCGTGACACTAGTGGTATGTGCCTCACAAACCATTAGTGTACATTTTATTTTATTTAATAAAATTTAGAAAAAGATGTTGCAATTTCTTGTAGCTTCCGAAAGTGTTAAATCCTGTGAGGATCTTGGCACCAAAGAGATGTTTTTTTAAATGACGTAAGCTGCATGCATCCAGGTGCCTGAAACCACTCGTAAAACTCAAACATCTTTTCTCTCTCAAAACATCCAGAAAAATTATGTAAAAAAAAACACAAAATACTGCAGATGCTGGAATCTGAAACAAAAACAGAGAGAGCTGGGAAAGTGATTTAATGGCTCCAATAGAGAGTGTGTGTTATGGCCATAATATGGTTCAATATTTGTGTTGCCTCTATAAGCCTATCAGTAACAAGAAAGCTCCAGCACCCAAGCAATGAAAACCACAAACACACCAATGAACAATTGCTGCTCATAAATGCCATCCACGACAAGCAGTCTGAATGGCCAAAGTTGGCTCCTGAGGTGGAATCACAGTTGTAATTACTCCTGTTGTAATCGTTTTGAGGTAACGAAGGTAGGAATGTACAGGACCAGAAACAAATTGTAGTCCTTGTGATTATACTCTTTAATCACTTTTCTAATGTCACTGCCATCTGCAGTTTGTTACAATCAGCAACCTGAAGCTTTACAGGACAGGTTCACATGAATAAGGGCATTTTGGCTTTTTGATCCAGAGGTAATTGTGCTAACAACTAGGCCAAACTGACATCCAATGCAACTAACTACATTATTATCCATTAGCATTGTAAACGACATTCTCATAATATAGTTTGTAAGGTACTTTGGTATAGCACTGGCTGGTGTATCTCACGTGTGGTATGATTTTGGTGACTGTCTAGGTTCCTACACACAGCTGACATCTGGAAACACTGGCGAGTGTGGTTACTGGCTTTCTTTCTACGGCAGGAAGGGAAGTCAGCCAAACCTGATAAACTGCGAGGCAGGCATTTTTGTAATGTGCCCTGTTGCAACATGGGGACTAATTTTATGGGCCCAAACAATTATAATGGGAGTCTGATTGTATTGTATTAGTGACTAAGTTTTTGCCTATTAAGTCAGCTTCCTTCACCACGTGCTTTCTGCACAAGTTAAAGTGTAGTGCATTCATTCCACTAATCTTTGCAATTTGAAAGAACACATGAGCAGAAACGCCTTTCGAATAGTGCACAGGATCTTTAATGTCTGCCTGAACAGGATACAGGTCCTCAGTGTAACATCTCAATCACTCCAGTGCAGTGCTAGGGGAGTGCTATATTGCTGAGCCAGTCTACACTATGAGCTCAAAGCTACAATATCTGCCATGAACTTTCTGACTCAGAGTAGTAAGAGTGCTGAGCCAAACTGACACTCGAAATATTTTACATTATGAACCACTTTCCCCTGGTATTTTTTTCAAATCCCAGAACTAAGTTGGCAGCTCTAACATAACCAATATGTTCCAAAATGTTTGTTTCAAAGACACAAAACAACTGTTCTCAAATGTTTTTTTCCCGGAATTATCTCATATGAAGATTGAATCTTCAATTGAAATGACAACTCAAATCTCTGAAACTTGTCACTTTCCTCCAGTGTAGCTGACAGCAAAATAATTTACCCAGAGTGTACAACAGGCACCATGTGGCTGAGAATGTTACTGTGAGTTTGAGAGCATGTAAAAGGGCTATGACACGTGACAGAGTGAGGTAAGAGTGTGTGAGGCTGAAAGCGTGTGATGGGACCATGTGGCTGAGAGCATATAACAGATCGTGACTGAAAGCAAGACTGTTATAAAGTCTTGACAGAAAGTGAGTGATGAATTGTATGACACTGCATAGCTTAGAACATAAAACAGGACCATGTGATTTGAGACAGTGTGACAGGAGCTGTGTGACTGGATACATCTGCATTACAGCACATTACAGTGTGTATCAGTTACATCCTCTGTCGTTGTATTCAAGGCAAGAAATCTTAAGAATTATTACCAATGGGAAAAAAAACAATAATAAATTGGTCATTTTCAGTCCACGACTGTTTGTGGGACACTGCCTTACGCAACTGGCTGCCGCGTTTCGCCCACAAATATACAGTCAATTCACTTTACGGTCTATTCTGTGAAGCGCTTTGAGATGTCGAGAAGACGTGAAAAGCTCCATATCAAATGCGAGGATTATTATTGTGACTGAATGAATGTACTACAGCATGATGCTTGGGGCAGGTGAGTGACAGTGTGTGATAATTTTGTATTACTGTGTGGTATATACAGTAGCCTGATGCCTTGTATTAGTGTGTATTACAGTGTATTAGGCTGATGATGAAACAAGGATACAGGTGCACAGGGTCTTCCTTTCCAGTGTTGATGGCAGTCACTGCTACTTTCTTTGCGTGTGAAGTGGTTTAAAAAGCTGCCACAATTGCTTTTTTCTGTCATTTATACATCCTATAAAAGCAATAGATATACAGAGAAGCAATAAAGCAGAGCAATCACTGTAAGAACAATAGGAGTTGAACTGCAAGGCAAGAAATCTAAGAATTATTACCAATGGGAAAAAAAAGCTTTTCACAGACAGCGTTCTTAAAATGTGGAATATTTCACCACCAATACCTATAGGTTCGAGTGCACAACAGGAATTAACAATAGTATCTCAAAGCGCTTAACAAAATTAAATTAATTAGCAAATGCATGCTGGAAGTATCTGGACTTCACTAAAGTCTGCTGTCGTGCCCAGGCAAATCAGATGTCCTTCTTGCTCACTTAAGAGTCAGAAGCTTGTGGGTTCAAGCTCTGCGTTGGAATTTTTGAATTCACACAATCTTATTTCAAAATAAAATCATGTGAAAAGCTTTGAGATATGTCAACAGCAACAAATTACATTTATATAGCGCCTTTCACTTCGGGAGGAGGTGCTGGATAGTAAAAGATTGTCACCCGAGTTGGGGGTTGAGATCAGGAGGGGTGGAGGGCAGGGAGGGTGGGGTGGGAGGATGACCAAAAGCGCGGTCAAAGGGGAAGGTCTTGAGATGGGCCTTGAAGGAGGCACCTTCACCCTCTTTAATTCTTCTCAAGATTTATCTTAAATTATGTCCTCATAGAAATTCGCTGCACAGAAGGCCATTCAGCCCATCGTGTCTCTTAAGAGCAATCCTTTCAGTCCCACTTTCCTGTCCATTCCCTAAACTCCTTTTTGGATGTTTTATCTAGTTTTCTTTTTTTTGAGCTTGGGGGATTGTTATAAAAATAGCAGAAAATGAAAGAGGTAAAAGAAGTTGCATTCTGGTATTACCCAAATGAGTGTTAGCAACGAAGTTGGTGCCTACAATGGAGTCCAGGTTTGCATCATCACTGAAGACAGGACCATCATTCCACATCAGGTCAAATCCTCCAACCCGCTTCTCCTTTCCTGAAAGTCTGGAAATAGGCATCAAACATCAGATGGAAATAACAGCAACAAAGAAACCAAGGTTTGTTTAATAAAGACATCCTTGTTATGTGTCAATATTGTATCACTGGCCTCTATTTTTTAGACATATCTACAACTTCAGAACTGTTTGACATTCATTTTTTTGTTTAGTTTGTTTTTGTACAAATAAAATCTCCCTTTATTAATAATAATGATCATTGCGTTTGATATAGAGCCTTATGACTCTTGAGACATCTCAAAACGCTTCACAGGTTACACTGTAAAGTGCAGTGCCTGTGTATTTTGATGGTGAAACGCTATCAGTGTGCCGCAAACAGACTTGGAATGAGTGACTAATTTTATTTAGGGGATATACTGGCCAGGACAATAAGAGAGAGAAACTCCTCTTAGAATAGTGCCTATTACCCTAGACTGACATTCCAGTGAGGGAATACTGCATTGTTAGAGGTGCCGTCCTTTGGACAATGTGGTAAACTGAGGGCTTTTTTTTAAAAAAATTGTAAAATAAAAACTATCACTACGCTTTGTAGCAACAACCTATAAAGCCCTTAGAGGCGCCCCAATTTAATAGATACTATCAAATTTAAGGATTAGTTTTAACTGTTCCTGGAACTCACCTTCCCTCCATATCAATGACATGCACTGTGTCTTCCAGGAGACGGCACTTCAGCTCATAATCCTCCTGGCTGGTAGCTATTAGCGATGGGGAAGCATTCACTTCTAATAGCCACCTAAGGGAACAGAAGGACACTTAACTATCTCTAAAACAGGATATGGTTGATATTTCACCTGTGAACACCTGTACTAAACATCTGAATTAATGACATTCTAATAGATAATGTGTTAAAGGATACCTGTGCCTTAATGGACACCTGAGCAGTTGGAAAATTGGACTAATAGACACCTATGCCAGTGATCCATTGGTCCAGGTCTTGTTGGAATGTTATTTGTCGTTATTATTTACACATGAGAATAGCTTGCTATCAGAGGAAAATGGTAGCATGTTACAATAGGTTACTTAGCAATAGCATGAACTCTTCAGTTCCACATAACAATTTTTCTATTTCTCATTACCTTTTACAACCTATTGAGCCAATTCCTAATCCAATCAAATTACCATTAACTCAATGACTTTTAACCTCCCTTTCTACCTTCAGTTACTGGTTTGCTTCTAATAAACATGGAATCACTTTCCTAGATATAGCCTATACTTTCACACACTCACCTACAGTCAACCACACACTAACATTCAGTCAAATAATTCCTGATGTCCTATATCTAGTGGTTTATAACAATAACAGCTTGTATGCGGTGCCCTTTCTGTGGGATATCGTCTCAGACTCATTAACTGTGGCAGAGCCTGACACCAATGCTGGGGAAAGAAGGGAGCTGACCATAAATGCGATGTGAAGATAGGCCGGGGCCACAAGGTAGAGGACAGAATTTCAGAAGTTTCAGGGTATCGTGGCTGAAAGTAGTGCTGCTGTTGTTGGAGTGGATGGGACGAGGGACTTGTAGAAGGCCAGAGCCAGCTGAACGAGGGGGGGTGGGGGCATTGGTTAATCAACAACCCAACAAATACTTGGAAGCACTTAGCTTTTTTCTTAGTTAGCGCTACATTTAATATTTTCAGTCCCATTTGAGCCATTTGAATTTAATCTAAATTTCTGGACATAATTTGTATCCCAGAAGAGGGTGAATCAATAATATACTCAAGTATGTTTATTCCAACCTTACTCAAACACATAGATAAAAATATCCCAATACAATCTTACACACTTAGCATAACCTTCCCATCAGGTTTGACTTCCCCTACCACCGTGTGAAACATGCCCACAATTAGCACCCTATCAAACACACGGTTTAAGGTTCTGGTCGATGAGAATGTCGTATCCATAGAGCTCGAAGCAGTGCTTGTCATTGATGATCACATTCTGCACACTCTGCAGGCTCTTGATGAAGATGTTGTCGATTTCTCTGAAAAGGGTGGTTGCTGTCTCTGTGCCGTGCTTTGCAGTCAGATACTGTCGCAGCTGCTGCATCAACCATTTACAGCCCTAGGGGAAGGAACAAAGTCTGCTGTGAAGGATACTGTGAAGTGCTTTTTGCTGTACAGTTTATGGGTGAACTGCCCTAGCCAGGCAGCAATGTCCCGCAAACTGCCGTGAAGTGAATGACCAATTTTATTTGGGAGATTTGTTGGTCAGGACACGGGAGAAACTCCCTTCTTGACTAGTGCTATTGGATCGTTAATGTCCACCTGAACAGGCAGACATGGTTTAACATCTCACCTGAAGGACAGCACCTCCAACAATGAACAACAACAACAACTTGCATTTATATAGTGCCCTCCACGCCGGGTGGCATCCCAGAGCACTTAACAATTGCGGAGCTGAGCCAGGGTGAGGGGGAAGGTGACCATAGGCATGATCGAAGAGGAAGGTCTTCAGAAGGATCCTGAAAATGAGGAAAGAGGGGGTAGGGTGAAGGGATTGAGGGAGGAAGTTCCATAGCTTTGGGTCGTAGTGGCTGAAGGCACGGCCGCCAATGGTGATGTGGAGGATTCGAAGGATGAGGAGGCCAGAGCCAGTAGAGTGGAGGCAGCGGGTAGTGCTGTGAGGAGAGAGGAGGTTGGACAGCATCTCCAACAATAAAACACACCCCCAGCACTGGAGTGTCATCTTAGACTATGTCATAGAATCATAGAATTATACAGCACAGAAAGAGGCCATTCGGCCCATCATGTCTGTGCCGGCTCTTTGAAAAAAGCTATCCAAATCAATCCCACTACCCCACTTCCTCCCCATTACCCTGCAAAGTTGTCCTCGCCAAATAATTATCTACTTCTCTCTTAAAAGTGATTATCGGATCGACTTCCACCACCCTTTCAGGCAATGCATTCCAAATCCAAGCAACTCGCCGTGTGAAAAAACTTCTCCTCATTTCCCCTCTGTTTCTTTTAACAACTATTTTAAATCAGTGTCATCGGGTTACCGACGCACCACCAGTGGAAATAGTTTCTCTTGGTTCACCCTATCGAATCCCCTCATAATTTTGAAAACTTCTATTAAGTCTCCTCTTAACCTTCTCTGCTCCAAGGAGAATAATCCCGGCTTCTCTCGCCTCTCCTGATAACTGAAGTCCCTCATTTCTGGTACCATCCTGGTAAATTTCCTTTGCACCCTCACCAGTGCTTTGACATCCTCCCTAAAGTGTGGTGCCCAGAATTGAACACAGTCTCTCGCTGAGGCCTAACCAGTGTTTTATAAAGGTCCATCATAACTTCCTGACTTTTGTATTTTATGCCCCTATTTTTTTTTGGAGGGATTATTTACTATTTATAAAGCCCTTTACAAATATCCCTTTTCTAACAGATTTATCTATCTGTCCTACCACCTTCAAAGATTTACTCATATGAACTCCCAGGTCTCTTTGTTCCTTCACCCCCTTTAAGATTCTACCGTCTGGCTTGTATTGCCTCTCCTCATCCCAATATGTATCATTTCACATTTCTCCACATGTGATTTCAAATCCTGACGTGAGACTTGAACCCTCAACCTTGTGACTCAGAGGGGAGAGTGCTACCACTGAGCCAGACGGACACAGTTCTTCACAGATTCTTGAAAGACAGTGATGAGCAAAGGACATTAAGCTCCAAAGGCGAGCGCAGCATGAAACAGTTTGAAAAACGCTGTGCTAGATAAACCAAACTTATTGTCTTGCAGGTCCTCCACACAAATGTAATTTAGTACATTCACATCTAGTCACAGTGATGCAGTTTAATACAAACACTGATCCTGTAATTTTATTATCTTCTCCAATAGAACTTGCTTCCATTTCACATTCAGTACAGTAGGACTTACCTTCTCTGGATCATAGTCAGGAGCAGTCTTCTGCACTGCAACATTTGTGAGATGTACAACTACATAAGATTCAGGTTAAGGATGAAAAAATAAACAACAACAAATTACGAGAAGATGTCCCAAGGCGCTGGTCAGTTGAGGGCTTCTACCCGAATTGGGGGTTGGATTCGAGAGGGGGGGGGGGGTGCAAAGGGGACGGGGATAGAGGGTACACAACTACACTGAACCACTGAGTGAATCATATATGAACCCTACTCCCCGATCGTAGATGTGTTATAATTATATCTTGCATTTATATAGCACCATTCATGTAAAAGAAACATCTCAAAATGCTTTACAAAATATAATCGATTAGAAATGGAAGTGAATGTTGCTATATAGGTAAACATGGCAGCTAATCTGTACCATCAACAACATGTAAACATTAAACTGAAATAAAAATTATTAATGGTTTAATTAAACTAAAATTATTTGAAAATCAATATCAACTATCATGCTAAGAAATCCAGGTAATTTACATAATACTGTATATATAGTAATAAACAATGCACACCATGCTAGGAAAGGTCATGTGTCTAATCCTTGGCCTGTGTTAAATTACCCCATCTTTACCAAGAAGCAGTAGCAAGTACGAAATTCCTTTGATTATGTTCAATTATTCAATACTAGCTATACCCATTGCAGCTTCGCTTGCAACCAAAGGATCCAATATAAAATGTAGATTGACACAAAGACACACAGACAGACATTTCATGTTTATCTATACTCAGCTGGAGGACTCCAGTGGGGGTACTCTTTTTGGGAGAACTACGCTAACCAAAGGGGTTTACTACATGATCCGGCAGGTTCTTGAGTTATTGCAAGGCTTTCGTGTAGACAACATTTTCAATTTTTCCTCCTTTGGCCATGATGTACAGGTTTTGAGATGAACCCACACATGAGCATCCAACATAAAATTTGCCCTCTCCTGTCCATGTGTCAGAATGACAGGGTGTCGAAGTCCAGTCGTGCTGTTCTTTGTTCTTCAGTTTAATTTAATCGGCCTTCTCTCTTTTGGCTTACATTTTTATTTGTCCTTGAAAGGCTTGATCTTTGCTTCTTTGGCATCTTCCCTTAAGATTAAGAAAAAGTGCTATTGGAAGGACTCCTGTGAGAGAACTCCCGTTGGGAGGACTGAGTGGGAAGACTCAGTGGGAGGACTCCTGTTGGGAGGACTGTAGCTCCATGACAACCTGATAAAACTGCCATACATTTGTTGCAGAGTATAGATATATCTCTTTAGAAGGGTGTGTGCTTTCCTCTGCCACTACTTTGTTGCAAAATATTATGCATACCTAATATTTTGGGGCTTAATTAAAGCATTTTTTAAATATAGCCCATCAATGAGAGGAGATCCCCGAAAAAAAAATGCCTATGACACTCCTGCATGCAAGACCTTTCCGATGAGGTATAAATCATCTCACTATGATTATTGGCGGAAACACAGACACACACACACTTTGTTTTTATTAGTATAGAAGATTAGCTGTACCCATTGCAGCTACGCTTGTAACCAGGACTGTTTGTGGGACATTGCTGTGCGCAATTGGCTGCCGCGTTCGCCCACAAATATACAGTCAATTCACTTTACAGTGTGTTCTGTGAAGCGCTTTGGGACGTCCTCCTGACGTGAAAAGCGCTATATCAAATGCAAGGATTATTATTATTATTATTATTATTATTAATCGGCCTTCTCACTTTCGATAGCATTTGTATTTGTCTTTGAAAGATTTAATCTTCACTTCTTAGGCATCTTTATTCCTTAAGATTAAGAAAATGTGCTATTGAACTTGTTAACATCCCTTGTTCACATATTTGTACACATATGCTTTTGGGAGGATTCCTGGCACACAGACAAATATTTTGTCTTTATTAGTATAAATGTATGTCTGTAGAAGGGTGTGATCTCTGTCGCTATTTTGTTGCTGAATACCATGCATACCTTTTTTGTGGCTTAATTAAAGCAAATATATTTTTTAATATAGCTCATCAACAATAGGAGATCCCCGAAAAAAATATGCCCATGACACTCCTCACACAAGACCTTTCTGATAAGGTATAAATCATGTCTCTACATCAATCGATTATTGCATTCTTGACAGACAGACAGACATTTTGTCTATAAGTATAGATTGTTATGCAAGAAAGGATACAATTATCATCGATGCTATTCAGGGAAAATCGGGTGCTTGAAAACCGAGCAAATCCATCTCTGTATAACCAGGTTTTCAGAGGGGCATACTGTAGAGAGAAACAAATTTGACCAATCTATGTCCACCTGCAGCCAACTATTCCTCCTCATTGTTTACTACGTTCCCAAGTTTTGTGTCATCTGCAAACTTTAAAATTTTCTCTCTGCTCCTCTCTGAATCCCTCCCTCTCTCTCCCCCTCTCCAGTCCCCCTCTCCCATTCATCTCTCTCCTCCCTCAATCACCTTTCTCCCAAACAGCCTTGCGGTTCACTATCTGCGGTGGCAGGAGCCAGCAGTTGCTAAGGACACGGTGGATAAGAAGATGTGCTTGCTTTCCCCTCAGCTCCAATACACATAGCAGTAACGGACTGCATTATTTCCACTCTCCGCGTCACGTTCCCCCCCACCCGCCAGCTCCTGTCACTGCCATGGAAAGATGTTCACCAAGAAGGGAGGGAACAGAAGTTGGAAATGGTCTCGGGCCGGATAAAATCACCCGTCAGCCGCGTGTGTCCCACGGCCACCTGTTGCACCATGTTGCTTTAATTAATCAAAATTATCAGTTTGTAAGTGCAGTTTGTATCATTGTGACAAGAATGAGAAATGTTTATGTAAAATCTACTTACAGAGGTCACCAGTACATAAACCCGCAGGTCAAACTTTCTACCTGTGAACAAGCAAAAACCACAATAACAATGTTAGTGTTAACATTGCCTCAAACTGAGCAAACTTAACTATTCCTTTCCTACTGATGGTAATGGAGTCCAGAGATATTCCAGGTTGTGTCTATCTCCAATCAGAGATTTGCATGTCAGTCTGGCTCAGTTGATAGCACCGAGTGAGATAGTGGTGGGTACAAGCCAAATGTCGAGATTTTTAATTCATCGTCAAGGCTTAGGTTAACACTCCAGTGCAGTTCTTCATTGTTGGAGATGTTATCTTGGATTGAGTTTCTCAATTGACCAACAATCCCCCCAATTAAAAATTTGATCACTCTCTTCAGGAATATTTATGGGACATTGCTGTGCAAAAATTGGCCAAGGTCACTGACAAAATACACAATCATTATATTCCACCCTCGATTCCAGGACCAATGTTGTTCTGATCGATTCCATGTTAAACATTAAGTCCTGAATGAGAGTTAATTTTCTCCAGTTGAATTTTGGCAAGACAAAACTCTACTGCTTAGCTTCCATCAGCACCTTCTCCCCTCAGGTACTGAGAGCATCAACCTGAATGGACACACAATCCACTTGCAAGGACCTAGTGCAGAATTGGTGTCTTGTTCGACTCTTAACTGTCCTTTAAACCCCACATCTATGCCCTGATCCATTCAGCATCCCCCTACCTCTGCAATGTTGCCCACCTTTGCCATTGCCTCACCCCTTGAGTCAGCAAGAACTTTATCCCTGCATTTATCATGTCCAAGCTAGACTATGCTAACTATACTCATCAGACTTCCCAACTCTTCCCCCACAAGCTGCAGACCATCTTTAATTCTGCAGGCTCCGCAAGCCTCCCCCTATCCTCACCTGGCTCCACTAGCTCCCATCCCTCAGAGGATTGAGTTCAAGATCCTTATCCTCACTTTTAAATCCCTCCTGGTCTTATCCCACCCTACCTTTGTGACCTTCTTAAACTCTGACAACCTACCCACTCCCTCCAGTTGGCAGGCACTTGCCTGCTACATGCCGTTCTTCTTGCCAGCCCCCTTGTTTCTGTTAAAATCCTGTGAAGCATTTTGAAATGTCTTCCTGATGTTAAAAGGTGCTATGTCAAATGTAAGGATTTTAATATATACTTCTGGCACACCACTGTAGCTTAGATACCCCAGGCACTGTCTCCCCTCCATCAGAGAGATCACCCAAGCACAGTCTGCACTTCCTCCTCTAGAAGACTTTTAATGATTGATAAATACACAATACCTCCTATCAGGTAAGGGTTCTCAATGTAGCGCTGCACTACATAACTCTCCACTGGGCTTTCATCTTTGGGATCATCTGAACGGTTTCCATCCTAGAAGATAAAGAGTTATAAAGATGACTAGGAACAGCTGGAATAATGGTCAGGGTAGAGAAGTAAATGGCAGTATCACCACCAAGGTGGCGGGGCACAAAGTAATTCACATGGGCAGCAACACAGTGGCAGATTATGAGGGCAGAGATGCATTACATTACTTGTGTTACAAGGCACGCAAAGGCTGGAAATGTTACCTTTCTCCATTCCATGATATCTTTGAGTTTTCGGAAAAGAAAAATACCTTTACCCTGTGATCGTGCAACCTGAAGAAAGAACAGCAATTTGAACTTGTATAGCACCTTTCTTGTAGGAAGAATGATTCAAAGTGCTTTACAGAGACTAAATGGTGGCCAAAATTGGTCAGCGTTTTGAAATCCGAGATGGAGGGGTGAGGGGACTGGAATTGGTAATAGAGTTCCAGAGGCAGGAACAAAGTAGCTGAAAACTTATTCACTGACGATGGGAGCAGAGCAGTGGGGATCATGAAGCAACACACTGGAAACGTTGAGACTGGAGGTGATAATGGCATGCATTGGTGGTGAAGTTTTTTTTCCGTCAGCTGGGTGTCCGAAATGTGCGAAAAAACAGCCTTATTTTCTGTCCAAAAGTGAATCTCTTACTGGTTTCATGATCCATGTGATTCCAGGGTTTCTCTTAAACTCCTCGACAAAGAGATGGTACTCAATGGGTAGCTCAAACGTTTTGGGGAAGAAGTCACACTTGCTGGCCTCGAGCTTGCCCTGTTCACGCTCAAGCTGTTTCCTAAATCTCTTCAAGTTTTTCACCATGAAGTTTTTCCTCGTCAGCTTCAAGAAAATCAAGCCATAAATATGCATTAACATAAAACCACCTTCATTTTGCCAGTGTCCATATCATACTGTAGGGTTTAGTTCTATTCAATGAGATTCAATGATCTAGCCCCAGCCCAACAACTAAGGGCAGAGTGGTTGATAATTATCCTGAATAAAGAGCATTTCTATCATTTTCCTGTGTATAACAATATACAGTGTGTATATGCATACATTGAGTACTTTTACTCAGCCTTCATCCACACAGTGTATAATAATACTTTCATTTGATATAGCGTCTTTCACGTCTCAAAGTGCTTTACTGTAAAGTGTGTATTTTTTAGGCAAACAGCAGCAAATTTATGCCCAGCATTATTGATAACCTACATCTAATAATCTCTGGAATAAGGTAAACATGGAGCGTCCCTCGGGGAGAAAGTGCACATTCCATTCCAAGCATGGGAATTTCTACCTGTAGATGGCATCCATGAAACTGTGGTTTGGATACTCTTAAGCATGGTGATGCATTTCTGCATTTGTCAGACATCCAGCTGACCAAAACATAAATATAATAATAATAATCCTTGCATTTGATATAGCGCTTTTCACGTCGGGAGGACGTCCCAAAGCGCTTCACAGAACACACTGTAAAGTGAATTGACTGTATATTTGTGGGCGAACGCGGCAGCCAATTGCGCACAGCAATGTCCCACAAACAGTCGTAGATTGAAAATGACCAATTTATTATTGTTTTTGTTTTTGGAGGGATTATTATTAGGCTCTGTGTGGAGTAAGGAAACTTGCCCAAGGTTTCGCCCTCCGCCGGGAATTGAACTCAGGTCTCTCACTTGCAAAGCGAGTGCTCTAACCACTGAGCTACAGGACTCCACGATCTGTACGCAATATATAATTCTGCCCAGTGCATAAAATCTACATCAGAAAATACCTTCACATCGGCTTAGGACTGTAAATCGCCTGTTTTAATCCTGCTATTCCTACAGGTATTGTTCCGTACCTCATAGTGATTGCGAAAATGACAAACCCGAACATGTTCATCCATGTATGTGTGGCCGAAGTTCTCACGCAACCAACTGACGTCACACCAGTAAAAATCCCATTCTCCTTCACTGTCACAGAACAAAGTTACAAGCACTGCATCGGTTATCAACATCATAGAAAACCCGAGTAAGAACTTTGAAAGAAGACCCCAGTAATGAACAGAAATTAGCTCTTTGCCAAATCAATAGAAGGCTATGAGTGATGGGAGTGAAATGACCTCCGATTCCATTCTATTTCATTTTTTGCTGGTACTCTCTTGTGCGAAATCTTCTCAAATGCCTTCTGAAAGTTTATATAGAGGACATCCGTAGACACTCTCTTATCCACCATGTTAGTGACCTCCTGAAAAAATTCTATTAGATTCGTCAGACATGAACTACACTTCACAAATCCATGCTGGCTCTCTTTGATTAGTTCATACTTATCCAAATGCTCTGTCATTCTGTCCAGTTACTTCCCCACAACTCACGTTAAGCTGACAGGTTTGTAGTTATCTGGTTCCTCCCTTCTTAAATAATTGAATGACATTTGCAATTTTCCAATCCAAAGGCACAATTCCTGAATATAGAGAGCTTTGGAAAATTATGACTAACACATCTGCAATTTCCTCCCCTACTTCTTTTAATACCCCTGGGGTGGAATCCATCAGGTCTTGGAGATTTATCTATCTTTTGCCACATTATTTTCTCATAACCTTTTTTTATTTATATTAAATTTATTTAGTGCTTCTCTTTTTAGATTCTCATGTACGGCTGATATTTTGTCCTCTTCCTCTACTGTGAAAAGTCCCGTGAAAGCAAAGTATTCACTTAACAAGTCTGCCATTTCCTTATTGTCCATTACACTCTCATCGACATCTGTCTTTATGGCTACTCTTCCTACCTTCCTCTGTCTAGCACGTGTTTCTCTTCCACTCCTGTACCTCTCTGATAAAGTTATCACTTTGTTGTCACAGACACACTTATCAGTATTAGCTTGTCATGCACCCCACCCTCATCCAAACAGGTACATTAAAAGGTATGAAGAAGAGTCTCACTCTTTGACTTCAATCCACCCAGGGCGTTGTCGAAGAACATCTAATATTGTGTTTGTTAAAACACATTTGAATCTGATGCATGTTCGCTGTTCCCTGAAAAATTAACAAGAGCATAGTTACTACTCAAAGTGTGGCATAGTTACTACTCAGAGTATCACAGTTGCTGCTCCAGGTATTCATACAGTAATTGTTGAAGTAGTCCCACAGTTACTAATCCAGCTATTCATAGTTACTGCTCTGAGCACTGGTAGTTATTGTCCGAATATTCATATAGCTACAAATCTGAGTATTTGCGGTTACTATTCTGAGTATTTGTACAGTTACAATTCTAAGTATTACCACTGTTACTGCTTAGAACATTTAGGATCCAGACACCAGTGGTGGTTATTGCAACAAGATTCACAATTCCTGGTTCAATAGTTGAACTCTAAGCACCCCCTTGCCAAATCCCCCCCTACAAGTCCCCTGCTCCTACAAGTCCCCAGAAATCACGTTCATCGAATCCTTCTTCCCCACAAATGCCTCCTGCCAAGGAATCCCATCACTGAATCTACCCCCCCTCCAACAGGCAAATGTCAATAAAAAGGTACAGGCCACTGCTAGATGAACCAAATGACTCACTTTTCCTTCTGCTTCTGATAGCCATACGATCCTTTATTAGCAACACCCTGTCAATAAAATTCACAACCAGTCACCCAACAATAACAAAAAGAACTTGTATTTATATAGTGCCCTTCACATAGAATAATGTTTAGGAGCGCTTTACAGTGGCAGAGTTGCATGATAAGCAAGGGAAGAGGGAGTGGGGGGGGGGTTGAACTTAGGTGTGGGGAGGGAAGGAGGAGATGACCATGTACATTGTTGAAGAGGTAGGTTTTAAGGCAGGACTTGAAGATTGACAGACCGGAGGAGTGACATAAGGGTTGAAGGAAGTAGTTGCATTTATGCAGTGCCTTTGTCGCAGGGTAGTATTTCATAATGTTTGCTTTCAAAAGATTGCGATATAGAATTGGAAAGTTCAGCCACCAATAGTGAAGCGCGAAGGACAGGGAACGCACAACAAGCCTGAGTTAGCCGAACAGATGAGGCAAGTGGAGGAGTGGGATAGGAAATCAGACATTGAACAACAATAACAACTTGCCTTTATCTCAGAGCATGTAACAGTGGCATGACTCCGAGCCAAAATGGGAGGGGAGGTGACTGAGGGCACAGTCAGAAAGAGGAAAGTCTTCAGGTGTGGTTTGAAGATGGGCAAGAGGAGGCAAGATTGAGGCTAGAGGTTCGGAGTACAGTGATTGCCAATTGTGGAGCAGAGAGAATGAGGGATTTGCAGAAGACCTGAGCCAGCTAAGCAAAGGTGGTGGGAAGAAAAGTGGGTGTACGAAGATCAGAAGAGTGGGTGTATAAAGAACAGAGGAGTGCAATATTGTTGGGAGTTGCTTGCCATCCTTCAGATAGGCGTTAAATCAAGTCTGCCTGTTCAGGTGGACATTAAAGAAACCATTACACTTGTTCAAAATGAGAAGTTACCCTGTGTTCTCGCCAACAATCCCTCAAAAAATGTTATAATCAGTCTTCCAGCTGAGACAGTGAGGGTATTCCCTCCCTCCCCTCCCCTCCCTCCCAATCTCTTTCTCACTTATTCTCTCTCTATACTTTGCTGTTATGGGATATGGGGGTGTGGGGTGTTTGGGGGGGAAATCACTCTGTCTCCTTCTTCCTCTGTCTCTCTCACTTTCTCTGACTCGGTGGGAGATGTCTCAATGCCAGTCTCAAGCTGCCACTGAGACATACTCACATGTAGTGTTGTGCGCCCAATCTCAGTGCCTCGTGTGGAGCTCTCTCAAGCTCAGTACCTTGCCAGTGCGGGACATGGTACTCTCTGCAGCTCTGGGAGTCTCTCGACTCGAGTGTTCTTTCGGGCTCTCACGCTGACTCAGGCTCAGTTATACCAGTCTCAGCTTCTCTGTGTCTCTGTCTCTATCAACGTGTGGGGTCACTGTGTCCCTTTGAATTCCTTGCTGGTGCGTGACATGGCTCCGAGTACGAATCTTTGTGTGGCTCAGTGTTTCAGGCACTCTCAGTGTGAGGGTCTCTTTCTGCACTCCTTTCCCTCGCGCTCTGTGAAGCCTCTCTGCGTGACAGTGGGTAAACGTCTCTCCGTCTCTCACTCACTGTGAGACAGTGCAGGAATTGTCTCAACGTGAACCTCCCAATGTGAGTGTCTCAATGTGTGGTTCCCTGTGTGTGAGTGTGTGTGAGTGTCTCCCTGTGTGTGTGTGAGTGTGTGTGAGTGTCTCCTTCTGTGTGTGTGTGTCTCTCTCAGTGAGTGTCTCCCTGTGTGTGTGTGTGTGTCTGTGTGTGTCTCTCAGTGAGTGTCTCCCTGTGTGTGTGTGTGTGTGTGTCTGTGTGTGTCTCTCAGTGAGTGTCTCCCTCTGTGTCTCAGTATCTCAGTGAGTGTCTCCCTCTGTGTGTGTGTGTGTGTGTGTGTGTCTCAGTGAGTGTCTCCCTCTGTGTGTCTCAGTATCTCAGTGAGTGTCTCCCTCTGTGTGTGTGTGTATGTCTCAGTGAGTGTCTCCCTCTGTGTGTCTCAGTATCTCAGTGAGTGTCTCCCTCTGTGTGTGTGTCTCAGTATCTCAGTGAGTATCTCCCTCTGTGTGTCTCAGTATCTCAGTGAGTGTCTCCCTCTGTGTGTGTGTGTGTCTCTCAGTGAGTGTCTCCCTGTGTGTGTGTGTGTGTGTGTCTGTGTGTGTCTCTCAGTGAGTGTCTCCCTCTGTGTGTCTCAGTATCTCAGTGAGTGTCTCCCTCTGTGTGTGTGTGTGTGTGTCTCAGTGAGTGTCTCCCTCTGTGTGTCTCAGTATCTCAGTGAGTGTCTCCCTCTGTGTGTCTCAGTATCTCAGTGAGTGTCTCCCTCTGTGTGTCTCAGTATCTCAGTGAGTGTCTCCCTCTGTGTGTCTCAGTATCTCAGTGAGTGTCTCCCTCTGTGTGTCTCAGTATCTCAGTGAGTGTCTCCCTCTGTGTGTCTCAGTATCTCAGTGAGTGTCTCCCTCTGTGTGTCTCAGTATCTCAGTGAGTGTCTCCCTCTGTGTGTGTGTGTCTCTCGGTGAATGTCCCTCAGTGTGCGATCGCCGACGTAAAGACGTTCCCTCTGTCGCTCTCTCTGGACTCGGGTCGGCGCCGCTCTCTCGTTGCCGTGGAAACCGCGGCCCCTTTCCCTCCCCTCCCCCCCCCCCCCCCGGCACCCCGCACGCACACGCGCGCGCGCGCGCACACACGCACACGTCAGTTCCGGGCGCCCGCCCGAAGCGGTGACGTCGCGCGCCTTCCGGCCGCCCGTGCCCACGCGGCTGTCCGGGCCACGCGCTGAAGCTCGGGCCGCCTCGCGTCGTGTGTATGGGGCAGCAGAGAGCCCCTCCTGTTGCTTTCCCTCCGGGAGAACGCGCCCCGACAGCCCTCCCACTCCCCCAAAACAAGTAACAAGTCGCCCACAAACCACACACACACACACACACGTTCACCCACTTGATTTATTATAGAGACGACACGTGACACCCTCCCCCACCCCCCACCCCCTCCCCTGTGCTGCTGCCCTGAGGCGTGTCCCGGTGGCGGTTGGCCGGCGCCGCCATGGCCTCTCCCGCTTTGCCGGCGGAGCTGCGGGCGCTGGAGCAGCACCGGGCTGCGCTCCTGCGGGCCGCGCCCCAACGCCCCGCCGCCGCCCCGACCCCGGCGCGGGCTGAGGCTTTTGCCAGGTACCGCCGTCGCCGCCGCCGCCGCCTCGTGGGCTCCGTTGTCGGCGCCCCCCCCCCCCAGCGCTCGCGTTTCGCGTGGCTCGGTGTTTGCGCCTGGCGGCCGACGGGGAGGCCGAGGGCGGCTCAAACCGAGAGGGCGAGCGCGGAGCCGGCACCTTTTTTTTAATGGCTTGTTTTTGTGAAGCCAAAGGCATCAAAGAGGAAGGTCTTGAGGTGGACCTGAAGGCACACCGATGGCCGGGGGAGTTGTGGGTTGCACTGCAGACCTGTCCCAGCCTGACCAAAGGGGGTGGGCCGAGGATTGAGGTATGAGCAGGTCGGAGAGGTAGGGTGGTGCTCGTGTGTGATGGGATTTGTATGTGAAGGTGAGGATCTTGAAATCAATGATTTGGGAGACGCAGTCAGTGGAGCATGGCCTGGATTGTGCTGATGGCCGTGCAGAGTTTGATATGGGTGAGGACGTGAACAGTGGAGTTTTGGATAAGCTGGACCTTGTTGATGGTGGAATTGCAGAGTCCAGTGAGGGGTGCATTGGAGAAGTCGAGGCGGGACGTGACAAAGACTGGATGAGGGTTTCAGTGGGGGTTGGATTGAGATAGAGTCGAAGGCGGGCAATTTAGCAGAGGTGGATAAAAGCAGTCTGGTCAGGGACTATATGTGGGTGAGGAAGGACAGCTGGTGGAACCGGACACCAAGGTTGTTTACAGGTTCAGTGAGATTGAGAGAGAGGCCAGAGAGAAGAGACAGAGTTTAAACCCTGAGGTACATCGCAGGTGATCATGCAAGGGCGGTAGGAGAAACCTTTGGAAGAGAAAGTGGAAGCAATGGGTCAGGAAGGAATTAAACTATGAGATTGCACTCCTAATGGAAGTGGATGAGGGAGGAGAGACAATTGAGGAGGATGGATAATCATAACGCACTATTCAAATGCAAGTTCTTGAATATAATCAATCATTTTCTGATTTTTCTGGTCATTTTTACCAACCATTGTCAATACAATGTATTTTATTAAAGTTCTTGCCTTAGATTTCTTTTTGTCTAAGTAATAAATTTATATCACCTTCCTTGTTTCAGTTCTAATGTTCTTGTAGCAATCGAAAGTGTCATCAAAGAGGTACTGACATATTTTGCGAAGGGAGAAGCAGCAGTTATCACGTTGGACAAAAGATCATCATGGGAAAATATTTGGTATATTCTAATATTTATGTGATTCTTCAAGTGTTATAAATTGCATATGATTATTTAGTATGCTTATTGATAGTTGGAATGTAATTACAAAGTTGGAGCTCATTTAAAGGGTCCAGAAGATGATACAAGTTGTGGAACTTGAAAATTTTCACACACCTTTCTGTCTCACACTTCCTCTAGAACTTTTGCACTCACACAAACCTCATTTGGTAACTTCTGCAGGATTTAACCTACATACCCTGTGAGAGATTTTCATATTGGGTTGGAATTTACTAAAGGAAATTCAGAATCCCTAATGGAGATTGCTGCTGCTTTATGGTAACCAGGTCGGTAGGGTTGAAGGGGATCGCAGAGATTGGGGTGAGATGTAGAGAGATTTCAAAATGAGAACTGGGATCTTGAAATTGATCATCTGGGAGATAAGACAGTTAAACCAAGCTAGGATGGGGATGACAAGCTTGTAGAGTTCACTGCAGGAGAAGATTCAGGCTGCAGAGTTCTGGATAGTCTACTGCCTATGTAAGGAAGAGCAGGGGAATCTGGCACACAGCGCATTGGCATAGTGGAACCTGGATGTGATAAAGCATGGATGGATCTAGCCCGAGGGAAAAGGCAGTGGCAATGTTTCAGAGGTGAGAAAAAGCTGAATAGGCAAGAGCAAAATAACTCGCCAGCTTGTTCTGTTGACATGATGTATGTGGAACTTTGAAACTACAAGAAAAAAAGGACATTCATTGTAAGATATACTAATTATTCTATTGTTGCATGTTAACAGGTTTGATGACACAGTTGGCTTGCAGATGGTATTTGATTGCACTGTAACCAAAGTGAAGTGTGAGAATCTCAAATCAATGCAACGATTTGGTATGTATTGTATCAGATTTTCTCATTGATGTGTAGCATGTCATGCATGCATTTGATTTCATCACATCAAAATGCTTCACATTCTGGAAGGAGTAAGGAGTGGGGAATAAATACTGACACAGAATGGTTGGGCCAAATGGACTGTTTCTGTGCTGTACAGTCTACGTAAGTGTGATTCTCGGCAAGCAAACATAATATCTGATTTGTACCAGCGCAGTTCTACAAAAAGGAAGAAGTAAACAAATACAATAGCAGTGATATTGCCTGAATTGTGTCTGTGAAACCTTGATTGTGCAAATTGGCTGCATTTACCTTCAAATAGTTAGTCACTATGTTTGACAGTAAATATCCATGAACATCTCTAACAAAGTGACCTCAAAATTGAGAGAAAGTGCTCTGTGAAGCTACTATTTAGTGAACAGTGACATTTAGCACCCATTGTGGGGCTGTCAGAGGATAAGACACTAAAAACAAAATTATTGTCTTGTCTACCAATTGCCAAAACTGGATCACCATACCCTGCAGAGGAGAGCTCTCTATTAAAAAATCTTGTAGGAAAACTACCTCGTCAGAGAAAGTAGAGTTAGTACTAGGATCAAGGAACTAAGACAATAAAGACATAACTAAAATCCTCATAGGAAAACTCTTTAAGAGAAACAGCTGATACTAAAGTAAGATAGAACTATGGAGGAAGGACATTCCGAGCAAATTCTTGTAAGTGCCCAGGAGTGGGCGGTGTTATCTTCTACATTTGTCCTCTGCTCCCTCCCTCCCTCTCTCCCTCAGTCCTTCCTTTCTTCTCTCCCTCCTACCTCACTCACTTACAACGCTTTTGCTGTGCTTTGCTATTTTTTCTCCTCCTGCATCCCCCCACCCCATTGCCACCCCCCCCTCCCACACGCCCTCCCCAACAGCTCGGGTGCTCAGGTCCAGTGTGAAGCAATTTGAGAATGTGAAACGTGCTATAGAAGTGTAAATTGAATTGTATAGTAATAAATGTTTTTCTTCCAGCTTTAATACTTAAGATCCTATCGATGATCTACAAGCTGGTGCAGAGCAACACGTATGCAACTAAGAGGTGACAGAACATTAAATCAGTTACTGTGATCTGAGTGTATGTATGACTGTAGAATACCTTTTGGTATGGAGGACATGGAGGAACATGTATTAGCCTGGCTCATCAATGTGTGCCAGAACGGCTTTGTTTGCTCGTGCGTGGCGTGGGGAGTGTTGGGATCACGAGTGGAAAATCAGCTTTGTCTGCTGGTGAGTGAACCACGATAGAAAGACAAGCTGCGTGACACTTATTTGCTCTGTGCCCAGCCTAAACTGAGCTATTCAAATTAACATTTTTGTATACTGTACAATTCAAATTAACATTTTTAGTATTTTAAACATAGCTACATGTCTAGTATTTTCAATAAAGTGAAAAACTGTAGCTTAGAGAATGAGAAAATCTGATATAATACATACCAGCAAAATGCGTCTCTCAATAGCACCAATCAACCCTCCGCAATTCCCTGCAAAATTTATCACACCTCCGCCACAATTTCCTGTACTCCCAGGGGTCAAATGACCCACAATTTTTGGTAAATATTTCCGCAATTTTCTATTGGCCCAACTTATAACTTATCACTACATGCTGAAATATAATTGGGGCACTACAATAATGCATACCTTTTAGGTATAAGTTAATTGAAGTTTTTTAACTTAGTTAGCTGGGAGTAGTTTGAACTGAAAAGTATTCTTCCCCAACTTACCTCTCCTTCAGGAATATTTGATTGTGAGAGAAAATCGGATCCCAGCATTTCACTATCTGGTGGATTACATTGCTTCAGTTTGGAGTATGTGTCTCTATCAAGAAACTGGGTGCATTTCATAGTTTAATTAATAAGACTGTCAAAAATATAGTCTACTTTTCTTACTCGGATGCTCTTTATTGCAGAGACTTGTTTTACAGTGACACACAAGTGTTTGGCTCACAGAGCGTCCTGGATGCTATTATCAATGATATATCGTGCCTGCTAAAAGTGCCACGCAGGTATCTTCATATTGTAAGTACTTACTGCGCTCACATTTCTTTTCCTGCATAACATATGGATATACATTAAAAATATTTTAAAACACGTAGTTTAGGAACTCGTTTCAGTGAAATAACAAAAAAGTTTCAAAAGAACTGGAGTATTACATTCGTGACTTTTTAAGCATTTAATGTGATAATTAACCCAGCAATAATTTAAGCGCCTTGGGATGTCTCCCGACATGAAAGGCACTTTACAAATGTAATTTTATATTGTATCAAGAGCAAAGGGAGTTGAATCATTGAATTTGTGATCAGGACTCTGAATCCATGCTTCTCATTTGCTTAAAAAGAAATCTTGGCAGTGAACAAAGTGGTTTTAGATTTAAAATTATTGCCAGCTGTGGGTGCAGATTTAACCCTGTTTCACCAGATAGTGTTTTAAAATTAAAAAGATTAAAAACTAAAATAAAAAGTTAAAACTCCTAAGCGGCCTGAATAAAGGCTTTTCTAATCCTTGCTACAATAGATAGGTTTTAAGGTCATATTTTTATTGCATTTTCTGTTCTTATAATTATCACCAACAATTTATCACACCAGCAAGTGCATTTTCTCCTCATCTGTTAAAAAAAGATACAATTTTGATCCTATGCTTCTGCAAGATTGGATTTTTTTTAATGCAAACCTTGAATTTCTCAATAATTGCTAATACATACATTTAGGTGAAGACAGAACAGTTGATTGGGTTGTGAAACGTTTGTAGTGTGAATGAATAGGTAGACGTGAGCTTCATGATTTGGACCATATGACAGTAAGCCAAGATATAAATTTATTTATGTATTGGGATATACAATTAACTTTTTCACTGAAATGACCAACACATGGAAATTAGTGTATTGCTCTCATTTCCATATTATTTTAGAAATCCTAAAAGTAATTGTTGGAATTCTGAAAATAAAATAAATTCTTAAAATCTCACAACAGGGCAATCAGCATCAAAAAAGGTTAGCATTTCAGACATGGTCATTCATTAGAAATGATACTGATTGATTGACAATCTAGATTTTCAGCATTTTGGATGTATTAGTGTTCTGTTTTATGAAAAATAATCCTGGCATTTGATGTAGCGCTTTTTCACATCTTCGAGACGTCTCAAAGTGCTTTGCAGAATATACTGTAAAGTGAATTGACGGTATATTTGTGGGCGAAACACAGCAGCCATTTGCACACAGCAGTGTTCCACAAACAGTCGTCGATTGAGTGACCAAATTATTATTGTTTTTTTTTTCTTGAGGGATTATTATCAGGCGTGTGGAGTAAGGAAACTTGCCCAAGGTTTTGCCCTGCCGGAAATTGAACACATGTCTCGCTTGCGAAGTGAATGCTCTGACTACTGAGCTACAGGACTCAATTTTTCTTTGTATTCTTTGTTTCAGTTATCTACCGCTAGAGGTTACATTGCTGGCGATCTATATTACACTGAAGAAGATGGGACTAGGGTGAACTGTTCCTGCAACTCTACTGTAAGTGGCCAAACAATCATATAAAGGGGAATAATAATAACAACAATTAGTGCATTAGCATTTTGAATACTTTTAGCAAAGAGCATTACTTCTAAACTTTGTCTCCTTCAAAAATAAATCACCAGAGCAAACAACTCTGACCCTATTATGACATAATAATATTTGCATTTGATATAGCGCCATATCAGGTCATTCAAGAAAAAAAAATTCTTCTCACCTCCCCTCTTTCTTTTAACAACACTTTCAAATCAGTGCCCTCGGGATCCTGACCCATTTGTCAGTGGAAATAGTTTCTCCTCGTTCACCCTATCGAATAACTTCAGAACTTTGAAAACTTCTATTAAGTCTCCTCTTAATTTTCTCTGCTCGAAGAAAATCCCAGCTTCTCTAGCCTCTCCTGATAACGGAAATCCTTCATTCCTGCTTCCACCCTCAACTCCAGGACCACTGCTGTCCTGACAGACTGCCTGTCAGACATCAAGTCCTGGATGAGGGCAAATTTCCTACAGTTGAATGTGAACAAGACTGAGGCCCTCCTGATTGGCTCACGCCAGCGCCTCTGCACCTCAGGCTCTGGCAGCATCAACCTCCATGGTTGCACACTTTAATTCACCAGCCAGTCAGGAACCAAGGTGTCTTGTTCGACTCTCAACTGTCTTTTCTTCCCCACATCCAAGCCATGACTCGCTCTGCCTTCCCTCACCTCCGTAACATTGCCCGACTCCGCCACTACGTCACTTCAGGCCGCTGAAACTCTTGTTCATGCCTTCATCACATCCAGACTCAACTATGCAAACCCCCTGCTTGTCGGCCTTCCCAACTCCTCCCTCCACAGGCTGCAGATAATCCCCCATTCTCGCCTGACTCCATTGGCTCCCTATCCTTCAGAGGATCTAGTTCAAGATCCTGGTCCTCACCTACAAAGCCCTCCACGGCCTCGCCCCACCCTAACTCTGCGACCTCCTAACCCCCTACTAACCCACCCGCTCAGCCAGCTCTGGCCTGCTCCACGTCCCCCGACCCACCCGCCCCACCATTGGCGAGAGAGCCTTCAGCCACTCTGCCCCCAACCTCTGGAATTCCATCCCCCAATCACTCCACCTCGCCCCCTCCTCAGCTCCTTCGAGTCCCGTCTCAACACCCTCCTCTTCAACCATGCCATCGGCCACCCATCTTCCCTTCCCCTCCCTTCTGCCCCCCCCCCGACCCCTGCTCGAGTCTGAAATGTTGTACATTGTCCAGAGACTTGGGACACCCTCCTGACATGAAAGGAACTATACAAATGTAATCTTCTTGTTGTTGAGAATGCTCATTTGCCAGGAATTCTTAATTGTTGTAAAGAAAAATATCTGTAGACTGACTCCAAAAAGTTAATACAGGGTGACCAAAACGTTGTGATGCCATTACAATGTCTAATAAGTCTTAAATAAATGATATATATATTTTTAGATAATAGGGTAATTATCACAATTTTTTGGTCACCCTGTACTTGTAATACCTTAAGAATTATGATATTGAAAAATATGAAGTACTGAATTTTAGTTCAATAAAAATTATGACTTTTATATTCCTAGGCCATTCTCGTACCATCCAATGTTGACGGAGTAAAATGTATCCTTTATACAGTATATGTATATTTAGCGTTTCGTGTAGCGTTTCATTTATGTGGAAAGAATTATTTCATGAGTAAAATGTGCTTGGATTTCTCATTTTATGATTAGCACCTCAATAGCTGTATAGAACAATTAAAAGATAATCACAAATACATACATTATTCAAATATCTTAAGGTTCACTGAGGTATATGGTGCATTGGGGTGGGAAGGTGGTGAGGTCTCACCTCATTCCAAAGGCAAGATCATTTTTTATATTTTGGGTAAAAACGTACAAATTTATTTCTGTTGCAGGTAATTTTGTGTGCAGTTATTGCATTAAATCAAATAGTATTAATAATTTTATGCTTTGTCTCTTGCCTGGATACGTGTTTCATATCATCCCTGCGTCAACTGACAGGGTCTCCCTCATCTCCAAACCTGAGTCAGTCTATCCCCTACTCCTCTGGCTCTTTCTCCTCCTTCAATCGCCTCACCCTTTACCATCCTTTCTTTCTCTCCAGAAGACCATAAGACATAGGAGCCATTCGGCCCCTCGAGCCTGCCCTCTGATCTTCTAACCTAATTCCATTTACCCGCACTATCCCCATATCCCTCTATCTTTTAGAAATCTCCTTGAAAATCTTAGTAATCTCAATTGCATGTAGACATTTGCAGCACATGGGACCATGCCAGAAGGGACAAGAAGTGTCTGTGCAACTGCTAACCATTTTCTTTACCATAACCTGCAAGATTTAAATTCTACTGCTAAATTTGTTCTCATTGTTGAGAAAGATGCCACCTTCCAGAGGCTGTTGGATGATGCGTTTTGCACAAAATTGTCCCCATGTATAATTATAACTGTAAGTGCCAGAAAATATATGTCATACTGCTGCTGAGAGAGATGGTTCTGATGCAATTAATCAATAGACGTAGACTTTTGGTGCACATTTTAAATTGGCAGAAGGTTAACCAAATTTCACATGAGGTTTACATTTCAAACTGTTACGCTGATCTCTATTGTTTACAAGCACTTTTTTGTAACCTCTTTTATATGCCAGCTGCTCATTGCTTCATTTCTTGACTTGCTGAATCCTCGATCTGCTTGGAGTATAATTATATGCACGCCACAGATCTTTTATACCTTTACAATATGAATTAAGTCAAGACTGCTTTCCATTATCAATTAATGTTGACATCGGAATGGAATACTGATACATCCAAGAGGAAATATTGTGGCTACATTCCAATACCTAAATCCTATATTCCTGTGGCAAATACTTGTCTTTATTTGACAACAGCCCACAGTGCCATGATTGAAATCAATATTAAGAATGACCTAGGGAACTGATCATTGTTGAAGCACTCCAGAGGGAAGCTTTACTATGCATCTAGCTTATGGGATACATGACTTGGAAGAGCTTGATGCTGATACTGGATTATTCATTTTCATATACAGTTTATCAGAATTGTTTTGTGTTTTTTTTTAAATTGCCTATGTTCACTGTGGCTTTTAGGGGAAAGGAGTACCAGATCTAAACACCAGACTGATGGTCCGAAAGCTGTGGGACACACTCCATATTCCTGTTTTTGCCCTTGTGGATGCTGACCCATATGGTAATTGCTATTATACATAAATACTATCTGTTTTTTAAAAAAAACTTGTATTTTTATAGAGCCTAATCATGTTAAAAAGCCTCAAAGGTGACACAGTTAATACAGTCAAACTCTGTTATACCACAAATCAGTATATGTGCAGCAGTGAGGAGGGGAGAATTTGTTTATATCTTTGTGAATCTGTGTTACACCACATGTTAGGTACAGTGAACTGAGCTGGTTGGCTTTCTGTGCATGGTGTGCAGGTGCAGAGGCCTGCAAACATCCTAGTGACCACTGGAAATGCTCGCAAAAGCATTGGACACAATCGGAGTGAGTCGATCAGTTAAGACTAGAAGCTGGAAATGACATCAGCAGTGACCTAACAACCTGGAACCACTGACCAGTGTCCAATTTTATAATGTAGCCCTATAACAAGGGTCTGATTTCATGGACCCAGACACCAGTGCTATAAAGGAGTCTGATTACATTAATACAAACTAGCATGTTTTGGAGCTAGTTCAAATTGGATGTTTAAATTTTTTCTACAAAGCTAGATTACGCAAAGGGGACTAATACTACAGAAGAAAGCCTAGCATGTTCGCATCTGTTTTAGGAAATACTTTATATTCTTTGTAATAAATCATTTAATTATATTTTGGTTGTGTTTAGGTATTGAAATCATGTGCATTTACAAGTATGGCTCAATGGTAAGTGTTTATTAAACCAACATATGTGATTGCTGTTTATATTTCAACATACTTCCCTGAATAAAGAAGATACAGTGAAATTTGTTTAATTAAATATCAGATAATTGAACAGTTTGGTTTATTGAATGGAATTTAGAAGTCCCAAACCATTTGTTCGCCTAATTTCGGGGGTGGGGGTGGGCGGGCGAGCGAGCATCTTAGAGCACTTAAAAAGGGTGATAGATATACAATATGGAGTCCTGTAGCTCAGTGGTTAGAGCACTTGCTTTGCAAGTGAGAGACCTGAGTTCAATTCCAGGCAGGGCGAAACCTTGGGCAAGTTTCCTTACTCCACACAGAGCCTAATAATAATCCCTCCAAAACCAAAAAAAAACAATATTAAAAAATTGGTCATTTTCAATCTACGACTGTTTGTGGGACATTGCTGTGCGCAATTGGCTGCCGCGTTCACCCACAAATATACAGTCAATTCACTTTACAGTTTATTCTGTGAAGCGCTTTGGGACGTCCTCCCGACGTGAAAAGCGCTATATCAAATGCAAGGATTATTATTAATATCTCTTTTGGTATTTATGTATATAGAGGAATAGTGAGGAATTAAGATTTAAATATCTCTCACGACCTAATAAAAAATTGGCAGAACAGGCTTGATCGTTACATATCTTACTCCTGTTCCTGTGTTCCTAATACGTAAGGATATTCCAAATTAACTTGGGTTTTGGTGTTACATGTACTAAGAAACCGTTAATTCTATTTTTTGTTTTTCACCTATTAGTCTATGTCTTTTGAAGCCCACAATCTCACTGTTCCAATTATCCGCTGGCTGGGCTTACTTCCATCTGATATTCAAAGGTCAGTAGCTTCAATAGCTCTGTTAAGCCAAACACAAAATACTGCAGATACTGGAAATCTGAAAACAAAATCCGAACGCTGAGTGTCCCCAGCGACTTCTGTTTTCGTTCTCTGTTAAGCTGGTTTGCTACAGTACTCATATTTCTACTGAGAATGTTTTTTGTGTGCTATTGGGGTTAAAATTTGCAACCTAAATTAGCTAATTACAACTGTGTTACAACTCCTGTTGGTTTCCTGATAACTCACCAGAGAGCAGCTTCAACATGCCAGAAGATAGACACATTTCTGGTTGTGATTTGGAGTTGCTATTTAGTGCTGTACGCTTTAACCCTCAAAGGCATACATTGATTCTGATTTAAGGAGTGCTGGAATGAATTTATCATGTTTCAGAAATTCAGGGCCGAATGGCCTTCTTCTGTGCTGTGATTGTCTGTGGTTCCATATTGCAGATTCACTGACAGCATTCATGTTACATTATTGTAGAAGGGCACAGTTTTGTGTCAATTACATAGAATTACATACACTGTACAGCACTGAAATAGGCCTTTTGGCCCAAGTAGTCCTTGATGTTTTTTGTATTCCAATGAGTCTGTGCAAAGAAGTTCCTCCTGAATTCTCTTTTATTGATCTTCTAGTCGCTATCTAATATTTACATTTGACAACAACAAATTACAAGAAATAATATCATACTTTATTACTCAATGTAATGGATACAGAACTAGCTGGCACACAGAAATGAGAGAGTGATGAACGGTTGTTTTTCTGACTGGAAGGAAGTGTGCATTGGTGTACCCCAGGGTTTGGTATTGGGACCACTGCTGTTTTTGATCTATATAAATGACTTGGACTTGGGTATAGGGAGTACAATTTCCAAGTTTGCAGATGTTACTAAGCTAGGAAAAGTAGTAACAGTGAGGAGGATAGTAGCAGACTGCAAGAGGACATAGACAGACTGGTAAAATGGACATGTGGCAGATGAAGTTTAATGTGGAGAAATGCAAAATGATGCATTTTGGGAGGAAGAATGAGGAGAGGCAATATAAGCTGATGGTACAGTCTTAAAGGGGGTGAAGGAACAGAGAGACCTGAGGGTTCATATAAGTAAATCTTTGAAGGTGGCAGGACAGGGAGATAAAGCTGTTAAAAAAGCACACGGGATACAAGGCTTTATAAACAGGGGCATAGAATACAAAGTCAGGAAGTTATGATGAACCTTTGTAAAACACTGGTTAGGCCTCAGCAAGAGACTGTGTTCAGTTCTGGGCACCATACTTTAGGAAGGATGTCAAGGCATTGGAGAGGGTGCAAAGGAGATTTACCAGGATGGTACCAGGAATGAGGGACTTCAGTTATAAGCAGATGCTAGAAAAGCTGGGATTATTCTCCTTGGAGCAGAGATGGTTAAAGGGAGATTTAATAGTGTTCAAAATTAATAGAATGTTTAAAATTACAAGGGGGTTCGTTGGGGTGAAGAAGGAGAAACTATTTCCACTGGCGGGTGGATCGGTAATAATAATAATAATAATAATCCTTGCATTTGATATAGCGCTTTTCACGTCGGGAGGACGTCCCAAAGCGCTTCACAGAATAGACTGTAAAGTGAATTGACTGTATATTTGTGGGCGAACGCGGCAGCCAATTGCGCACAGCAATGTCCCGTGGACACTGATTTAAAATAGTTGTTAAAAGAAACAGAGGGGAGGTGAGAGAAATTTTTTCACACAACGAGATCTGGAATACATTGCCTGAAAGGGTGGTTGAAGCCGATTCCATAACTACTTTTAAGGGAGACATAGATAATTATCTGGGGATGACAAGTTTGCAGGACTATGGGGAGAGAGCGGGGGAGTGGGATTGATTTGGACAGTTCTTTTCAGAGAGCCGGCGCAGACACAATGGGCCGAATGGTCTCCTGTGCTGTATGATTCTATGAAAAGGCTATCTTCAATCTATGCTGTGTGCATTTGGCTGATGTGTTTCGCCCACAAAATTATAATATATTCTGTGAAGCACTTTGAGACGTCTCGAAGATGTGATAAGGCACTTTATCAAATGCAAGGATTATTATTATATTATTGACTGAATTGGATTTTATACAAATGATACAGTTTGCCTGTATCTCGGACTGCGCATAAGTCACATTAAATGTTATGGTCCCGACTGATACGACTTGTGTGAGTTTTGCTGCACATTAAATTGTTTGTACTTCTTCTAATATTAAAATAAGAGCCAGGCAAATAACTTATTTTTTGTAACCATGTTGTCTTCAGACTAAATGTGCCTAAAGAGGTGCTGATTCCGCTAAATAAAAGAGACATAAGCAAGCTGACCATTCTGCAGAAAAGGCCCTTCATTGACTGGCAACCTCAATGGAAAAATGAAGTATGAGACTTTTTTTTGTTAATCAGTAATATATTTTCTAATCTTTGTGAAATGGATAACTTTCTATGTTGCACTAAGAAATTGAATACAATTTACACTAATATAGCATATACGACCTTTCTTGTCGGGTGGGGCGGGGGGCTCCAAAAACTACTGACAAATCTGGCTGGGCACAGGAGCTGAGGGAATGAGGAGAAAGATAATCGAACGCATAGTCAAAGAGATACATCAGGTTGCAGAAGTAGAGTAGGACGAGTGCATGGAGGGATTTAATGTGAGATTCAGGATCTTGAACGTGATCTGTTGAGGGATGGGGAGCCAATGGTACTGAGCAAGGATGAGGGGTGATAGGCTTGTGGAGCCTTGGACAGGAGAGGATGTGAGCTGCAGAGTTCTGGTTAGTCTGCAGGCTGTGCAGAGAAGAGCTGAGGAGTCCAGCAAGCAGTGTTGGTGTAATGCATGAAATGCACCAGTTCTTGTTTTAGTGACTGAGCGAGAAACTCAAGTAAATATATTGCACCACTTGATACAAAATCAATACCATTGATACAATACCAATACTATTGCAATAACTTCTTTTTTTTAGATGGAAATAATGGAGAAGTGTAAAATGAAGGCTGAAATACAGGCCCTGGCATCAATTTCTTCTGACTATCTTACAAGAGTTTACTTACCAAACAAAATCAAGTTTGGAGGTTGGATATAAGCACAACAACTTACCGTTATATAACGACTTCAACACATGGTAGCGTCTCATAGCACTCACTCGAGAAAAGGACTCAAGTAACTGATTCCTATTCCATTTGGAGGGATGTCTGGCTCAGCTCGTCGCACTCTCGCCTTTGAGCAGAAAGATGTTGGAATTTGGATTCACATTTATTGTTGAGATATTGCTTGAGACATTAAACCGAGGTCCTTTCTGTCTGTTTAGGTGGATATTAAAGATTCCATGGCACAACCTGAAAAGAGAAGGAAGTTTCTCTGGCGTCGTATCCCCTAAAAATCCCCCAAATAAAATTGGGCATTTATGTCATGGCTGTTTGTGACATGTTGCTGTGCACTCGCCCACAAAATACACAGTGACTCCACTTCACAGAAAATTCCATGAAGCGTCGCTCCAAGGCCAAAGGCCAAACAACGTTGGACACAACCTTATTGTCCTTGGTGACAGACACTATAGTTAGTCTGTCGTGTCACTTTACATGTTTTGTTGGTTGATTGCTAGTTTGCGTTATAAGCTTTTACAGTGCAGCAGGTGTTTTTTCAGTCAGCATATTCCAGATTTGGGGGATTCTGGTTGTGCCGCTCTCATATTGTTGATGGTTGACATGCTACAAGGCAAGATTTGTGTCCCACGCTTAATGTGTTAAACAACAAAACCAAATTACATTTGTATAGCACCTTTCACATCTCCCGGTGTCATGGAAGTCTCACTTGTGTTAACAAATGAACATTAACAGCGGATGAAGTTTATGGTGAATAAAATATTAATTTTCACAATTTGTTATTTATTTATTTATTGGATAACGCTAACAAGTGTCAAGGGAAGGTTATTCAATATGATTAAATGGTCACTTTTTCACAAAATCCCTGACGCCTAATTTCGGTGATTTCACCGTTTCGCAATTTTACCGGAAATCTCAGGGATTTCAGGTTTAGAATAATTTCAGGGACTTTGCGAAATCCCTGGTTCCGCAACTTCACTGCGGCGGCCGCGCGATTCCGATAACACGCGTTGCAACCGCTGTATTGAGTGAAATGACACGATTGGCCGTTGATTTCAGTTTACGCTCATTTGTGTTTCCTCAACTGTGCCGATCGGGGGTCGGGGGGGTGGGGGGGGGGAAAAAACAACACCGCAGCACGACAACAACCACACAGGGGGCCGCCCCCTCTCCCGCCGCGTTTCACCCGCAAGGCACGCGGTCGGCCAACGCGGCGCACTCCGTGAAGCGCTTCGAGACGTCGCGACGACGCGACGCCCACTCTCGGACGACTGGCGGATTCACGGTTATCGCAAACCCGTTCCGCTTCGAGGAAGGCGGCCGTTAAGGTTCACCGGTTCACTGATAATAAATAATAATAATAATAATAATCCTTGCATTTGATATAGCGCTTTTCACGTCGGGAGGACGTCCCAAAGCGCTTCGCAGAACACACTGTAAAGTGAATTGACTGTATATTTGTGGGCGAACGCGGCAGCCAATTGCGCACAGCAATGTCCCACAAACAGTCGTGGATTGAAAATGACCAATTTATTATTGTTTTTGGTTTTGGAGGGATTATTATTAGGCTCTGTGTGGAGTAAGGAAACTTGCCCAAGGTTTCACCCTCTGCCTGGAATTGAACTCAGGTCTCTCGCTTGTAAAGCGAGTGCTCTAACCACTGAGCTACAGGACTCCTTAAATGATAAACATTTAAGTAACTTTGAATCGAACGGTGATTTTTTTTCCCCTTTCCCCTCACTTTTAAGATTGCACCGCAGCGATTGGGCGGTGACACGCGCTCAGCGGAACCGAACGGCGGCGGCGGCGGCGACCGGGGGGACGTGTTTGCGGGGGGGACACACGTGTGTGCGGCGGGGAACCGGGGGACGGGGACGGACGTCTCCAAGTCGGAAGTGCGTCATCCGCGTCACACCCCCCCGCTGGCTTCCTGCGTTCATTCACGGCCGCCGGGACGGTGCGAGGAGAGGCCGCGGGGTGAGGGGAGCCGCCCGGCCACAGGTGGGTAGTACCGGCGGCGGCCTCCACGCCGGGGTTTATTGGCTTCATGTGGTAATGCCCGAGCGGCCTCACCCCCGGTCAGGCCCCCGGTTGGCTCCCCCCGGGGGTAGGGGCGGTGGCAACTCTTGAAGCGCCTGTAACGTGTGGTGACCGTTTGTCACTGAACGCAGCAGTCGGTTTTGGTCAGGAATGAAGCCACTGCAACATCGTTGAAGCCAGTGATCGGTTCTATCCGCGGGGGACTGTTGGCCCGGGCACCGGGAGAGGGAGAGAGACAGACAGAGAGAGAGAGAGAGACAGAGAGAGAGAGACAGACAGACAGACAGACAGACAGAGAGAGAGACAGACAGAGAGAGACAGACAGACAGACAGACAGAGAGAGAGAGAGACAGACAGACAGACAGACAGAGAGAGAGAGAGAGAGACAGACAGACAGACAGACAGACAGACAGACAGACAGACAGAGAGAGACAGACAGAGAGAGAGACAGAGAGAGAGAGACAGACAGACAGACAGAGAGAGAGAGAGAGACAGACAGACAGACAGACAGAGAGAGAAAATGCCTTCTCTCTCTTTCCTCTCTTTTTTTTTTGGAATGTAGCTGTGAATCTTTTCACATCCGTCCGTCCGCCTTCCCGTAACGGACAGACTTGGTTTGACATCTCCCACCAGGGATGGCTCCTCTTGGCAACACCGCAGCGCATCACCCCCCCCCCCCCCCCCAGCGCAGATCCGCAACGCGGGCGGGAATGTGGTCACCGAGACACAAGCAGTCAGCAGTGCCCCGGAGAGCTGAGGATCCGCCTGGTACAACAAGTTACATTTATGTGAGCGCCTTTCACGCCGGAAGGACGCCCCGAGGCGCTGGACTGCTATGGGTCAGCGCCCGAGCTGGGGGTTCAAATCAAGAGGGGTGGGAGGGTGGCCAAAGGCACAGTCGAAGAGGAAGGTCTCGAGGTTGGAAGCTTGAAGGCTCAGGAACGATACAAAATTACGTCAGGAGAACGTTCCAAAGCACTGGACAGTCAGTGATTTGGGCCCGAGCTGGGGTTCGGGTTCGGGGAGGGTCCCCCTATGACGGACCAAGATTGTCGTAGAGGATTTATTGCTTCTGAACCCAAGTGTGGTACCTTACCATTCTTGTCCCTGCCCCTGGAAGGATATCTGTGTCAAATGCAAGGATTATATTAGTTTTTGTTCCACCATCAATGGTGCTGGTTGTTACACGTGCCTATCGTGCTTTTACTGAAACACTGAAACATTTCCAATTCTCTTTCTTTGCCCTTTATATTGGGGATTGAACCTTTTTTTATAAATGTGTTTGTACAAGATAGAAATGAATATCTTACAATACAATTACATTTGTATAACGCCTTTCACGTTGGGAGGACGACCCAAGATTCGGAACTTAATCCGAATTCGAGCCCTAAGTCGGGAGTTTAAGCCTTGGCCCAGGCTGACATTACAATAAAGTGGGGTACGTATGCGTTGCACTGTTGGAGGTGAAGTCCTTTGGTTGTGACATTAAACAGATCCTGGGTGGTCCTAGTTGGACAAGCAGGGAGCTTACCGGATAGTGCCCTCAATGGCAACCTACTGCTCCAGCAGCATCCCAAAGAACACTGTGGGGGTAAACTGTATGTAATTTTAATGTACCCGTTATTTATCCAGTGTAGCTGTTTTGTATGGAGAAAAACACTTGATTGTGGCTGTAAAGAGCTTGTTTCTGGTTGTTACAATACACTGACATAAATCATTTCATAGCAGAGCCAAAATGAGCATATTTGGAACAAGTGGAGGGTTCGGAGCAGGGAGCATGTTTGGAGGCACGACTGCAGACAACCACAATCCTATGAAGGTACGGTACATTGGATGTGGGTACAGTGGGCAGTCATAGGGATCAAAGCAGTTTTTATTCTGGAAGTTTTGATGTGTAGAGGAGTGACTGATAGTGCTGGTATCACTACTGTGGCACGGCAGAAGCTGGACTGGAGCAACTCGAGCAGGGAGTGAGGGGGAATGGCTGAGTGGCAGGTTGGAGATGGGTCGGCTGCTAACCCCTTATCAACCTGTCTGCTCCCTCAGCTCAGCAGGCTCCGGGCTGCTCCATGTCCCCCACCCGGCGCCCCCAAAGTTGGAGGTCGGCCTTTCAGCCTCTCTGCCCCCACCCTCTGGCACTCAATCCCATATTCCCTTTGCCACGCTCCCTCCCATGCCTCCTTCAAGGCACACCTCAAGACCCTCCTCCTCGACTGTGCCTTTGGCCACCCTCTTTGCCCTCCACCCTTTCTGATGCCAACCCCCTCATGCTCGGATCCAATCGCTGACTGTTCAGCGCCTTGGGACATCCTCCTGACATGAAAGGAGCTTTACAAATGTAATTTTGTATTGTAAATGTGGATAAATGCATGTGAGTGTTTCCTACAATCTTGCTGTTCATTGAGTTCTAGGCCCTATTGGAGATCGATGAAAACCTTAACCTTTTATTGAATCACTTTATACTAGTTTAATAATATTGTTTTCACAGGACATTGAAGTGACGTCTCCACCTGATGATAGTATCAGCTGTCTCGAATTTAGTCCTCCCTCGTTACCCGGCAACTTCTTGATCGCAGGTTCTTGGGCCAATGATGTGAGTAAAAGGTCCAGAATGCATTGATATAAATGCTTAGAAATATCTTCCACCCTTCCTCATCCTTTTTTTTTAAACAAATTGTTTGATTTTTGAAGGTTCGATGTTGGGAGATCCAGGACAATGGACAGACTGTCCCAAAGGCACAGCAGATGCACACAGGTCCCGTCCTGGATGTCTGTTGGAGCGATGTAGGTACATTTTTATTCATATTTTTAAAAAAAATTATTGTTTCAATACAAAAGTTTTTGCTTTTAGCACTAGTTTCAAAGAACCTTCTGTCATGAGCAAATCTGAAAGATTAGTTAAAAACCTAGAAGTAAGAGTACGTTAATGACAGTCGAAGCAAATGGGAATTTGGAAAATCTAAAGGTTTTTTGTTTTTTTGTCTGACAAATGCAGAAACCCATCACCACGCGTAAGAGTATCCAAACCAGACCGAGTTCTGAATATACCGTAAGCATTTGGAAATTCCCGTGTCTGGAATGAAAGGCGCACTCTCCCCAAAGAGACGTACCCTGCTTACCTAATTCTGGAGAGTATTAGGTGCAGGTTGGCAATAGCCATGGGGACCCGAGTGTGCGTGTTGGGGAACTTTGACCAGCTATAACTGTGTAGCTTTCCATTGAAAGTGCTCTGTTGTCAAGCTTCTTGCTGCATGTCCAGCTTGGATCACCCTGTGAATGCCAAATTTGGTTATTCACTTCATGGCTGTAAACTTGTAATTTATTTTGTGACTGTTTGTGGGACATTGCTGTGTGCAAATTGGCTGCTGCTCTTGCCCACAAAACGCACAGTAACCACACTTTACAGTGTATCCTGGGATCTCCTCCTGACATGAAAGGCACTATGCCAAATATAAATATTATGATTGCTCGTTAGGGCTTTGATGTGCAGGTTTAACAGGAGCTGAGTGGGAATAATCGCTGCCCCTGAAAATTCTGCTGGTTAGCCAGGCTGGCTGGTCTGTCATCAGCAGGACTCTGGAACTGGACTGCTGAGTATTGACTTGATTCCAATATTGCATTGTCAAGTTTGTCCTCTTGGAACCACTTCAGCTCCATGGAGACCTCGCTTACCTCCTCTGCAGGAGGATAGATAGGCTTATTGCAACAAGTTGAAGAATCTAATGTTGTGAAACAATGTTTGTTTACAGGATGGCAGCAAAGTTGTCACAGCATCGTGCGATAAAACTGCCAAGATGTGGGATCTCAACAGTAACCAGGCTATACAGATTGCACAGGTGATTGGAAGAGAAATTCCTGCTAGCAGGGACGTACAGAATAAAGCACATCCAAATCAACAGAGCTTCCTTATACTATTTCTGATTTAACGTACTTATTTCTTTAAAAAGTGGAGACTAAGCAAGCAAAATGACAAACAAATGGTTCAAATGTTAATTGAAAAATTGTGCTAATGCTTAATGCTTTTGGGACTGAACACACTCAGCTTCGGTGCCCTAGCTTACAATCCCTCAATTTAAATTGGTCATTTGCTTCATGTTTGTGAGACGTAGCGGTGCGTAAATTGGCTGCTGTGATCACCTACAAAATATACAGTCATTGCGCTTTACAGTAAATCATGTTCCTCACTCTATCCACCCCACCTGTGGCAGGTAGACTTTCAACCATTCTGCCCCATTCTCTAGCCTGGAGTCCCTCCAACTTGCTCCCTCTTCTTTCAAGGAACATAGAATTATACAGCAGAGAAGGAGGCTATTCGGCTCATTCGTGTCTGCTGGTTCTTTGAAAAGAGCTATCCAAATCAATCCCACTCCTCTCTCTCCCCATAGCCCTGTAAGCTTGTCCTCCACAAATAATTATCAACCTTTCTCTTAAACGTTGTAATCAAATCGGCTTCGACCACCTTTTCAGCCATTGCTTTCCAGATGCGAACAACTCGCTGTGAGAAAAAAATTCTTCTCACCTCCCCTCTTTTAACAATTATTTTAAATCGATGCCCTCAGGTTACCGACCCACCCACCAGTGGAAATAGTTTCTCCTTGTTCACCCTATCGAATCCCCTCATAATTTTGAAAACTTCTATTAAGTTTCCTCTTTACCTTCTCTGCTCCAAGGAGAATAATCCCGGCTTCTCTATCCTCTCCTGATAACTGAAGTCCCTAATTTCTGGTACCATCCTGGTAAATTTCCTTTGTACCCTCTTCAATGCCTTGACATCCTCCCTAAAGTGTGGTGCCCAGAACTGAACACAGTGTCTACCTGAGGCCTAACCAGTGTTTTACAAAGGATCATCATAACTTCTTGACTTTTATATTCTATGCCCCTATTTATAAAGCCTAGTATCCCATATGCTTTTTTTTTTAAACAGCTTTATCTATTTGTCCTGCCACCTTCAAAGATTTACTTATATGAACCCCCGGGTCCTTCACCCCCTTTAAGATTGTACCATCAGCTCATATTGTCTCTCTTTATTCTTCCTCCCAAAATGCATCACTTTGCATTTCTCCACATTAAACTTCATCTGCCCCGTGTCTGCCCACTTTACCAGTCTGTCTGTCCTTTTGCTACTATCCTCTACAACGTTTACACCATTTCAAAGCTTAGCATCATCTGCAAGTTGTACTCCCTATACCCAAGTCCAGGTTATTTGCATACCTTGAGCACCGTCAACCTTTTTTGTACCTCCTCTCTGTTTATTATCTTATCCAATTTCTCTACCCTCTCTTCCAACACTGTAGCATTGTCTACATGCTCTTCTTTTGTGGAGACAGATCCAAAGTACTCATTCAGTACGTCAGCTATGCACTCCTTCCACAAGAAGGTTTCCTCTTTAGTCCCTAATTGGCCCACCCTACCTTTGACTAACCTTTTATTCTTTATATGCTGATAAAATACCTTAGGGTTCCTTTTTATCTTACCCGCTAATCTTTTCTCATACAGACTCTCTGCCCCTCCTATTTCCTTTTTCAGTTCTCTGCACTTTCTGTATTCTATTTGATTATCTTCTGTATTTTGGACCTGACATATATTGTAAGACACCTTCTTTTGTATGTTTTTTTAATTCCAATTTCCTTAGTTATCCAGAGAGGTTTGGATGCCCTACCTTTCCCCTTTGTGGGAATGTATTTGTTCTGTCCCCGAACTATCTCCTCCTTGAAGGCTCATTGCTCGTTAGCTGTTTTACCGGCCAGTCTTACTTTCCAATCCACCTTGGCTAGGTCACTTTTTAACTCACTGAAATTTTCAAGTTGAGTATCTTCACCTTTGATTGTTCCTTGTTCCTTTCCATAAGTATTCTAAACCTAATGATATTGTGATCATTGTTGGCTAGATGCTCTCTCACTGAACCCTGCTCCACTTGCCCCACTTCATTATTTCCTTAGAACTAGATCCAGCACTGCTTCCTTCCTCGTTGGCTGGAAACATATTGATCCAGAAAGTTATCCTGCACACATTTCAGGAATCCTTCCCCTTCCTTTGCCCTTTGCCAGTCTATATTAGGATAATTGAAGTCCCCCATTATTACTACTCTATTGATTTTGCATCTTTTGGAAATTTGCTTGCAGATTTGCTCCTCTATCTCCTTTCCACGACTTGGTGGTCCATAGTATAGACCTAACAGAGTAACAGCTCCTTTTCTGCTCCTTAACTCTAACTAAATAGATTCTGTTTTGGGTCCCTCTTGCACATCGTCCCTTTCTCGGGCTGTAACCATGTCTTTAATCAATATTGCCAGCCCCTCTTTTTTTCCTTCCCTATCTCTCCTGAATACGTTGTAGCCAGGAATATTCAGCTCCCATTCCTGCCCTTGTTTGAGCCAGGTCTCTGTTATTGCCACTACATCATAACCCCAAGTGGTAATTTGAGCCGCACCTCACCAACTCCGTACATTTACTCACATACATTCCAAGACCGATTTAATCTGCTCTTTTTCTCCTCTCTGATGCTGCATCCTGATTCTCTTCCCCCCTCAAAATTAGTTTAAACCCTTCCCCTGAGCACTAATTAACCTCCCTGTAAGGAAGGATATTTCACGTGTAACCCATCCACCTTGTACAGGCCCCACCTGCCCCAGAACTGACCCCAATGTTCCAGGAACCTGAAGCCTTTCTTTCTGCACCATTTCTCCAGCCATGCATTCATGGGTTTGTTCCTGCTGTTTTGATACTCATACGATGCACTGGGGATAATCCAGAGATCACCACCTTTGAGGTCATGCTCATTAGCATTTTCCGTAGCTTCTGATACTCTCCCTGTAGGATCTCAGCCCTTTTTTTCCCCTAAGTCATGGATCCCAACATGGACCATGACTTCTGGATGTTCCCCTTCTGCCTGTAGAATATTTTGCACCCGTTCCGTGAAGTCTTTAACCATGGCACCAGGGAGACAACATACCATGTGAGAGGGATGTCCTCCAGTGCCTTGGGATGTCCTCCCGACATGAAAGGCGCTCTATAAATATAATTTTGTCGTTGTTGAGAGTCACATCTTTGGTTGCAGAAACGCCTGTCTACTCCTTTCACCATTGTATCCCCAATGCCAATTGCATTGACACTCTTCCCTGTCGTCGTCCCCCCCCGTGTATCCATTTGCTTTTGACCCTTGCTCACACTACTTAATACTTAACACCTACTTCCCCAGGAATGTTACCATTGGTTTAGGCGCCTCCGTGTCTAGACACACCAATATAAATATGTAAACAATTTATTTATTATCACCTTTTGTCCCTCGCTCACACCCCTTAATGCTTAACATCTACTTTACATCTACTTCCCCAGGAATGAAAACAAAGTTCTCACTTGCACCTCCTTCCCCCTCTGCATAGAATTCCCACTCTCACCAAATTCCTCAACAGAAGCCTCAATCTGTTCCACCTCACTCAGTTCCCTCCTCATTCTGCTGAGCGCTGGGCTCTCTGCTCTCAGAATGTACCACTTTGACCAGGCTTTTGATCATCATTCTCCTCCCACTTCCGCACTTATTGTTAAGTGCTTTGAGACATCCTCTTAATGTGTAAAGTGGAAATTGTAAATAAATGTATAATTGTATTATAAATCATGTGAAGTGCTTTGAGATATATCAGATGCAAGGCTTATTTTATATTCTCTAACTTTAATATCACATTGTCAAAACACCTAGCTTTAAGAGATTACTTAGTTTTGTTTCAAATGGAAGAGAAGGAATACCAAATGGGTGGATTCCCACTCAAGGTAATTTGTGATGTACAGAATCATACCTGCTGCAGGTATATGTGAAGTGGCCGCTAATAGCATCTGTTTAACCGCAGCACGAGGCACCCATCAAAACTGTGCATTGGATTAAAGCACCGAACTACAGCTGTGTAATGACAGGCAGCTGGGACAAGACGTTAAAGGTATGAGCTGAACCTGTGTTTGTGGAAATTTAACTCTTTGTAATCTGTTGTGTGGTACCATCCCACTAAAGGCCTGAGGAAAGTGACATGTATGGTATCAAGATCTCCATTGGTCAAACTGAACCCAGTGAGTGTTGGCAAGGTTACTCATCACAACCGATTTTATCCTCCCTGTAAAAACATCCAACAGAAGTCACTGAACGTCAATCCTGATTCAGGAGCCTAACGGCAGTGATCCTATTACCTCTGGCTGAGATCAGAGGAGCTCTTGATATCATCCGTGTCAATTTCCTGGTTTACGTAGTTAATGTTCAAACGGGCCAGTCACTACCACAGGAAGCTCTGTGTGATACTGTTCTGGGATAATTCTGAGGGAATGTGGCACTGCGTGAGCCCAGTATTTGTACAGGAATCACCGACTTCCTGAAGTGCACATGGTTACAGTTCCAAACGTGCATAATTTCCTCTTACGTGCTAGTCTTATTCATAAAATAATGTACATATATCGAGTCTGCACAGTCTCCTGAATCCAGCAAACTGTTGCTAGCTCCAAGCTCAGTTAAGAAAGTTTCTGGGAAAGTCAAGAAAATGCTCTTGCTGTAAGCACTAAAGTTTCAGGGTAGTCAATGACTGAGGCGAGTTTCTTTCCTAGTTTGCTCTCTTGGACCCATGTTGAGGCAACATCCAATGCATTCATCTCAACATTACTCAGCTTTACTGTGCAGTCTGTAACTATAAAGAGCTGTAATCCTTCCTTTTCTTTACAGTTCTGGGACACGCGATCTCCAAACCCCATGTTAACGTTGCAGCTGCCCGAGAGATGTTACTGTGCTGATGTTGTAGGTATTCGTTCTTGTCCCTGCTTTCACATCTCTCTTAAAAACGTATCTCTTTGACTATACCTTTGATTAACATCCCCAATTATCCCACCATTTCCCAGTGTTTGGTGATTCTAAATGCTTTTGAGATATTCATCTCATTCATTGAGCTTCCGATGAAGTGGCCAGGAGCTGAGGTAAAGATGGCTAACTTTCAGGTCATCAGATTGCCACTGACGTCACTTCTTGTGCGCTGGACTTGCTCAGGGCACGTTGAAAGTGGTGTCAGTGGTGACCGGTGGTTGTCTGTTTAATGTGGGGAAACCAGCTATGTACATGCTCAGTGATTGCCCACACCCTATCTGTGTAGTGTTTAACAAAGAGCATTATAACAAGGCGGCACTGTATAGACGACAAAGGAAAAACGTGGAAGCGAATCATGTCAGCAAATTCAAGAGGGAATTAGGTAATTTAGTGAAAAGGTTTGATTGAGCAAATATGAGAGCAGCAGCAACATAGGGAGTCATTGTGTACATTGCTGTGTTTCTGTGCACCGTTTCCGTGAAATGAGGACAACAAAAATGTTGTTTTAGAAATTGGGAAAAATATTTATGAAATTGTGGGATGAGGGAGAGCTTAACTGTTTTCCTCACTATAATAATTCACAGATGTAAATATTTTTAAATACTTCAGGAGTCGCATAATTGGAAATTTATCTTGAGATTATAGTAAATGAGGTAGGAGCATGTCAGAGTGAGGAACATGTTTAGATCTGGGGACTACCGTGGTTAGGATTTCATTTGGGTTACTCTTGTACAGGCCTTTCAGCCCATTGTTTATAATGTCTCTTTTGTGTGTATATTTTCAGTTATTTCCCATGGCTGTGGTAGCCACTGCCGAGAGGGGATTAATAGTATATCAGCTTGAGAACCAGCCCTCAGAATTCAAGAGAATAGACTCTCCTCTCAAACACCAGGTAAAATGACACAATCCTGGCAGCTCATAACTAAGAAAAGTACATAGCATTTTCAGAAGGAAAGATCAATTTTGATTACGAGTTTACCTGTACAATAGTCATTCATTGTGTTCACTTTTGTGGATAATGGCTATCATATTATTTATATAGAGTATATGAAATCTGGACCTGGCGTATTAGACATTAATGCACCTTGGACAGAATTTTTAACCCATTCTTGTATGTGTTGTATAAGCCATCTCTACACCATACATCTTAATCTTACAGCAGCGCCTTGGGATATCTTCCCGACATGAAAGGCGCTATACACATGTAATTTTGTATTGTACACTATGTACAACTCTCCGAGATGATTAGAAACTATTTTGAACAATAGCCTCAAAGGTTTATCTTGTCTGTCCAGACTAATTTCTCGAGTAACTGTCAAAGGGACCTTTCATCCCTCTGTCTGTAATGGATTCAAACACTGTCTGACTGTTTGTTGCTATTTTTCAGCATCGCTGTGTCGCCATCTTCAAAGACAAGCAGAACAAGCCCACAGGGTTTGCCCTTGGTAGCATTGAGGGAAGAGTCGCCATCCATTACATAAACCCCCCCAACCCGTAAGTAGCAACAACATAGGCTTTTTGTCCCTGTTGTTTATTTTGTAATTTTCACTAGTTTAATAATGCGAACATTTTACATTTTTAGTGCAAAAGACAATTTCACCTTCAAGTGTCACCGCTCCAATGGAACCACTAATACCTCAGGTCCTCAAGATATTTATGCTGTAAGTATTAAGCTACAAAGTTGAGTTTTGGTTGTGATTTGTGTTCGTTTGGGACAGTTACCTGAAAATCCCATCTTCAGATGGTTAAAGTGAGCAGCGTGCGAGAGCAGCCGTCTGCTGATCCGACACACCAACCCCAGACAGAAAGCTGTTGTGGGTGCGAGACTACCTGTGGAAGGCTACAGTGTCAGAATGAATTAGTTGCTGACACTTTTGCCACTGGATCAGAGTTTGAAGGGTTCCTGTCTACAAAAACAGACATTTACAACATATGTTCTGGTTGTCTCAAGAACCTCCCGATTTAGTCCTGCGCTCCTGCCTTTCCCCCTCTTATATTTCTTCTCTTAATTTTTTTAAATTCTCTATTAAAAGTGAATATGGATTCTACCTCAACCACTGTTTGGTGTAGGACATTCCATGTCTTAACTCTGACCTGTGTTTCCAACGTGTAGTCTTAATTGCTCTGTTGACTGAGCTAATCTAACAGCACAGCCTGCAACTCAAGCCTCGCACCTTCCCAGCCTGATTCAGTCACTTCTGATAAATCCTGAGCTCTCACAGGATACCCTCAAATGGAAATTGAGCCATGATTCCCAATATCATTCCTTGATTTCTAGCGCCGTTTACATTTTGGAGCAGAGGATTTTAGTCTGTTTTTTGGTGTCACTGTCTGCCTTCGGGCATTACTGACAAGTTTTGTTGCCTGGAATGTCTGTTTGGCACTATGCAAGAAGGTAATGGTTGTAATGTCAGTGGAAGTTTCCTGAGAAATGAGAACCGTCAGAGTATTGATCCAGTACCTTGGGACATCCTCACGATGTGTAAGGCGCTGTGCAAACGTAATTTGTTGTTGTTGAAATATTGTATTCTACCAGTTAGGTGTGGTTAAAAGAATTAGCTGCACTTTTGGATACTTTCACATTGTCTTGTCACTAGTGACTTCAAATGAAGTCTAAGAAGTGGGGAAAAAAAGAAATTTCATCCTTGGTTTTGAGAGTGACTATGAGAATTTGTTTCTGTTATGATACAAACACTTGTTGAATTGTACAGTTAAAATCATGGAGTCGTGTAGCATATTGGTTAGAGCACTCGCCTCACAAGTGAGAGGATCTGGCTTCAATTCCCGGCCATGGCAAAATGTTAGGCAAGTTTTCTTACTCCAAACGCCTCTGTTTACCTAGCAGTAATAGGAACCCGGTTGTTAGTCGATTGGCGGACATCGTTCCGGGGGTAATAATCCCTTTAAAAAGATGTGGTCACTCAGTCCACGAATGTTTGTTGGACACTGCTTTGTGCAATTGGCTGCTGCGTTTTGACCACAAAATATGCAGTTAATCCATTTTACAGTACGTGTTGTGAAGCGCTTTGAGACGTGTCAAAGGCATAAGGCGCATTTTGATATATTAAATGCAAGGATTGTTATTATGAAATCTGTATATCTCACGACTTACGACAGTTGAGCTTTCTCATTTTACTCTCAACTGGAATGAAACATGGTTGCCATCCATTTTCTGCAAAATAGCGTAATCCCTTTAATTATTCTCTCCCGTCAGGTTAACGGGATTGCATTCCACCCAATCCATGGCACACTCGCCACAGTGGGATCCGACGGCAGGTTCAGCTTTTGGGATAAAGACGCCCGCACCAAGCTGAAAACCTCTGAGCAGCTGGACCAGCAGATCACTGCCTGTGGCTTCAACAACAACGGCAACATCTTCGCCTACTCCTCCAGTTACGACTGGTCAAAGGTAGGGAGGAGTTTGCTCTGGGTGTGGCTGCCTGGATCAATGGTGACCATCAAGGCCAGACGAAGGGATGTGGGGGCCCTTTGTACTATGCAACAATACCTTTTTGTGGATGACAGTCACGTTGATATTTAATCTGACTATGTAGATGTCTCAACGACATGATAAGGCACTATATAAAATGCAAGGGTTATTATGATAAGGTTAAAATTAGTTTCTCAAAAAATTCCTGCATCCGTTTGTTTTCAGGGTCATGAATACTTTAATCCTCAGAAAAAGAATTACATATTTCTGCGTAACGCAGCAGAGGAGCTGAAACCCAGGAACAAGAAAGGGTAAGTGCTACAGAAGGGCTTCATCTGCACATTCAGTACATAAACTCTAAACGTTTATAATTCAGCTTGTAAATGAACCAGGGAGAAAAGCTCTCTGATGGTCAGAATTACTTTTGCACAATACAGTTAATATGCTTGAGTGTAAATTTCCTTTATCATCTTTTTTTCTCTTGATAATTTCTAAAGTTGTTTGACTTCTTTTCCTTCTACTGTGGGATAGTTGCACAGATACTGCCTGTAGTAACTCTCTGTTGTTATTATGTTTGTATGAGTTTCAATATTGCGTATTGCAAACTACCTTGGCATGCAGAGGACATCATAACTAAACCTGATCCTGTCCTCACCCAACACAAAGTTCATAGCACTCTCGCCTCTTGAATCAGAAAGTTGTAAGATCAAGCATCATGTCAGGATTTTGAACCCATATAGTCTAAGATGACATTCCAAATGCAGTGCTGGGGGAGCGCTGCATTGTGTAGGACGGGATAAGGTGCTATATCAAATGCAAGTATTATTATAAACATGGCAGCCAATTTGTGTACAGCATAGTTAAGAGTTGCCGATGTTAATATCCTACATTAGGAAGAGATGTTAAACCAAAGTCCTGTTTGTGGCTGTCAAAGATTCTATGGCGCTATCCGAAAAGAGAAGGGGATTTCTCACGGTGTCCTGGGCAATAATTGTCGAAATAAAATTGAACATTCATGTCATGGCTGTTGGTGGGACATTGCTGTACACAAATTGGCTGTTATGTTTGCCCACAACGTACGCACTCACTCCAATTTGCAGTGAAGTACTATGAAACATTCTCTTGCATGGGTGCAAGTTGTGTTGTCCTTTAATATGACCTTGCTTACAGGTAACTTACTGGAGTCACGTTACAGTGGAGCCATCGATTGCTGCATCATATTTGAGATTGTTATGGTCAGGTTCATGTATTAGTCACAAGGGGGCGCATTTTCACTAGAGATGCTGCTTGGATATTTAGCATGTTTTATTGATACAACTTACAGACCCAATCACACTGAAAAATCATTTAGCAATAATATACTTGAAGAATTATAGAAAGTATGCAGTTCAGTGAAAGACAAATGTCTAAGAAGTGTTTTTGTTTCTCTCCTTAGGATTTGAATGGTTGCAACAGCTGAGTTACTGAAGATAAAAGCAACTATTAATGTATAGAGGTGTCTGTCTGTGTGTCTGTCTGAGTCAATGTGCTGGATTAGATACTGTTTCATATATTTTCCCATAATAAAATTTTCATTTAATTCCAGTTTGTTCCTGAACCAAGCTAAGATGTGGAGGAAGGAATTCAAATAGCCTTTAGACTCTTATTTCTTGTCTGCCTCTAACATAATAATAATCCTTGCATTTGATATAGCGCTTTTCACGTCGGGAGGACGTCCCAAAGCGCTTCACAGAACACACTGTAAAGTGAACTGACTGTATATCTGTGGGCGAACGCGGCAGCCAATTGCGCACAGCAATGTCCCACAAAGTCGTAGATTGAAAATGACCAATTTTATTATTGTTTTTGGTTTTGATTATTACATGACACATGTAATGACACATGAAACGACAGGTTTTGAACATGACACAATTGCGCTAATGTGTATTGCATTGAGTATTACAACAAAAACGTTAACTCTATTCCCAAGGTTGAGGGTCCCAATCTTGCTTGTTCTCTACAGTTCCATTAATGTTGGCAGCTGTCGGGCTGGTTATATTCATGGCCGCACCAGTTTTTACATTGAAAGTTATCTCCCTGGAAGAGGTGACTTAAGGAACTGGAATATTCTATTCCCGACCAATCCCCAGCCCCAGGAATCTAATATTATTAATTATAATACTAATTTGCTTCAGATTTTGAAAATGCAAAATAAAACTGAAACTTATGTGTGAAATATATGTCAACCTGACTTAGTTGGTAGCATTCTCGCCTCTTGAGTCAGAAGGTAAAGATCAACGTTGAGACTTGAATCGCAGTCTAAACTGACTCTCCAGTGAAGTGCTGGGGTGGGGGGTGGGAGTCTTTTCAGGAAGTACCAGCAAGATGAGAGGTTAAATTGTGGTTCAGGTGTATGGTAAAAATTCAGTGGCACTACTCGAAAAGAGAAAGTTTCTCCCAGTGTCCTGGCCAACAATCCAACAACTAAAATTAGTCATTGGTCACTCACTTCATGGCTAGTGGTGGGACATTGCTGGGCACAAATTGGCTGGTTCACCCACAGTATATTCTGTGAAGCGCTTTGGGACATCTAGAAGACGTGAAAAGCGCTATATCAAATGCAAGGATTATTATTTTTATTTGTGAAGCACTTTGAGATGTCCTGATGTGAAAGGCGCCATATCAAATCGGAGTATTATTTGAAGGTACTACACATTATGAAAACAATATTTTGTTTGATTGAATCATCTTATTTTTTAAAAGTATAATAAGTAATCCTTCATCTGATATAACGCTTTATCATATCGACAGATGTCTCACAGTTCATCTTGGGATTTTCAGCCCTGTGGTGACTGTTTATTTGTAAGTGAATGCAGCAGCCAATTGATGCACCATGTCCTACAATGTAGCTTACCCCCAGCACTGACTGGAGTGTCAGCCGAGACTACACAGGAATATAAGAAATGCTAGACGAAAAAAGACCGAGGTCCATCTAGTTCGCCTTCCACCTTCCTGGTGGTCGCATGCACATGCGTTCCAAACTACCTTTGTACTATATCCCATAATGTTATTTCCTAAAAGAAAACGATCTATTCCGTGTTTGAAAGAATCAACACTTGCTGCTTAAACCTTCTCCCGAGGAAGACTATTCGGTCACATAGACTGTTAGTTTAAAGTTCTGATCTGGGGCTTGAATCCACAAACTTCTGACTCTGAGGCGAGAGCTACCAACCAAGTCAGGCTGACACTTAAAACAAAATTAAATAATATTATGTTAGAAAGACTTCAATATTTAGCCAATGCAGAGTGGCTAATTAGGAACAACAAAGTGAAGGAACAGGAGTGACTGAGGACTGGGATGCCATTGGACACAATTGTTGTGTTGACTGAGTCAATTACAGCCCGATAGCAGAGCAAAGGTTTAGAGAATGCTTGTATTTCACTGATATCGCCATCTGTCTGTCCATAAGTCGGGCTATTTTGCATCAGACAAGCTAGAGAAGAATCCAGTTAACCTGGAAGAATGCCAGTTACTAAACTTGAGAAATTCCTAATGCATTTCCATAATCCAGCAAGGACAGTGCATGAACTGAACTGTCAAACACTCTGGGGGTACCCTGTGTGAGGGGGGTTATATAAATGCAACTTGCTGTTGAATCTAAAGCTTGGTAAATCACATCAGTGACATTGCCTCCAGGCCATCAGCAACAACACCAAAATTATATTTGTATAGCACCTTTCATGTTGGGAGGATGTCTCAAGGTCTGCTTGACAATCAGTATTTTGGACACAAGCTGGGGGTTGGGATTGGGGAGGGTAGAGGGAAGGAGGGTGACCGAAGGCACAATCGAAGAGGAGGGTCTTGAGATGGGTCTCCCAAAGGAGGGGCCGAGGCGGAGGAACTGCGGGATGGAGGTCCAAAGTGAGGGGGTAGAGTGGCTGAAGGCCCGACCACCAATGGTGGGGTGGACAAGGTGGGGGAAATGAAGCAGACCGGAGCCTGCTGAGCGGAGAGCGCGGGCAGGTTGGTAAGGGGTTAGGAGGTCGCAGAGGTAGGGGAGAGTAAGACCAGGGAGGGCTTTGAAAGTGAGGACCAGGATCTTGAACTGTATCCTCTGTGTGATGGGAAGCCAGTGGAGTCGGGCAAGGATGGGGGTGATAGGGTGGCGGAGCCTAGTGCAGGAGAGGACACGGGCTGCAGAATTCTGGATGACCTGCAGCCTATGGAGGGAGGGTTGGGGAGGCTGACAAGCAAGGAGTTTGCGTAGTTGAGCATAGATGTTATGAATGCATGTATGAGGGTCTCGGCGGCCTGTGGTGTGATACAGTGGCAGAGCCGAGTGATGTTGTGGTGGTGGAAAGGCAGATTCGGTCAGAGCACGGATGTGGGGTAAGAAGGACAGTTCGCTGAGAGCAGAGGCGGTGCATGAAGCTAGAGTGGTCGACGGGGTTGAAGGCAGCAGAGAGGACAAGGAGGCACAGAGAGCCCTGGTCGCAGATGTTCAGAATGTCGTTAGTGAGTTTGACCAGGTATGTTTCCATGCTGTGGGCAGCACTGAACCACGATTGGAAGGGTTCAAAGCAGGGAATGGCAGGAGAGGAAAGAGCGAAGCTGGGACCCGACAGCTCATTCCAGGCCTTGGAGAGGAATGGGAGGTTGGAGATGGGGCAATAGCTGCAGAGTAGGGATGGGTCCAGGGAAGGTTTATTGAGGATGGGGGTGATGACAGCTGTTTTTAGGGTGGGAGAAACAGTGCCAGTGGGTAAGGAGAGGTTGCTAATGTGGTTAAAAGGGGCCAGCAAGGCTGGACCAACTGATAATAAATGCTTTAAAACTAAAATAATTATTTGTGGAAAGAATCGTGGTTAAGTGAGAAAATAATCCCAGTAATATTCAAACCTTACATTCATCCAATCCCAGTTTGGTGCACAGTATATCAGCTCTGAGTCAAAAGACTCAGAAGCTCATTCTATCGTAGCTTAAGGTTTGTGGCACACAACTGAGACAGGATAATGAATTACCTACACAAGGCACAAAATAACCCATCACCATCTACACTGTTAGAGTTCGAAGGATGCAAACTTCTCCCAAGACACTGGGAGAAAAATACTTGTATCGTGCGATGGGATCTGTAACATCCACCTGAATGGGCACGATAGGGCCTTAATAATAATAATAATCCTTACATTTGATATCGAGCCCTATTACGTCTTCAAGAGATTTCACAGGATATACTTTGATATGATTTCTTCCGACCTCTATATTCCAATACAAAGTAACTGTTAAGAGGCTTCATGGAGATGGCAGTTCATGCTGCTGCTGCTGAACTTGGCTTCAAGCTGCAAACCTGCGTTTCCTGTCTTCACTCAACCATCAACTCCTTTCAGATGTTCAGTGTCTGAGCCGAGGTGATTGTATTTGTGCAGGAAGCCTGTTGGTCTTTGTGCCAGTGTAGTTCATTCTCAATACTTGGGTCACACTGTTCCTGGAATGACAACTGATGTTTACTCTGATGTTTCAGAGTTGTTCTCTTGCCAGGAGGCACCGGCTTACATTAGCTATTGCTCCCTCATTGTTATTTCAGGATGGATCTGCAATGTTGTCATGTCCCCAAACCAGGAGCCAGTTTCGCCTCCAAATCCAATTTAACTGAGTAAAATGAGCCATATCAATGATTCATTTACTTAACACACTGTTCAACACACTATAACTCAGATATAATCACAACACTCACTCTTCTACACCTTGCTGTATTACTCAGATGTAACCCGCAGAGTTCTGAATGAGCTGGATTTTTTGATAGTGGACCTGGGGAGACCAGCGAGGAATATGTTTGAGTAATCCAAGTGGGGGGTGACAAACACATGCACGAGGGTTTCGGCTGCATTTGGGGTAAGGTACGGTAGGAGGCAGACAATGTGCCGGAGGTGGAGGAAGGCGTGGTCGACTGTGTCGAATGTAGCAGAGAGATCCAGGAAGACAAGGAGGCAGAGGGAGCCCTGGTCAAAGAAAGAGAGAATGTCATTTGTGACTTTGACAAGCATTGTCACTGTGGACACTCAGGGCAAAAACCAGACTACAGGGGCTCGAGGAGGGAGTGGAGGGAGAGTGACTGAAGTTGACCTGCAGCAGTGTTCCAGGACTTTGGCAAGGAAAGATAGGTTGGTAGTGTGAGAGATTAGAGGGATTGAGGGTGGGTTTTTTGAGGAGGGGGGTGATGACAGCGGTTTTCAGGGGGAGTGGAACAGACCCTGAGGAGAGAGACTGGATGATCATGTCGGCCAGCAGGTGGAAGAGGAGAGGGAGTTGAGTGACCTGCAGCTGAGCGGGTGGGGGGGGGGGGGGTCGAGGCAGCAGGTGGTGAACTTCACCCGGGTGATTGTGGTTGAGAGGGAGGAGGGAGAAAAGGAGTGTAAGAAGGGGGTAGTGGCAGGAGCCATGGCAGAGGGAGAAGGCGGTGTGGATGGTCTGGGTGGGGTGGAAGGGAACATGGCGGGGAGGACGATGCAGCCAAGTGGATGTTTTAAATTTTTGAGGTGAATAAATCTAGCACCTCTGTGCACTTGGCTTTTGACGTGAGGATAGAGGGGACTTGAGGGGGTGCACAGAGGAGGTGATGGACAGTGGAAAACAGTGTCTTTGGATTGCTGTTTGCCTCCAGGATGACTTGGAGAATAGACAGTTTTGCCCTGTGAAAGGGAGAGGCGGAAAGTGTGGAGGTGCTCGAGCCACAGCTGGAGGTGAATCGTGAGGCTGGATTTCTGCCATCTCTGCTCGAGGGTCCGGGCTTGTGTTTTGAGTGAGTGGAGATGACTGTTGTACCAGGCGGAGCGGGTGGGTTTGGAAACAACCCTGGATTTCAGGGGAACCAGGGATTGAAGATTGTGGAGAGATGCTCATTCAGCAGCTTGACGGCTGCATCAGGATCGCTGCGGGTGAAGGGCCAGAGGGAGAGGAAGTCCGAGGAAGAGAGGGCATTTGTGAGGGACTCGGGGAAGCTTTTTCCAGGGGCGGAAAAAAATGGTGGAGGGCTTGGAAGAGGGGATGGGGATTTGGGAGGAGAGGGGATGAGGAAGTGGTCCGAGATTACCTTGTCCATGATAGACAGATCAGAAATGTCGAAGCCATGTGTGATGACGATATCGAGGGAGTGGCCACAGTTGTGAGTCGGCGAGTTGATGTGGAGGGTGAGGCTAATTAATTGCACCTCATAATTTTAACAATCTCCTTCAGGTCTCGCCCTCAACCTTCTGGGATCCAGTGGAAATAAGACCAGCTCCTGCAGTCTGTGCAAAATCTTGGCTTCCTTGCCAGGTCCCACCCTTGGTTATTTCCATCCCCACTCATCCTCTCTCTGGTCTGAAGTCATTCAGTTGAACTCATAAACAAAGTTCAGGGAAACCTGTGCTCAGCGAGCCTGTACTTACTTACCAGGTTTTGCTGTGATTTATTTATTTTCCAGGGTGTGTTGTCAGGTGCGGTTTGTGCTGAGATAAACCTGATGGTGGCTTTCCCGCTCCATCTCCCACTCTGTGGCCTCTTATCAGATTGCCTGAGTCGGAGACAAACTGCAAATCAGATAAAGTTTAAAGTTCAAAGTGTGTAAAACGGAAATGTTATGTTAATTAATTATTAGACATGTGGAAACATTAAACAGGAAAAGGCAGTACTTTACAGATTGCAGCTACATATTTACAGTCACTGTATGTACAATATGTTCTTATGTTGAGAGACAAACATTTTTATATTTAAAAAATCTATAAAATATGGGTTAAATCCTGAACAATGTGAATCAATTGTTGTTTGCTTGGTTTACTGGAGTCGGCATTAAAACCGAATGAGGAATCACACCAGATATCCTGTGTGGTGTAACCCCACTGGCCTTTGTTTGCTGCGAACAAGCTGAGCTCCTGCCTTGTCTAGCTGATCATAAGTGTGTCAACAGGCACACTATTTGTGTTGTGTTGACTGCTATCCTTCTGCTACCTTGTCCTCCTTCGTTTCCCTCCCTGTCTCTGGTACCCAAGCCATGATCGCCATCCCCTCTCTCCCTTCCACACTCCGCTGTCTCCCGTAGCCCACAGGCTGATGCTGCCCCATTGATCACTCGCTCCAGGTCTCTGAGTGTACGTTTTGGCCTTGGTTATCCCAGAGTAGCCACCCCAACTGTCCCATAGCTCACTCTCTCCACACCAACGGCCTCCGAAAGACAAACGCCCCTTCCCCCTCCCTCATTCTACTATCTCCAACTTTCTCCACTCCTCAAACTCCACGGTCATTTCTCCACCACCAAATCCTCTCTATACCACTCTCTCCTCCAGGCCCCCACTCCCTCCCACCAGCAAACCTATCTGCATCGCCCTCCAAAATGTCCGCTCTCACTCCAACAAAGCCCTTACTATTCATGACCTCATCCTGGATGAGCACATTGATATTCTTGGGCTTGCGGAAACCTGGCTCTCCCCCAGTGACCCCGTCCCCCTCGTTGAAGCCTCCCCTCCTGGTTACACTCTTCACACACTCCACGCCCCAACCAACATGGCAGCAGGGTGACCCTCATTTCCCAAGCTTCCCTTGGTCTATCCCCCTATTCTTCTGACTGTTTCCCCTCCTTTGAGCACCTCACCCTTTATCATCCATACGCTCTCTCCCCCAAAATTCTCTGCCACCTCAAACCATCCCTGTCCCTCTGCGCTGAACACCTGCTCATAATTCAACCTCCACCTTACCTCTTCTTGCACCACCTCCTCAGATTTCACTGCCCTCTTCTCCTCCCTAAACCTCACCCTCCATATCAACCTGCCACCCCCTCAACCTCGTCATCACACATGGCCTTGACATTTCTAACCTGTCTATCACGGATAAGACCACCTCGGGCCACTTCCTCATCTCCCTCTCCTCCCACATCCCCCTCCCCTCTTCCAAGCCCTCCACATTTTTTCCACCCCTGAAAAAAGCTTCCTCCTGAGTCCTTCACAAATGCCCTCTCTTCCTCGGACCTCCTCTCCCTTTAGCCCTCCACCTGCAGTGATCCTGATGCAGCCATCAAGCTGCTGAATGATCATCTCTCCACAACCTTCGATTCCCTGGTTCTCCTGAAATCCAGAGCTGTTTACAAATCCACCAGCTCCCCTGGTACAACAGTCATCTACACTCACTCCAAACCCAGACGGATGCTCGAGCGCAGATGGCAGAAATCCAGGATCACGATTCACCGCCATCTGCGGATTGAGCACCTCCAAACCTACTGCCTCTCCCTTTCACAGGCCAAAACTGACTATTGTTGCCGGTCAACTTTGTTCACACCTTTCTCTCCACCCAGCTGACCAAAAAAATGATCACTGCCTTCGGTTGTCTGGAACCAGTTGATCTCACTACCTTGCTCCATGTTCAAAACCTCCTAAAACATTACATGGTGGACTGTGCTTTGGGTTAACAACTTTAAATCTCTTATTTCACTGGTGCTATTCAAGTTGAGATATTCTTTTGGAGAAGAGAAGGTTAAGGGGAGATTTAACAGAGGTGTTCAAAATTGTGAGGGCTTTTGATAAGAGTAGATAGGGAGAAACTGTTTGCACTGGCACTTAGGATGGACACAGATTTAAGATAATTGACAAAAGAACCAGAGAGATGAGGAGAATCTTCTTTTCACTGAGAGTTATTACGGTCTGGAATGCACTACCTGAAAGGGTGGTGAAAACATATTCAATAGCTTCCAAAAGGAAATTGGATAGGTTCTTGAAAAGGAAACATTTGCAAAGATATGGAGAAAGAGCAGGGGAGTGAGACTGATTGGGTAGCTCTTCCAAGAACCGGCACAGGCACGAAGAGCGGAATGGCCTCCTTCTGTGCTGTAATATTCTATGATTCTTTTACATGAAAATAACTGAATATTTTATTGGAGTTCATTGTGCTGATGAAGGTTGGAAATTACAGTAACTGTTGAATATCTGTCAGTAGGTGGTGGTAAAGTGCTAGAGACAGCAGAGTGAGAACTTTATAGAGGTTTGTGAGTGGGTGAGGAGCACCTTTTGGGTGTAGATGGGGGGAGTATATCTGTCAGGTGTGGATGGGAGAACTTGTTGGGTGTTGGGGGGGGGGGGGATTGCCTAATGGGCGTTTAAGTTGATGGTACTTTGCGAATGGTCCTTTGTTGTTCGTGTGGAGAAGCGCTCTGGGACGCTACCCCACGTGAAGAGCGCTATATAAATTCCTGCTGTCGTTGTTGTGTGGTGCTGATAGCAATGATCTCAAACCCGGAGAGAGCAGAGAGCGTGAGACGTGGGCCTGGGAGAATCCAGAGAGTTGGAAAAGATGGAGTCACGAACACCGGCTGCTGGTGAGACACAAAACAATAAGATTCTTTGCGATGGAAAAACTTAAACGTCGATGTGATGCAGCTTTCGGAACATCCAGGCTTGACTATGTCAACGCTCTGCTCGCCAATCTTCCCAACCCTTCCCTCCACAAACTGCCGATTATTCAGAACTCTGCAGCTCGTTTCCTCTCCCGCACTAAGCTCCGTGAGCCTATCACTCCCACCCTCGCCGGCTTCATTGGCTCCCCATCCCCGCCCAGAGGATCAAATTTAAAACCCTTGTCCTCACCTTGAAAGCCCTCCACGGCCTTGCTCCTCACTACCTCCCTGACCTCCTAAAATCCTACCAACCTGTCTGCTCTCTCGGCTCGGTGGGTACCAGCCTGCTCCACCTGCGGCGGTTGGACCTCCGGCTTACCGCCCCCACCCTCTGGAACTCCATCCCCGAGCCCCTGTGCCTTGCGCCCCCATATGCTGTGCCACATCTCAGGGGGAACCAACTGGCAGCCCGCAAGCCCAACCCGGCCCCAAGGATGATTTCGCTGCCCGCGGATCCCATCCCCAGCTCTCAGGTACCCAACTGCTTCTCACACACTGATCTGCCACTTGTCCCATCATTTCTCCAGCAATTCCCTCCTGAAGTCCTAATAATGGCCCCCCCTCCCCCCCCCACTCCTCTCCCCCCCCCCCTCCTCCCCCCCCACTCCTCTCCCCCCCCCACTCCTCCTCCCCCCCACCCCCTCCTCCCCCCCCACTCCTCTCCTCCCCCCCCACCCCTCCTCCCCCCCCCCCTCCTCCCCTCCACCCTCCTCCCCCCCACCCCTCCTCCCCCCACCCCCTCCCCCCCCTCTCCTCCCCCCCCACCCCTCTCCCCCCCACCCCCTCCTCCCCCCCATCCCTCCTCCCCCCACCCCCTCCCCCCCCCCTCCTCTCCCCCCCACCCCTCCTCCCCCCCCTACTCCTCTCCCCCCACCCACTCCTCTCCCCCCCCACCCCCCCTCCCCCCCCCCTCTCCCCCCCACTCTCCTCTCCCCCCCACCCCTCCTCCCCCTCCCCCCCTCCCCCACCCCCCTCCTCCCCCACCCCTCCTCCTCCTACTCCCCCCCCCACCTCTCCCCCTCCCCCCCCTCCTCTCCCCCAATATTACAGTCTCAGTGTGCAGTGTAATTGCTGTTGGATGTCGCCGGTTAGTGTGAAGGCAGTGGGAGGGGCGCTGTCAGCCCTGTGGGTGTCGGAGTGCCGCCCCCCCCCCCCCCCCTGTGCTGCTGTGTGTGAGGGACTGCGAGAGGTTGTGTCTGTGAGAGCCTTTCTGTCCTCTCTCTCTGCGCTGTGTGTGCGAACAACTGGGGGAGACTGTCTGTGTGTGAGGGGGGGAGACTGTCTGTGTGTGTGTTCTGTGAGGGGGGGGAGCCTGTCTGTGTTGTGTGAGGGGGGGGGGGGGGAGCCTGTCTGTGTGTGTGAGGGGGGGGGGGAGCCTGTCTGTGTGTGTGTGTCTTTTCTGTCTGTCTGAGTGTCTGTGTGTGTGTGTCTGTCTGTGTGTCTGTCTGTGTCTGTCTGAGTGTCTGTCTGTCTGTGTGTCTGTGTGTGAGTGTCTGTCTGTGTGTGTCTGAGTGTCTGTGTTTGTCTGAGTCTGTGTGTGTGTCTGTCTGTGTGTGTGTCTGTCTGTGTGTGTGTCTGAGTGTCTGTGTGTGTGTGTGTCTGTCTGTGTGTGAGTGTCTGTGTGTGTGTGAGTGTCTGTGTGTGTGAGTGTGTGTGTGTAAGTGTCTGTGTGTGTGTGTCTGAGTGTCTGTGTGTGTGTGTGAGTGTCTGTGTCTGAGTGTGTGTGTGTGTGTGTCTGTGTGTGTGTGAGTGTCTGAGTGTGTGTGTGAGTGTCTGTGTGTGTGTGTCTGTGTCTGTCTGTGTGTGTGTGTGAGTGTCTGTCTGTGTGTGTGTGTGTCTGTGTGTGTGTGAGTGTGTGTGTGAGTGTCTGTGTGAGTGTGTGTGTGTGTGAGTGTCTGTGTGTGTGTGTGTCTGTGTGTCTGTCTGTGTGTGAGTGTCTGTGTATGTGAGTGTGTGTGTGTGAGTGTCTGTCTGTGTGTGTCTGTCTGTGTGTGTCTGTGTGTGTGTGTGAGTGTCTGTCTGTCTGTGTGTGTGTGTGTGTGTGTGTGTGTGAGTGTCTGTCTGTCTGTCTGTCTGTGTGTGTCTGTCTGTCTGTCTGTGTGTGTCTGTCTGTCTGTCTGTGTCTGTGTGTCTGTGTGTGTGTGTGTGTGAGTGTCGGTGCCGATGCTGCCCCCGCAGTGTGGGGAGTGCTCGGTGTCGGGGACGATGCAGTCCGGGTCCGGGTCGGGGCAGAGGGACACCACATTCACTAAGATCTTCGTGGGGGGACTTCCCTACAGCACCACTCACTCCTCCCTCCGCAGCTACTTCCAGGGCTTCGGCGACATCGAGGAGGCGGTGGTCATCAACGACCGACAAACCGGAAAGTCCCGCGGCTATGGCTTTGTAAGTAGCGACAGACACACCCCGGGGGGGGGGGGGGGGGAGAGACCCGGGGGGGGGGGGGGG